>NC_053391.1:541763697-542381197 GCF_905171765.1 Bufo bufo | reverse complement strand
TACTTAGTGCACCAATCAGTAATATCTACTCAGACCTGATAAAATGTAAAGTTGCATGTATTGAGCAAAAAGTATGCGCATCAGTAGTGTCGATTTGCACAATTGCAAAAATAATAACTGGAGATCACGAATTCTAGAATATTCTATAGAAATATCGCAAAAAACATAGAAACATAGAATGTGTTGGCAGATAAGAAACATTTGGCCCATCTAGTCTGCCCAATATACTGAGTACTATGGATAGCCCCTGGCACTATCTTATATGAAGGATGGCCTTATGCCTATCCCATGCATGCCTAAACTCCTTCACTGTATTTGCAGCTACCACTTCTGCAGGAAGGCTTTTCCATGTATCCACTACTCTCTCAGTAAAGTAATACTTCCTGATATTACTTTTAAACCTTTGCCCCTCTAATTTAAAACTATGTCCTCTTGTAGCAGTTTTTCTTCTTTTAAATATTCTCTCCTCTTTTACCTTGTTGATTCCCTTTATGTATTTAAAAGTTTCTATCATATCCCCTCTGTCTCGTCTTTCTTCCAAGCTATACATGTTAAGGTCCTTTAATCTTTCCTGGTAAGTTTTATCCTGCAATCCATGTACTAGTTTAGTAGCTCTTCTCTGAACTCTCTCTAAAGTATTAATATCCTTCTGGAGATATGGTCTCCAGTACTGCGCACAATACTCCAAATGAGGTCTCACTAGTGCTCTGTAGAGCGGCATGAGCACCTCCCTCTTTCTACTGGTAATGCCTCTCCCTATAACAAATATTGCCTATGCTGCTTATCACTAGTGGAGACTAAGGGCCTGCGAGCTTCTATTGGCTGATAAGGGACATGTGACAGTGTGTATGGCATTTGGGATATGAAGAAAAAGACTTGCAGGCTTGTATTGGCTAATGCAGGTAATTTTTTGGGAATCTCTCAGGAACGGTATGTCCTAGAGAGCTGTGACTCCCACAAGATTTCTCTCCAGGTAGCAAGGGATGTGTATACCAAGTTTAGTTGAAATCGATGGTTGCGTTTTTGAGTGATCGTGGAACATACATACAGTACATACGTCCTTCTATATATACAGTCCTGATCAAAAGTTTAAGAACACTTAAAAAATGGCAAAAAATAATATTTAGCATGGCTGGATCTTAACAAGGTTCCAAGTAGAGCTTCAACATGCAACAAGAAGAAATGAGAGTGAGACAAAAATTTTTTTGAGCATTCAATTTAATGAAAACAATGAATAAACTGAAACAGGCTGTTTTTCAGCTGATCAAAAGTTTAGGACCACACCTCCCAAAAAAACCGAAACCCCCCCAAAACAGAAATCCAACTTCCAAACATGAACTCAGTAATTAGTAGCTCCACCATTATTGTTTATCATTTCAAAAATGTGTGTCGGCATGCTTGATGCAAGCGTTTCCATGAGGTGAGTGGGAACATTTCTCCAAGTGGTGAAGACTACCGCACGAAGGCCATCTACTGTCTGGAACTGTTGTCCATTTTTGTAAAGTTCCCTTGCCATCCATCCCCAAAGGTTCTCAATTGGATTTAGATCAGGGGAACACGCAGGATGGGCCAAAAGAGTGATGTTATTCTCCTGGAAGAAGTCCCTTGTCCTGCGGGCATTGTGTACTGTTGCGTTGTCCTGTTGAAAAACCCAGTTGTTACCACACAGACGAGGGCCCTCAGTCATGAGGAATGCTCTCTGCAACATCTGGACATAGCCAGCGGCCGTTTGACGCCCCTGCACTTCCTGAAGCTCCATTGTTCCACTGAAGGAAAAAGCACCCCAGACCATTATGGCGCCCCCTCCACTGTGGCGCGTAGAAAACATCTCAGGTGGGATCTGCTTGTCATGCCAGTAATGTTGGAAACCATCAGGACCATCAAGGTAAAAAAAAATTCTCATCAGAGAATAAAACTTTCTTCCACCTTTGAATGTCCCATGTTTGGTGCTCTCTTGCAAAGTCCAAGCGAGCAGTTCTGTGGCGTTCAAGGAGACGAGGTCTTTGAAGACGTTTTTTGTTTTTGAAGCCCTTCAGTTTCAGATGCCATCTGATGGTTATGGGGCTGCAGTCAGCACCAGTAAGGGACTTAATTTGGGTCGAGGATCGTCCAGTGTCTTGACGGACAGCCAATTGGATCCTTCGGCTCAGTGCTGATGACATTTTTTTGGGTCTTCCAGTTGACTTTTTTGTTCCATAACCCTCAGGATCATTTAAGAAATTCCAAATGACTGTCTTACTGCGTCCCACCACAGCAGCGATGGCGCTCTGTGAGAGACCCTGCTTATGCAGTTCAACAACCCGACCACGTTCAAAAAGGGAGAGTTTTTTTGCCTTTGCCATCACAACGTGTGACTACCTGACAGAAAATGACAATGAATCCACATCTTTGCACAGATTTGGCCTTTTAAAGGCATGTGGTCCTAAAATTCTGATCAGCTGAAAAACAGTCTGTTTCAGTTTATTCGTTGTTTTCATTAAATTGAATGCTCAAAAAATTGCCATTTTTCAAGTGGTCTTAAACTTTTGATCAGGACTGTATATATATATATATATATAATTTTAGTAGAAAAGACCGGCACTTGCTGTGGATAATTCTTTGTATTTATTCAGTCACATGTACAGGCAATAAGTGACGCGTTTTGGTGCTACCGCACCTTCCTCAGACTTATCATCATACAAAGAACATTTCATGTTTAAATAGAGCGCCCAAACATAGGGAAATGACATCACACAGAAAACCACACCCACCAATCAGTGTTAAAACAAAAACATATGAGCAACAGAAAACACATTTCATAGTGACATTCCTTTAAATTCACTTTATATTGTTCCTTCCTTCTTTCTTCCTTCCTTATGTCCGCTGTAAAAAATATATAGAGAAAAAAAAACCTTTTATTTTCTTTTTCAAAGGATATTTTTATAAAAAAAAAAAATATTATTTTTTTATTTTTTTATTATTTTATTTTTTATTTTTTCATATTGCGCAATTGCAATATTTATATAAATTGTTATAATTTATACTCAAAAATACAAAATTATAGAAAAATTATTATCCAGAAAAAGTTATATTTAGTTGATATTTTAAATGCTATTTTAACAAGGTGATCTATCAAAGGAAGCTTTGTACATTATACTCACGATTGAGTCCGCGGGGCTCAATCGTTTGTAATCGGTGTATCCAATAAGCTTCCCTCTGAAGCAATAATTTGTTTCTATCCCCACCCCGACGTGGAAGGGGTACACTGTCTATGATCTGGTAGCGCAACTGTGCCACTGTGTGTCTATGTGCATGGAAGTGAAATGGTACAGGAAATAATAAATTTTGCTTTCGAATGGTAGACTTATGGTTACTTAATCTATCTTTCATCCTTGTGGAAGTCTCTCCCACGTACAACAGACCACAGGGGCACTTTAAGATGTATATGACAAAACGACTATCACAAGTAAAAAAGTTTTTTATAGGTATGCGTTCACCAGATTGTGGATGTGTAAAATGTGTACCCTTAATTACACTGGAACAGTGTACGCAATTTAAGCAGGGGAAGGTTCCCATTTTAGGAGTAGCCAGTACTCTCTGTATAGATCCAGTTTTGTTACTGCCAATGTCTGCCCGTACTATCTTGTCACGTATATTACTAGCTCTTTTAAAGCACATCATAGGTGGTTGTCTAAACTCCACCACTTGTGGGTAAGATTTTGATACCACGTGCCAGTGTTTATTTATTATCCCTCTCAATCTCTGAGTCCATGGATGATACTTGACTACAAGTGGAATCCGTGGTTCTTTTAATGATTTATCCAGTTGTATTGTCTCAACTCTGTTCCTTTGTTCATTTAATAAATGATCGGGATAACCTCTATCCCTAAATTTCTGGGTCATTTCATCTAGTCTTTCCTTGCATAATTCAGTTTTGCCCACTATGCGTTTAACCCTTTGAAATTGGGAATAGGGGAGGGATTTTTTTGTAGCTGCTGGATGGTTACTAGTATAAATGAGCAAATTATTCCTGTCTGTATTTTTTGTGAATAAATCCGTGTATAACCCACCTGTATCTCCCTTGATTACCCACGTGTCTAGAAAAGAAATTTTATGTACATCAAAATGCAGAGTGAATTTTAATTCAGACCAGACAGAATTGAGGTGGAGAGTAAATTGTTGAAGGGATCGAACGTCACCCCGCCATACGCAAATAATGTCGTCTATAAAACGACGCCAGAACTTGCAATGTTTTCTATAGAGATCATTAGTATAGACGAATTCCGTTTCAAATTGTGCCATATAACAATTTGCGTACGGCGGTGCGACGTTCGATCCCATCGCGGTCCCACGCCGCTGCTGGTAGAAAGAGTCCTGAAATAAAAAGTCATTTTGTTCAAGAACAATCCTCAATAATGTCAGAAAAAATTCACGTTCTGCATTTTTGTAGTGGCTTGATTGTAACAGTGTATGAATTGCTTTCAAACCTTTTTCATGTGATATAGATGTGTATAAATTACATACGTCAAAAGTGACAAGTATATCATCATTATCTGAGTTCAGAGTTTTGATTTCCTGTAAAAAATACTTAGTGTCACGCAAGTATGAGGGAGACAATTTAGTAAATGGTGTAAAAAAAAATTCTAGAAAAATTGCCAAAGGTGAGAGGATTGAATCAGTAGATGCCACAATGGGACGGCCAGGCGGTTTGACAATAGACTTATGTATTTTTGGTAGCGTATAAAAAACAGGAGTAATTGGATGTTGATTGACCAAAAATCCGCCCAATGTGGCATCAATGACCCCCTCCTCTATGGCAGCATTCACAACAATTTGTATCATTTCTTTGATGCGAAATACCGGATCATTCTGTAGAATCTGGTATGTGTCTGTATCATTTAATTGAGACAAAATTTCTGAAACATAATATGTTTTGTCAATAACCACCAGAGCACCCCCTTTGTCCGCTGGCTTAAATACCAGAGACTTATCCTCCAGCAACTGGTCAAGAGCACGTTTCTCCTCCAAGGGTAAATTAGATTGTAAGCGCATATTGCCAGTCTTACATTGTTGTTAGGGAACCAGTTCCAATATCAGAATGAACAGGTTGAGAGACCATGGATTCCGAAGAAAAATGGGCCTTTAAGCGTATGTTCCGATAGAAACGTTGTAGATCAGTATCAAGATTGAAAGTGTCAAGACTTCCAGTAGGGCTAAATGATCCTTCTGTAACAAGTTCATATCGGCCACACTCAGATTTTTAGAGGACAAATTGAATACTAAGTTTTTGTCCTTACCTGGGACCTCGTGATCCGTGGAGCGTCTACCTCGCCTATGATGGCGCCCGGCTCGCCTTGTCTTGGCTTGCGTGGTCGTCGGCCTAAAAAAGGCACCCGATATCCAGTAGAGACATCGCTCCCAGAGCCGGAAGAAGCCGAACCAGCTCGCCGGTCTCTCATACGAGAGAATGGAACCGTGACACCTTTTGCATCCTGCCACCTGTATACTCGATGATGCAGATAATCCTCTGTATCCCGAAGAAACTTGGATCGCTTTGTAGCTTCGATCCTGGAGCGTAAGTCGCTGCATTGTTTGTCGAGTTTTTCCTGTAGTGCAGTAAATTCTTCCGGCTTCAAGCAGTTGTTCAGCTGTTGCTTGATATTATCAATGCTCTTTTGGCGTTCGTCAATGGCGACGGTCAGATGCTCAAGAGTAAGTACGATTAAATCCAGGGAACACTTATTAAGTATTTGAGCAAAACGGGTACAATAGTCCAAATTATCGCCAAACAGAGTGGGCCGCAGTTTAACCCGGAGTCCCCGGGGTATTTTTTCAGTGCGGTGATATTCCGCCAATGTTGCGGCATGCAATTCCAATGAAATAAGATGTTTTGCTTCCTTTTCCAGATCCCTGCTTTTGAGTTCACTTGAAGGAATTTTCAAAAAATCAGATGGGGCGGTGATCTGTGCCACAATGTCTTTCGCCGCATCATCCGTATAAGCAAAAGTATTCATTTGGTAATAGAGAATTAGCGTGCTCGTACCTGAAGGCCATCATACTATATATATATATATATATATATATATGGGAAAAAGGATAAGGCAGCACTCCGGTCTTCTAGTGAAAAAGTGGATACTTTATTTCACCCAACAGCAATGCAGCATTTCAGCTCTCTCAATGGAGCCTTTGTCAAGCTAGTGATAGTAGTGCCCAAACACATATAAATACAGCTGAATACACAAGTGTTACATGATTGCCAATAAACATATTAAGTGAATAACAAAGTGAATACATGATTGTGAATACATTTTCATATAGTTAAAAATAGATAAAAACAAAAAAAAAGTGCTTCCAATGATGACAGTGACGATTAAATACATAATCTTAATATCGTAATATCAAGCATAAACCGTGATTACACATAATCAATTCATTAGTAATCAATAAGGTGCTCCTGTGCTCTATAATTAGTTAAAAAGGAACAAACCCTAACATGATCGGCTCCATGCGTCACCCTGTTGGTGTCCCACGATGTGCATTGCGCATGCGTTCGCAGGTGTCCCACTCTCACGAGACTTCCACCTGTTTCACGCCTGCGCACAATACTTGTAGTTCCGTGACTCCCAAACAGGTATTGCGCATGCGCCAGCACTAATCCTGTAAAATCAGATCCCTGTACCGTGCGCCTGCACCCTGCAACCAGAATCTCTATCCACAGGATGCATCACGCACCGTGCGAAGAGATCCAATCAACACTAATACCGGACCGGCTTTCTTGTTTCTACATAAAACATACAGCATATAAATCATAGCGTGGTGACATTCTAAATAAAGAGGCACAGCTTAATTACACTATGGGGGATATTAGGTAAATGCTCCCAGTGTCAACCGGATCGCATTAGCCATAATGGTACAGGGAGGGGTATTCAGCTGTATTTATACACTGCGCGCAGAATTATTAGGCAAATGAGTATTTTGACCACATCATCCTCTTTATGCATGTTGTCTTACTCCAAGCTGTATAGGCTCGAAAGCCTACTACCAATTAAGCATATTAGGTGATGTGCATCTCTGTAATGAGAAGGGGTGTGGTCTAATGACATCAACACCCTATATTAGGTGTGCATAATTATTAGGCAACTTCCTTTCCTTTGGCAAAATGGGTCAAAAGAAGGACTTGACAGGCTCAGAAAAGTCAAAAATAGTGAGATATCTTGCAGAGGGATGCAGCATTCTTAAAATTGCAAAGCTTCTGAAGCGTGATCATCGAACAATCAAGCGTTTCATTCAAAATAGTCAACAGGGTCGCAAGAAGCGTGTGGAAAAACCAAGGCGCAAAATAACTGCCCATGAACTGAGAAAAGTCAAGTGTGCAGCTGCCAAGATGCCACTTGCCACCAGTTTGGCCATATTTCAGAGCTGCAACATCACTGGAGTGCCCAAAAGCACAAGGTGTGC
This sequence comes from Bufo bufo, assembly GCF_905171765.1. NCBI lineage: Eukaryota > Metazoa > Chordata > Amphibia > Anura > Bufonidae > Bufo > Bufo bufo. The sequence goes on along the minus strand of NC_053391.1, from coordinate 542,373,760 downwards.
AATACTCAGAGACATGGCCAAGGTAAGAAAGGCTGAAAGACGACCACCACTGAACAAGACACACAAGCTGAAACGTCAAGACTGGGCCAAGAAATATCTCAAGACTGATTTTTCTAAGGTTTTATGGACTGATGAAATGAGAGTGAGTCTTGATGGGCCAGATGGATGGGCCCGTGGCTGGATTGGTAAAGGGCAGAGAGCTGCAGTCCGACTCAGACGCCAGCAAGGTGGAGGTGGAGTACTGGTTTGGGCTGGTATCATCAAAGATGAGCTTGTGGGGCCTTTTCGGGTTGAGGATGGAGTCAAGCTCAACTCCCAGTCCTACTGCCAGTTTCTGGAAGACACCTTCTTCAAGCAGTGGTACAGGAAGAAGTCTGCATCCTTCAAGAAAAACATGATTTTCATGCAGGACAATGCTCCATCACACGCGTCCAAGTACTCCACAGCGAGGCTGGCAAGAAAGGGTATAAAAGAAGAAAATCTAATGACATGGCCTCCTTGTTCACCTGATCTGAACCCCATTGAGAACCTGTGGTCCATCATCAAATGTGAGATTTACAAGGAGGGAAAACAGTACACCTCTCTGAACAGTGTCTGGGAGGCTGTGGTTGCTGCTGCACGCAATGTTGATGGTGAACAGATCAAAACACTGACAGAATCCATGGATGGCAGGTTTTTGAGTGTCCTTGCAAAGAAAGGTGGCTATATTGGTCACTGATTTGTTTTTGTTTTGTTTTTGAATGTCAGAAATGTATATTTGTGAATGTTGAGATGTTATATTGGTTTCACTGGTAAAAATAAATAATTGAAATGGGTATATATTTGTTTTTTGTTACATTGCCTAATAATTATGCACAGTAATAGTCACCTGCACACACAGATATCCCCCTAAAATAGCTAAAACTAAAAACAAACTAAAAACTACTTCCAAAAATATTCAGCTTTGATATTAATGAGTTTTTTGGGTTCATTGAGAACATGGTTGTTGTTCAATAATAAAATTAATCCTCAAAAATACAACTTGCCTAATAATTCTGCACTCCCTGTATGTGTTTGGACACTACTATCACTAGCTTGACAAAGGCTCCATTGAGAGAGCTGAAATGCTGCATTGATGTTGGGTGTAATAAAGTATCCACTTTTTCACTAGAAGACTGGAGTGCTGCCTTATCCTTTTTCTTTACAATCATCGTTCTAGGCCCTAGGAACAATTGGGAATTGCACCCCGCATCATAGGAGTGCTGCTGTATATTTTTTTCATTTCTGTTTTGGGATTTACAAGCCTAGCACCTTTAAACATGGATAAAGCAACAGGATACCCACACTCGGATGTCTTCTCTTATACACAGGAAGATGAGGTACAGATCCTTCAAGGGACAGAGAGGGATGTTACCCTTTTGTCAAATCCATCAGCATTAGATCTCAAGAAAAGGTATGAACTACTTTCTAAGAGATTGATAAATTTGGATCTACATTTGATCACATTGAGTGAGTACCATCATACACATAGAATTCCAAGGGGCATGCGCTCCATATTGAGACCGGATTTTTTCCCCAATAACATGGACTTTTGTGCGCGTTTTGCACAGATTTCAAATAAATATTCTCTGGATATCATCCTGTTGAATGTTGAGTACTTGCAAAAGGAAATTGTAAATCTGAGGCAAAGTTTGGAACAAGTTGAAGGTGAATTACAGAAGTTGTTGACACAGGATAAAATGGATAAATATCTATCTACTTGCAAGAGTTTTGCTGATAAATTAAAGTGTGAGCTGCAGTCCACTAAGAGGAAGAAATGGCAGAGAGATATGGAGGATTACAGCACAGGGTTTGTGTATCGCTGGCAGGGTGAATCAAACCGTAACAAAAGGGGAGGAGTAAAAGGAATGGATCGTACCTCTTACAAGAATAAAAAAGTTGGACGTCCTAATCAGACGGACAATTTAGCTACTTCATCTGTAATGGTCTCTCCAACAAGAATGGCACCCCTAGATGGAAATAATGCTTTGACCTCCTTGAACCATTTTTTAGACCAGGACATGGATCCAGTCGGACCCGACGAGGGGGCAGAAAACAACAGAGGTGGCGCAAGAGAAAACCACAGAGAGTGGCGCGGAAAAGACAATAGTGGTAAATATATCTTCTACTGTATTAACTCCTATTCAATTGTCAGTCCTTGAAACGGGACTCTCCTTTTGCTCTTCTAGGAACATAGATTGGTTCCAATTGGAACTTGCTTTGCAAAAGTTTTATAGAGCCATAAAATTAAAATTATGGTTCGATAAACAGACCACTACTGTTTCTTCTGCTGTACCCATGTGTGATTCAGAGTTTACCTTAGACAAAGTAAAGTTACATGTAAACAGTGAATTTTTCGCCATCCATTAACCATGTTGCGCTTGATGCTTTCATGAATGCGATCAGATTAGATCTTGAGACATATTAAACAACAGAAAAGGATAGAATGATTGTTATTAACAGGAATCTATCATCCATGGAGACCAAAGCCCTTATGGAGTTATCCGATAACCCTGATCTGACAATTAAACCTGCGGATAAGGGAGGAGCAGTAGTCCTCATGGATACTAGTGACTACATGGATGAGATCAATCGCCAGTTGAGTGATGGGAGTGTATACCGGAAGCTACAGGGTGACCCTAAGTTAGAGTTTTTGAGGAAGATATGGATGACACTGGATTCAGCCAAGGATAGGGGTGTAATAGATGAGAAGTTGTACTCATTTCTCTATGTGGATCGACCTAGAAGTCCGGTATTGTACGTGTTGCCAAAAATACATAAAACACTTACATCTCCACAAGGTCGACCCATAGTTTCTGGTGTATCCTCCCTTTTCTCCCAGATTGCGATCTTTTTGGATAGGGTTTTGTCCCCGTATGTACATGTGGCTAAATCATACATACGTGATACCACCAATTTTCTCAACGTTCTAAGTACGATAAAGCTTCCAGAACATGTTATTTTGGCTTCTTTTGATGTAGTCAGCTAGTACACGTCAATTTCTCATGACAGACGATTAAATGCGGTTAGGGGTTGCCTGGAGGATTCATTGTAGTCAGCTGAAGACAGCTGAGTTTTTAATGTCCCTACTGCGAATGGTACTCACATGTAATTATTTCATGTTTCAGGATGATTTTTTTATTCAAGTGCGTGGGACCGCGATGGGATCAAATGTTGCGCCAAATTAGGCGAACATTTTTATGGCGCACATGGAGGAGAGACACATCTATGTTAGCCACCACTTCAGACAAGTTCTGGGGGGGGTGGCGATACATAGATGATGTCTTCCTTCTATGGACGGGTACACACTCAGAGCTAGATTCATTTAGGGATTTCCTTAATGAAATTGATCCTGAGGTGAAGTTCACACTGGTTTCATCAGAGACGGAGATTCAGTTTTTAGACGTTACGGTCATGAGGTCTGGAGAACAATTGTGCACAGATCTCTTTGTAAAGAGGACAGACAAGAACACATTATTGCGTTTCGATAGTTGTCACCCTAAGAGCATGATTAAATCATTACCTTTCAGCCAGTTGCTTAGAGTTAAAAGGGTGGTACAGCAAGAGCAGGAGGTGACCAGTAGATTGGAGGACATGGGGAACAAGTTCCTTAAGAGGGGTTACCCCAAGAAACTTGTACAATCACATATTTCGAAGGTAGAGACCATACAGACATACAAGAGATATGGAGTGTATCCCATTTGTTACACAATTTTCACCGTTAAGCACAAAAATTTGTAGCATTCTACGGAGGCATTGGCCCAAATTGGGTAGCAATTTCAAACACATTCATGAGTTGACTAACCATCCCCTCATGTCGTACCGCCACACACGCAACATCAAAGACCAATTGGTGCATGCAGATGTAGGCACAAAGAAAAACCCATTTCGCACATACTTTGGGGCACATAGAACAGGGTGTTATCCCTGTCATGGATGTGTGAATTGTCCCCTGATGCTCAAGGGGGCCATTTTCACACATCCATTGACGAGAGAGGAGTATAGGATCAAACAATATTTACGCAAAAACACAAATGCAATAGCACTCAGCAACCAGCACTCTGCCCTGCCTCTATGCTGGATGTTGAATGAGGCATTGGTGTACATTTTGGCCAAAGCGTATTAAGCCACTCACCACGTCAAGGTCGCCTCTATGAGTGGTCCCTAACACTTATACCTACCTGTTATGGGCCATGATAGCCACACAAAGTCCAGGGAGCGCAGGTAAAGCATGCACGCCAGGCACACTCTGCTTTTAACCCCGTCCGGTGCCGTGACAGCTTTTATCAGATCCAGGGATGCAAGTACCAACATGCATGCTGAGCCCACTATATACTTCTCCTGGAGCCAAATGGCTACTGGTAGGCGCTGTAAAAGCAGACTCAGTTTTATACTGACTTTAAAACCAGCCTCCAGGGCAGACTAACTGGTCAGGTGTGCATGCCTGCATGGACATCGCAACGCCTCCAATATACAGGGAGTGCAGAATTATTAAGCAAATTAGTATTTTGACCACATCATCCTCTTTATGCATGTTGTCTTACTCCAAGCTGTATAGGCTCGAAAGCCTACTACCAATTAAGCATATTAGGTGATGTGCATCTCTGTAATGAGAAGGGGTGTGGTCTAATGACATCAACACCCTATATTAGGTGTGCATAATTATTAGGCAACTTCCTTTCCTTTGGCAAAATGGGTCAAAAGAAGGACTTGACAGGCTCAGAAAAGTCAAAAATAGTGATATATCTTGCAGAGGGATGCAGCACTCTTAAAATTGCAAAGCTTCTGAAGCGTGATCATCGAACAATCAAGCGTTTCATTCAAAATAGTCAACAGGGTCGCAAGAAGCGTGTGGAAAAAACAAGGTGCAAAATAACTGCCCATGAACTGAGAAAAGTCAAGCGTGCAGCTGCCAAGATGCCAGTTGCCACCAGTCTTGCCATATTTCAGAGCTGCAACATCACTGGAGTGCCCAAAAGCACAAGGTGTGCAATACTCAGAGACATGGCCAAGGTAAGAAAGGCTGAAAGACGACCACCACTGAACAAGACACACAAGCTGAAACGTCAAGACTGGGCCAAGAAATATCTCAAGACTGATTTTTCTAAGGTTTTATGGACTGAAGAAATGAGAGTGAGTCTTGATGGGCCAGATGGATGGGCCCGTGGCTGGATTGGTAAAGGGCAGAGAGCTCCAGTCCGACTCAGACGCCAGCAAGGTGGAGTACTGGTTTGGGCTGGTATCATCAAAGATGAACTTGTGGGGCCTTTTCGGGTTGAGGATGGAGTCAAGCTCAACTCCCAGTCCTACTGCCAGTTTCTGGAAGACACCGTCTTCAAGCAGTGGTACAGGAAGAAGTCTGCATCCTTCAAGAAAAACATGATTTTCATGCAGGACAATGCTCCATCACACGCGTCCAATTACTCCACAGCGTGGCTGGCAAGAAAGGGTATAAAAGAAGAAAATCTAATGACATGGCCTCCTTGTTCACCTGATCTGAACCCCATTGAGAACCTGTGGTCCATCATCAAATGTGAGATTTACAAGGAGGGAAAACAGTACACCTCTCTGAACAGTGTCTGGGAGGCTGTGGTTGCTGCTGCACGCAATGTTGATGGTGAACAGATCAAAACACTGACAGAATCCATGGATGGCAGGCTTTTGAGTGTCCTTGCAAAGAAAGGTGGCTATATTGGTCACTGATTTGTTTTTGTTTTGTTTTTGAATGTCAGAAATGTATATTTGTGAATGTTGAGATGTTATATTGGTTTCACTGGTAAAAATAAATAATTGAAATGGGTATATATTTGTTTTTTGTTAAGTTGCCTAATAATTATGCACAGTAATAGTCACCTGCACACACAGATATCCCCCTAAAATAGCTAAAACTAAAAACAAACTAAAAACTACTTCCAAAAATATTCAGCTTTGATATTAATGAGTTTTTTGGGTTCATTGAGAACATGGTTGTTGTTCAATAATAAAATTAATCCTCAAAAATACAACTTGCCTAATAATTCTGCACTCCCTGTATACTACAAAGAAAAAATGCAGGTGCACATCGCTATGGCGAAATACACATAAACGCAAAAACACAAATGCAATAGCACTCTGCAACCAGCACTCTGCCCTGCCTCTATGCTGGATGTTGAATGAGGCAATCATGGCCCATAACAGGTGTGGCTATCATGGCCCATAACAGGTAGGTACTAGTGTTAGGGACCACTCATAGAGGCGACCTTGACGTGGTGAGTGGCTTATTACGCTTTGGCCAAAATGTACACCAATGCCTCATTCAACATCCAGCATAGAGGCAGGGCAGAGTGCTGGTTGCAGAGTGCTATTGCATTTGTGTTTTTGCGTTTATGTGTATTTCGCCATAGCGATGTGCACCTGCATACAGGGTTGTGCTGACTGAACCCCCCAGATTTTTTCAAACAATATTTAACCTGTGATTCAGCATATGTTGTATATGTGTTGGAATGCCCATGCCGTCTCCTCTATGTGGGGGAGACGGCATGGGATGTTAAAACTAGATTGAATTAACATAGGTACACAATTAGGGAAAAGAAACTTGACCTGCTGGTATCTAAACATTTTACCGAAGCTAAGCATACGGAGAAGGATTTGCGCTTCAGGATTATTGACCAGGTTGCAATGTCGAGACGGGGTGGTGACAGGTCGATTTTACTGAAGCGACGTGAATTATTTTCGAATTATCAGTTAAATACATTGAAACCTAACAGACTGAATGTTGAATTTAGGGTTGTCTAATCTCTTCCCTGTGGGAGGGTGCCCTGTACCTGTGTATGAGTTCGGACTAATGCTCTTTATTTATACGGTTTTTCTTTATATTACGGGATATCTGGATGGAAACAATTGTCATGTTTTTTGAGGACCCTCCCCGACATGAAGACTCCATGAGCGCCCGTCCTGGCAGGATGTATTTGTTTTTCCATTCCTTTCTGTTTTCTCCCCTCTTAAATTATTCTCATGCGGAATTCGGCTGCCTTGATTCATTAAAGGAAGATATATTGTCACTGTAGATTGCTGGGTTATTAGTAGGGAGTGGTGTAATACATTATCCTATGAAATTGGTGGTGGTGCAGTTTTTTGATGCATGAGGGGATCAGGGGGGCGACACTGAAGTGTTTTTTCTCCCTTTTCCTGCAAAGGGACAGCAGTCCTGGAAACAGAGCTGGGGTCCCTATGTCACGCATGCATGAACTCTGCCCCTACCCTGCAGTATACATGTAATGGGGATATAATGATGGGGAGGAGTGGACATTGATTTGTTCCCCCTCCCTGTACCATTATGGCTAATGCGATCCGGTTGACACTGGGAGCATTGACCTAATATTCCCCATAGTGTAATTAAGATGTGCCTCTTTATTTAGAATGATTTATATGCTGTATGTTTTAAGTAGAAACAAGACAGCCGGTCCGGTATTAGTGTTGATTGGATCTCTTCGCACGGTGCGTGATGCATCCTGTGGATAGAGATCCTGGTTGCAGGGTGCAGGCGCACAATACAGGGATCCGATTTTACAGGATTCGTGCTGGCACATGCGCAATACCTGTTCGGGAGTCACGTAAGTACAAGTATTGTGCGCAGGTGTGAAACAGGTGGAAGTCTCGCGAGAGCGGGACACCTGCGAACGCATGCGCAATGCACATCGTGGGACGCCAACAGGGTGACGCATGGAGCCGATCATGTTAGGGTTTGTTCCTTTTTAATTAATTATAGAGCACAGGAGCACCTTATTGATTACTAATGAATTGATTATGCGTAATCACGGTTTATGCTTGATATTACGATATTAAGATTATGTATTTAATCGTCACTGTCATCATTGGAAGCACTTTTTTTTATTTTTATCTATTTTTAACTATATGAAAATTGATTCACAATCATGTATTCACTTTGTTATTCAGTTAATATGTTTATTGGCAATCATGTAACACTTGTGTATTCAGCTGTATTTATATGTGTTTGGGCACTACTAGCTTGACAAAGGCTCCATTAAGAGAGCTGAAATGCTGCATTGCTGTTGGGTGTAATAAAGTATCTACTTTTTCACTAGAAGACCGGAGTGCTGCCTTATCCTTGTTCCTTACAATCATCCTTCCAGGCCCTAGGAACAATTGGGAATTGCACCCAGCATCATAGGAGTGCTGCTGTATATCTAAAAATTTTAGATTCACACTGAAGGCATCAAAACTATGAATTAACACATGTGGAATTATATACATAACAAACAAGTGTGAAACAACTGAAAATATGTCATATTCTAGGTTCTTCAAAGTAGCCACCTTTTGCTTTGATTACTGCTTTGCACACTCTTGGCATTCTCTTGATGAGCTTCAAGAGGTAGTCACCTGAAATGGTCTTCCAATGGTCTTGAAGGAGTTCCCAGAGATGCTTAGCACTTGTTGGCCCTTTTGCCTTCACTCAGCAGTCCAGCTCACCCCAAACAATCTCGATTGGGTTCAGGTCCGGTGACTGTGGAGGCCAGGTCATCTGGCGCAGCACCCCATCACTCTCCTTCATGGTCAAATAGCCCTTACTTTCAAAGTTTTCCCAATTTTTCGGCTGACTGACTGACCTTCATTTCTTAAAGTAATGATGGCCACTAATTTTTCTTTACTTAGCTGCTTTTTTCTTGCCATAATACAAATTCTAACAGTCTATTCAGTAGGACTATCAGCTGTGTATCCACCTGACTTCTCCTCAACGCAACTGATGGTCCCAACCCCATTTATAAGGCAAGAAATCCCACTTATTAAACCTGACAGGGCACACCTGTGAAGTGAAAACCATTTCAGGAGACTACCTCTTGAAGCTCATCAAGAGAATGCCAAGAGTGTGCAAAGCAGTAATCAAAGCAAAAGGTGGCTACTTTGAAGAACCTAGAATATGACATATTTTCAGTTGTTTCACACTTGTTTGTTATGTATATAATTCCACATGTGTTGATTCATAGTTTTGATGCCTTCAGTGTGAATCTAAAATTTTTTAATAGTCATGAAAATAAAGAAAACTCTTTGAATGAGAACGTGTGTCCAAACTTTTGGTCTGTACTGTATATATATATATATATATATATATATAATACATATATAATACATATATATATATATATATTTGAGCAAAGGATGACCTGAAGAGTTAGCCTTAACATACATAGTAACATAGTAACATAGTATATACAGTAAGACCAAAAAAGACATCTGTCCATCCAGTTCGGCCTGTTATCCTGCAAGTTGATCCAGAGGAAGAAGGCAGAAAAACAAAAACGAATAGTAATAGGACGGCTCACTCTCTATATACACAAATAGGTGCCAATGTCCAAAAATGAATCACCCCTTCAAAGACAGTAAATTGAAATAGTATTGGACCGGCACTCAAACATATGGGTTCACGTAAAGAACCAATAAAGTAGAATAGTGCAATTTTTTTAAAACATAAAAAACATAAAAGCATACATACACGTAATAGTGGGATGGATGAGATAATGGGTGGACTATGTCATGTATCAAGTCCATAAAATGCAGGTTATTGGAGAAAATGTATAATGTCCCGTACTTATGCAAATAATAACTATTAGGCAAAATCGATAGCAAACAGTTTCATAATATGATGAGTATGATACTCACTATTTACTGCGCAACTCTGTGGCGTCCCACATGTAAGAGCGCTTACCTCGGTGTCGATTCAATCCAATGCAAACGGCAGAGTGTAATTGCTTACTGACGTCATAAAATCGGATCTCCGTAAGATCGCTTCATTTATCGCGAGATGAGCTGTTACTTTTTCTTTCGTATAATACAGACTCTTCAATCGCGGCTAAAAATCGCAGTGAAGCTTTGATCTTGTGATCATAAATTGCTATCAGTAGCCAGCCGTTAATAAAGTCTACCACTGAGGAAGAAATAGGGATCTATTTCGAAACGCGTCTGTGATCGATGGGATATTCATTAAGAGTCCGAAATTTTAAGCATGGCCATGCAACATTGAAAGATACCAAGGAAATTACTTTCTGAAACGAACTAAAGCAAATCTACTGTTGGTCGACTTTATTAACGGCTGGCTACTGATAGCAATTTATGATCACAAGATCAAAGCTTCACTGCGATTTTTAGCCGCGATTGAAGAGTCTGTATTATACGAAAGAAAAAGTAACAGCTCATCTCGCGATAATTGAAGCGATCTTATGGAGATCCGATTTTATGACGTCAGTAAGCAATTACATTCTGCCGTTTGCATTGGATTGAATCGACACCGAGGTAAGCGCTCTTACATGTGGGACGCCACAGAGTTGCGCAGTAAATAGTGAGTATCATACTCATCATATTATGAGACTGTTTGCTATCGATTTTGCCTAATAGTTATTATTTGCATAAGTACGGGACATTATACATTTTCTCTAATAACCTGCATTTTATGGACTTGATACATGAGATAGTCCACCCATTATCTCATCCATCCCACTATTACTTGTATGTATGCTTTTATGTTTTTATAAATTGCACTATTCTACTTTATTGGTTCTTTGCGTGAACCCATATGTTTGAGTGCCAGTCCAATACTATTTAAAAAAAAAAAAAAAAAACTGTGAGGTAGAAGCCAATTTTCCCCACTTAAGGGACTACCTCCTCAGGCAGAGAGTGCCATAGTCTCACTGCTCTTACCGTAAAGAATCCTCTTCTATGTTTGTGTACAAACCTTCTTTCCTCCAGACGCAGAGGATGTCCCCTCGTCACAGTCACAGTCCTGGGGATAAATAGATGATGGGAGAGATCTCTGTACTGACCCCTGATATATTTATACATTGTAATTAGATCTCCCCTCAGTCGTCTTTTTTCTAAAGTGAATAACCCTAATTTTGGTAATCTTTCAGGGTACTGTAGTTGCCCCATTCCAGTTATTACTTTAGTTGCCCTCCTCTGGACCCTCTCCAGCTCTGCTATGTCTGCCTTGTTCACTGGAGCCCAGAACTGTACACAGTACTCCATGTGTGGTCTGACTAATGATTTGTAAAGTGGTAGGACTATGTTCTCATCAAGGGCATCTATGCCCCTTTTTAAGCAACCCATTATCTTATTGGCCTTGGCAGCAGCTGCCTGACACTGGTTTTTACAGCTTAGTTTGTTCACTAGAATTCCTAGATCCTTTTCCATGTCAGTGTTACCGAGTGTTTTACCATTTAGTTTGTACGGGTGACTTGCATTATTCCTTCCCATGTGCATAACCTTACATTTGTGTTAAACCTCATCTGACACTTATCTGCCCAAGCCTCCAATCTATCCAGATCCCTCTGTAGTAGTATACTGTCCTCTTCAGTGTTAATTACTTTACACAGTTTAGTAGTGCCGTAGAAAGAAGAAAGAATGTAGTTCTTGTTTAGAGTTACTTACCCCCTCTGTAACTTTTAGAAATCATTAACCTGCTACCTGTAATAGAAAAATGTTTTTTTCATGCTGTGATAAAGGAGTTCATGTCATGTCTTCATGTGCTGTAATACTTCTGTTTTATATTATAGTGAATCTCTTAACTTGACAATTTGTAAATCTATTGCACAATAATAATAATAATAATTAATAAATATAATAAAATCAGTGTCAATTTAGCGTTCACATAGAACTGACATAGTGTGTTGGGTCAATATACTTTAACTGTATGTAATAAATGTTAATTCTCCACACAACAAACCCTATCTCTAAGGCAGGAAGGCACTGTGGTAGTAACATAGTAACATAGTACACCATAATCATAATGGTCTAGGTGTGCAGGTCTCCCAAGCTATCCAACTCAGATCAGGCAACTTTGAGGCTTACTGGCTCTCAGTCAGATGAGAGATGGGCTTGAATGTCTCATTGCACACAAGGCTGCCATTGTAAGGTATGCGGACTACCTGTCTTATGGATAGAATGTTGTCTTGCACATACCCAGCTTTTGGCATATAGCTTTTGTGTGGTTATATGTTGTCTATTGTATGTTATAGATAATTATATAATAGCTATAAAAAGAAATTATCAATGGTAGGTAAAATAAAATTTATAATAAGTTTACTAATGATAGGTAAAATCAAAACTATAAAAAAAAAGTACAGAAGATAGATAGCATAAAAAGGATTCGAGATTACAAAGATTTTGTGAATTTTTAAAGTGCCAATGTTTGCGATTAAAATATTCACGCTCGAGCACATTGCGATGCTCGAGTCAAAATGGTGTTCGGCCGAGCATGCTCGCCCAACACTAGTGCAAAACACTAAGAAAAAAACAACACAAAGGAAAAGTCGTATGTGAATGGGTCAAAACCAGGCTGACAACGCAGTACAAAAACGATAGACAGAGAGTAGTCAGAAGACAAGCCAAGATCAAATACTAAAGGGGATGCACAGTACAAATCAAGTGAGACAGAGCACAAACAAATCCAAATGAGTCCAAGAACCTAGCTAGTGAGCCCAAACAAGACTATCACTGGCACTGGTATATGGCAAGGAAGGGGGTTAAGTAGAGCACCAAGTCCCAGGATCAGAATCTGATAAGTCATGACCTGATGCTACATACTGTAAGTCAGGACACCAGTACACAGGATTAAAGTATCTGAGCAATCAACCCACTGCTAGTTTCCTCCAGCACACGCACACTGTGTGGAGAAATAGAGCATTGCATCCTGTTGCTACAGAATGGGCCCCTGTATTGAACCCTGCTTGCTGTAAAACTATAATAGTCCCAATTTTCAAGCTCACTGCTTGTAGATTTATATGGCGAAATACTAGACAATATATATTTATATATATATATACAGTGTATATATATATATATATATATAACTTGAAAAAGATAGGACTGCACTCCAGATAAAGTGAAAAATCAGTGGAGCTTTATTCACCCATAACTTTGGCAACTTTGCGACGTTTCGGCTCACAAGAGCCTTCTTCCAGCTGGAAGAAGGCTCTTGTGAGCCGAAACGTCGCAAAGTTGCCAAAGTTATGGGTGAATAAAGCTCCACTGATTTTTCACTTTATCTGGAGTGCAGTCCTATCTTTTTCAAGTCGTATTGTTGGGGTATTGCCGCTGCCCTTGGGGATTTTGCACCCGACTCCTGGTGGTGCTCCCGCTGGATTTTCTTCAATATATATATATATATATATATATATATACATCCGTATGCAAAGATCTCCCCCTATTGTTGACTGCATGCAGTCAGAATTATGCATAGTTATTTTTTTCAAGACAGGACAACCTGACCTTTATAAGAAATTGACAATAATAAACATAATGTGCTATACTTGCTATGAAAACATGACATAAAATGATTACATTTGTAATTAGACATATGAAAAAGATAAATTGTCTTTTCCCAATTATTCTTGTTATCTAGTTCACATTCCTGCTCCTGCTTGCCTCCGATCAGTAGAGAAGTTTTAAAAAATTCGATTCAGATGCTTTACCGAATTTTTCCCAAAAATTCAATTCAATCTGAATTAATTCATCACAAATGAATTCACATGTTATAAATCAGCTACTTCCCGGCCTGCAGGGAGAGTGTATCTCGGTGTACATCACTGTGCATTGCAAAAACATGCATAGCTAGTCCGTTGTGGTAGTGAAACAGTTACTGTTTGTCAGTATGACAAGCAGATGACAGACGACACTCTTAAGCCTCATGCACACGGCCGTTGTTTTGGTCCGCATCCGTGCCGCCGTTTTGGCGGCTCGGATGTGGACCCATTCACTGCAATGGGGCCACAAAAGATACGTACAGCACTCCGTTTGCTGTCCGCATCCGTTGCTCCGTTCTGTGGCCCCGCTAAAAAAATATAACATGTCCTATTCTTGTCCACGCTTTGCGAACAAGAATAGGCATTTATATTGGAAGCTGTCCGTACCGTTTCGCAAATTGCGGAACGTGCACAGACGCCATCCGTGTTTTACGGATCCACGATTTGCGGACCGCAATACACACCATGGTTGTGTGCATGTGGCCTTAGACTCAGTTCACACTTCACTTATTTGGTCAGTTACGGGTCAAAAACTGACCAAATAACTGAAGTGTGAACTCAGCCTTACAGGTCAATGTTAGCATCTCCTTTTACAATGTCTGCGGATTCCACATACCATAGATTGCTAGAGAACCTGTTTTGTTACACGCTGATACAAGTAGTGACCCCATGAAATGGTGAGGGCGTCAGCATTAAGCTTGTGTTGACATCACTGTTTATTTTTCCCTTCTTCTGGTCTGTCAAAAGAACAATCTCAAAAAAACGGATCCTGTTTTTTGAGCATCGCCTTCACACTGACAGTATTTGCTCAGTTTTTTGCATCAGTATTTGATCTGTATTGATAAAGCAAAAACAGGAGTGGGTCCAAAACAAAGATAACATGTGATGGAAATTTTTCCATGTCTTCTAGATGTCCATGTCACTCCTGGTTTTGGCTTCCAAATCATGATCAAATCCTGCAAAATACTGATCGTGTGATAGAGGCCTTATGGATGCTCCAAAGACGGTCTGTTGTGTTTTTCATTTTCTTAGAAGATGGGTAAAATAAACTGTGATGTCAACAAGGCCAAACAGGGACACTTGTGGCCCTATCACAGAGTGAAGAGGATGGCAACAGAATGAGGAGTCAACATAGTGGCCCAGTCACAAAGTGGGGAGGGAGGCAACAGCATGAAGAGTAAACTTAGTGGCACAGTCACAGAGTGGGGAGATGGGGGGCAACAGCAGTGGCCGTAACAACACAAGATGGTGGTAGTAGGAAAAAATGGCAGCAGGTGGTTGGCATCAGGCGGGTGGCAGCATCAGAATAGTGGTTGAAGCACGTTGCCAGGTAAACAGGACATTTTTCACATTGCAGCAGCACACTGCAGTCAGAACCCTTACTGCTAGAATGATCTAGTCTGATGCATCAGACACTGGTGTGTGGAAATCCTGGCTGATCCATGCCTGATTCCTCTTTAGAAAGGTTAGTCTCTCAATATCTCCTGTTGAAAGGCAAGTTCTGTTTGGGGTAACTATGCCCCTCACCAAACTAAACACCAACTCTGATGCCACACTAAAGGCTGGCAGGAAAGCTTGTCCAGGGCAAACTCGGCCAGTTGTGGCCACAAATCAAGTTTGGGTGCCCAGTAGTCCAGGGGATTTTGGATCTGGGGTGTCAGGGTACAGTCCAAGTATGCTACCACCTGCTGGTTCAGGGTCTGCTCCATGCTTTTCTGCTGCTGATGGGTGGTTTCTTCAGTAGACGGGTGAAGAAAAGTGCTCATTAGAAACTCATCTGAACACATGATTCCTCTCTGCTTCTTGCTTGTGGGCCAATGAGTCATTCATTGGCCCGCAAGCAACTTAAGCAGGGAGGAATCATGACTTCAGATGGAAAAATATGCTGAATATTCTAAAATATGAATATATAACACTATATTCTATATACTGCTATATATTCGTATTTTAGAATATTCACCATTTTTTCCATCTGAAGTCATGATTCCTCCCTGCAATGACTCATTGGCTCACAAGCAAGAAGCAGGGAGGAATCATGTGTTCAGATGGAAAAAATTGTGAATATTCGTCGAATATTCGATATAAGGAATATATAGCACTATATTCAAAATATTCACGAATTCTTGAAGTGGCGATATTCGAGATAAAAATCCGCTTTTCGAATATTTGTGCTCAACACTACAGATGAGGGCACAGAGCTTGTTCCTGGGCAATGCCAACTAAGTGTGGTGTCAGAGGTACCCACAGACTCCTGGCTGTGGGTGTCTGATGTCAGTTGAGATAATGTTGAAGACCGAGTGAACCATGCCAGGACAGTGTGATTGGTCGTCAAAATATGACTGCTGGATGACCATGGCAGCTCTGGCCAGTTGCTCTGTGGTTGTACCACCACCTCTTCCTCTGCTGCTACTTCTGCTGGCTCCAGCTAAATTTTTGCCACTTCTTGTTCCTTTGGAGGGCCCTGTCACCTCTTTGATGGACATACTGTACGGTAACAGTAACTGTATATGTAAAATAAGTTTGCATGTATCTTTACAGAGGAAGATGTTCTAAGTTTGCTGTCTAAGGTGAAGACAGATAAGTCACAGGGGCCTGATGAGATACACCCAAAATTATTAAAAGAGCTTAGTGGTGAGCTGGCAAAACCGTTAACAGATTTATTTAACCAATCATTAGTAACAGGAGTCGTCCCGGAAGATTGGAAATTGGCAAATGTCGTGCCCATTCACAAGAAAGGTAGTAGGGAGGAATCGAGCAACTATAGACCAGTGAGTCTGACATCAATAGTAGGCAAATTAATGGAAACCCTATTAAAGGATAGGATTGTGGAACATCTAAAATCCCATGGATTGCAAGATGAAAAACAACATGGGTTTACTTCAGGGAGATCATGTCAAACAAATCTTATAGATTTTTTTGACTGGGTGAATAAAATAATAGACGGTGGAGGTGCAGTAGACATCGCATATCTAGATTTTAGTAAGGCTTTTGACACTGTCCCACATAGAAGACTTATCAATAAACTGCAGTCATTGAGCATGGACTCCCATATTGTTGAGTGGATTAGGCAGTGGCTGAGTGACAGACAACAGAGGGTTGTAGTCAATGGAGAACATTCAAAACAAGGTAATGTTACCAGTGGGGTTCCACAGGGATCTGTACTGGGACCGATTTTGTTTAATATCTTCATAAGTGATATTGCAAAAGGCCTCGCTGGTAAGGTTTGTCTTTTTGCTGATGACACAAAGATATGTAACAGGGTTGATGTTCCTGGAGGGAAACGCCAAATGGAAAAGGATTTAGGAAAACTAGAAGAATGGTCAGAACTCTGGAAACTGAAATTTAATGTGGATAAGTGCAAGATAATGCACCTGGGGCGTAAAAACCCAAGGGCAGAATATAGAATATTTGACACAGTCCTGACCTCAGTATCTGAGGAAAGGGATTTAGGAGTAATTATTTCAGAAGACTTAAAGGTGGGAAGACAATGTAATAGAGCAGCACGAAATGCCAGCAGAATGCTTGGATGTATAGGGAGAGGTATAAGCAGTAGAAAGAGTGAAGTGCTTATGCCGCTGTACAGAACACTGGTGAGACCTCACTTGGAGTATTGTGCGCAGTACTGGAGGCCATATCTCCAGAAGGATATAGATACTCTAGAGAGAGTTCAGAGAAGAGCTACTAAACTAGTACATGGATTGCAGGATAAAACTTACCAGGAAAGGTTAAAGGACCTTAATATGTATAGCTTGGAAGAAAGAAGAGACAGAGGGGATATGATAGAAACTTTTAAATACATAAAGGGAATCAACTCGGTAAAGGAAGAGAGCATATTTAAAAGAAGAAAAACTACCACAAGAGGACACAGTTTTAAATTAGAGGGGCAAAGGTTTAAAAGTAATATAAGGAAGTATTACTTTACTGAGAGAGTAGTGGATGCATGGAATAGCCTTCCTGCAGAAGTGGTAGCTGCAAATACAGTGAAGGGGTTT
This sequence comes from Bufo bufo, assembly GCF_905171765.1. Taxonomy (NCBI): domain Eukaryota; kingdom Metazoa; phylum Chordata; class Amphibia; order Anura; family Bufonidae; genus Bufo; species Bufo bufo. The sequence goes on along the minus strand of NC_053391.1, from coordinate 542,356,239 downwards.
AAGCATGCATGGGATAGGCATAAGGCCATCCTTCATATAAGATAGGGCCGGGGGCTATCCATAGTATTCAGTATATTGGGCAGACTAGATGGGCCAAATGGTTCTTATCTGCCGACACATTCTATAAGTTATTCAGTGTCAATGTGGACACTCCAATAACAGTTATATTAGACAGCTTATTCACCCCAATATGAGAATGAAGGCCTGATGGAATTGCTTATCTATGAAACCAGGTAGGCACCCCAATAAGTATATTACAAGGGTTACTCATCTTAATATGAGAATGAAGGCTTAATAGAATTGTTTATCTAATACGCAAGGTGGGCACCCCACTAACAGTTATATTACACAGGTTATTCACCCCAATAAGAGAATGAAGGCGTAACAGAATTGCTTACCTCTTACACAAGGTGGGCATCCCACTAACAGTTATATTACACTGTTTATTCACCCAAATATGAGAATCAAGGCCTAATGGAATTGTTTATCTATGAAACAAGGTAGACACCCCAATAAAAATTATATTACATAGGTCATTCACCCCATATGAGAATGCAAGCATAATATAATTCCTTATCTATTACACAAGTTGGGCACTTCAAAAACAGTTATTATACAGGTTATTCACCACAATATGAGAATCAAGGCCTAATGGAATTCTAATTCGTGGCGAATAAAATTATTCCTGAAATTCAGATTGAATTCCACTTCATTAGCTTCGATTCGCTCAACTCTACTGATCAGCTCCACTTACACCTGGCATAGCGCATCAAGGCAGGGAATCGTGTACCAATTAAATATCACTGAATATAGAAAACCACAGGGTATCTAAAGCATATCACAGAACTAACGAACCCTTCTGATAAAATATAACTTTTATTCTAAACAATTAAAATAGATCAATCCCTTTATAGTAAAGATATCTTCAGAGATAAAAATAAAAAAAACGCTGATTGCATAGAGATACAACAAATAATTGATAGCAGTAATTGCCCAAATATCTTACAGGGATGTACAAGGTTGTCCACATGGGACTTGGGTGCTACTCTGCACCCAGTGTGGGGTCCCGCACAGAAATAACGTGATTACTGCTATCATCTACTTGTGGTATCTCTATTCAATCAGTGTTTTTTATCTGTGAAGATGTCTTTACTTTTAGGGTTTTGATCTATTTTAATTATTTACAATAAAGGTTATACATGTATTTTATCAGAGGGGTTCTTTACGTCTGCGATACGTATCCTTCTATGGCAGAGGTTTTAGCCGAGGGTACATGCAGAGGCAGAGCGGTTTGCTCCTGCTAGTACAGCACTGACTGCAGTGCATATTGTAAAAGTTTAGATACACTTAAGTTTTAAGACTTTATAAATATGACTTCATTATATTTCAGCTTTAAGTTCAGCATTTGTATTTTAATATGGAATGCCCACTCATATGTATTCTTCCCCCCAAAGAAAGATCATTCTTTGATGCACAGGTCTTTTTTCTTCCTATTCTCATTTGTGTTTGCAGTTGCATCAAATGTCAAAAGCCTTTTACTGAGATTTTTTAGATTTACTTAGACCTGGGAGGTTTACAACATTACTTTCCTGGCAGGTTTTCTTTGCACTAATGAAAGTGATTCCTCTCTCTCTTTGAAGGTCACAGAACTGTGTGAGGTAACTTAACAGGACCATGGTCTCGTTCACTAAATAGTGATTTTCTATAGATTGTCCATCTTCTTTGTCTTTCTATACAAAATAATTGAGACACATATATATGCCTTTTTGTTGTCTTATGAATATTACTGTAAATTAACAGCTTATATTTCAGCTATAAATTATCAGTATGTATTGTAATGGTAACTCATTGTACTTTTCATAATGAAATGACTTATTAATCTTTACCGCGCTTCACTTATTATGGCGTCCTAATTGCTGTGTTCTTACTGCAATAGGTTATAATGGTTCATTCACTGTGTGTGCTTGTGCCATTAGTAAAGGACCCGGCTGTCAAATACATAACATACAACTGACATCCTGCTGCAAGAGCCGGGATCAGGATTACCTCTAATCTTGGAGCTTTAACCCCTTAGGTGCCATGAAAAGTAGTAAAACATATCATCGTTATCTTAGTGAGTGACCAAGGGAATAAAGTTATTATGTTACTGTATTTATACTGCATGGAGAATGTTGTAAAAACTAAACCCCAAAAAAATGGCAAAATTTACGTTTTTTACTCAGCTCCTATAAATGTTATACAATACATTATTTGCACCCAAAAATTATTACACTAAAAAATAGAATTCGATTCCTAAAAATCCTAAGTTAATTATAGACAGTAGTCAGAAAAGTAAAATAGGGGTTTTGGATTGCAATAATGAAAATACCAAATTTTTTATCCCCCCCCCCCAGTTTTTGCCAGATAAACCTTGCTACCTGATTCAATAAGTTGAACTAGTTTTTGTTCTTTTGTTGCCATCCTGCTTGTCAATCAACAAAAACACTGGGACATCGGTGTCCTAATAGCTATGTCAATAGTTCAGCTCAGGGCCGGGCCGACACAGAGGCTGGGGAGGCTCCAGCCTCAGGGCGCAGCCTGGGGTGGGCGGAAAAACAAACCTCTTTTTTTTTTTTTTTTTATCACTTACTTGCTGCCCCTCCTCTCCCCTCCCCTCCCCTCCCCTCCCCAGCTAGTGTTCACTCTAAGCTGCGCTTGTAGATAGGAGCAGGAGGCTGCTGATTGGCCAGTATCAGCTAGCTGCCCTGCCATTGGTCCATCCTTTCACACCCCCTTCTCTCTGGAGCTGAACACAGCAGGAGGTTGTGAAGCCTGCGTTCTCACAGTGCATCATGTGACCATGAAGGAGCATGTGACCAGTGACGTCACAGACCTCCTTCTAACAAATCCATTCTAGCATCTACCCAGCATGTATGGCAGGACTCTGCTGAGCAAAGACCATGTGCCCAGGTGAGGTGACCACAGAAGTGCCCTGGCATCTGTCTGCTGCTGGAAGCTCAATGTGGAGCTTTATGAATGTAAAAACTAATAGCCAAGAGGCTAAACAAAGCCCTGCTTGTCTGCTTCTGACCCTAATTTTAACACATAAAGTTAATTTGATTGCAATTTACTCTAACACCTAAAGGGATTTTTTTTAAAGCCTGCTGTTTCTCTAGAAGATGACCTTATGCTGATAGTAGTGTTAATAGAGTCTCAAAGGTCTGTAAAAATAGGGTAACTGCTTTTATAGACCCTTGAGACTCTATTAACACTACTATAAACATAAGGTCACCTAGAGAAAGAGCAAGTTTTTTAAATTATCTTTTTCCTTTAGGTGTTAAAACATAACTTATTTGATTGCTTGAACACCTAAAGGAAAACAAATTAAAAACCTGCTGTTTCTCAAGATGACCTTATGTTGATAGCAGTGGTAATAGAGTCTGAAACATCTATAGAAGCAGTTACCCTATTTTTACAGACCTTTGAGGCTCTATTAACACTACTGTCAACATAAGGTCATCTAGAGACACAGCAGGTTTTTAAAAAGATTTTTCCCTTAGGTGTTACAGCAATCAAATGAAAGTTATGTTTTAACACCTAAAGGAAAAACATAATTAAAAAAACATGCTGTTTCTCTAAATGACCTGATGTTGATAGTAGTGTTAATAGAGTCTCAAAGGTTTGTAAAAATAGTGTACCTGCTTCTATAGACCTTTGAGACTCTATTACCATGACTTTTAGCATAAGATCATCTGGAGAAACATCAGGTTTTAAAAAAATATAAAAAATTTCTTTAGGTGTTAGAGCAATCAAATGGAGGGGGAGAAATGTGACATGGGTGAGGATGGGGTTACATGATGGGCCGGAGACAATGACTGTAGTCTGTCTGTGCCATGGACGGGGAGAAATATGACATGGAGGGCTGATCTGAGGCATTGGGGCTGTGCCTGTGAGCTGGGGTCTGATGGCTGGTCTGACCTGAGGTGGAATGAAAAATATTGTTTCCTATTATCCTCCTTTAAAACCTAGGTGCGTCTTATGGGACGAACCTACATTTTGGCGCACCCCCCCCCCCTTCCCCCAGGTGAGCTGAAGGGGGAGGGGGGGTCGGGGGCGCCAAAATGTAGGTTCGCTTGTGTTGGTAAAAAACCTTGCACCGGCCCTGGGCGCAGGCAAGGGGGGGGGGGGGGGGGCGCACTTGGGCAGCTCAGCCTCTGTTGGTGGTGGACCTTGTCCCAGCCCTGGTTCAGCTTCTTAAAAACAATATAATTATAATAGATTATTTACACCGTTGAAATGTTGATTTTTTTTCATTCCCTCCCCTAAAAAGAAAAAAACGATTTAAGACCTAATCAATTGATTATATGCCCCCCAATATGGTGCCAATACAATCTAAAACTAGGCTTTTGGAGCGCATCAATGGAAAGCATGAAAAATAGCTTGGTCCTAAAAGTTCAAAACGGACCAGTCATTAAGGGGTTAATATATCAAGGCCTATATAACTAAGGCCTCTTTCACATGGGTGAGATTTCCGCGCGAGTGCAATTAGTGAGGTGAACGCATTGCACCCTATATAGGCACACGGGTCTATATAGGGTGCACGGGCGAGATTTCCGCGCGGGTGCAATGCGTGAGGTGAACGCATTGCATCCTATAGGCCTATATAACTAAGGCCTCTTTCACACGGGTGAGATTTCCGCGTGGGTGCAATGCGTGAGGTGAACGCATTGCATCCGGACCCATTCATTTCTATGGGGCTGTGCACATGAGCGGTGATTTTCACGCATCAATTTTGCGTTACGTGAAAATCGCAGCATGTTCTATATTGTGCGTTTTTCACGCAACGCAGGCCCCATAGAGGTGAATGGGGCTGCGTGAAAATCGCAAGCATCTGCAAGCAAGTGCGCACGGTTGCTAGGAGACGATCGGGATGGAGACCCGATCATTATTATTTTCCCTTATAACATGGTTATAAGGGAAAATAATATCATTCTGAATACAGAATGCATAGTAAAATAGGGCTGGAGGGGTTAAAAAAAAAGAAAAAGAATTTAACTCACCTTAATCCACTTGTTCGCGCAGCTGACATCTCTTCTGTCTTCTTCTTTGAGGAATAGGACCTTTGATGACGTCACTACGCTCATCACATGGTCCGTCACATGATCCATCACCATATTAAAAGATCATGTGATGGACCATGTGATGAGCGCAGTGACATCATCAAAGGTCCTATTTCTCAAATAAGAAGGCAGAAGAGAAGCCGAACAAGTTGATTAAGGCGAGTTAAATTATTATTATTTTTTTTTAACCCCTCCTTATTGTACTATGCATTCTGTATTCAGAATGCTATTATTTTCCCTTATAACCATGTTATAAGGGGAAATAATACAATCTACACAACCTTGAACCTAAACCTGAACTTCAATGAAGAAGTTCGGGTCTGGGTACCACATTCAGTTTTTTATCATGCGCGTGCAAAACGCATTGCACCCGCGCGATAAAAACTGAACAACGGAACGCAATCGCAGTCAAAACTGACTGCAATTGGGTGCCTACTCGCGTGGGTTTGCCGCAACGCATCCGGACCTTATCCGAAAACGCTCGTGTGAAAGAGGCCTAAGGCAGCACTTTAGCCCAAAACAGTTACATCTACATTTTAAAGAGTCCTCCATTTATTTGCTGTAAAAACCTCTGAACAAATTAAATTGAGAACTCTTCTCGCTGATCCATGAATTTTTTGAGATAAAATAAAGGAGTTTTTAGAATTTTTACATTAACGGCCTCTCCTTCTGACTCCCTCTAATTAGAGGAACTGAGGGGCAGTAAAATTGGACCCTTCACTGCAATATCTGGCACAGTGACATCCTGGCACTGTGCCAGGGTGCAGAAACAGAGTGACGGGGGCCACGTGGTATCATATTTTTAAAAAAAGCTGGAAAAGAAACTTTTAAAGTAGTTTTATTTTTATTTTACATCAATGACTTAGGCTCTGTCCTGGGTCCCCTACATCTTCTCCATTCACACATTCGGCCTGGGGCAGCTCATAGAGTGCCACGGCTTCCAATACCACTTATATAATGATGATACTCAAATGTATGTCTCTGGCCCAGATGTCAATTCCCTTCTATCTAGAATCCTGATGTATCCATCAGATATATCTTCATTCTCCTCCTCCTGCTTCCTAAAACTCTTGCTTATCTTTCTTTTTTGGTCATTAAACCCCCCCCCTTGCCAGACCTATTCACTACACTAGACAACACCACACTTTCTCCAGTCTCACAGGTCCGCTGCCTGGGGATAACATTTAATACTGCCCTATCCTTCAAACCACGCATTTAAACCTTTACCTCCACCTGCTGCTTTTAAATCAAAAACATCACTCATATTTGTTCCTTTTTCACCTTTGAGTCGACTAAAATTCTAGAGCAGGCCCTCACCATTTCCCAGCTTGATTACTGCAACATCCTCCTTTGTGGCCTCCTTTTTAGTACTCTCACACCAGTAATCTGTCCTCAACTCCGCCGCCCGGTTAATCCTTCTCTCTCTCATTTCTCTCTGCTTCAACCCCAATGCCAATCCCTTTACTGGCCCCCTATTGCCCAGTGAATTCAGCTCAAAATACTAACAACAATATATAAGGCCATCCACAATCTGTCCCCTCCTTACATCTCTGCTCTGCTTTCCTGATACATCCCCACACATAATTGACTATTCTCACAAGACCTCTCTCTTTGCTCTCCTCTTGGCTGTTCCTCGCACAAACATAATTTTTATTGTGCATCTTCTATAGGACAGGATCCCCTCCCCCCCCTGTACCAGTCTGTTACTAAGTTTATGCACATTGTACTAGTGTTCCGGGGTCCTGGAATCACTGGCTCTTTCAAATAAAAAAATACTAATAATATTAGTTGAAAAGCAAAACGGTCCCTTAGCTGTCTAAACGAGTTAGGTCTATTCAAGCATTTTTAATTTACTTAAAAGGGTTGTCCAGTCATGATTCTTTCATTTAAAAAAATAAAATAATATATATATATATATATATATATATATATATAAAAAATAAAAGTCCAGGGCAATACACCTAGCAAACATATAGACAGAAGGAGTGCCAGCGGAATTACACTTGACCAAAGTGTTCAATCGATAAAAGAAAAACACTCCGCAGCACTTCCAGGAGGTGAAAAAATGTGGGATCCTTTATTCACCCGTACGACGTTTCGGTCCACTTGCTGGGACCATTTTCAGGCCTTTCAAGCTTGAAAATGGTCCCAGCAAGTGGACTGAAACGTCGTACAGGTGAATAAAGGATCCCACATATTTTCACCTACTGGAAGTGCTGCGGTGTGTTTTTCTTTTATATATATAAAATAACAAAAGTCACACTAATCTCACCGATCTGTCTCTGCTCCTGGTCTGATGCTTCCTGATTTGCTGCCATTGACTGGCCACATCAGGGGTGTTGTGGTTACTGCTATAGTCTGCAATTTGCTGCAGCAGTCACATGTCTATGTTGGTAAATCATCCCTGGAGCAGGAAATACAGAGTCTGGAGAGTGAATGCACCAGAGCAGGAGTGGCAAAGGATCGGTAAGGGGACGTTTCAAAAATATGCTGGCCTAAAGGCCTCCATTACAGTGCTTTGAACAGACTTTGAATTGCCTATAGATTTAAATTCTTCCTATTTGCTCCCTCGCCAACAACTCTACATCATGATAAGACTAGTCCTACTGGAATGGTACCATTCAGACCTGAATATTGTTAAATATTTGCATTAGTTTCATGTCTATAGCATATAAAGAACTTCCCAACCAGCAGTTTAAATATGTATTTGTATTTCCTAACTAGTTATACAAGCTTTGCAAGATTGCTTCCTCCAAACTATGTCATATATATGCTCTGGCACACAGTATTTCACGGGGGAATAAATTCTACCTAGCGAGATAATGTACCCATACCTTCTCTGATCAATGTGAAGAAATGTAGATGATACATAGCCGAGATTAAACAGAAAGCCAAAGTCAAGCTGTAAGCTTCAGACATAAAATGTCTCACAATGGATATAAAAAGGAGACCCATCTGTAGGTTACGATTTTCCATCACAAGATATACCTATCACTGATCTTTCAATTGGTATCCTAAAATGGGAACCTTAACAACACACAGGAGTGAGAGATTGAAAAGGTGCAAGCACTTTGATGAAGGTTGAAAAGGCCACTATTTTTAGCATGCTACCAAACATTAACTTCTTGCCTTTCTTTTTCTTCTACATGATTTTTCTTTCTTTCAATAACCCTTTTCTTTTTTTCTTCTTTTCCAAGCCTTGAAGAGAAAAGTATATAAATCTGGACAAGTTAATAGCCGGGTTTAGGAGAGCCACTAAATCTTGGACTGTGAAAGCAATCTTCACAATAGCAATATCTCACTTGTGAATTTGCTTTTTGTGTGTTTTGCTGCTTCCATCATTATTAGTTTTCCAATAACGCTGACAGGAAACTGAGGACAAAATGAATGTGTTAAAACATTTCTCTACACAATCCATAACGATGCTGAACCCTGACACAAAGCCATGCTTAACGTGACTGCTCTCGGAGACATTCCCAAATAAAAGGGGGTTTACTATCCAACTGCAGTATCCCAATGTCAATTATATTTTTTTATGATTCAGAACTTGTATTTATAAAGGGAGCATCACTGTTCATATAGACAGCAATGAATCAAGGGTTTATTGGATCAACTAGTGCTGTCTGACCATAGACAAACAAAAAAACCCGACACTTAAGCATTGATCTAAAGAATGTAGCTACCCATACAGGGTTGGATCTAAAGGCAGAGTACAGTGCCTGTAGTTAACTCACATGAGAAGGCAGTGCAGCCAACATCTTCAAGCCATGTATGACTTAAAGGGGTATTCCAGTTTCATGATATTAATGAACAATCCTCAGGATAGGCTGTCACTATCTGAATGTGGGGGTCCAACACCCAGCACCCCCACCAATCAGCTGTTTAAAGGAGATAAAGCACTTGTGCAAGCACTACATCTTCATCAATGTTTACCTACACCCCATCTACATTGTCCAATGAATGGGATGAAAAGCTGTAATTAACCTACAATATAGAGGGTGTGCAGATAAACATTGATGAACATGCAGCGCTTGCACAAATGCAGCAACCCCCTTCATATAGCTAAACAACAGTATTGGCTATATGATGAAACCTAAATATCCCTTTAAAGTATGACCTTCTAAATGGATGTCTAAAGGCTTCTGTCAATCTGTACTTATAGTCTACTGAGATAAAAATCCAGTATCTGTACATATAGAACTTATATCCGGGGACTATAAAACAAGTTGTGTATTCACATTTTCTGCTATTGAGTAGAAGATATGTAGTCAAGTAGATGGTTGCTTTGCTGTAGAGTCTATTCATTTATGATATGGACAGTGGTTATGATAAACATAAGACAAATTGGCATAAAGAAAAAAAATACTATGTGATTACCAGAACTGTGATAGACACATAGGGGATTTTTATCAAGATTAGCTTTCCCATACGGACGTCTTGGTCCCCCTGCGTTGGAGTAAGATGTGCCTAATTTATTAAGAGTCAAATGCTTTTTAATAAATAAATCTCATCTCTGGTTCTCAGTCTGCCAGAAATTTACGTCTATGCCACCCAGGAGATATATCTTACAGTGTGCCTGCTAGTGAGTAGACCGCAGTTACCTCAGTTAGCTCAGTTACTCATAAGTACAGTAAGTGCATTGTGCATTTCTAGGTTCATGGCTCAAAAATATAACTTTTACCCTTCTGTCTAGTAGCGGCTAGCTTCCATTGTGACCAGTGGAGGCACATCCCTCTCCCCAACTATAGGGGATTTGTGAAACCACTCTTTGGTGGGACTCAAAGTTTATGTTACCAGCCTCAGTTCATGGCTGCTCTGCCGCAGCAACTGTGAACTCTGTTGGATGTTGGTCCATCAATTTAAGAAAAGGTCAACTTGATCATATGCTGTACGTAATGTTGATGTCCTGTTACAAGTTCTACAAAGATGTCCCATACCCAGTCTTATCAGTTTCTATGGGTAAGTGCTAAACATTCATTTATAATGCCCATAAAATGCCAACCACTGAATGCATATATGTCATGATATGGCCCTGATGATGGTGGACCCACAGCTTCTAGAAACCATGACTGAAGAACTGCCCCTCCCATGGGTAGGGAGGTAGAAAGCCAGCATATGAAATAGGTAGATCAGAATATTCACTTGTTCCGTGAATGGATCTGACAGTGAAAAGTATGGTAAATGTCCACTATATTGGTGAATACAGACACCAAACCCGGAATCTGTGCCCTCTTCTTGAAGTATCTGATCAGGACATGAAGCTGGTGACCATGATGTCACTGATATATGATGGCATCTTCATCTAAAACTACTGCTGGTCTAAACTCCAAGACCCCACTCTGTATTTTACTTCAGTTCATGCCACAGTTACATCAACACTTGTTATACAGAGGAGAAGACAATGGCTGATAATATTAAAACCTGTAGTGGAGATATATCAGCCACTAAGGGGCCATTTTACATATTTTGATAGACTTATTGTTTAAGAGTTTTGGGAAGGGGTCCAATGTGAACCATTCCTGAGTAACATTACACAGCTGGAGTCAATCACTTCATGCTCTTTCTGGGAAAAAGAAAAGCAAAAATGAATGGATATCTGTTATGGCAATTGTTATGGAAAAACTGTGCCAATCAACTGGTATGACTATGGGCTAGACCTAAGGGCCTTATCCAGTTTTCCCTCCTGGTATTCACACTTTAACCACCATACAGGGATCTAGACTTCACTGCAGGGCAGATACAAGGCCATTACCTTTTGGAATAGTCCTGGTGTGGTTGGCTGCTGACCCGAAGGGATCAGAAACACCGTTTCCATGCAAAGAGGGAATGGCAAAACACATAGTCAATAACAGGTAGAGGTAAAGGTTGACATAGTTGATGCAAATCCATGGAACAATCCAAAGGTCAGGGTAGGTGGCACAGGATCAGTATACTGGAACAGGTCAGGAATCAGACAAACAGATAATAGCTCTTTCACAGGCTCTAGCTGTCTAGAGAGAGACCTAGCAAGATTACTGCACAGGCAAGAACTGAATGAAACAGCTAGGTTTATATAGGAGCAGCTGATTAGCATCTGGACACTGCCATATAGCAGCTCACAGAGAGAAGATTGACCTTAGCAGTGCTGAAGACAGAGGTGCAAGGAATTAAAAAAAAACTCTAATTTAGACACAGGAAACCAGCACCTCTGCGCACAGGACAGTGGTGGCTATGAACTGCCATTGTAACAACATCAGATATTTCCCTGTAGTAACTTCCTTTAAATCTTTGCACATTTTGTGTTGAACTGACAATAACTAATGGTGTTCTGTCTTCATACAAGTTCACACAGTGTGCAGTCTGACATTCAGCATAAACCATTCCTATCTTTTAAATAAGAGGACTGTTCTTTGTAGTTTAACTTGTTTATTGGTAAAACAGGACTGTTGATTGGTAAAACTATAGGAATATAAATAGCAAGTATAAGTATAGCTAGCATGTACCATAACATTTGCATTAACACTGAAAGCACATGGTAAACTGGCAGCCTATACTTAGGATTACATGTCTAGCTAACATTAGTAACAACTTCCCTGAGTAACAATTACAACTAACCAAACAGCTCTGCATAACATCATGTCCCTGAAATAAAGGTAGATCTCTCACCAGATATGCTTATACAAGGATGGTGGAGTTTAAGAAGAAGATATGTAATAGGACAGCTCTGCTGATGTGTCCTGGAGACTGGAGACTTTTCTTTCCCAGAATGCTTTTCACTCCCACAATGCAGTGCACCACGCACAATGCAGCAGTCTTTGTAACAGAAAAACAAAGTATAATACAACTTAACACCGCTAGATGGTGCTATAACCACACTAACCACTTGAAAAATACCAAGACTTTGGCAGAATGAACTAGAATCATTTTTTAACCCTGCTGGGCAGAGCAAATAGGAAAGCCAAAGGTTACTGTAGTGGGTCACTGTTGGTTAGAATTCTGTTCCTTTTAATGCAGTTCTCAAAAGTAATGTAATTATATTTAAACAAAGTGAAATATAACTGCAGGAATCTAGACCAATAATATCAATGTACATTAGTATTTTAGCTAGTTGTAGATTATACTTACTTCTTTGGCTTCTACGTCGACCTTTACATGTTGGCAGTTATTGCCAAATTCCAATATTTAGTGTATTCACATAGGTACACAGACTTTTTCTATATTGCTATATTCTAGTGCACAAATATTTTACAACTGAGAATAACACATCTAATCCTAACAGCTTAATTGTAGAGCTCTTCATAGATCTGGTGCTTATATAACTGTTCATATCAATATAGCACTTTTTATTTAGAAACATCTAAATATAATGACAAATATTATATTTTTCCGTGGTTATGTCCATACATTACTGCTCATTTAGAAAGATACTACATTAAAAACAAATACTGGCACCATTGGTCATGATTGAAAAGATTGATTCGTCAAATTTGCAAAAAAATTTGATTTGTTCCAAATTAATTTGTCACGAATCACTATAAATCAGGTATACCCAGACCACTCGGCCTTAGGGTATGGCTACATAGATCGTCTGTGACATGGGCAGGTTGCGGCCATGCTGCGGTGAAGAACTGCGTGGTCAATAAGCCCACAGCTGCCTTTCATTTAATAATGAAGACCGCACTATATAGTCCTTCTTCATTGTTAATGTCCACATAGCACCTTTAAACAGGGGCTGTTGCTGGTATGGAGTTCGGCTGGTTAGGTGGAGGACAATATACATATTATTGCTGTTCTTGCCTGCAATCTCCTGCAGGTTATTTGACAGTAAACACAGATTATTAATCAGCTCTGGCATATTTACTTCTCCAACCCCAGCACTTTACTGTCCTACAGGTGGGAGCCCTTCTTCTGCCATCTGCTTTTCCTCCTTTTTCCACATCATCTAATATTGATTGGAAACCCCTAGGATACCAGAGGTTTTTTAGTTTTTGCATTTTCTTTTTTTCTTCCCTATCTTCCTTGAACCATAACTTTTTTTATGTTTCCATTCACATAGATGTATGAGGGCTTACAAATTCCAAATGGGGTGGAATAAAAAAAATGCAAATGCAAATGGGGGTGTGGCAGGGGAGGAGCCAGGACAGGAGGTGGGATGGGTCAGGGGTGGGAAGTGGGCGGGGTTAGGGGCCCAATTCAGATTCTTGTTATGGGGCCCAGTGATTTCTATGTATGCCCCTGCTGGCAGGAATAATTAAGGAATGGTATAACATAGTGTGATAAGAATAGATGCTCCAGAATTGCTATTACATGATGAATGCAAGTAGTTTCTAAAACAGGCACGTGAGGAGAGGTTGCAGGTCCTTTTTAATAACTGACACAACTTTGCTTAGTTTAGTCTGCAAAGTCAATGTATTATTTTTTTGGTACTTTAGTTAGGCTACTTTCACACCTAAGTTTGAATTCCACCGGCCCCATTAGGTATTAGGTAGAGACCCAGCCGGACACAAACAGCTGCATGCTGCGGTGTCTGTCCAATTCTCCGCTTGTCTGCTGGAACAGCCATGCCAGAATTTCACACCGGAGGTGTCAAAGTAGCCTTACTTGCAGAATCTAAACGCTCACACATTGTGAAATTCCCTAATTGCAGTATAACCAAAACTACTCACTTCTACAAACTGTCCACCGCAGAGGCTGAAAGCACAGAGGCTCCACCTGGTGAATTGTTCAGATACTGCAGGGTCTGGAAGCTATTCTTAGGCAATACATTGATTTAATGTCTAATGATAGACACCATTGTATTAAATGCAGAGCATTTATTTACATCACTTTCACATAGACTTCTTGAATTTAAAGCACTTTACATTTACACCACATTATCTAAATGATTTCATTTGAAGCAGAAAATAAGAAGAAAATCAATTGTAAAAGACAAAAACTGGATTGCAACCAATTACAATTTTACATTGCAAGGCTCTGCTGCATATATTATCCCCACTACTGCTTCTGATAACCAGTATGCTTATATCTGCCTACCGCCAGTGGAGCAAACTAAATATGTTATTATAATGTGTCAGAATGTTCTCTTCCCTTTATGCCAATGTTACCCAGACCTGAAAAAACACATTTATATTTTCATGTTGTTAGTGTATTTGTGCTATATTGCTACATTTTATCAGTGGATCTCTCTGTTGTATCTTTCTTCATTATTGTAATCTAATATTTAAAACATAGTTTATATGGAAAAAATATTTCATTAAAGGACTCCAGTCATTACACTTTACGCCAATAAAATCCTTAAATAGAATGTTTCAATTCAAGCCTATTTTTATTTTAGTTACAGTATGTCACATACACCATATTTCCTCCCTGAAAACTTTTCAACATTTTGTTTCTCTGAGAAGAACATAGGTAAAGATAATTAAAGGGAGTCTGTCACCAGATTGTGACCTTATAGACCGCTTACATAGCGCTCTAGCATAGCAGTCTATGATTCTAATGGTACCTTTGATGTTTTCTTGTGAAGTTCCCCCAAGGCAAAAACTGACTTTTATTCATATGTAAATTAGGGCTCGCAAGTGCCCAGGGCGGTGTTCACCTCGTTGGTGCCCAGGCTGTTCTGCCTCTTTTCGTCATATCCCCGCCCCAGCCTCTTCCTCTGCCCGCCCCGCTCTTCCTTTGCGTCCTCCTTCTCTGCAGCGAGATCCCGCGCCTGCGATATTCATTTCTTGGCCGGGGCATGCGCACTGCGATGCCCAGTGTGGGCACGGCATCGCAGTAGCTACTGCGCATGCGCCGGCCAACGGCGAGAAACAGCGGCGAGGAGGCGGACCAGAGACACCCACAATGGGCATCGCAGTGCGCATGCCCCGGCCAAGCAATGGATAGCGCAGGCGCAGGATCTCGCTGCAGAGAAGGAGGACGCAAAGGAAGAGCCGGACGGGCAGAGGAAGAGGCTGGGGCGGGGATATGATGAAAAGAGGCAGAACAGCCTGGGCACCAACTAGGTGAACGCCGCCCTGGGCACTTGCGAGCCCTAATTTACATATGAATAAAAGTCAGTTTTTGCCTTGGGGGAACTTCACAAGAAAACATCAAAGGTACCATTAGAATCATAGACTGCTATGCTAGAGCGCTATGTAAGCGGTCTATAAGGTCACAATCTGGTGACAGACTCCCTTTAAGTGAGAAACTTAGGTGTAAAACAATTACAGTGCCTTGAAAAAGTATTCATAACTAGAGTTGAGCGGACACCTAGATGTTCGGGTTCGACGGGATAGGCCGAACTTCACAAAAAAGTTTGAGTTCGGGACCCGAACTTGACCCCGAACCCAAACCCCAATGAAGTCAATGGGGACCCGAACTTTGGAGCTGTAAAAAAGTCATGTAAAGGGCTAGAGGGCTGCAAATGGCAGCAAAATGTGGTTAAGAGCATGGCAAGTGCTCTGCAAACAAATGTGGATAGGGAAATAACTTAAAATAACATAAAATACGTAAAAATAAAAAATAATAATCTTGATCCTGGAGGACGAGGTCCATATGGAGTAGGAGGTTGAGGAGGCGGTGGATGTGGCGGTGTAGGTGGAAGCGGCGGTGGAGGAGGTAGCCTACACTGCTTTTTGGTTTTATTTTTTATTTATTATTTGTTTAAATTAGGGTACACCCCAAATCATTGGGAAATATAACCTGTGATAACCCCCTCCAGCCGTACTAAACAAATGTTCAGACAACACACTGGCTGCAGGGCAGGCCAGCACCAACAAGGCGTAAAGGGCAAGCTCAGGCCATATGCCCAATTTGTAGACCCAGAAGTTGAAGGGGGCAGACCCATCAGTCAGTACGTGTAGGCGTGTACACACATACTGCTCCACCATGTCGCACGTCCAATTGGATATTTGCTCTATCAGCTTTCGATGTTCTTTTCTGCGCCTACCATATTGATTACGATTAGCGGCGAATCAGGGTTCCACGCCGGAGAGGGAGCCTGAGAAAGGGATAGCACATCCAAGGGAGGTCAATGTATGAAATTAAATGTGATCGAGCGGAAATGTGGGAGAAGTTATGAAAGCGGAAGGATCGAATGAAAGGAGGGGGTGCACGGAAATTGCCCACCCCCGACTCGGGGAAGTAGTGACGATAAATAACAATACAGGACTCTTAAGATGCCCTG
This sequence comes from Bufo bufo, assembly GCF_905171765.1. NCBI lineage: Eukaryota > Metazoa > Chordata > Amphibia > Anura > Bufonidae > Bufo > Bufo bufo. The sequence continues at coordinate 542,339,994 of NC_053391.1, read as the reverse complement.
TTATTGAAATGATTAATAAAAAATTATAGGGAATGTCACTGGGGTATTTTGGATTTGGAAACTTTAGACAGGAGAGGCCCTGCTGCCGCTTTGTTAACTCTAGATAACTACTGCCTGATCGCAAGTCCCCGTGACGTCCACGATCCAATTGGATATCTTCTCTATCAACTTTCAATGTTCTTTTCTGCGCCTACCATGTTGATCATGGTTAGCGGCGAATCAGGGTTCCACGCCAGAGAGGGAGCGTGAGAAATGGAGACCACATCCAAGAGAGGTCAATGACTGCAATTTGAACGAGCGGAAATCTGGGACAAGTTATAAAAAGCAGAAGGATCGAATGAAAGGGCCAATTGAAGACGAATTTTAGAAATTTAAGTCCCTGTCACCTATGCAGAGCAGGGGTTTTTCATCGCCAGAAATGGGTTAATGTCACCCACCAATGGAACAGATATTTTTAAAAGTTTTGGTCCCTGTCACCTATGCAGAACTGGGGTTTATTCACGGCAAAAATTGTAAAATGTCACCCAAGAATGCAACAGAAAAATTTGTGAAATTTATTAAGCTGTCAACTAGGTATAGCAGGGGTATATCACAGCCAAAAATTGGTGAATGTCACCCGACAATGTAACAGAAAAATCAGTGAAATGTATTAAGGTGTCAACTAGGTAGAGCAGGGGTATAGCACAGCCAAATATTGATGAATGTCACTCGCCAATGTAACAGAAAAATTTGTGAAATTTATTAAGCTGTCAACTAGGTAGAGCAGGGGTATATCACAGCCAAAAATTGGTGAATGTCACCCGACAATGTAAAAGAAAAATTAGTGAAATTGATTAACCTGTCAACTAGGTAGAGCAGGGGTATATCACAGCCAAAAATTGGTGAATGTCACCCGACAATGTAGCAGAAAAATCTGTGAAATTTATCAAGGTGTCAACTAGGTAGAGCAGGGGTATATCACAGGCAAAAATTGATGAATGTCACTCGACAATGTAACAGAAAAATTAGTGAAATTTATTAACCTGTCTACTAGGTAGAACAGGGGTATATCACAGCCAAAAATTGGTAAATTTCACCCAAAAATGTAACAGACAAATTTGTGAAATTTGTTTACCTGTCTACTAGGTAGAGCAGGGGTATATCACAGCCAAAAATTTGTGAATGTCACCCAAAAATGTAACAGACAAATTTGTGAAATTTGTTTTCCTGTCTTCTAGGTAGAGCAGGGGTATATCACAGCCAAAAATGGATGAATTTCACCCGAAAATGTAACAGACAAATTAGTGAAATTTGTTTACCTGTCTTCTAGGTAGAGCAGGGGTATATCACAGCCAAAAATTGGGGAATTTCACCCAAAAATGTAAGAGACAAATTAGTGAAAGGACATAAAATAAAATACGTACAAATTAAAAAAAATAATCTTGATGTATGAGGTGGAGGTCCATATGGAGTAGGAGGTTGAGGAGGCGGTGGACATAGCGGTGTAGGTGGAAGCAGCGGTGGAGGAGGACAAGGTAGCCAAAACTGGTTTTTGGTTTACATTTTTTATTTTTATTAGGGTACACCCCAAAAGAGTGGGAAATATAAAAAATACGACAATGACCAATTGCGCTGTAGTATAACAATGGCTGGGTAAGGCCGGTATACATGTCTATTCTGCACAAGGTACGGACAAGTCCTGTGGGAGCCATGCCTGGTTCATTAATAAATGTGAGCTTGTCCACATTGGCTGTGGACAGGCGACTGCGCTTGTCTGTGATAACGCCCCCTGCCGTGCTAAACACACGTTCAGATAATACACTGGCTGCAGGGCAGGCCAGCACCTCCAAGGCGTAAAGGGCAAGTTCAGGCCATGTGCCCAATTTGTACTCGCGCATCTTATGATCACGCTCCATTGCGGAATTAAGGACAGTACGTTGTCCTTGTAATGGGGATCCAGCAGCGTGGCCACCCAGTAATCAGCACAAGTTAGAATGTTGGCAACTCGGCGGTCATTGCGGAGACACTGCAGCATGTAATTGCTCATGTGCGCCAGGCTGCCCAGAGGCAACGAAAAGCTGTCCTCTGTGGGAGGTGTATCCTCTGTGTCCTCTGTATCCAGTGATGGCCATGAGCTGGTTTGGGTGCCACCCTGCTGTGAACACGGTTCCTGATCCTCCATCTCTTCCTCCTCATCCTCCACCTCATTATCCTCCAAAACTGTGCCCTGGCTGGACAATTGTGTACCTGGCGTTTGTGGGTGCAGGAACCTACCCTCGGAGCCACTTGTGAATGACTGGCCGGAAACCCTATTAAATGATCCCATTTCCTCCTCCTCCTACTGTGCCCACATCCTCTTCCATTATCGCCAGATAATGGGATAGTAACTCTGAGAACGGCGTTATCGGCACTGGCTATGTTGGTGGAGTACTCAAAACAGCGCAACAAGGAACACAGGTCTCGCATGGAGGCCCAGTCATTGGTTGTGAAGTGGTGCTGTTCTGCAGAGTGACTCACCCGTGCGTGCTGCAGCTGAAACTCCACTATCGCCTGCTGCTGCTCGCACAGTCTGGTCAGCATGTGCAAGGTGGAGTTCCACCTTGTGGGCACGTTGCAGCACGTCGCTGACAGGCGAGCAGCAGCAGGACTTTATGGAGCAGCTCTGACATATCGGGGTAATTTTTAAGGAACCTCTGCACCACCAAATTCAGCACATGCACTAGGCAAGGGATGTGCGTCAAACTGGCTAGTCCCAGAGCTTCTACGAGATTTTGCCCATTATCGCACACCACCAGGCTGGGCTTGAGGCTCACTGGCACCAATCACTCATCGGTCTGTTGTTCCATGCCCGTCCACAGCTCCTGCGCGATGTGGGGTTTGTCCCCCAAACAGATACGTTTTAAAAATGCCTGCTGTCGTTTACCCCTGGCTGTTCTGAAGTTGGTGGTGAAGGTGTTACGCTGACCGGATGAAGAGGCGGTAGAGGATGAGGAAGCGGAGTAGGAGGAGGAAGCAACAGGAGGCAAACTGAAGCGCCCTGCAATCCTCGGTGGTTGAAGTACATTCGCCAAACTGCTCTCCGCCTCATTTACCCAGTGTGCTGTTAGGGAGATATAACGTCCCTGACTGTGCTTACTGGTCCACGTATCAGTAGTTAGGTGGACCTTTCCACAGATGGCGTTGTGCAGTGCACACCTGATTTTGTCCCCCACTTGGTTGTGCAAGGAAGGGATGGCTCGCCTGGAAAAGTAGTGGCGGCTGGGCCTGAGGCCAAGGCTTTTAAAACTCTCCGTCTCCACCAGATGGAATGACAGCATTTCAAAGGCCAGTAATTTTGAAATGCTGGCATTCAGGGCCAGGGATCACGGGTGGGTAGGGGGGATCTTCTTCTTCAGCTCCAGTGTTTAGGAGATAGAGAGCTGAACGCTTCCATGGGACATTGTGGAGATGCTTGGTGACCCAGGTGGGGGTGTTGCTGGCAGAGCCTCTGTTTGCGGGGTGGCAGGTGCCACTGTCACTCCAGAGGTGGATGAAGAGGCCGAGACTGCAGCAGAAGAGGAAGCAGGAGGAGCCAGAGACCTTTCTTGGTTTTTGAGGTGTCTACTCTACTGCAGCTCATGCTTTGCACTTAGATGCCTGGTCATGCAGGTTGTGCTCAGGTTGAGAACGTTTATGCCTCGCTTCAGGCTCTGATTGCACAGCGTGCAAACCACTCGTGTCTTGTCGTCAGCACATTGTCTGAATAACTACCACACCAGGGAACTCCTTGGAGCTGGCTTTAGTGTGCTCGGTCCCTTGCTGCGTTGGGCAGTAGCAGGTGTACTGTCTAGGGGACGGCCGCTCCGGTTTTGCACCCTGCTCCCTCTTCTGCTGTGTTGGTGGCTCTGTGCGACCACCGCCACTACACTGGTCACTCGCATGACCTTGATTCCATGTGGGGTCCTCCACATCATCTTCTAGCCAGTCTTCACCCCTGTCCTCCTTGTCTGTCTGCACACTGCAGAAAGCCACAGCAGTTGGCACATGTGTTTCGTCATCATCCGAGAGGTCCTGCGGTGGTCCTCCCATGTACTCATCTTGAAAGATAAGTGGTTGGGCATCGGTGCACTCAATTTCTTCCACTTCTGATGCAGGGCTATGTGGATGGCCCTGGGAAACCCTGCTAGCAGTCATCAAAAATCAGAAGAGACTGCTGCATGACTTGGGGCTCAGACTGCTTGGATGATTTGCAAGGGGGTGAGTTGAAAGACTGATGGACATCGGCTGCAGGTGCTAACTCTGATCTTTCAGCAGGAGACTGGGTGGGAGACAATGTGATGGAACTGGAGGCGCTGTCAGCAACCCAATCTACTATCGCCTGTACTTGTTCTGGCCTCACCATTTGTAGAGCCGCATTAGGCTCGACCAAATACCGCTGCAGGTAGCTGGCACAAATCGACCACATCCTCTCCCTGCAACAGGAGCTCCACCAGCAGCACCACGACTGGGGCCACGTCCCTTATTAAACGCTCTCCTCATTCTCCGCAAATTAAGTAGTGCGGCAGGCTGGACCACCACATTGGAGCCACTGTTCTCCCAGGCCACTTTATGGTAGTTGATTGCTATATGAAGTGGTCCAGCCATCTTTGTGCTGAAAATAGTGCTGTAGGTCGATCTGCGTGAACTAGTGCTTTGGGTATCGGGATTTCTGTCAGAAGATCGAGTTCAGGTCTCAAGAGTTGGGGGGGGGGGGGGGGGGATAGGGCTGGGGTTGGATTTACTAGGAGAACAGTTAGTTTAGGAAGCATGATAAGCTGGCCTGAAAAAATTAGATTTTAAGGCAGATTTGAAGGTAGGAAAGTTCCGAATTGACCTGATATTTCGGGGCAGAGCATTCTAGATAGTAGGTAGATTTACAGTCACTGGTAAAAAAATGACCTTCACTACAAGTTACATCATGTACCATTTTAATAGACTAGAGAATAAAAGTTTTTGTGGAAGCAGTGGATTACCTGGGCATAAATGTGGAAGCCTTAGTAAACCCACATCCATTATAACTTACCTTTTAGGCTTCAGCAGTAGACATAGAAGGTAGATATGGAAAATAGAGATATAATTAATTACTTATTCAGTTATACGGCCACCTAGATTAAAATGTTATCAGTGATTGTGCAGCAAGCCCCTATTGAGCCAGTGCAGAAGATGGGGGTGGTAGTAGCCCTCATGAGATGCTGTGTCATGCTGTACTTCCTTAGGCTGTTGCTCCTTGGGGATTGGTGGAGTGGAAAGGTGGTTTGAAGAATCAGGCCAGCATTAAAAGTATAACAGTCTCTCTTTACATAATGCAAAATATAACTTGATGCATATCCATCAGTATTAAGTACAAAGTGCAGTTTCTGGCTCCAGACAAGGTGGTATGGTGGCTGGTTGTGTGACAATTTAATGGCACTAGCAGGTACTTGTAGATATACAGTAGATGTCCACTGTGAGATACAGTCTTTAAGTTAGTATGGTCTGGTGGTTATTCTAGGTAATGGGTGTCTGACCTGTGTTCCCTCACCTGCAATAGGGTCGTGGAACTGTAGTTTTGCTGATCACTCTGCTGTCTAGGTACACTGAAGCTTCTTGGAAGCAGTGTTCTTGATTCTGGTGGAATACATGGCCTAAACATAACATAAAACTACATAATAAAACATTTGCAGATACTCCAGGTCTGGGCTTAGAGTCCTCCATAGTAACCTGGGAACAGAAGCCCAAAGACGCAGATCAAAATGGCTCCCTCCCTCCCAATACTGTGGAGAGAAAAGTTTAAGAGCATTAGTGCATATACATACTTCACATTGTATAGGCTAAGGACTAGTTACCAGGGGGATTAATTAAACAAGTGTCTCGAGGGGTAGTTCTTGGTGGTGACAAAGTGAGTGCCCTCATTGCCTAACTAATGTAGGCTCTGGCTGCAGGGCTGTGCTGCGTTATGTCTACAGCAAAGGGAACATTCCTAGGTCTGCGGCTCTGAACAAGAGTCCTGGTATCACAAATCCCACTAAACTCTATGTGGGGGATACATACTTGAATGTTGCTGAACTTGGAAATAAGGGATCCCCCACTTGTGGCTTTGCTAGAGTCCCAGAAATACTAATGAGGGGCATAAGGAGCTGAAGTTCATTTGAGTATAGGAAAAATTCGTACCTGGGATTTTACTTTCCTTGAGTCCAGAGGCAGCACAGCATGGGTTAATAGTGTGACATTTTCTTTCTAGGACCGCCCACCTAGTAAAACAAGTAATCAATTAATTAATTAAATTAATAGCCTCCCCTATAAGGGTCACCTCCCAGAATGCCTCGGCGTGTTAAAGAAATAGACTCAAACAAACATATGCACAAAAAACAATTTATTAGGGAGGGTATACTTGTGCTGCCTCCGGACTCAAGGAAAGTAAAATCCCAGGTACGAATTTTTCCTTTCCCCTATCGTCCTCCGGCAGCACAGCATGGGATTTTTATAGATCTCATAGGGAGGGACTTTCATCCACGGCTGCTGATAAAACCCTAGTACCAAAGGCTGAGCTCCTAGCATTGATGTCCAGACGATAGTGCTTAGCAAACGTCAGAGACGAGGACCATGATGCGGCATTGCAAATATCTTCAATGGGAACTTGCGCCATTTCTGCCCAAGAGGTTGCTGCAGCTCTGGTGGAATGGGCCCTGATTGGAAAGGGTGGAGGAAGGGCTTCAAGAGAATAGGCTTCCATAATTGTGGATTTTATCCACCTCGCAAGAGAGTCCTTAGAAGGCAGTTGTCCCTTTCTTGGACCAGCGAAGAGAACAAAAAGATTTTCGGTTTTTCTGAAGTCTTTAGTTCTAAGGAGGTAGATCATTAATGTTCTCTTAACGTCTAGAGTATTCGAAGTATCTGTTGTTCGTTAACAGGATCAGGAAAGAATACCGGGAGAAATGATTCCCTATTCTTGTTAGCTGAAGAAGGCACTTTCGGCAGGAAAGTCGGAATTGTACGCAGTAGGACTCCATCTGGTAAAAAGCGTACATAGGGAGATCTGGACGACAAGGCTTGTAGTTCTCCCAGCCTCTTAGCGGAAGTGACGGCCGTAAGAAATAAAGCCTTATAAGAAAGCCATTTGAGATCTACATCTTGTAAAGGCTCAAAAGGTGCTGAGGTAAGTCTCTTTAGGACTAAGGAAAGGTCCCAAATAGGTGTAGGATCCCTATGCACCGTTTGCAGTCTTCTAACTGCCTTGAAGAACCGGAGGATTAGAGGGTGATGAAGGAATCTATTTTCTGTCATAGAGTTAATGGCAGTCATATGGGCTCTCAAAGTATATGGTTTGAGACCTTTCTGAAACCCATCTTGAAGAAATTGCAGCACTGAAGAGACGTCAAGGTCATTGTGGCCAGAATCAGAACTCCAGGAAACAAATTTCCTCCATATTTTAGAATATTTCCTGTTAGTCGAGTCTTTGCGAGAGGCAAGAAGAGTATTAATGACAGACTGTGAGAGACCTTTTGCTTCTAATTTAGATCTTTCAACTTCCAGGCGGTAAGATGTAGACGGTCTAGACTCTGATGATATAGGCCGTTCTGGAGAAGAAGATCCGGACGTGGAGGGAGCTTCCAGAATTCTCCCCTGGACAGATGAAGGAGGAGCGGGAACCATGACCTCCTTGGCCAGAAGGGGGTTATCATTATTACAAATAGAGGCTTCTCTTCTACTATTTTCCGTAATGTCTTCGGAATGAGAGGAACTGGGGGAAAAACGTAGGCGGAAAGGTTCTTCCAACTCATTGAAAAAGCATCTACCACTGCAGGATTGTCGGAGATCTTCAGGGAACAGAACCTGCTTAACTTCTTGTTCGTCGCAGATGCCATCAGATCCCAGGACGGACAACCCCACTTGGCTACAATGCTTTGGAGGACAATAGGATTTAGTTCCCATTCCGCTTGGTTGACTATTTTCCTGCTCAGAAGATCCGCTTGAGTATTCGAGGAGCCCCTGATATGCAGAGCTTTCAACTCCGCAAGATGTGATTCTGCCCATCTGAAAATCTTCTTGCATAACTTTAGCAGGGGCCTGCTTCTCGTGCCCCCTTGCTTGTTCAAATAGAATACCGTGACAAGATTGTCTGAACGGATCAGCACTGATTTCCCTGACACCTCGGTCTTGAACTTGTACAGTGCTAATATTACAGCTTTCAATTCTTTGTAATTTGAAGACTGTCTCATTTCTCTGGAGGACCAGCGGCCTTGCACCCATTTGTTCTGGAGGTGAGCTCCCCAGCCCTGGCCGGATGCATACGTCATGATGGTTACTGAAGAGAGAAACTGGAATTTCTTCCCTTTGATCAGATTGCTTGAGTGAAGCCACCATTTGAGGCTCTGTACTGTGGAGGAAGATAACTTCACCTTCGCCCCCAACTGGTAACGACTGCGCCGCCAAGCCTGGAGTAAATTCTGCTGAAGATCTCGGTGTGGATATTCGCCCAAGGCACTGCATCCGCAACGGCTGTCAGATGTCCCAGTGTTTTCATAACTCTGTGGACGGACGGTGACGGCAGAGATATTAGTGTCTTTACTTCCTTTTTTAATAATTCCATCTTTGGTAGAGGAAGGTATAATTTCATGGAGACTGTGTCTATCAGGAAGCCGAGAAAAATCTTGGAAGTGGAAGGAATCGGATCGGATTTTCCCCAGTTTAACAGGAAACCTACAGACTGGAGAAGTTTTATGGTCTCTTCTAGATGATGCTGCAGAAGACTCTCTGACTCTGCAACGACAAGCCAGTAGTCCAAATAAGGGAAGATCTGAATCCCCTGAAGACGAAGCTCCACAACAACAATGACAGCAATCTTTGTGAAGATCCTTGGGGCAGAACACAAGCCGAACGGGAGGGCCTTGAATTGGAAATGCAGCGTTCTCTTCCCCATCCTGATGGCGACTCTCAAGTATTTTCTTGACTGCAACTGTATCGGAATGTGGAGATATGCGTCCTTTAAGTCCAGAGAGGACATAAACTGATTCTTCCTGAGGACCGCAGTAATGGACCTTATTGTTTCCATTTTGAAATGGATCTTTTTCATGCAACGGTTCACATAGCAGAGATCTATAATTAAGCGCCTTTTTCCGTCGGGTTTGGGAACACGAAAGACTCTGGAGTAGACGCCTGTATATTCTTGATGAACTGGAACTGGTTCTAAGGCTCCTTTTTCCACGAATTCTTCTAAAAGCTGGATGATCTTTAGGTCTCTTCCATCGTTGAGAAGAAACCTGCCTCTTGGTAGATGGTTGAACTCTAGAGCATAGCCATTGTGAACCACATTCAGTGCCCAACAATCTGAGGTAATCTGCTGCCATTTGGGGTAGAAGAATGCCAGGCATCCTCCCACTTTCTGACCTCTGGCGTCAGAATTCAGGTTTGGTGGATCTGTTATCGTCGGTCTTCTTTCTAGACTTCTCCGTAGGAACCCAGGTTCTACGGTCAGATCTTCCACGACTGGACCGGCCTCTGAAGGTAGATCTCCTGGAATCTTGACCCCTGTAGGGACGAAAAAATCTTTTATCTCTGCGTTTAGGCTGTGGAAAACTTAATGCTTTATCTTCCATATTGGCCTCAAGAAGTTTATCGAGATGAGAGCCGAGGCATTCTGGGAGGTGACCCTTATAGGGGAGGCTATTAATTTAATTAATTGATTACTTGTTTTACTAGGTGGGTGGTCCTAGAAAGAAGATGTCACACTATTAACCCATGCTGTGCTGCCGGAGGACGATAGGGGAAAGAACTTAGGTTTGGATGCATCAAATATTCCAGGTACATCCCAGGCAAGGTGTTGGCAATAACCTGAGAAGAGTAAGGAATAGTGTAACTAGCGCAACTTCAACTTTAATGACAGGGAAAGTCCCTTGTAGACAAGAGGCAGGAGGGTGGCTGTACAGGACCTGAACATAAACTAGCTAACAGGGGCCAGTCCAAATCTTCTTACCCTTCTGGCACTCTCAGGGCTTCTAGCTTCTTATTGTTCTTGTACCTAAAATCCATTAGTATATCAGGTTGTGGTGGATAGCAATATGCAAAGTTCCGATGTTGTTATTTAACAGTTGATATATTTTCAGTTGGCTTTATTGCTGAGTATTCACAACCAAATGAGTAGTAGTATAATAAAAAGGCAACAGTATCAATTGCAAATTAATTTGATGTGTCACGTTGAGATTCCTCTTAGTATATCGCATTCATTATTCCTTGTAGAATCATTTAATTTCATTATCATAGTCTTCCTACAAATGAATGCCTCTTATTGTTTGTAGTTGTAACACACTTGACAATACGTTACCGCTCCTGTAGATGGCCGGTTGTCTCCACGGATCGCAAGTTTGTTACCAGACTTACTCCGTATCTGCCGCTTTGCACGCCGGCTTACCACGTGGCGCCCCACGTGGTCTATGGTTGTAGCGCTATTCAGACGCTGGAAGCGAATTTGCTTTGATTTGCTTCCAGCATCTGAATAGAGCTAAAACCGGCCTTCTACAGAAGTGGTAACATATTGCCATTTTTCATTTTTATTTTATATCCAAGTTGGCCAACTATACCATTTTATATGAATTATTTTATATATATATATGATGTACAGTCTTTATTCTTCAAATGTGTGGTAAATGTTCGGCATGAATTGATCTAACATAAGTTTGGAAGCGGGACATCCACCATTCACATTTTTGCGCAATATTTTATGTTGTATTGAAGTTTACAATAAACTATAGGGTTTATATTTAATTGCAATAGGATACTCATTTCCATAGAGTACTAAACAGCAGATTGCCCCCCAAATATTTTATTTTACTCTTTTCCAATCGACATTGGGTGTGTCGTGGGGAGAGCACCAAACCACAATTTCTCATCTGGTAGAGCTACTGTACTTTATGCTATATTTTTAAGTCTGTACACTGCCTAAACACATGGTAACTTACAAATCTGTTACTCTTTTCTCTCTAAAGTTTTTACTTATCACAATACATAAGGGAATATTTTAACCATGTACCTCAAAATCGGTATATCCTTAGGCCAGTGCAAAATGTTAGATGGATACAGTAAGGAAACCTATCAGTTGTAGTTTTTTGTATTAAATTCCAGAGCTACATTTATAGTTCTGTTGTAAACAGTAAACCTGACTGGGTTAATTGGGAAGCATGGTGGCTCAGTGGTTAGCACTGGTGCCTTGCAGCGCTGGGGTCCTAGGTTCAAATCCGACCAAGGACAACATCTGCATGGAATTTGTCTGTTCTCCTTGTGTTTGCGTGGGTTTCCTCTGGTTTACTCCAAAGACATACTGATAGGGAACTTAGATTGAGAGCCCCATTGGGGACAGCTTGATGCTAATGTTTGTAAAGAGCTGCAGAATATTTCAGCGCTATATATAATTACATAAAATAAATTATAACCAAATCTGTGCAAGCATTGGGAATGCTGGGAGATTTTAATTCTAAAGCTTGAAGGATTGTGAATGCAGCTGTAACACAGTGTGTAACCCAGGATTGGTAGAAGGTAAGTAATGCAATGTATTTACAGATACACCTATATAGCCTACCTTTTATAAAGTGCGCGTCGTAAAAACTTTTATAAAGTGAGCGTCGTAAAAACTCAAAAGTCGCGAATGTTTGAGCAAAATTGCGCAATTGAACAAATATATGTAACTTTTGTATGCTAGAAAAGTGATGCACAGCTTTAGCACTGGGCTGTTGGACTAATACGAGGGCTCATCCGTAAGGGCTCCGTGCCTGTGCTGCAGTCCACAAATAGCGGTCTGCCATGCACGGGCACTGGCCGTGTGTACTCTGTGTATGCGGACCCATTGACTTGAATGGGTCTGCGATCCACAAGTTACTGTTAAAGACAGAACATGTTCTATCTTTTTGCGGTGAGGAAGCACGGACATGAAAGCCAACGGAAGCGCTTCATAGTGCTTCCATGGGTTTCCAATCTATGCCTCCTCCCCACAAAAGATAGGTGAAGTCCTATCTTCGGTCGTATCTTGCAGATTGGAAGCCCATGGAAGCACTATAAAGCGCTTCCGTTGTCTTTCATGTCCGTGCTTCCTCACCGCAAAAAGATAGAACCTTTTCTTTCTTTAACCAATTCAAGTCAATAGGTCTTCATCTGCCCCAAGGAGTGCACACGGTCAGTGCCCATATATTGTGTACCGGCTATTTATGGTCTGCAAAATGGGCACTGGGCCAGTACTGTCGTGTACATGAGCCCTTACTGTGGACTCATAACTAGAGTTGAGCGAACACCTGGATGTTCGGGTTCGAGAAGTTCGGCCGAACTTCCCGTAAATGTTCGGGTTCGGGATCCGAACCCGAAACGAACTTCGTCCCGAACCCGAACCCCATTGAAGTCAATGGGGACCCGAACTTTTTGGCACTAAAAAGGCTGTAAAACAGCCCAGGAAAGAGCTAGAGGGCTGCAAAAGGCAGAAACATGTAGGTAAATCCCCTGCAAACAAATGTGGATAGGGAAATGAATTAAAATTAAAATTAAAAAAATAAAAATGAACCAATATCAATTGGACAGAGGTCCCATAGCAGAGAATCTGGCTTCACGTCAGCAGAGAATCAGTCTCTTCATGCCATAGCAAAGAATCTGGCTTCATGTCAGCAGAGAATCAGTCTCTTCATGCCATAGCAGAGAATCTGGCTTCATGTCAGCGCAGAATCAGTCTTCATGTCATAGCAGAGAATCAGGCTTCACGTCACCCACCACTGGAACAGGACACTGTCACACATTTAGGCCCAGGCACCCAGGCAGAGGAGAGAGGTCCCGTAACAGAGAATCTGGCCTTATGTCAGCGCAGAATCTGTCTTCATGTCATAGCAGAGAATCAGGCTTCACGTCAGCCACCACTGGAACAGGCCACTGTCACACATTTAGGCCCAGGCACCCAGGCAGAGGAGAGCGGTCCCGTAACAGAGAATCTGGCCTTATGTCAGCGCAGAATCTGTCTTCATGTCATAGCAGAGAATCAGGCTTCACGTCACCCACCACTGGAACAGGCCACTGTCACACATTTAGGCCCACGCACCCAGGCAGAGGAGAGAGGTCCCGTAACAGAAAATCTGGCCTTATGTCAGCGCAGAATCTGTCTTCATGTCATAGCAGAGAATCAGGCTTCACGTCACCCACCACTGGAACAGGCCACTGTCACACATTTAGGCCCAGGCACCCAGACAGAGGAGAGCGGTCCCGTAACAGAGAATCTGGCCTTATGTCAGCGCAGAATCTGTATTCATGTCATAGCAGAGAATCAGGCTTCACGTCACCCACCACTGGAACAGGCCACTGTCACACATTTAGGCCCAGGCACCCAGGCAGAGGAGAGAGGTCCCGTAACAGAGAATCTGGCCTTATGTCAGCGCAGAATCTGTATTCATGTCATAGCAGAGAATAAGGCTTCACGTCACCCACCACTGGAACAGGCCACTGTCACACATTTAGGCCCAGGCACCCAGGCAGAGGAGAGAGGTCCCGTAACAGAGAATCTGGCCTTATGTCAGCGCAGAATCTGTATTCATGTCATAGCAGAGAATCAGGCTTCACGTCACCCACCACTGGAACAGGCCACTGTCACACATTTAGGCCCAGGCACCCAGGCAGAGGAGAGAGGTCCCGTAACAGAGAATCTGGCCTTATGTCAGCGCAGAACCTGTATTCATGTCATAGCAGAGAATCAGGCTTCACGTCACCCACCACTGGAACAGGCCACTGTCACACATTTAGGCCCAGGCACCCAGGCAGAGGAGAGAGGTCCCGTAACAGAGAATCTGGCCTTATGTCAGCGCAGAATCTGTATTCATGTCATAGCAGAGAATCAGGCTTCACGTCACCCACCACTGGAACAGGCCACTGTCACACATTTAGGCCCCGGCACCCAGACAGAGGAGAGCGGTCCCGTAACAGAGAATCTGGCCTTATGTCAGCGCAGAATCTGTCTTCATGTCATAGCGGAGAATCAGGCTTCATGTCAGCCACCACTGGAACAGGCCACTGTCACACATTTAGGCCCCGGCACCCAGACAGAGGAGAGCGGTCCCGTAACAGAGAATCTGGCCTTATGTCAGCGCAGAATCTGTCTTCATGTCATAGCAGAGAATCAGGCTTCACGTCACCCACCACTGGAACAGGCCACTGTCACACATTTAGGCCCCGGCACCCAGACAGAGGAGAGGTTCATTCAACTTTGGGTTGCCCCGCAATATAATGGTAAAATGAAATTAAAAATAGTATTGAATGAGGAAGTGCCCTGGAGTAGAATAATATATTGTTAAGGGGAGGTAGTTAATATCTAATCTGCACAAGGGATGGACAGGTCCTGTGGGATCCATGCCTGGTTCATTTTTATGAACGTCAGCTTGTCCACATTGGCTGTAGACAGGCGGCTGCGTTTGTCTGTAATGACGCCCCCTGCCGTGCTGAATACACGTTCAGACAAAACGCTGGCCGCCGGGCAGGCCAGCACCTCCAAGGCATAAAAGGCTAGCTCTGGCCACGTGGACAATTTGGAGACCCAGAAGTTGAATGGGGCCGAACCATCAGTCAGTACGTGGAGGGGTGTGCACAGGTACTGTTCCACCATGTTAGTGAAATGTTGCCTCCTGCTAACACGTTCCGTATCAGGTGGTGGTGCACTTAGCTGTGGCGTGTTGACAAAACTTTTCCACATCTCTGCCATGCTAACCCTGCCCTCAGAGGAGCTGGCCGTGACACAGCTGCGTTGGCGACCTCTTGCTCCTCCTCTGCCTTCGCCTTGGGCTTCCACTGGTTCCCCTGTGACATTTGGGAATGCTCTCAGTAGCGCGTCTACCAACGTGCGCTTGTACTCGCGCATCTTCCTATCATGCTCCCGTGTAGGAAGTAAGGTGGGCACATTGTCTTTGTACCGGGGATCCAGCAGGGTGGCAACCCAGTAGTCCGCACACGTTAAAATGTGGGCAACTCTGCTGTCGTTGCGCAGGCACTGCAGCATGTAGTCGCTCATGTGTGCCAGGCTGCCCAGAGGTAAGGACAAGCTGTCCTCTGTGGGAGGCGTATCGTCATCGTCCTGTGTTTCCCCCCAGCCACGCACCAGTGATGGGCCCGAGCTGCTTTGGGTGCCACCCCGCTGTGAACATGCTTCATCCTCATCCACCTCCTCCTCATCCTCGTCCTCCTCGTCCTCCAGTAGTGGGCCCTGTCTGGCCACATTTGTACCTGGCCTCTGGTGTTGCAAAAAAACTTCCCTCTGAGTCACTTCGAAGAGACTGGCCTGAAAGTGCTAAAAATGACCCCTCTTCCTCCTCTTTCTCCTGGGCCACCTCCTCTTCTATCATTGCCCTAAGTGTTTTCTCAAGGAGACATAGAAGTGGTATTGTAACGCTGATAACGGCGTCATCGCCACTGGCCATGTTGGTGGAGTACTCGAAACAGCGCAACAGGGCACACAGGTCTCGCATGGAGGCCCAGTCATTGGTGGTGAAGTGGGTCTGATCCGCAGTGCGACTGACCCGTGCGTGCTGCAGCTGAAACTCCACAATGGCCTGCTGCTGCTCGCACAGTATGTCCAGCATATGCAAGGTGGAGTTCCACCTGGTGGGCACGTCGCATATGAGGCGGTGAGCGGGAAAGCTGAAGTTACGCTGTAGCGCAGACAGGCGAGCAGCGGCAGGGTGTGAACGCCGGAAGCGCGAACAGACGGCCCGCAATTTATGCAGCAGCTCTGACATGTCGGGGAAGTTGCGAATGAACTTCTGCACCACCAAATTCAGCACATGCGCCAGGCAAGGGATGTGCGTCAAACCGGCTAGTCCCAGAGCTGCAACGAGATTTCGCCCATTATCGCACACCACCAGACCGGGCTTGAGGCTCACCGGCAGCAACCACTCGTCGGTCTGTTGTTCTATACCCCGCCACAACTCCTGTGCGGTGTGGGGCCTGTCCCCCAAACATATGAGTTTCAGAATGGCCTGCTGACGTTTACCCCGTGCTGTGCTGAAGTTGGTGGTGAAGGTGTGTGGCTGACTGGATGAGCAGGTGGAAGAAGAGGAGGAGGAAGCTGAGTAGGAGGAGGAGGAGACAGGAGGCAAAGAATGTTGCCCTGCGATCCTTGGCGGCGGAAGGACGTGCGCCAAATAGCTCTCCGCCTGGGGCCCAGCCGCCACTACATTTACCCAGTGTGCAGTTAGGGAGATATAGCGTCCCTGGCCATGCTTACTGGTCCACGTATCTGTGGTTAGGTGGACCTTGCCACAGATGGCGTTGCGCAGTGCACACTTGATTTTATCGGACACTTGTTTGTGCAGGGAAGGCACGGCTCTCTTGGAGAAGTAGTGGCGGCTGGGAACAACATACTGTGGGACAGCAAGTGACATGAGCTGTTTGAAGCTGTGTGTGTCCACCAGCCTAAATGACAGCATTTCATAGGCCAGTAGTTTAGAAATGCTGGCATTCAGGGCCAGGGATCGAGGGTGGCTAGGTGAGAATTTACGCTTTCTCTCAAATGTTTGTGAGATGGAGAGCTGAACGCTGCCGTGTGACATGGTTGAGATGCTTGGTGACGCAGGTGGTGGTGTTAGTGGTACATCCCATGTTTGCTGGGCGGCAGGTGCCAACGTTCCTCCAGAGGCGGAGGAAGAGGCCGAGGCGGCGGCAGCAGCAGCAGAAGAGGCCGAGGCGGCAGCAGCAGAAGAGGTAGCAGGGGGAGCCTGAGTGACTTCCTTGTTTTTAAGGTGTTTACTCCACTGCAGTTCATGCTTTGCATGCAGGTGCCTGGTCATGCAGGTTGTGCTAAGGTTCAGAACGTTAATGCCTCGCTTCAGGCTCTGATGGCACAGCGTGCAAACCACTCGGGTCTTGTCGTCAGCACATTGTTTGAAGAAGTGCCATGCCAGGGAACTCCTTGAAGCTGCCTTTGGGGTGCTCGGTCCCAGATGGCGGCGGTCAATAGCAGGCGGAGTCTCTTGGCGGCGGGTGTTCTGATTTTGCCCACTGCTCCCTCTTTTGCTACGCTGTTGGCTCGGTCTCACCACTGCCTCTTCCTCCGAACTGTGAAAGTCAGTGGCACGACCTTCATTCCATGTGGGGTCTAGGACCTCATCGTCCCCTGCATCGTCTTCCACCCAGTCTTGATCCCTGACCTCCTGTTCAGTCTGCACACTGCAGAAAGACGCAGCAGTTGGCACCTGTGTTTCGTCATCATCAGAGACGTGCTGAGGTGGTATTCCCATGTCCTCATCATCAGGAAAAATAAGTGGTTGTGCGTTAGTGCATTCTATCTCTTCCACCCCTGGGGAAGGGCTAGGTGGATGCCCTTGGGAAACCCTGGCAGCAGAGTCTTCAAACAGCATAAGAGACTGCTGCATAACTTGAGGCTCAGACAGTTTCCCTGATATGCATGGGGGTGATGTGACAGACCGATGGGCTTGGTTTTCATGCGCCATCTGTGCGCTTTCTGCAGAAGACTAGGTGGGAGATAATGTGAACGTGCTGGATCCACTGTCGGCCACCCAATTGACTAATGCCTGTACCTGCTCAAGCCTTACCATCCTTAGAACGGCATTGGGGCCCACCAAATATCGCTGTAAATTCTGCTGGCTACTGGGACCTGAGGTAGTTGGTTCACTAGGACGTGTGGCTGTGGCAGAACGGCCACGTCCTCTCCCAGCACCAGAGGGTCCACTAACACCACCACGACCATGTCCACGTCCGCGTCCCTTATTAGATGTTTTCCTCATTGTTCCCGTTCACCACAATTTTGAGAATGGCAAATTTGGGAATGCTTTTTCAACCCAGAACAAAAAGTCTGCTTTTACGGTCACTACAAATAACTTGACCAGCTAAAACTGTGCAGATTTGGTTGAATAGAGATGTGAGACCTGTTTTTTTTTTGCGCTGTGTGACAGTTATAGGTTTAATCACAGAATGACACTTCTATCAGCACGCTAGCGTGTGTCTTAGGTTTTTCTGAATGGCACTATCAATACCTTCAATGTAAGATTTTCTTTTTGGGATAGATTTCAAGTAGGCCTCAAATACCACAAACTAGTTATTTTGAGAATGGCAAATTTGGGAATGCTTTTTCAACCCAGAACAAAAAGTCTGCTTTTACGGTCACTACAAATAACTTGACCAGCTAAAACTGTGCAGATTTGGTTGAATAGAGATGTGAGACCTGTTTTTTTTTGCGCTGTGTGACAGTTATAGGTTTAATCACAGAATGACACTTCTATCAGCATGCTAGCGTGTGTCTTAGGTTTTTCTGAATGACACTATCAATACCTTCAATGTAAGATTTTCTTTTTGGGATAGATTTCAAGTAGGCCTCAAATACCACAAACTAGTTATTTTCAGAATGGCAAATTTGGGAATGCTTTTTCAACCCAGAACAAAAAGTCTGCTTTTACGGTCACTGCAAATAACTTGACCAGCTAAAACTGTGCAGATTTGGTTGAATAGAGATGTAAGACCTGTTTTTTTTTGCGCTGTGTGACAGTTATAGGTTTAATCACAGAATGACACTTCTATCAGCACGCTAGCGTGTGTCTTAGGTTTTTCTGAATGACACTATCAATACCTTCAATGTAAGATTTTCTTTTTGGGATAGATTTCAAGTAGGCCTCAAATACCACAAACTAGTTATTTTGAGAATGGCAAATTTGGGAATGCTTTTTCAACCCAGAACAAAAAGTCTGCTTTTACGGTCACTACAAATAACTTGACCAGCTAAAACTGTGCAGATTTGGTTGAATAGAGATGTGAGACCTGTTTTTTTTTGCGCTGTGTGACAGTTATAGGTTTAATCACAGAATGACACTTCTATCAGCACGCTAGCGTGTGTCTTAGGTTTTTCTGAATGACACTATCAATACCTTCAATGTAAGATTTTCTTTTTGGGATAGATTTCAAGTAGGCCTCAAATACCACAAACTAGTTATTTTGAGAATGGCAAATTTGGGAATGCTTTTTCAACCCAGAACAAAAAGTCTGCTTTTACGGTCACTACAAATAACTTGACCAGCTAAAACTGTGCAGATTTGGTTGAATAGAAATGTCAGGTCTATTTTTTAGGCGCTGGGTGACAGGCTCAACTTGCCCCTGATGTAATATATGGCCAAAAAATAACCACACTGTTGATGGTTAAATGCACTTGGGTGACACAGGCTCAGCCTGCACCAGATGTAGTATATGGCCAAAAAATAATCAGACTGTTGATGGTTAAATGCACTTGGGTGACACAGGCTCAGCCTGCACCAGATGTAGTATATGGCCAAAAAATAATCAGACTGTTGATGTGTAATGCACTTGGGTGACACAGGCTCAGCCTGCAGCTGATGTAGGATATAGCACAAAATAACCACACTATCGATGGTTAAATACACTTGGGTGACACAGGCTCAGCCTGCAGCTGATGTAGTATATGGCCAAAAAATAATCAGACTGTTGATGGTTAAATGCACTTGGGTGAAACAGGCTCAGCCTGCAGCTGATGTAGTATATGGCCAAAAAATAACCAGACTGTTGATGGTTAAATGCACTTCGGTGACACAGGCTCAGCCTGCAGCTGATGTAGGATATAGCACAAAATAACCACACTATCGATGGTTAAATACACTTGGTGATAGCTCGTGCTGGCGCACCACAAGTCACAAAATGGCCGCCGATCACCCCAGAAAAAAAGTGATCTAAAAACGCTCTGGGCAGCCTCAAAAAAGTGAGCAAGTCAATAATAGCACTTCAATGATCCACAGCTGCAGATCGATCACAGAATGAAGTCTTTTGGAGGAGTTAATCTGCCTAATCTCGCCCTAACGTCGCAGCTGCAACCTCTCCCTATACTGATCATAGCAGAGTGACGTGCGGCGCTACGTGACTCCAGCTTAAATAGAGGCTGGGTCACATGGTGCACTGGCCAATCACAGCCATGCCAATAGTAGGCATGGCTGTGATGACCTCTTGGGCCAAGTAGTACGACGCTTGTTGATTGGCTGCTTTGCAGCCTTTCAAAAAGCGCCAAGAAAAGCGCCGAACACCGAAACCGAACCCGGACTTTTACGAAAATGTTCGGGTTCGGGTCCGTGTCACGGACACCCCAAAATTCGGTACGAACTCGAACTATACAGTTCGGGTTCGCTCATCCCTACTCATAACTACTAGTGCTCCATATTCTCAGATTTTTCCAATAATCCAGATGGCATATTACTTTTTGTGCCATTTGGGCTAATAGGAGAATGCACCTGTAATATGATGCCCTTATAGAGGGCAAGATGTTCAGGTCATAGATCCGCTTTGATATACGTGTGAAATTAAATCATATCAATTAAAATACAATGAGCCCCATTACTTTACCAGTTTCTTCCAGAGGCGATTATTCTACAGGTAAAACTGTAAAATAGTGCAGAAATGTAGACATACTGCAAGCGAATTGCTATAGGATGGATATTTTACAGCACAACAGTGTCACAATGATACACAAAAGATTTAAAAGTTTCAAGGTACTAAAGAAAATGTAACATAAATGTTTACTAATACTGAGATCAGCATAGCCAGTGATTAGCTGCTATGGAACATAAGTATTGCACATTGCCTGGAGCTGGCCTCACGGTTCCTCTACATTCTGCAATATGTCATTTTCCCTGTACCCTTCAATCTGTTGACTTGGGGGAGAGCGGCGTAATGCAATAACAAGCTTTTGTTCAGAGGCTGAAGCCAAGCACCCAAGGTCTGTGATTGTTCAAAATTATTACTTTGCTCTGCAGTCATGGTTACGACATGTGGCAGAAGGAGCCAAAGAGCTATAGGTATTGACAAACTATCATCTAATGCTTTTCCATTAGGTTTCTGTAGTGCATATATATAGCCTATAACAGGCAATCTGTCTGGCAGTCCATATGTCTGTCTATCAATACATCAACCATTCTGCAACTCTGCATCTGCACAAGTGATGCACTCAACTAGACGAGCTCTGGAGCATTTATCATATGAAATAGAGCAATTCCATTAACGTGTGTGCGTCAGAGAGGACCTGTCACCTCTCCTGACATGTGTGTTTTAATAACTACTTGCATTCCCCATGTAATAATGCTGTAGCATCTATACTTATTGCTCTGTGTTGTGCCATTCTTTTATTATTCCTGCTAAAGGTTATGAATGAATAGCCAGCAGTTTGCAATAAAGGTCCAGCTGGGTGTTAATGTTGAAAGGAGAAGGGACAGCCCCCCCTCAACTTGGAGCATCCATCTGGACCTTCATTTCAAACTGCTCATTCATAATTTTTAGGAGGAATAATGAAAGAATGTCACAATATAGGGCCATAAGAATAAAGAATAAATGCTCCAAAATTGTTATGCCATGGTGGATGCAAGTAGTTACTGAAGCAGACATGTCAGGAGTGGTGACGGGAAACCTGCGCACATGGTGAGTTGCCTAACAGATGGGTCATAAAATGGCATTTCACTGCCCATATGTGTTGTCAGTAGAGGCATAACTACAGGGAGTTGCCACACCATTAAAAATACTGGGTGAACAGCCTGTTACCAATTTTGCATTGGGGTCCAGGAGCTACAAGTCATGCCTCTGGGTGTCACCCTGCTTTCCACAAATGTAATACAAGCCAAGACTTATATTTCACCCTGAATTTTGTTACCCATTACTTTGCTTTTGTGTCAGTCTACACTGCACTGTTCTATCATTCTGTTGGTGAACTAGGACATTTGAACATTTATATTGACCTTTGCATTACCCTGAGATATTACTTAGGTTACTTTCATATCTGCGTTTTTGCTGGATCCGCCATGGATCAGCAAAAACGCTTCCGTCATGACAATACAACCGTCTGCATCCGTTATGAAAGGATCTGGTTGTATTATCTCTAAAATGACCAAGAGAAAACAAATCAGTCACCATTGACTTTTGATTCATGACTGATCCGACTTGCTCCGCATCCCATGACACACTAAAAAACGCTGCTTGCAGCGCTATTACGTGCATCATGGGAATGCAATGAAAGAGTTCAGTTTTGTCCCCTGTATAGCGCCACCTGCTGTTTGTTCTTTTTTGTTATTACACATCCTTTAACTGCCATCAGTTTTGTCTCCTATGACGGATCTCAATAGTGAAAAGCGAAAGAGCAGATGTGAAAGTAGCCTTACCTGTGTCACAGTGCTGGTTCCGGGATCCTTTGCTCCACGCCCTTGGCTGCTCCGCTGGGCTGTCCTGATGTAAACGTTCTGTTTGATTGCACTGCAACCAATCACTGGCCGCTGTATTGGCATCACACATCCAGAGAGCGCAGCGGAGCAGCCAAGGCAGTTGAGCGAAGGAGCCAAAGCCTGCACAGGGAAGTAGGTAGGGATGCTTCTCTTTGAGGTCTGTTAAGGAGGTTGCCAAAACTCCCTTAAAGGTACACAACTCCTTTAAGATTTAAATGTCAAGTATAAAAATTAAACAGCACTGTGTTTTTGGAATATTTCAGGTTCTATGCTTTGAGGCTAGCACTTGTGGCTACACCAGCACTGGCTATAGAATTAACATGCAATTGTGATATTTTGTATTATAGATTCCTGGATAATTAGGGATCTATTCATCAAAATGCCCTAGCTGCAAAATGGAGCAAACACAATGCTATGGAAATTAATTTTCCTTTAATAAATGTATACTGATTACCCTTATACAGTATTCATTAAATGACTTGATGACTGCTCTATTAGGTGAGCTACTATTGACCTCAGTCAGGAAATTCTTATGGATATCTCCTTTCCATGTTCTAGAATCAGTACACGTCCCCAATGATCTTACCTAAAATATAGTCATCTACAGTGCTCCACAGTATATAGATTGTACTGCAAGTCCATATACACAAGATTTTGTTGGATATTGGTAACATAAAACAGTAACCCATCCTCTGTGACCCAACATTTCTCTAGTGTGCATGATAGGGAGTGCTCTGGATTTGTTTTTAAAGGGGTTATCCCAAGAATAATGTAAAAAATGAAAACCATACTTAAACTAGTACATGACAGTCTCTTTCTAACAAATCTAAAACCAGCCTTGTACCTCACATGGATCCAGAGATCTCCTCATTCATTGCTCCAATTGTTCTGCTAGATTTATTTCTAGCTGTCAGCTTAGGAGGCGTGTCCTTACTCTGGGGGAGTGTCCTTACTGGTGCAGCTGATGGCAGTTAAAGGATGTGTAATGAAAAAGAACAAACAGCAGGTGGCGCTATACAGATAGATTTCATTGGTATTAAGAGGGTTAACAAATATATCAGAGGAGGGGATCACAGAAGAAAGTTGCAGAAAGCTGAAGCCGTTTGGATCTGCACTCTGGCAAGATATTATTAATCGTTACTGAACTGCGTACATGGCTTTGAATGTTTTTTATCATTTATAATGTTGATGCCTGTTAGGAAACCTATTCTTGGATTATGATGTCATAATTCATATTTTATGCTGATTGCTTGCTCTCTTATTGAATGCATTGTTTTAAAACGTGTTTGTATTTTGGAACTAGGCTGTGATCAAGAGCTCTTGAAGTTCAAAATGTGTAAGTTGTATGTGGATTGTAATGTTCTGGATGCTTTATTCCATTCCTGACCGGCTGACTGTGTATGTCACTTAGGGCTCATATATACGACCGTTGGTGTTTTTGCGGTCCGCAAATCGCAGATTTGCAAAACACAGATACCAACCACGTGTGTTCTGCATTTTGGGGTACAGAACGTCCTTCCCTCTGTAGAACTGTCCTACCCTTGTCAATAAAATGGCCCATTGAAGTAAATGGGTCCACATCTGACCCGCAAAAAATGCGGATCAGATGCCGACAAAAAACATGTACATGCCATTTAATGTGAAACTATTATACTTAACATGTTTGCAATATAAACTTAAATTTGCCCCTGTATTAAGAAAGGTGATTTAGACACCAGTCGTAATTGTGCCTGTGCTGCTGGAGAAAGCACCAAATTTATGTGGAGGGGCAGGCCTCATCATAACTTTGTCGCTTCCTCCAGCAGCACGTGCGAAAATCTAAAATCTATGACTACTCCCTTGCTGGCGTAGATTTAAGTAATTTTGTACGCCAAGAACTGGCCCACCCTGGCGAGACCCACTGTTTTAGACCTGTTGGGACAGTGGTGTGAGCGGGGAAAAGTCGCAGATTTTGTTGCCATTACTGGGCTATTGAGGAATGCACCAGAGACAGGGTTCCATCTGAGGAGACTGAACCTATCTGGGGAGACTGTTAGTGAAGATTCTAGCCTTGAAGTAGATATTTACGTCTGGTGTGAGGTAAAACACATGTAATTTCTGGTAATTTTTATGAGCAAACTGTATATAATTATTATGTGGGTACTGTATGCAGCATTGGACTGTAGTTTTTTGGTCCACAAAGTGAAATTATTCAGAGGGCTGGCCCTCCAACCATGTGGAGCATACAGTATATTCTACTTTTAGCATCATGATAATCTTTATTGCACATGTAGGATATATTGACACAATTCTAACATTTTTGGCTTTATACACGACCACAATGGATTTGAAATGAAACGAAAAAGACGTGCTTTAACTGCAGACTGTCAGCTTTAATTTGAGGGTATTTACATCCAACTCTGGTGAACGGTGTAGGAATTATAACAGTTTGCATATGTGCCTCCCACTTGTTAAAGAACCAAAAGTAATGGGACAATTGGCTTCTCAGCTGCTCCATGGCCAGGTGTGTGTTATTCCCTCATTATCCCAATTACAATGAGCAGATAAAAGGTCCAGAGTTCATTTCAACTGTGCTATTTGCATTTGGAATCTGTTGCTGTCAACTCTCAAGATGAGATCCAAAGAGCTGTCACTATCAGTGAAGCAAGCCATCATTAGGCTGAAAAAACAAAACAAACCCATCAGAGAGATAGCAAAAACATTAGGCGTGGCCAAAACAACTGTTTGGTACATTCTTAAAAAGAAGGAACGCATCGGTGAGCTCAGCAACACCAAAAGACCACAGAAAACAATTGTGGTGGATGACCGAAGAATTCTTTCCCTGGTGAAGAAAACACCCTTCACAACAGTTGGCCAGATCAAGAACACTTGATTGACACTCTGGATTCCTATAGACCCTAAGTCACCCTGGTAATCCCTCACCAAGGAGCAGGGAAGAGATGACCTGTTCATCCCAGTCATGGAGGAACAGGAGTCTCTATCTGAGGCCAGGCTGCAAGGAGAGGGGAACACATACAGCATATGGAGATGGCAGGTAAGTGAAACCAATAACACACTTACCTGCCACAGACACACTGACTGGAACCCGTGCACAAGTGCTGGTGTCCACACAAACATTAAAGGACACAGCACACACCACAAACCACACAGGGACCCAGGACACCCATAGCTGCAATAAACATAAGACAGGGGAATGTCTAGTAAACATGACACCAAACACCACAAGACATGTAACACCAAACTAGACATACAAACACCCTGAACATAACCCACTCCATACAAATAAGGACAGGAAGGGAAGGAGACAGCGGGATAACATTGCTGACCACAAGGGTGGCCCTCACTGGACAGATGGAACACCCTGGACTGGAGCAGAGCTCCAGCACCAACCACAGCTGAAGTACAACTGACTCCAGCCAGGAAACCACAGAAGAAATAAGCCAAGTGACCACACCCAGTCAGGGAGTTAACCCTTACAGCACCAGACAGAGAGAGGCTATAACCTAAAGGGGGAAGTGCATACACAAGCAAACTAAGCCACACGTTACCACCGGCAACAGCATGCGTGGCAACAATGTCATGGCAATCACCCAGAAGGCCAAGACACTGCCACCGCATGCTCTCACAGCAACACGTTGCCGCGGGCAACCGCAAGTGTGGCAACAGTGTCACAGCGCACACTAAAGGCCGTGACAGATGCTCAGGGTCAAAAGAATTGTGAAAAATGAAGCTGACTTGGAGGAGAGATTATCTGCCATGGGTTCTAAATTTGTCAAAAGGGGTTACCCTAAGAGACTATTGAGATCAAATATTTAAAGAGTTGGTTCTCTCTCCAGTGAATTCCTTTTAAGAGGTTAGGAAACCAAAAAAGTATATGTTAACTGCATTTCTTTTGTCTCGCATTATCTATGAGCACAAATATATGTGATATTCTGAGGAAACAATTGCCAATCCTTGGCAGTAATTTTAGACATATTCTAGAGTTTAATGTCCCCCCACTCATGTCTTATCTGCGCAACCAAAATCTGAGGGATTAGTTAGTCAGGGCGGACATTGGCACATAAAAACGAACATTTAGTTCATTTTTTGGGTATACTAACTGTGGGAATTGTCCATTGATGTTGACGGGATCTACATTCACACATCCTGACACAGGTGCTGACTTCACTATTAAACACTACCTTACTTGTGATTCAGTTTATGTTGTGTATCTACTTTAGTGTCCAGGTCACCTTTTTTATGTTGATGAAACAACATGGGATGTCAAAACCAGACTTAATCAGCACAGGTACACCATCCGTGAAAAGAGGTTAGATCTACCCGTATCAAAACATTTTACAGAGACTAAACACACCGAAAGGGGCCTCTGCTTTAGAATTATAGATCCGGTATCTTTACCCAGATGTGGAGGGAATCGAGTAGTCCTACTTAAAAAACGGGAATTATTTTGGATATATACATTACAAACATTGAAACCGAAAGGCTTAAATGTGGAATTTAGGGTGACATAGTCCTTTCTTCTTCCCTTCAGGTTCTCTCCATCTTGGTTCCTGGTCTTAACATCATCAGATCCTATGTCTTATGCGCATGCGCGCTTGAGCAATGCCCCAACGAGTGGAGGACAGAGCAGACGAAAGCGCACTGATTTTTGTTACACGCTGAACTTGGACCCGGTGATGTAGATTGAGAGTCTCACATTTTTAGATTAATTATTACACATGTGCACATCTATTAGTTTGATGAGACATCATTATGAATTCACAGGGATTGCTTATTGTCATGACTGTATACGCACTATATGGATATATATTTTTGAATCACATGAATTGTAACACTATATTATGGAGTTTTCTTCATTTAAATAATTTTTTACACGGCTGTAATCATGTTAATTATTTGATTCCCTTTTTTAATTGATAATCATATACACTTTTGTAACTTCCTATATATAACTGTTTAAAACACTGTTATCACTGCTTGACAAAGGCTTCATTGAGGTGAGCTGAAACGTTGCATTTTGGTGTAATAAAAGATCCACTATTCACCTTTCAAGCCGGATTTGCTTATATTAAATATATATATATATATATATATATATATATATATATATACGTTTGTTTGGTCTTCATAGGCTCCTATATTTATAGCTGGTGCCGCCCTAGGCACCAAGTCTGAATACAGTGATCCCTCAGGATACAATATTTTCAACATACAATACTATGGTCTTTTCTGACCCATCGTAAGTTGGGACATACAATGCTTGTACTCCCTATCAGGGCCCAAATTGAAAGAAGGTGGAGGTTACCAACAGTGGGTGTGGTCAACTCAAGAAGGTGGGGCTAATACATAGATGTGGCAAGCAATACCATAGAGGGGAAGTGTATTGTACTACACTTTGGTATTTGGTTCAGCAGCAGGACCAAATACCAAAGTTCAGCACAATATACTGCCCCAGCAGAACCAAATAAGACAGCGCAGAACTGAATACTCCCCCAGCAGAACTGAAATATCACAGGCCAGCAAAATATATTGCCCCAGAAGAACCACAGTACAGCACAAAATACTAGCTCAGCAGAGCAAAATACCACAGTACAGCACAAAATACTAGCTCAGCAGAACCAAATATCACAATGCAACAAAATATACTGTCCCAGCTCAACCAAAACCACAGTAGTTTTTTCTGTACTGTGGTCTGCTGCAAAACCAAATACCACAATGCAGCACAATAAACTGCCCCAGCAGCACAGAATACTCCTCCCAGAGGCTGCCCCGCTGTGGTCCCCAGTGCAAGCTACCATGTTCTCTCCTCCTCTAGTGGTCTCTAAGATACGGAGGATGGGGCTGAGGAGGTGTAACACAGGTCCCAGCAGCGACTAATTCAGGAGAATACAGCATGACATACCTCTTACGTGCAGTGATGTCTCCTCTGATGCAGAAGTTCCTTTCCTCATGATCCCCTTTTAGCCTAGATCGCCTCGACAAATTCATTCAGTCATATCTTCTCTCTGCAGTTTGCCTCACAGACATATTAAATTCCTCACTTTTCCATCATAGTGCCCCTCTTGGTGAAACAACACTTTTATCCTGCTGCCCCCCCCAATACTGTGCCCGCTGTGCTCCCTAATGCCTCAAAATAATATACTGCTGAAAAAAAGTGCTCCCAGTATTATTAATATTGCCTATATAGTGCACTTTAATACTCCTATAGTGCCTCCAGCAATAATCATGCCCCCTATAGTGCCCTCGAGTAGTAATAATGTCTCCTAATATTCCCTCAATAATATGACTAATACGACCTCCCCCCATTGTGCTCCCAGTAATAATGTCTGTATAGTGTCCATAGTAATAGAAGTGCTCCTACAGTGCCAGCAATAATATGCCCCCTAATGTACTTTCAGTAAAATTGTCATTATAGTGCCCACTGTATTAATAATGTCCCCTATAGTGCCCCCAGTAATAATACCTTGTGTACAAAAATCCCCCTATAGTGCCCCGGCATTAAAATGCTCCAAGTGCCTCCAGTAATGCCCCCTATATTCCCCACCCCAATTTGAAAGTGCCCCTGTAATGTCCCAGTATTAAAATGCTCCCAGTGCGTCCAGTAATGCTCTCAGTGATAACCCCTATAGTACCCCAGTGTTAAGTCCCCAGTGCCTCTCAAAATGCTTCTTATACTGATTCCAATATAAAAAATTCCCCCTGCTGCCAGTAATGTCCCCCAGTAGTAATGACCCTCACAATACCCCTCCAGTAGTTACATCCCCCAGTGCCCCTCCAGTAGTTATGTTCCCCAGTATCCCCTAGTAGAAATTTTTCCCCACAGTACCCCCACAATGATCCCTCTATTAGTAATGTCCTCCACAGTGCCCCTACAGTAATGTCTCTCCAGTAGTTATGTCCCCCACAGTGCTCTTCCAGTAGCAATGGCCCAGATAGAAATGTCCTCCACAATGCCCCCTTCTCTCCCAGTAATGTCCCAAGTCGCTGTCCTGAGAAGGGAGATATAGATGATTTTAGAATGGAGACGTAAGGCAGCACACAGTAGAGTTCCGCCCACTGACTTTCTGGCACCCTAGTAGGTGCCTAGGGTTGCCTTATGATAAATACTCCCTGCTTCTACATATCTTGTTGGATCTCAACCAAACTTGGTACATATATTGTTCATGATCCAATTTAAAATGCTGTCAAGTCCACCTGACAGGATTCTGGAAGGCGCTAATAAAAGTAATGTGTTTTTAATGCAGCATGCATTAAATTGTATATACTAATGTAACTATAACTGTTGAGGCACTGCTTCTCGCTGCCTCTTATCTCCCCTGCATTTCAGTCTGCCTCTCATTTCCCTGCATATGCTAATAGCAACCAATCACAACACAGCTTTCATTTTGCTCATAGTAACCAATCACAGCACAGCTTTCATTTTACTACAGCAGTTCTCAATTTGCCTCTCCCTGTGTGTTGGGGCATGATGAGAGCTGTAGTTTTGCAACAGCGAGAGAGCCACAAGTTGGTAAACATAATATTGTGAGAAGCAATGTAGTAAAATAAAAGCTTTGCTGTGATTGCTTGATATGGGTAAATATGAAACTTTTCTGTGATTGGTTGTTATGCGCAACAAACAGTATGCCTCTTGGACAGCACATGTAGGGAGATGAGAGGCAGAATGAGAAGCAGTGCCTCAGCAATTACAGTTACATTAGTGTATAAAATGCATGCTGCCTCATTGTGTCACGAGGGTATCGAGAACCACGCCTGACTCCGTTATACCCAGGGTCAGGAAGTCGCAGCGGTTTGCAAACCCTTTTGGCTCACTCAGGGATCCGTAGCTCCTTCTCCTCAGCTGTTCCTTGTCCAGCACTCCCAAACCTCCTTATATTCCTCTCTCACACTTCTCTGGTTGCCAGAGATAGAACTTCCTGTCTGGACATCTATTCTGACCTTCAGGAGCTGTGTTGCTGCGTTCTCTGGTAGTTGGTCCAGAACGCTACCCTCCGGATCCCTGTTGGACCTTTGTGGTCTATTGTGGTCGCCCACCTGGGTGTATGTGTTTGTCTGTATTGTCTGTCCTCTCCCTGGTGTTTCCCTCTTAGTGATAGTGGTGCGGACTAGCGATCCCACCGGCCCGTTCACTATCTAGGGCTCATTTTAGGGAAAGCCAGGGTTTAGGCACGTGATCGCCGCACGGGTGAGGAACCCGTCTAGGGACGTCAGGGCAGTCAGGTGCCAGCTGCAAGGTGAGTTAGGGGTCAGCACCTTTCCCTCTCCCTTGGGCAGGGCTTTCCCTTTTATCCTCCCTGTGCGTGACGTCGGTCATTACATTATCTCTGGCCCTTATTTTGTGTAGGTAAAAAAAAAAAATATATATATATTTTTTACCTACTTAGAATCCAGTATGGATCAAATTGCTGCTCTGTCCAAAAATTTCAAGGCCTGTCTTTGGAGGTGGCAGGATTGAAGGCGTCGGTCCTCCAGCAACAGCAGCGATTACAACTGACCGCAAGCCCAGCGGTTGCTACTGGTAACCAGGTTGTTGAGGAACCCAAGGTCCCTCTCCCTGACAGATTTTCTGGGGGAAGGGACAAGTTTTTAACATTCCGTGAGGCCTGTAAGTTATATTTTAAACTGCGCCCTTACTCCTCTGGTAATGAAGATCAGCGGGTGGGGGTTGTGATTTCCCTGCTGCAGGGGGACCCGCAGTCCTGGGCGTTCTCTTTACCTACTGATTCCCAGGCTCTCCGGTCAGTGGATGAGTTTTTCGGGGCTTTGGGTCTCATATATGACGACCCTGACCGAGTCGCACTGGCTGAATCAAGATTACGGAGACTCTTACAAGGAGAGCGGCCGGTAGAGGAGTATTGCTCTGAATTCCGTAGGTGGGCTACGGATACCCAATGGAACGACACGGCTCTCAGGAGTCAGTTCTGCTCTGGGTTATCCGAAAGGGTTAAGGATGCGCTTGCATTATATGAGACCCCCTTTTCCCTTGATGCGGTTACTGTATGTCCCTTTCTATCCGTATAGAGAGACGCCTTAGGGACAGGTTGAAAAAACCGGAGCCATTGGTAACCCCTCCCAAGCAGCAGTTAGTCTGTACGGACTTAGACGAGCCTATGCAGCTAGGAGGAACTACTCGTCAGGTCCGTCCTCCAGAGGCTCGCCGTAGGCGTGGGGTTTGTTTTTTTTGTGGGGAGAGGGGTCATTTCATTAATGTCTGTCCTTCTTTCCTCAGAAACAAAAGACCATTGGAAAAACTACTAACCCCAGGCTGTGTGGAGGATGTCAGCCGGGGAATATACGTTTCCTCCATACGTACATCGCAATTTGTGTTGCCAGCGGTTATTATTTTTGGTGATAAGACGGAGACTATTTCTTTCTTTCTAGACAGTGGAGCAGGGGTAAATTTGATAGATGCCCATTTTGCCCGCACTATGGGTTTGTCTCTCTGTACGTTACAGAGACCCATTCCCATATTCGCTATTGATTCTGCTCCTCTGTCTCAGAGAAACCTCACCCACATTGTTCATAATTTACACCTTCGGGTAGGGGACCACCATAACGAGATGCTTTCAGGTTATGTTCTGGAGGGGCTTCCCACTCCGGTAGTGCTGGGTCTTCCCTGGTTGGTAGCGCACAATCCAGTGGTGGATTGGCAGGCCAGGGAGATATTGGAGTGGAGTGAGCAGTGCAGAGAAAATTGCTTAAATAGCAATTGCTTAGTCGCCTCCATAACTACCCTACCTACATTTATTTCGGATTTTGAGGATGTTTTTTCTGAAAAGGGTTGTCAGAAGTTACCACCTCATCGTCCTTATGATTGCCCGGTTAACCTTATTCCCGCCGCATAATTACCCAAGACCAGGTTATATAATTTTTCAGGTCCAGAGAGACAAGCCATGAAAGATTATATCTCCGAGAGCTTGGCTAAGGGACACATCAGACCCTCTTCTTCACCCGTGGCTGCAGGGTTTTTCTTCGTTAAAAAGAAAGATGGGGGCCTGCGTCCTTGTCTAGATTTTCGCGAATTAAATCGGATAACCATCCGAGACCCATACCCTCTTCCTCTCATTCCTGACCTGTTTAACCAGATTGCGGGTGCTAGGTGGTTCTCCAAACTTGATCTTAGGGGTGCCTACAATCTGATTCGTATTAAGGAGGGGGATGAGTGGAAGACAGCTTTTAACACCCCTGAGGGGCATTATGAAAATCTAGTCATGCCTTTCGGTCTGACCAATGCTCCTGCCGTCTTTCAACATTTCGTTAATGACATTTTTAGTCATCTAATCGGCAGGTTTGTGGTAATATACCTAGATGATATTTTAATTTATTCGTTTGATCTGAAAACACATGAGGTGCATGTCAGACAAGTACTGCAGGTCCTACGGACGAATGAATTATATGCTAAAATTGAAAAATGTGTCTTCGCCGTTCAGGAGATATAATTCCTAGGTTATTTTTTATCTGCTTTAGGTTTCCGTATGGATCCTAGGAAGGTCCAGGCAATTTTAGATTGGGATCTTCCTGAGAACCTCAAAGCACTACAACGGTTCTTGGGCTTCGCGAATTTCTATGGGAAATTCATTAAAAATTATTCACTTATTGTAAAACCACTGACTGACATGACTAGGAAGGGGACTGATTTTTCTAAATGGTCTGACGCCGCTAAAGTTGCTTTTTCCTCTCTAAAAGAGAGGTTTACCTCAGCACCTGTACTAGTCCAACCTGATGTCTCTCAGCCTTTTATTGTTGAAGTCGATGCGTCAGAGGTGGGAGTGGGGGCGGTGCTGTCTCAGGGTCCGTCTCCTGGCAAATGGCGTCCTTGTGCTTTCTTTTCTAAAAAACTATCTGCAGCAGAAAAGAACTACGATATTGGCAATAGGGAACTATTAGCTATTAAACTTGCGTTTGAGGAGTGGCGTCACTTCTTAGAGGGGGCAGTCCACCCCGTCACTGTGATTACGGACCACAAAAATCTTCTGTACCTCGAATCAGCTAAGTGTCTCACCCCTAGACAGGCTAGGTGGTCGCTATTTTTTACCAGGTTTAACTTTGTGATTACCTATCGTCCTGGGGCAAAGAACACCAAGGCTGATGCACTATCTCGTTGTTTCCCTGGAGGGGGTAATGTGAGTGATCCGGTGCCCATTCTTCAAAGAGGAGTGGTTGTTTCTGCGGTACACTCTGTTTTGGAGGGGAAGGTGTTAGAGGCCCAGGGGGACGCCCCGGTCTCTTGCCCCTCAGAGAAATAGTTTGTACCGTTGAACCTACGTTTCGAATTATTAAAGGAACATCATAGTTCGGCACTTGCTGGGCACCCGGGTAGTAAAGCAACCTTGGAGCTATTGTCTCGTCGTTTTTGGTGGCCAAGGTTGCGTCAGGATGTATTGGATTTTGTGTCTTCTTGTTCTACCTGTGCGCGCGCAAAAGTTTCACATACACGTCCTGCAGGGTCTCTATTACCACTTGTCATTCCCAATAGACCATGGACACATCTGTCAATGGATTTTATCACTGACTTACCTTTGTCTGCGGGTAAAACAGTTATTTTGGTAGTAGTGGACAGGTTTAGCAAAATGGTACACTTCATTGCGTTACCCGCACTACCTAATGCTAAGACTCTTGCTCAGGTATTCGTCAGTGAAATCGTGAAGCTTCACGGGGTCCCTTCCGATGTTGTTTCGGATCGGGGTACCCAGTTTATTTCTAAATTTTGGAAAGCTTTTTGTTCCCGTTTGGAGGTACACTTGTCCTTTTCCTCAGCTTTCCATCCTCAGTTGAATGGACAGACTGAGCGTACCAACCAAAACCTTGAGACATATCTAAGATGTTTTGTGTCTGAAAACCAAGAGTTGTGGTCATCGTATTTACTGTTAGCTGAGTTTGCCATAAATAATCGTCGTCAGGAATCCACTGGCAAGTCACCATTTCTTGGTGCATATGGTTTTCATCCCCAATTCTGTACTTTCAAAGAGGGGGGGTCTTCTGGGGTTTCCGAAGAGGAACGGTTTTCGTCATCTCTTTCATCGGTATGGCAGAAGGTGCAAGCTAACTTGAAAAATATAGGAGGTAAATACAAATGCATGGCTGATAAGAGACGGTCGCCAGGTCCGGACCTAGGAGTGAATGACTATGTGTGGTTGTCTACTAGGAATATTAAATTGAAGGTTCCCTCTTGGAAACTGGGTCCTAGGTTTATTGGCCCTTACAAAATTGTAGCCATCATCAACCCCGTGGCTTTTCGCCTGGAATTACCTCAGACTTTTATAATTCATAATGTTTTTCATAAGTCGTTACTCAAAAAATATGTTCCACCTCTAGAACCGTCACCGCTGCCACCCCCTCCTGTTGTCGTTGATGGTAATCTAGAATTTTAGATATCCAAAATTGTTAATTCTCGTCGGGTCCGCCGCTCTCTTCAATATCTGGTGCATTGGAGAGGTTACGGTCCCGAGGAAAGAATGTGGGTTCCTGCGTCTGAGGTAAACGCCGACAGGCTAGTTCGGGTTTTTCATGCCTCTCATCCTGAGAGACATGGTCCTGAGTGTCCGGAGGCCCCTCGTAGAGAGGGGGGTACTGTCACGAGGGTATCGAGAACCACGCCTGACTCCGTTATACCCGGGGTCAGGAAGTCGCAGCGGTTGGCTGCACGCTCTATTTAAGATAGGGCTGTTTTCCTTATGGTAGCTTTCTGGGTTTGCTTTGCAAACCCTTTTGGCTCACTCAGGGATCCGTAGCTCCTTCTCCTCAGCTGTTCCTTGTCCAGCACTCCCAAACCTCCTTATATTCCTCTCTCACACTTCTCTGGTTGCCAGAGATAGAACTTCCTGCCTGGACATCTATTCTGACCTTCAGGAGCTGTGTTGCTGCGTTCTCTGGTAGTTGGTCCAGAACGCTACCCTCCGGATCCCTGTTGGACCTTTGTGGTCTATTGTGGTCGCCCACCTGGGTGTATGTGTTTGTCTGTATTGTCTGTCCTCTCCCTGGTGTTTCCCTCTTAGTGATAGTGGTGCGGACTAGCGATCCCACCGGCCCGTTCACTATCTAGGGCTCATTTTAGGGAAAGCCAGGGTTTAGGCACGTGATCGCCGCACGGGTGAGGAACCCGTCTAGGGACGTCAGGGCAGTCAGGTGCCAGCTGCAAGGTGAGTTAGGGGTCAGCACCTTTCCCTCTCCCTTGGGCAGGGCTTTCCCTTTTATCCTCCCTGTGCGTGACGTCGGTCATTACACATTGGTTGCTACGGGCAACAAACAGTTTGTCTTTTAGACAACACGTGTAGGGAGATTACCACTCTGAATCACAAAGGGGCTTATTTTCTGACAACACACAGGGAGAGGCAGATTGAGAACCGCTGTAGTAAAGGGAGAGTAGTGCTATGATTGGTTGCCATGGACAATTTTTGGTTTCCATGGGGAAAAAAATAATGTCCATTTTTCTCTACAGAGCTAACATGCTCTAGTAGCACCCTTTGGATTTTCTTCATTTTCTGTCAGACCAGGAGCTGAGGGACTCCTTATCTCTGCTCTCTGACCTCCTAAACACTCATTATATCTCAGTTCTTATCTTACTGATAAGACTGTGGCTTAAATAAGTGTTTATGACCTCTCAGTAGTTTAGAGATAAGGTTTATTAGATGACCGGGCACAAAGTGAAAGTACCAGTCACACAGCTATAAAAACAGTTAACCCTTTGTGATAGAACAGCTCAATATTTTTAATATAAAGACCAATTGAAAAAATGATTGTTAGCCAAAAATAAGTAAGGCTACTTTCACACTAGCGGCAGCCTTCTCCGGCAGGCTTTGCCGGCGGGTGAATAGCCTGCCGGATGCGTGCTGACGCTAGCGCACGCGTGCCGCCGGAGGTCCACTCCGGCCCCATTGACTATAATAGGGGCAAGCCGGAGTCCGGCTGCAGCACGGCAAACATGCCGAGAGGCGGCCAGAATAAAACTACGACATGTCCAAAGACTTTCAAAGCTGTCGGGTTGAGTACCAGTATTTTTCTTAGAGTTTACAATGGGCTAATAATTTAACTCTTCATGGTTCTTTCAGTTCTATTAATCTCAGTCTATTGCAATGTAGGGGTATGAGGATGACCTTGTGAAAGGCCAGTTACTTAGTTATTCCTTACCTCATTGTTGAGCCTGCTAAGCAGTGGTTCAGTAGCTGGACATTTGAGCTGCTTTCTTTAGGGAGAAATGTATACTTTAAAAGGAACATTTTTAGCTTTAAGGCTTTGTGTTAAACTGCAGCAAGCTCGGATAAAAGCATCCCTTCTGGATAATCTCATAGATGGATAAACTCTGATAGTATTTACCATGACATCTCAGTACATGAAAGAAGACTCTAGTAACATGATTTCACAGGGCTATGAATTACCACAGCATGCTCTAAATCTTAACTTAACAGATGGCTTTGGGTCATGTGGAATAACTCCGCCAGATCTCCTATTGCCCTTAAGAAAAGGAGGATTACAAATTTCTGAATGTAAACATGTTGGAGTTGGAAACCAGAACTGTCTAATTCGTGTTTGTCCTTGCTAACACTAAGTAATATTGCAATAAAAGTGACTACTTAGTAACACAATAAGCTGCAGGATCTGTCACTTCTGTATGCGGCTGCGAGAGTGTTAGCGTGGCTCAAAGGTCACATACAACATGAAGGCAGAATTACAGTTGCATATCGGCAAACAGGCTCAAGCAAGGCTTGGCTTACAATATAGCAATGACTTACAAGTGTCCTAGTTTTCTAAGGAGAGACCCTTTTCTGCATAAAATCTAGCTGTCACACTTAATATTTATTCCCCAGAAGTGTAAAGCCGGATGAACTGAAAGGAAAACTTATATTAGAATAGTTTATGGAGCATGTAAGATTCAGACGTTCAATGTGGATTTAGCTTTAAAGGGTATTCTGCCATGAGATTTTACCCCTATAACCTAAACATATGCTCATGTCCGGAGTAAGAGTCCGCGGCGCAACAGGCTGAGCCTACTGCGCAGGCGCGGGATCTGGCAGAGGGACGGGTAGGATTGCAGAGGCGGCGCTGAAGAAGGAAGGCGGCGCTGGGCACTGGACGGCGAGGTGTGCGGCCGGGCACCCTGTATTAACGGACCTCCCCTTGGGCACCTTATGTGAGTGATATACAGGTTATAAAAAACTGTTTTTTGGGCGAATAGAGCCACAGTAAAGTTCAATAAGGCCAGCTTAGGATTCTTATTATTACTCCGGACATGAGCATATGTTTAGGTTATAGGGTTAAAATCTCATGACAGAATCCCTTTAAGATGTCCTGTGGCTCTCCTTTAATTAAAGGGTTTGTCTCAATAACACACAGCTAGTGTTGAATGAATCAAAGCATCCGAAGTGGAATTCGATCCTAAGTTTAGGAAAAAATAGATTCGCCACAAATCCAAATTTCCTCGTGTTTAGTATTAACAAATCGCGTGTCTTCAATTTTGTTGTCACCCGGTTTTTCATGTCTTTCATTGAATTGCAAGAGCTGTTAGGCTACTTTCACACTTGTGTCACCCTTTTCTGGCAGTATGTTCTGGTGGGGGAACAGCCTGCCGGATCCATGCTACCGCAAGTCCACCGCTGGCAGTCTGCTCTGGCCCCATTTACTATAATTGGGGCGGGCCGGAGGTCCGACCGCAGCACGACAAACATGCCAAAAGTTGGCTGGAGAAATATTACAGCACGCTGCGGTTTTTGTCCGACCGCCTCTCGGCTTGTTTGGCGCGCTGCGGCTGGACCTCTGGCCCGTCCCCATTATAGTAAATGGTGCCGGAGGGGACTTTCGGTGGCATGGTGGACTTGCGGTAGCAACGCTACCGCAAGTGTGAAAATAGCCTTAAAATGTCCAGGAAACTGTGCAGGTACTTCAGCCACTCTTACCGTGCAAAACATGCCCTCCTTGAGCAGCAAAGGCAAAATACTCTTCCCCAACATCACCTGATATGCAACATTCCACGTGTTGGAACTCCATGCTCCATATGTTAGACCACCTGTACGAGCAAAGGAAGGCGGCCATCGTGACCGCTGACACATGCCGTTTGCTCAGCCCCTTTGAGGAGGCCACTTTATTTGTCAGTTGGCAGAACTACAGGATGAATGATGTCATTCCACCCTTTCACGTCCTGGAGGGGATGCTGACAAATCTGATTGGCGAGGGGACAGAAGACGTGGCACCTACATCTCATGACCACCTGAGCCCTGAGGAGGATGAACTGGCAGAGGAGGAGGATGAGGACATAAACACCCAGGAATTTAATACACAACTAGGTGGTTTATCTGACCAAGCCACAGGAGAGGAGCAGGAGTAGCATAAGGAGCTGGAGGGCGATGACGAAGACGACACAGATGACCCCCAACAGACTGTAAAACTGCAAAAAAAGGGGGTCAATCAGCACATCCCAATGCACAGGTGCACGCTGCCATGGCTAGAAACACAAAGACAATGCAGCAGCACTCCAAATAAAGTACAATAATGCCATAACTATAGAAAACATTCTGGTGCTAATGCTACGCTTATTTTGCAAATTTGAGATTCTTGGCAAATACATTTTGTACAAAATTATTTGGGCCAATCTGCCAAACGTCAAGGCGATCTCTACAAGACGGGAACCTAACACTAAATACTATCTGTTATGTGCCTTAACGGCCACCATAAAATTCAGGGAGTGCAAGTTCTACATGCATGCTGGGTTTACTCTGCTTTTAACCATTTTTGGTGCCATAACGGCCTCCATTAAATCCAGGGATGCAAGTACCAACATGCATGCTGAGCCTACTCTATAGTTCTGGTGCCAAATGGCTTCCAATAAATATAATGAGAGCAGGCTACAGCTTTATACTTAATCTAATTAAAATAAATAATAGGAATAGCTCACTCCTATGCGATTAGGGCCAGGTGCTCTAGGCCAGAAAACTGTATCACCCGTACAGGAACAATATTGGAAATAAATAAATAAACTGGGCTGGCACTCTGTATGTGTGGCGTAATAAGGATAAAATACAATAAAATAAAATTAAATATGTATAAGAAATATATAAATACAATGTAAAGTGATCACACAATTTAATTCAAATGACAGTAAAATACATCACTAAAATAATAACTAAAAAATGGACACTGCACAGCAATATTGGATATAAAACACTGCAATGACAATGGAATTGTTCAGAAAAAATGTATATATGATCCCAGTATGATATTAGAAAAATATTCAAAAGTGTTCCTTCATATATAAGTCTTAAAATGGAACAAAAAAAGCAGGTATAATGTCCTTCCTCTCAAATGCTGTATGAAGAGAGGTACCGCTTGTGTGCAGTATGTGATTTAGTCCGTGATTTAGAAAAGGCTATGTGTCACAGCCAGACAGCTGAGAAGCGCTCATAGGAGCTTTTCAGATCCTTCTCCTTGAATTTCTTTGTTTTGGTTTAGTTTCTCATCTCGTTAGTCTATCTCAGCTGTCATGCAGTCGGACTGATTGCTGCCCTTTAAATTCCTCCCCATAATGCAGTAGTGTGCGGCTGATACAACTTCCAGGAGTGTGTATGCATGCTGTTCCCAGTTCCCAGTCCTCAGTCGTCTGCAAGTTAAGTGCTGTTTATGTATTTATGATTATCTCTTTTCTGGATCCAGGTGACCCTGACTCCCTCCGTGTCAGTGTAGGGAGCCGGTGGTCGTGTCCCCTCACTATTGTAGGGTCTTCAGGTAATAGATAGCCGAGGAACGTGGATATGCGCCCATCCACCTTTGGGGTGTTCGCATAGGCTGAGCAGTGAGGGAGAGCGGCAGGTCTATTGCAGGGGTCTCCCTTTGTTCCTTAGTTGTGGATCCAGAGAGACATTGTTTATATGGTTTTGTCTTGTTTCCTGTACACCATCCGTGACACTATGAGAGGAAAGGGTTCCCAGAGATGGCTTTTTGGTTGTAATCCAAATTCAATGAATGGATAAAGTGCTGTGTGCTCTGAGGTAACAGTAGGTCTTACCTTAGCCCAGATGATTTTCAAAGGTACCGCATACCTGATTATGCACGGTTCCGTATTGTATGGAAGGACGCCAAGGTAGCGTGGTCTGTGGCGTACTACTAGCTTGTTCCGTAGTAGAGGCGAATGACCGGACTGTTCATGTCCCAGGACGTCGGCATCTCACGTGACCTATGACGTACCTCTAGTCCGTGATCGTATCAGGATATCACGAGAGCTGTGCTCAGCGGTTTCTGTGTGGAAGAATTCTTTCCTGGAGCGCTCCAATTTTTGAAAAGATATTCACAGACTTGATATCATCTGTAAGAAGGCCTTAGACGAAATGGGAGCTGTTTACGCCAAACGGGGTAAGAAGAAGGGGTAAGAGGTCCCCGAAACGCGTTTGGCGTAAACAGCTGATAGCTCCCATTTCGTCTAAGGCCTTCTTACAGATGATATCAAGTCTGTGAATATCTTTTCAAAAATTGGAGCGCTCCAGGAAAGAATTCTTCCACACAGAAACCGCTGAGCACAGCTCTCGTGATATCCTGATACGATCACAGACTAGAGGTACGTCATAGGTCACGTGAGACGCCGACGTCCTGGGACACGAACAGTCCGGTCATTCGCCTCTACTACGGAACAAGCTAGTAGTACGCCACAGACCACGCTACCTTGGCGTCCTTCCATACAATACGGAACCGTGCATAATCAGGTATGCGGTACCTTTAAAAATCATCTGGGCTAAGGTAAGACCTACTGTTACCTCAGAGCACACAGCACTTTATCCATTCATTGAATTTGGATTACAACCAAAAAGCCATCTCTGGGAACCCTTTCCTCTCATAGCCTTTTCTAAATCACGGACTAAATCACATACTGCACACAAGCGGTACCTCTCTTCATACAGCATTTGAGAGGAAGGACATTATACCTGCTTTTTTTGTTCCATTTTAAGACTTATATATGAAGGAACACTTTTCAATATTTTTCTAATATCATACTGGGATCATATATACATTTTTTCTGAACAATTCCATTGTCATTGCAGTGTTTTATATCCAATATTGCTGTGCAGTGTCCTTTTTTTAGTTATTATTTTAGTGATGTATTTTACTGTCATTTGAATTAAATTGTGTGATCACTTTACATTGTATTTATATATTTCTTATACATATTTAATTTTATTTTATTGTATTTTATCCTTATTACGCCACACATACAGAGTGCCAGCCCAGTTTATTTATTTATTAATCTAATTAAAATCAGCATATGGGGCAGACAGGCGGGTCAGGGGTGCAACACCAACTGGAGTCAGCCACACATCCAGCTCCAGTACAACTGCAAAAAAGGGGGTCAGTCAGCATATCCCAATGTGCAGGTGCACGTGGCAATGGCTAGAAACACAAAGAAAAAAAGACAATGCAAGTTGTACTGCTGTGTAGTCTGTTGGTTGCTCCCCACGAGCGCCACCGTCTGTCTTCAGGAAGGTCTGACCAGGGGGACCCTCTGCACTCATGCTCCTAATGCCATGACTGATGAGGAAGGGGGGATGTCCCAGGAGCAGCACCAGCTTCTTATGCAGCAACTTCAGTCTGCAGTCTCTGATGAGCAGTTTTCTTCAGTCGCCTACTGAAAAAACCACTCAGCAGCAGTGGGACATCCAGAAGAACCAGTGGCTATAGGGGAAGCAGAGGAAGCGACTACTTCGGGGCCCAAGCTTAGAAGGGCCTTAAGCAGTCAGGGCTGTCATCAAGGAACTACATCTGCTACTGCTGTATGGGGCCCGAAGCTAGATAGTACAATAGGGGCCCGGCCATATACTGCAGCTGTTACCAGGGTTGGGCAAATCCACTACACGATCCAGCAGCCCTCCCCCTCTTATGAAATGAAGCTGCCCTGTCAGGAAGGCAGAGCAGTGGCCCCTTCCACCAACCAGTCTGCAGAGTGTACTGAGGAAATGGGATCCTGCCTCCCCCTGTGCCTGAAGGCTGTCCAGACCCTGCAGCTTACTGCTCATCAGCGGGGATGAATAAGAGACGCTGAGCTATGTGTGTGTATATATGTGTGTGTGTGTGTGTGTGTGTGTGTGCGTGTCAGGCTGTGGGCACATGGGGGCAATATGCATACATTCTTTCAAACTGAGGTTTAAGTATTATATTATTTATTTCAGGGGAGCAGTACATTGTATTATTTATTTAAGGGATGCAATTACTGTCCGAACAGTAGTGTGGCATCAGAGCGGTTTTCAGTGCGGCGGGGGGCACAGTTACCTCCAAGAGAACTTGCATTTCCTTCCAAATATTGAGAGACTAAGCTTCATAAAGATGAATTAGGCGTGGATGAACCAGGATTTCCAGAAACCAGTGCCTGATGCAACAGAATAGATTATTCTGCCACTAATTATCATACTGTAGTGTGCTGCCACACCAGAATATTCTGCAAAATGGGCCATTACTTCTGGCCACGTGTTGAGACCACCATTCTGATACTGCAACCCGCGTGATGCCACCTGCCTGCTGTCTCTACTTCCTTTCCTTCAATTGGGCTTCTTGGCCTACTGTTATGCACATGTTACATTTTTAACAGGATACGCATAACACTGGACCTCACTATCACACTCCTGTTGTTGGGTTCTGCTACTACTGTGATCTGCCATCATCCTGTGCTGTATGCCACTGCTGTTTCCCCACCCCACTATGTCATGGGGCAACTATTGTCACTGTCACTGCTACTGACCCCCCTCCCCAGTCTGTCATGGGGCCACTATTGTCCCTTTTACTGCCACTGCTGTTGGTCCCCATCTCTACTCTGTTATAGGGGGATTGTTGTCCCTGTTACTGCCACTGCTGTTGGCCCCATCCCCACTCTGTTATGAGGCCACTATTGTAGCTGTTTGTGTTGACATCATTGTTTTTTTTTCCATTCTTCTGATCCGTCAGAATAACAGAAAAAAAGGATCCTGTATTTTTAGCATCCATAAGTATTTTATCAGCATTTGTAAGAAAAAAGCAAGATTGGGTCCAAAACGCAGAAGAGATGCAAATATTTCCATTAAATTTTATCTCCGTTTTGGACCCACTCCTTTTTTTGGCTTACAGATACTGATCAAATACTGATGCAACATACTGACTAAATACTGACCATGTGAAATAGACCATTAAAGTCCTGCATGCAGAGCTGAACCCAGACATACCCTTATTTTCACCCAGGCAGCCCCCCTGAGGCTAGCATCGGAGCATCTCATGCTCCGATGCGCTCTCTTGCCCTGTGCTAGATCGCGCAGGGCAAGGGCTCTTTTGTTTTCAATAACACACTTCCGCCCGGCAGTGTGTTTAGTGACGTCACCGGATCTGATGGGCGGGCTTTAGCATTGCCCTAGCTGTTTTACTGACTAGGGCAGCGCAAAATCCCGCCCATCAGTGCCGGTGACGTCACCGGGCTTCCTGGCAGCCCCATGGAGAGCCCCAGCACTTCACCGGATCTCCAAAAAATGCCTTTGCCCTGTGCGATTTAGCACAGGGCAAAGGAGAGAATCGGAACATGAACTGCCCCGATGCTCCTGTCAGGGGGGCTGTCTGGGTGAAAATGGAGGTATGTCCGGGTTCAGCTCTGAACCCGGACAACCACTTTAATACAACTAAATCCAGCTAACACTGAGCCATCAGGATGTGTTAAATGGAAAGGATCCGGCGACGGAACTGCCTGCCGGATTCCTCTGCCGCAAGT
The DNA here is from genome assembly GCF_905171765.1 of Bufo bufo. Taxonomy (NCBI): domain Eukaryota; kingdom Metazoa; phylum Chordata; class Amphibia; order Anura; family Bufonidae; genus Bufo; species Bufo bufo. Next base: position 542,296,098 of record NC_053391.1, on the reverse strand, counting down.
GTGAAAGTACCCTAAGACAAAAAGCAGAGAACTTTATTGTGCAAAAGTGTTCAACTCCTGAAAGTCAATGCAGCATTTACTGCAGTTACAGATGCGAGTCACTTGAGGTATGTCTCTATTAGCTTAGACTGATGTCTGGGCTTTGACATGGCCAGTCCAATACATTTAAATGTACCCGTTAAACCACTCCAGTGTAGCTTTAGTAGTATGTTTAAGGTCATTGTTCTGATGGAAGGCGAATCTCTGTCCCAGTCTCATATCTCTAGCAGACAAAAACAGGTTTTCCTCAAGAATTGGCCTGTATTTATTGCCATCCATCTCTCCTTAAAGGGGTTCTCCAGGAATTAAAAAAATAAAAATACTTAAATATTATTTTATAATAAATATATTTACAAATACCTTTCATTACTTATAATGGCTTGTTTTGTCTAGGGAGCAATCATTAGGAAAAATAAAATGGTCACCGCCCTATCAGTACACACAAAACCTGTCCTAATCACACAGGAGAACAAGTTACTTCACCACAATGAGCCATAGTGCTGCCTAATCCTCCTCTCTGCTCTGCCTGTCAGGAATCATAATCCTGAATACAGGTGAATCTCTGTGGGAATGGAGATGATGAGGAGACATGAGAGGATGGTGGCGGTAATGAGCAGCTGCACTTGTATGCAGTCTCCAATACCACATCAACACATTATCACAGTCTGTCCTGTCCGTCCTCTCTGTACTCCATGTCTCTTCATGAACTAAATTCCCCAGAGATTCAGCTAAAGTTCTTATCATCTGTATTCAGGATCATAATCCCTGACAAGTAGGAGAGGAGGATGAGGCAGCTCTTTATCTCAGTGTTGTAAAGTAACTTGTCCTCATGTGTGATCAGGACAGGTTTTGTGTGAACTGATGGGACAGCGGCCATTTTGTTTCCCCTGATGATTGCTCCCCAGACAAAACGAGCCATTATAACTAATGAAAGTTTTTTGAAAATATATTTATAATAAAGTAATATATAAGTATTTAAATTTTCTTACTTTCTGGAGAACCCCTTTAAGCCCCTGCTGATAAAAAGCATCCTCACAACATAATTCTGTTACCGCTATGCTTCATTATGGGAATGGTGTTCTTGGGGTGATCAGAAAGGTGTGACACAGACACAGCATTTCCAAGAATCCTATGTTTCCCATGATAGACAAATAGTAAAATTTTAGTCTTATATATGTCTATAAGTCTTCTTACTTGTGCTTGGGGAGTTGGCCACATTATGTTTAGTGAACTCGAATCATATTTTACTATGTTTTTCTTTAAGCAATGTTTTTTTTTTCTGGCCACTGTACCATAAAGTCCCGCTGTGTGCAGTATATGGCTTATACTGGCCAGGTAAAGGGATATGTCCATCTCTGCAGTGGATCTTTGGAGCTTCTTCACTTTAGTATTATTGTTGGTTTCTTTGTTGAATCTCTAATGCCCTCTGTGCCTGGTCTGTGTGTTTGGGTGGGTGGCCTTCTCTTGTCAGGTTTGACTTGTCCGATTTTTCCATTTTGTTATAATAGATTTAAAGCCTATGTACACCTTCAGAGGCAATTTTTTTTATGATTGTATTTTACTCATTTTGGGTTAAATTTTTTTTTATTTGGTCTTTATTAATAATATTGAGCTGTTCTGTCTGTCACAAAGTTTTCACGCTGTATGATTGGTACTTTCACTTTGTGCCAGTCATCTAATAAACCTTATCTCTAATTTATTAAGAGGTCATAAATACTTATTTAAACCACATTCTTATCAGTATGATAAGAACTGAGCTATAATGAAAAGGAGTGTGTCACGGTCCCTCCTGTGAGAGAGGTGAGAAGATCTGATAGACTTGCTGCACATGAGGCTATCTGACAGGTCTCTCTGTTTTCCTCTATGTATGTTGTTGTTTGGCTCTATTTAGATCCGCCTCACACTGCTGACCATGTGGTTGATAGTTTCAGCTTGGAGTTCCTAGTGCTGGTTTGTCTTGGATCTCCTGCTTCTCCATACATCTGTAAGCTAAGTACTTGTTGCCTTCGCTGTTTCTTATTTTTTGGTGTGTGTTGTTTCTAGGCCTCAGGGAGATGCAGGTTCCTTTATTCTGGAAGGAACCAGCTGTCTCATCACCTGCTACCTATCCTAGGGCTCGTCAGTTTTAGCAGGGGTTTAGGTATCCAGTGTATGAGTATTTCCACCATCATGATCATACTAGCAGGACTTAGGGAAAGGCCTAGGGATCACTAGGTGGTCACCATCCCTCTTCCTTAGCTTTTAAGGCCTAGATTGTTGTCTATTCGTTGTGGTGTGTATTTGGTGTTTTCCCTTCCCCTTAACCTGTGACAGAGTGTTTATAACGTCAGTGATCAGAGATAAGGAGCCGTCATCTGAGCTGGCTGACGGAATAGAGAGCTTACTGTACAGACTATAAGTTGAGTATATGTAGTAAGAAGACCAGCACTCCGTAATTCCAATAATGAAAAAGGATTTTCTTTATTCGTCACCCATACATATGGGTGACGAATAAAGAAAATCCTTTTTCATTATTGGAATTACGGAGTGCTGGTCTTCTTACTACAAGTACCTGGGGAATCAACCTACTGACCGTGCACCTGGACCCCTATTTGAAGCACAGTGCCGCCCATTTTCCTTTGATATAAGTTGAGTATAATCACAGAATACCATCCTATAAAACTTAGCCTTTATTAATATATTCCCCCCCCCCAAAAAAACCCACATTGTTTCAAAAATGAAATCATTGTGTAAAACTTACATAAATAAAAAAAAAAGTATACATATTAGGTATTGCCGCGTCCGTATCGTCCGGCTATATAAAAATATCACTTGACCTAACCCCTCAGGTGAACAGCTTAAAAAAATAAAAATAAAAACGGTGTAAAAAAAGCCATTTTTTGTCATCTTAAGTCACAAAAAGTGTAATAGCAAGCGATCAAAAAGTCATATGCACCCCAAAATAGTGCCAATCAAACCATCATCTCATCCCACAAAAAATTAAACCCTACCTAAGATAATCACCCCAAAACTGAAAAAACTATGGCTCTCAGACTATGGAGACACAAAAACATAATTTTTTTGTTTCAAAAATGAAATCATTGTGTAAAACTTACATAAATAAAAAAATTGTATACATATTTGGTATTGCCGCGTCCGTGACAACCTGCTCTATAAAAATACCACATGATCTAACCTGTCAGATGAATGTTGTAAATAACAAAAAAAAAATACTGCCAAAAAAGCTATTTCTTGTTACCTTGCCTCACAAAAAGTATAATATAAAGCAACCAAAAATCATATGTACCCTAAACTAGTACCAACAAAACTTCCACCCTATCCCGTAGTTTCTAAAATGGGGTCACTTTTTTGGAGTTTCTACTCTAGGGGTGCATCAGGGGGGCTTCAAATGGGACATGGTGTCCAAAAGAAAACTGTCTAGCAAAATCTGCCTTCCAAAAACTGTATGGCATTCCTTTCCTTCTGCGCCCTGCCGTGTGCCCGTACAGCAGTTTACGACCACATATGGGGTGTTTCTGTAAACTACAGAATCAGGGCCATAAATAATGAGTTTTGTTTCGCTGTTAACCCTTGCTTTGTAACTGAAAAAAATAATTAAAATGGAAAATCTGCAAAAAAAGTGAAATTTTTAAATTGTATCTCTATTCTCCATTAATTCTTGTGGAACACCTAAAGGGTTAACGACGTTTGTAAAATCAGTTTTGAATACCTTGAGGGGTGTAGTTTCTTATATGGGGTCACTTTTATGGAGTTTCTACTCTAGGGGTGCATCAGGGGGGCTTCAAATGGGACATGGCGTAAAAATAACCAGTCCAGCAAAATCTGCCTTCCAAAAACCGTATTGGCATTCCTTTCCTTCTGCGCCCTGCCGTGTGCCCGTACAGCAGTTTACGACCACATATGGGGTGTTTCTATAAACTACAGAATCAGGGCCATAAATATTGAGTTTTGTTTGGCTGTTAACCGTTGCTTCATAACTGGCAAAAAAATATTGAAATGGAAAATCTGTCAAAAAAGGGACATTTTGAAATTGTATCTCTATTTTCCATTAATTCTTGTGGAACACCTAAAGGGTTAACAACGTTTGTAAAATCAGTTTTGAATACCTTGAGGGGTTTAGTTTCTAGAATGGGTCATTTTTAATTGGTTTCTATTATGTAAGCCTCACAAAGTGACTTCAGACTGGTCCTTAAAAATTTCTGAGAAATTTCAAGATTTACTTCTAAACTTCTAAGCCTTGTAACATCCCCTAAAAATAAAATGTCATTCCCAAAATGATCCTAACATGAAGTAGACATATGGGGAATGTAAAGTAATAACTATTTTTGTAGGTATTACTATGTATTATAGAAGTAAAGAAATTGAAACTTGAAAATTTGCTAATTTTTCCAAATTGTTGGCAAATTTGGTATTTTTTATAAATATAAATGATATTTTTTACTCCATTTTACCAGTGTCATGAAGTACAAAATGTGATGAAAAACTATTTCAGAATGGCCTGGATAAGTCAAAGCGTTTTAAAGTTATCACCACTTAAAGTGACACTGGTCAGATTTGCAAAAAATGGCCTGGTCCTTAAGGTGAAATAAGGCTGTGTCCTTAAGGAGTTACTCAGTATTTTCTGGAAGCAGGTATATCAAACCCCTTAATCAATATTTGGTGGAAACAGGTATATTGAACCCCTTAATCAGCATTTTGTTGAAGCAGGTATATCGAAGCCCTCAATTAGTGATTTGTGGAAGTAGGTATATAAAACCCCTTAATCAGTATTTTGTGGAAGTATGTATATCGCAGGCCTCAATCAATATTTGGTGGAAACAGGTATATTGAACCCCTTAATCTGTATTTTGTGGAAGCAGGTATATCACAGGCCTCAATCAATATTTGGTGAAGACAGGTATATCGAACCCTTTAATCAATATTTTGTGGAAACAGGTATATCGAACCCCTTAATCAGTATTTTGTGGAAGCAGGTATATTGCAGCCCTCAATCAGTATTTTATGGATGCAGGTATATCAAACCCCTTAATCATTATTTTGTGGAAGCAGGTATATTGCACCCCTTAATAAATATTTGGTGGAAACAGGTATATCAAACCCCTTAATCGGTATTTTGTGGAAGTATGTATATCGCAGGCCTCAATCAATATTTGGAAGAAACAGGTATATGGTACCCCTTAATCTGTATTTTGTGAAAGCAGGTATATCGAAGCCCTCAATTAGTAATTTGTGGAAGTAGGTATATCAAACCCCTTAATCAGTATTTTGTGGAAGCAGGTATATCGCAGGCCTCAATCAATATTTGGTGGAAACAGGTATATTGAACCCCTTAATCTGTATTTTGTGGAAGCAGGTATATCACAGGCCTCAATCAATATTTGGTGAAGACAGGTATTTTGAACCCCTTAATCTGTATTTTGTTGAAGCAGGTATATCACAGGCCTCAATCAATATTTTGTGGAGACAGGTATATCGAACCCTTTAATCAATATTTTGAGGAAATAGGTATATCGAACCCCTTAATCGGTATTTTGTGGAAGTAAGTATATCAAATTCCTTAATAAGTATTTTGTGGAAGCAGGTATATAGCACCCCTCAATCAATATTTGGTGGAAACTGGTATTTTGAACCCCTTAATCAGTATTTTGTGGAAGCAGGTATATCGCAGACTTCAATCAATATTTGGTAGAAACAGATTTTTCGAACCTCTTAATCAGTATTTTGTGGAAGCAGGTATATCGCAGTCCTCAATCAATATTTGGTGGAGACAGGTATATCGAACCCCTAAATCTGTATTTTTTGGAAGCAGGTATATCGTAGGCCTCAATCAATAATTGGTAGAAACAGGTATATGAAACGCCTTAATCAGTATTTTGTGAAAGCAGGTATATCGAAGCCCTCAATTAGTATTTTGTGGAAGCAGGTATATCAAACCCCTTAATCAGTATTTTGTGGAAGCAGGTATATCGAAGCCCTTAATTAGTATTTTGTAGAAGCAGGTATTTCAAACCCCTTAATCAGTATTTTGTGGAAGCCGGTATATCACAGGCCTCAATCAATATTTGGTGGAGGCAGGTATATCGAACTGCTTAATCAGTATTTTGTGGAAGCAGGTATATTGCATCCCTCAATCAGTATTTTGTGGAAGCAGGTATATCAAACCCCTTAATCAATAGTTTGTGGAAATAGGTATATTGAACCCCTTAATCGGTATTTTGTGGAAGCAGGTATATCAAACCCCTTAATCAGTGTTTTGTGGAAGCAGGTATATCGCATACTTCAATCAATATTTGGTAGAAACAGATTTTTATGATCCTCTTAATCAGTATTTTGTGGAAGCAGGTATATCGCAGCCCTCAATCAATATTTGGTGGAAACAGGTATATCGAACCCCTTAATCGGTATTTTGTGGAAGAAGGTATATCGTAGGCCTCAATCAATAATTGGTAGAAGCAGGTATATGGAACGCCTTAATCAGTATTTTGTAAAAGCAGGTATATCGAAGCCCTCAATTAGTATTTTGTGGAAGCAGGTATATCAAACACCTTAATCAGTATTTTGTGGAAACAGGTATATCGAAGCCCTCAATTAGTATTTTGTGGAAGCAGGTATATCAAACCCCTTAATCAGTATTTTGTGGAAGCAGGTATATCACAGGCCTCAATCAATATTTGGTGGAGACAGGTATATCGAACCGCTTAATTGGTATTTTGTGGAAGCAGGTATGTTGCAGCCCTCAATCAGTATTTTGTGGAAGCAGGTATATCAAACCCCTTAATCAATATTTTGTGAAAATAGGTTTATCGAACCCCTTAATCTGTATTTTGTGGAAGCAGATATATCAAACCCCTTAGGCCTCCTGCACACGAACGTTGTGTGCACCCGTGGCCGTTGTGCCGTTTTCCGCTTTTTTTCACGGACCCATTGACTTTCAATGGGTCCGTGGAAAAATCGGAAAATGCACCGTTTTGCAGCCGCATCCGTGATCCGTGTTTCCTGGCCGTGAAAAAAATATGACCTGTCCTATTTTTTTCACGGCCAACGGTTCACGGACCCATTCAAGTCAATGGGTCCGTGAAAGAACATGGATGCACACAAGATTGGCATCCGTGTCCGTGATCCGTGGCCGTAGGTTACTTTTTATACAGACGGATCCGAAGATCCGTCTGTATAAAAGCTTTTTCAAAGCTGAGTTTTCACTTCGTGAAAACTCAGAACCGACAGTATATTCTAACACAGAAGCGTTCCCATGGTGATGGGGACGCTTCTAGTTAGAATACACTACAAACTGTGTACAAGACTGCCCCCTGCTGCCTGGCAGCACCCAATCTCTTACAGGGGGCCGTGATCAGCACAATTAACCCCTTCAGGTGCGGCAGATCAGGGCTGCCAGGCAGCAGGGGGCAGACCCTCCCCCCCCTCCCCAGTTTAAATATCATTGGTGGCCAGTGCGGCCCCCCCCCCTCCCTCTATTGTAATTATTCGTTGGTGGCACAGTGTGCGCCCCCCCCCCCTCCCTTCCTCTATTGTAATAATTCGTTGGTGGCACAGTGTGCGCCCCCCCCCCTCCCTCCCTCTATTGTAATAATTCGTTGGTGGCACAGTGTGCGCCCCCCATCGGCCCCCCCCTCCCTCTATAGCATTAACAACATTGGTGGCCAGTGTGCGGCCTCCCATCTCCCCCCCCCCCCATCATTGGTGGCAGCGGAGTTCCGATCGGAGTCCCAGTTTAATCGCTGGGGCTCCGATCGGTAACCATGGCAACCAGGACGCTGGTTGCCATGGTTACTTAGCAATAGTACAATAGTAGAAGATTCATACTTACCGGCTGCTGCGATGTTCGTGTCCGGCTGGGAGCTCCACCTACTGGTAAGTGTCATTGCTAAATGAACTTTCACTTACCAGTAGGAGGAGCTCCCGGCCGGAAGCAGACATCGCAGCTCCCAGGTAAGTATGAATCACTACTGCTAGTAACCCGCTGCCACCAATGATGGGGGGGGGGGCTAGATGGGAGGCCGCACACTGGCCACCAATGTTGTTAATGCTATAGGGGGGGGGGCGGGGGGGCGCACACTGTGCCACCAAGGAATTATTACAATTGAGGGAGGAAGGGGGGGGGGCTGCACTGGCCACCAATGATATTCAAACTGGGGAGGGGGGAGGGGGGGGTCTGCCCCCTGCTGCCTGGCAGCCCTGATCTCTTACAGGGGGAGATGATAGCACAATTAACCCCTTCAGGTGCGGCACCTGAAGGGTTAATTGTGCTGATCACAGCCCCCTGTAAGAGATCAGTTGCTGCTAGGCAGCAGGGGGCAGTCATGTACACAGTTTGTAGTATATTCTAACTAGAAGCGTCCCCATCACCATGGGAACGCCTCTGTGTTAGAATATACTGTCGGAAATGAGGTTTCACGATCTAACTCATATCCGACAGTATATTCTAACATAGAGGCGTTCCCATGGTGATGGGGACGCTTCAAGTTAAAATATACCATCGGATTGGAGAAAACTCCGATCCGATGGTATAAAAGGGACTCCAGACTTTACATTGAAAGTCAATGGGGACGGATCAGTTTGAAATGGCACCATATTGTGTCAACGCCAAACGGATCCGTCCCCATTGACTTGCATTGTAATTCAGGACGGATCCGTTTGGCTCCGCACGGCCAGGCGGACACCAAAACGACTTTTTTTTCATGTCCGTGGATCCTCCAAAAATCAAGGAAGACCCACGGACGATCATGGATCACGTCATGGATCACGGAAAAACTGGACCCGTTTTTGCGGACCGCAAAAAAATACGTTCGTGTGCAGGATGCCTTAATCAGTGTTTTGTGGAATCAGGTATATCGCACCCCTCAATCAATATTTGGTGGAAACAGGTATATCAAACCGCTTAATCAGTATTTTGTGGAAGCAGGTATATCAAATTCCTTAATCACTATTTTGTGGAAGCAGGTATATCGCACCCCTCAATCAATATTTGGTGGAAACAGGTATATCGAACCCCTTAATCAGTATTTTGTGGAAGCAGTCATATCGTAGGCCTCAATCAATATTTGGTTGAGACAAGTATATCGAACCCTTTAATGAATATTTTGTGGAAACAGGTATATCAAACCCCTTAATCAGTATTTTGTGGAAGCAGGTATATTGCAGCCCTCAATCAGTATTTTGTGAAAGCAGGTATATCGCACCCCTCAATCAATATTTGGTGGAAACAGGTATATATAACCCCTTAATCTGTATTTTGTCGAAGCAGGCATATCAAATTCCTTAATCATTATTTTGTGGAAGCAGGTATATCGCAGGCCTCAATCAATATTTGATTAAGACATGTATATCGAACCCTTTAATGAATATTTTGTGGAAACAGGTTTATCAAACCCCTTAATCAGTATTTTGTGGAAGCAGGTATATTGCACCCCTCAATCAATATTTGGTGGAAACAGGTATATCGAACCCCTTAATCGGTATTTTTTGGAAGCAGGTATATTGCACCCCTCAATCAATATTTGGTGGAAACAGGTATATCAAACCCCATAATCGGTATTTTGTGGAAGCAGGTATATCAAATTCCTTAATCAGTATTTTGTGGAAGCAGGTTAATCGCAGGCCTCAATCAATATTTGGTAGAAACAGGTTTATCGAACCCCTTAATCGGTATTTGTGGAAGCAGGTGTATCGCAGCCCTCAATTATTTTTTTGTGGAAGCAGGAATATTAATCCCCTTAATCAGTATTTTGTGGAAGCAGGTATATTGCAGGCCTCACTCAATATTTGGTAGAAACATGTATATTGAACCCCTTAATCAGCATTTTGTGGAAGCAGGTATATCGCAAGCTTTAATTAATATTTGGTAGAGACAGGTATATATCGAACCCCTTAATCAGTATTTTGTGGAAGCAGGTATATCGCAGCCCTCAATCAGTATTTTGTGAAAGCAGGTATATCAAAGCACTTAATTAGTATTTTGCTGAAGCAGGTGGAAACAAGTATATTAAACCCCTTAATCGGTATTTTGCGAAAGCATGTATATCGCAGGCCTCAATCAATATTTGTTAGTAACAGGTATATCGAACCCCTTAACCCCTTAAGGACGCAGGGCGTACTGGTACGCCCTATTTCCCGAGTCCTTAAGGACTCAGGGCGTACCGGTACGTCCTAACTTTAAATGAAGATTCCGGCGCCGCTGAGGTTAATGGGAACGGGATGCCGGCGGAAATCATTCAGCCGGCATCCTGTCACAACGCCAGGGGGGGGTCATGTGACCCCCCCTATCGGCAGTCGCCGCAAACCGCAGGTCAATTCAGACCTGCGGTTTGCTGCTCTTTCTGCAGTTTCTGATCCCCGCGGGGATCAGAAACTTTAGTGTCCCTCAAATATAGATTTTCCACCCCCCCTACACCCCTGTATGATTTTTTGCCGGTGGGTGGTGCGGGGGGGGGGGAAGGAGTTGTGGGCGGTGGGGGCGGTGCGGGAGGCCGGCGGTGCGGCAGGCGGGATCGCCTCCTCTTGAAAATTCGTTGGTGGCCAGTGGGTATACCAGGGTGTCAGCACATTGCTGACACCCTGGTATAAATGGCTGACATCTGTGCAGATGTCAGCCGTTTAACCCTTTCCATACCGCGGTCTGTACGGACCGCTGTATGGAAAAAGTTAACAGTAAGAGGGAGCTCCCTCCCTCTCCCATCGGGGGGCTGCAGTGCCTTTGCAGCCCCCCGATGGAGAGAGCTCCCAGACAGCCCCCCGACAGCCCCGTCCTTACCCTTCCCCGTCTGCGAAGTTCTGACCACTACTGAGCAGATGGGGAAGGTTCCCATGGCAACAGGACGCCGTCTCAGGCATCCTGCTGTCCATGGTGCTGAACAGATCTGTGCTAAAGGCAGAGATCTGTTCAGACAAAGTGTAAGTTAAATACAGTACAAAACATTATATAGTGTACTGTACTGTATTATACAGACATCAGACCCACTGGATCTTCAAGAACCAAGTGGGTCTGTGTCCAAAAAAAAGTTAAAAAAAAGTGAAAAAAAAAGTAAAAATCAAAAAACACATTTATCACCAATTAAAAATGAAAAAAAATAAAAACTATTAGGAAATTAAAATTTTGCCCACCTTACTTCCCAAAAAAGTGTAATAGCAAGTGATCAAAAATTCATATGCAGCCCAAAATAGTGCCAATCAAACCGTCATCTCATCCTGCAAAAAATGAGACCCTACTTAAGATAATCGCCCAAAAACTGAAAAAACTATGGCTCTTAGACTATGGAGACAAAACATTTTTTTTGTTTTAAAAATGAAATCATTGTGTAAAACTTACATAAATAAAAAAAATTGTGTACATATTAGGTATTTCCGTGTCCGTGACAACCTGCTCTATAAAATTACCACATGATCTAACCTGTCAGATGAATGTTGTAAATAACAAAAAAAAAACGTGACAAAAAAATCTATTTCTTGTTACCTTGCCTCACAAAAAAGTGTAATATAGAGCAACCAAAAATCAAATGTACCCTAAACTAGTACCAACAAAACTGCCACCCTATCCCGTAGTTTCTAAAATGGGGTCACTTTTTTGGAGTTTCTACTCTGGGGGTGCATCAGGGGGGCTTCAAATGGAACATGGTGTCAAAAAAAACAGTCCAGCAAAATCTGCCTTCCAAAAACCGTATGGCATTCCTTTCCTTCTGCGCCCTGCCGCGTGCCCGTACAGCGGTTTACGACCACATATGGGGTGTTTCTGTAAACTACAGAATCAGGGCCATAAATAATGAGTTTTGTTTGGCTGTTAAACCTTGCTTTGTAATTGGAAAAAATATATTAAAATGGAAAATCTGCCAAAAAAGTGAAATTTTGAAATTGTATCTCTATTTTCCATTAAATCTTGTGCAACACCTAAAGGGTTAACAAAGTTTGTAAAATCAGTTTTGAATACCTTGAGGGGTGTAGTTTCTTAGATGGTGTCACTTTTATGGAGTTTCTACTCTAGGGGTGCATCAGGGGGGCTTCAAATGGGACATGGTGTCAAAAAACCAGTCCAGCAAAATCTGGCTTCCAAAAACCATACGGCGCACCTTTCACTCTACGCCCTGCTGTGTGGCCGTACAGCAGTTTACGGCCACATATGGGGTGTTTCTGTAAACTACAGAATCAGGGCCATAAATAATGAGTTTTCTTTGGCTGTTAACCCTTGCTTTGTAACTGGAAAAAAAATATTAAAATGGAAAATCTGCCAAAAAAGTGAAATTTTGAAATTGTATCTCTATTTTCCATTAAATCTTGTGCAACACCTAAAGGGTTAACAAAGTTTGTAAAATCAGTTTTGAATACCTTGAGGGGTCTAGTTTCTTAGATGGGGTCACTTTTATGGAGTTTCTACTCTAGGGGTGCATCAGGGGGGCTTCAAATGGGACATGGTGTCAAAAAACCAGTCCTGCAAAATCTGGCTTCCAAAAACCATACGGCGCACCTTTCACTCTACGCCCTGCTGTGTGGCCGTACAGCAGTTTACGGCCACATATGGGGTGTTTCTGTAAACTACAGAATCAGGGCCATAAATAATGAGTTTTCTTTGGCTGTTAACCCTTGCTTTGTAACTGGAAAAAAAATATTAAAATGGAAAATCTGCCAAAAAAGTGAAATTTTGAAATTGTATCTCTATTTTCCATTAAATCTTGTGCAACACCTAAAGGGTTAACAAAGTTTGTAAAATCAGTTTTGAATACCTTGAGGGGTGTAGTTTCTTAGATGGGGTCACTTTTATGGAGTTTCTACTCTAGGGGTGCATCAGGGGGGCTTCAAATGGGACATGGTGTCAAAAAACCAGTCCTGCAAAATCTGGCTTCCAAAAACCATACGGCGCACCTTTCACTCTACGCCCCGCTGTGTGGCCGTACAGTAGTTTATGGCCACATATGGGGTGTTTCTGTAAACGGCAGAGTCAGGGCAATAAAGATACAGTCTTGTTTGGCTGTTAACCCTTGCTTTGTTAGTGGAAAAAATGGGTTAAAATTGAAAATTAGGCAAAAAAAATGAAATTCTCAAATTTCATCCCCATTTGCAATAACTCTTGTGCAACACCTAAAGGGTTAACGAAGTTTGTAAAATCAGTTTTGAATACCTTGAGGGGTGTAGTTTATAGAATGGGGTCATTTTTGGGCGGTTTCTATTATGTAAGCCTCGCAAAGTGACTTCAGACCTGAACTGGGTTTTTGTAAATTTCTGAAAAATTTCAAGATTTGCTTCTAAACTTCTAAGCCTTGTAACATCCCCAAAAATATCATTCCCAAAATGCTACAAACATGAAGTAGACCTATGGGGAATTTAAAGTCATCACAATTTTTGGGGGTATTACTATGTATTACAGAAGTAGAGAAACTGAAACTTTGAAATGTGCAAATTTTTCTAAATTTTTGGTAAATCTGGTATTTTTTTATGCAAAAAAATTATCTTTTTTGACCCAATTTTAGCAGTGTCATGAAGTACAATATGTGACGAAAAAACAATCTCAGAACCGCCTGGGTAAGTCAAAGCGTTTTAAAGTTATCAGCACTTAAAGTGACACTGGTCAGATTTGCAAAAAATGGCCAAGTCCTTAAGGTGAAATAGGGCTGTGTCCCTATGGGGTTAAGGGGTTAATCAGTATTTTGTGGAATCAGGTATATCGCAGCCCTCAATCAGTATTTTGTGGAAGCAGATGTATCAAACCTTTTAATCAGTATTTTGTGGAAGCAGGTATATTGCAAGCCTCAATCAATATTTGGTAGAGACAGGTATATCGAACCCCTTAATCAGTATTTTGTGGAATCAGGTATATCGCAGCGCTCAATCAGTATTTTGTGGAAGCAGGTATATCGCAGCCCTCAATCAGTATTTTGTGGAAGCAGGTATCGCAGGACTGAATCAATATTTGGTGGAAGCAGGTATATCAAACCCCTTTATCTGTATTTTGTGGAAACAGGTATATTGCAGGCCTCAATCAATATTTAGTGGAAGCAAGTATAGCAAACCCCTTCATCAGTATTTTGTGGAAGCAGATATATCGCAGGCCTCAATCAATATTTGGTGAAAGCAAGTATATCAAACCCCTTAATCAGTATTTTCTGGAAGTGGGTATATTGCACCCCTCAATCAATATTTGGTGTAAACAGGTATATCGAATCCCTTAATCATCATTTTGTGGATACAGATATATCACAGCCCTTAATCAATATTTGGTGGAAGCAGGTATATCAAACCACTTAACCTGTTGGGGACACATGACGTACCGGTATGTCATGATGTCCCGGTACTTAAGGACACATGACGTACCGATACGTCATGTGTATTTCTGATCACCGCCGTGCGTCAGGTGGTGATCGGAACTGGGTGCCTGCTGAAATCAATCAGAAAGCACGCTGGGACAATGCCGAGGGGGGTCCTGTGACCCCGCGTATCATCGATCGCTGCAAACCGCAGGTCAATTCAGTCCTGGGGTTTGCAACGCTGTCGGAAGTTTCTGATCCCCGCGGTCCTCAATTTATGCCGGCGGGCTGTGCAGGGGGGAGGTGCGGGCGGTGCTGGGCGGGCGTGCGGGCGGGTGCGCGATCATCTCATTTTCAGGATGCCCAAGCGGTTTTAGCAGAGTGTCAGCACATTGCTGACACTCTTCTTGAAACGGCTGACATCTGTGCTGTGATGTCAGTCGTTTAACCCCTTCCATGCCACGGTCCGTAGGGACCGCTGTATGGAAGAAGTTAACAGGGAGGGAGATATCTCCCTCTCCCATGGGGGCTGCTGTGCCTTTTCAGTCCCCGATTCTTGATGGTATCACAGAGGGAGAGTGCCCCCCTTCCTCCCCACCTGCTGCTCTGTTGTGGCAGCGAGTGATGGCTAGCATGGCAACCGGATGCCTTCACAGGCTTCCTGCTGTCCATGGTGCTGATCAGACTTCTGCTAAAGACAGAAGTCTGATCAGACTGTGTAAAGTGAAAATACAGTACAGTACACTATATAGGGTACTGTATTGTATTATACAGAAATCAGACCCACTGGATCTTCAAGAATCAAGTGGGTCTGGGTATTTTTTTTTTTAAAGAAGTAAAAATAAAAAAACACATTTATCACTGATTTAAAATTTAAAAAATAAAATGCACTTCACATATTAGGTATTCCCACGTCCGTAATAACCTGCTCTATAAAAATAGCAAGCGATCAAAAAGTCATACGCACCCCAAAATAGTGCCAATCAAACCGTCATCCCATCCTCCAAAAATCGCACCGTACCCAAGATAATCGCCCAAAAAATGAAAAAACTATTGCTCTCCGACTATGGAGACACTAAATCATGATTTTTATTGTTTCAAAAATGAAATAATTGTGTAAAACTGACATAAAAAAAAGTTGACATATTAGGTATCACCGCGTCTGTAATAACCTGCTCTATAAAAATACCACATGATCTAACCTGTCAGATGAATGTTGTAAATAACAAAAAAAATAAAAACGGTGCCAAAAAAGCTATTTCTTGTTACCTTGCCTCACAAAAAGTGTAATATAGAGCAACCAAAAATCATATGTACCCTAAAATAGTACCAACAAAACTGCCACCGTATCCTGTAGTTTCTAAAATGGGGTCACTTTTTGGGAGTTTCTACTCTAGGGGTGCATCTGGGATGCTTCAAATGGCACATGGTGTCAAAAAACCAGTCCAGCAAAATCTGCCTTCCAAAAACCGTATTGCATTCCTTTTCTTTTGCGCCCTGCTGTGTGCCCATACAGCAGTTTACGACCACATATGGGGTGTTTCTGTAAACTACAGAATCAGGGCCATAATTATTGAGTTTTGTTTGGCTGTTAACCCTTGCTTTGTAACTGGAAAAAATGGATTCAAATGGAAAATCGGCCAAAAAAGTTAAATTTTGAAATTTTATCTCTATATTCCATTAATTCTTGTGGAACACCTAAAGGGGTAACAAAGTTTGTAAAATTAGTTTTGAATACATTTAGGGGTGTAGTTTGCAGAATGGGGTCATTTTTGGTTCTTTCTATTATGTAAGCCTCACAAAGTGACTTCAGACCTGAACTGGTCCTGAAAAAGTGGGTTTTAGAAATTTTCAAGATTTGCTTCTAAACTTCTAAACCTTGTAACGTCCACAAAAAATAAAATGGCATTCCGAAAATGATCCAATCATAAAGTAGACATATGGGGAATGCAAATTAATAACTATTTTTGGAAGTATTACTATGTATTATAGAAGTAGAGAAATTAAAACTTGGAAATTTGCTAATTTTTCCCAATTTTTTGTAAATTTAGTCTTTTTTTTTATAAATAAATATATATTTTTTTTACTTCATTTTACCAGTGTCATGAAGTACAATATGCGCATGCGCGTAGGGTATTGCAGGAATACGGGAGTACTGGCAGCTTCAGGCGGACAGTGTCTAATGTCACGTCCAGCCCGCGCATGCGCATTAAGTGCTACGGGGTTTGCCGAGGTGCTGGCAAGTGCCCAACAATCCTTGGAAGAAAAAGACTGCGCAAACGCTGTAGAATAATTTTTGAAAAAGGAAGATTAATGAGTTAGTAGTTTACAAATGACCACTAACTAAAGTGCCATATTCAGGGTTAATAAAGGAAACATCAGGGGAATATTACCTGTCTGCGAAATGCTTTATCTTGTCTGTGAAGAGATGGAGCAAGGGAAGGTTAACAATATGTCTAGTTATATGTATAACTTTTTTTTATGTAATACAAAATTCAAAATCCTTATTATGTCCTTGGGGTGAAAGGGTTTTGAGCTTGAAAATTCAGTATGATTCACGTTGTTTTAAACGTGTAGTCATGTTACCCCCCCCCCCCATCTTGCCAGTGGAATATGTTCCAAAATTATGAATCTTAGTTGATTAATTTTATGTTTAGCAGATATGAAATAGTGTGTAATAGGTAGCTCTGTTTTTGACAGCGTATGTACGACTTGTGTTTACAAATGCTGTCTCGTACACTTTGGGTGTTTTCACCCACCTATGCGAGGCCGCATGGGCATCTAATTAGATAAACAACATGGAGGTGATACATGTGTAGAAAGCTTTGATGTAATAGATTTTATCCAAGTGAGGGTGAATTAGTCGATTACCCTTGATGACATTTGTACACTTTGCACAACTTAGGCATGGGTAAGTTCCTGTTTTGACAGGTGCAAATGTCGCTTGTTTTAAGGAAGGTCTAAAAGGACCAATATCAGCTTTTACCAATCTGTCTGTAAGGTTTTGCGGTCTCTTGTAACACATTCTACAGTAACTTGAAATTCTTGGATTTCTGCATATTATTGTTGTAAAAGGCGCCAATACTTCTGTACAATGGAATTTTTGGAATAATGGGATGATAGGTAATGACCAGTGGTAATCGAGGGATGGTTGTATTGACTGTGTGATACAGACATGGAGTTAGTATGGCCTGGTGGTTATTTTAGGTGATGAATGTCTAAGCCATAGTCCCTCAACTGCATCAGGGTCTATAAAGCTGTGATTTTGCTGATCACTCTGCTGTCTAGGCACGCTAAAGCTTCTTGGAAGCAGTGTTCTTGATTATGGCAACTTTCCTGGAGTAAGGGTATCAAAGGAGAACTGAATATTGTCCCTCGGATTAGGAGCTCTGGCATGTGCTTCCTATCTCCTATCTTTCTGTACTAAAACCACTCTTCTGGCAGGAAATAGGACCACCCCACTCCTACTGAGAGGGAAGGAACAGGGTGGTTTGCCCTGTTCCTGCCAACCATTGCCAACCATACCTCTTCTGCTGGAACACGAGGCCTGAAGTGTAACATAGCAATACATAATAAAACATTTGCAGATACCCCATGGTCTGGGTACTGCATCAGCAGCTCAGACAAGATGGCATATGAATCGCCCAAATCTGCACCAAAATCTGCAACAATCTGTGCATTTCAGTTATGCATATTTTGCCATTTATACATAGCAGAATCTGCAGCAAACGCTGTACCAAAATCTGCTATTGTTTTTTTTTTTTCATTACAGATGGATGTACCCATAGAAAGCTTAAATTATGGCAATTTTATTAAGAGATGTGTACTATTAATTAAATTGGGCACAAATCACCTCAACTACCTCCTTTACTTAGCTTGGCGTCTTAATAATGTGGGCCAGTGTGTCTGGGTCAGTTTCTAATTTAGAAACATCTTCCATAGAGTATTTTACATTAAAATCGCTTGGTATGATCTGCAAAGACAGAAACAGTGTTATAAATCATATCATCTATGTAATTTATGAGTACATTGAATAGTAATTGTCCCAGCACTAGGCCTTGAAGTAAATGACTTATAACGATAGACTCTTCAGAGTATAATTCATTGACCACAACTTTCTGGAGTCTTTCAGACAGTTTTCAATCCAGTCACAAACTATACCTTCAAAACAAATGGACCTTAATTTACAGAATAGATGTCTGTGAAGGACAGTGTCAAATACTTAGCTACATCATGAATACTGTATCCAATGTTTCCTCAAACATCCTATTTACAGTGGTGCTTGAAAGTTTGATCACCTTTCAGAATTTTCTATATTTCTGCATAAATTTGTCATAAAACTACATCAGTCCCAAATACTGTATAAGACAAAAATATTAGACTTGGTCTTTTATTTACTGACAAAAATGATCTAAGATCACATGTTTGTGAGTGTGTGAACCCCTTGTGCAGAAATAAATGTAACTAAACATTTCTGGTAATTGTTGATTAGTCCCGCACATCGGCTTGGAGGAATTTTAGCCATTCCTCTGTAAAAAATAGCTTCAACTTATGTTTATTTTATGTTGGTGGGTTTCCTCCCATAAACTGCTCACTTCACATCCTTTTACAACATTTCTATTGAATTGAGATGCAGACTTTTACTTGGCCGATCCAAAACTTTAACATGTGATTTCCTGACATTTTCCTTTAAAATGTGCTGGTATAAATTCAAAATTATTAGTTTAACCTATGAGGGCAAGTCATCCTTGAGGACAATAGCATAATTATAAAACCTTCAGACAAAGGGGGGAATATAGTGATCATGAATCATCAGATATATCAAAAGATGTGGGTTCCTTCCTTAATGATTCTAAATGCTATAATCGCCTACAACTTGACCCCTCAGAATTCTTCATAGGCGAGCTCAATGTGATCCTATGGGACACCTTTGAAAATAGATTGATCTCTTCCGAGGAATTAAAGTACATGACTCCGAAAAACCCACAGACTCCAACATTTTATGCTCTCTCCAAAATCCATAAGGGGAGGGATCCCCTAAAGGGGAGGCCGATCGTCTCGGGGATTGATTCTTTGTCCCAAAATATAAGTATCTATGTGGACAAGATCTTAAGGCCATTTGTATCCTCTTTAACCTCCTTTATAAGGGATACAACTGACCTACTTTTGAAAATTCAGGATACTGGTGTGAAGGATAACATATTATTGGCCTCCATAGATGTGGAGGCCCTCTACAGCAGTATACCACATGAATGGGGCATTAAAGCTGCACAATCCTTCTTGGAGACAAGGGGGATACAGTTTAGAGCACATAACTCTTTTGTCCTGTCTCTCCTAAAATACATTTTGACTCACAATTTTTTTCTCTTTCATATGCCAATTTGCTCCTGGGCTGGTGGGAGGAACGTCTAGTTTTCAGTGAGGTGAAGGATCCCTGGACCACTCATATCCTCCTGTGGGGAGGTATATAGATGACATCTTTGTTGTATGGGATGGGCCAGAGGATGCCTTCAAATCGTTTGTGGAGTCTCTAAATCAGTATCCCATTGGCCTTCGCTTCACATATGAAATCAGTGATAGTGAGATTTCTTTCTTGGATGTAAAAATTTCTAAGAAGCAAGGCATGCTTCATACAGAAACATTTGGAAAACCTACAGCTACAAATAGCCTGCTTCACTGGGGGAGTTTCCATCCTAAACCCCTAAAGAAAGGAATACCAAAAGGCCAATATATACGTGTCAGGAGGAATTGTACTAGTACCCTCTACCTTTGTTGAACAATCAAGGGATCTGAAAAGTAGATTTCTAGAAAGGGGGTATCCGGAGGAGAGACTCAAGGGGGCATTTAAACACTCCATCTCCACAGACAGGAATGAGATCCTGAGGCCCCTGAAAAAGGAGCCACAAAAAAGGATAATGATGATAATTGGTACATATGATAATGCCCATAAGAAAGTCTTTGAGATACTAAGAAAACATTGGGGTATCTTGCAGACAGACCATGAGTTAATGGAAGTACTACCATCTAGACCAGTGATAACTTTTAAGAGAGGGAAATCCATCAAAGATCGCTTGGTACATAGTATGTACACGAAACCAAGGTCCGTAGGTATGTGGTTGGATAGAAGGCCTTTGGGGACCTTTAAATGTAGTGGATGTGTGGCGTGCCCCTTTATTTTAACAAGACATTCAAAAGTGTCTCTACAGGAAGGATCTATGATATAAGGGATCTCTCTAACTGTAGAACATGTGGAGTAGTTTATCTTATCACCTGCCAATGCCCTCTAAATTATGTAGGGAAGACAAAAAGAGAATTGAGAAGGAGAACATTGGAGATATAAAACATAAAAGGGATACACCAGTGGCCAATCATGTTCAGGAATTTCATGAGGGGGACCCAAGCTCATCAAATTCCAATTTATTGAAGTTATCCCCCCCTCCCTACGCAAGGGTGATTGGGATAGAAAAATATTGCAGAGGGAGTGCTAATGGATTTATAGATTGAGAACATCAAATCCAGAGGGTCTTAATGAACAACTGTCATTTGGGTGTTTCCTCTAGTTAGGTTCACCTGTCTCTGGCTCATATTATTTACACTGGAATATATCCCCATCCCCGTGTTGCTCCATCTCTTCCTCACCTGTACCTCTGTATATCTGTCAATATAGGCCCTAGTACTGTGAATGTAAGCCCTAGTCAGAGCTATTGGATCAGAAAGATCCATCATAATATTTATTGTTTAATACTTACTACGGGGTGATCCTTATCACATATGGATTACCCCTTAGTAGGTCACTCTGCAATATGTAGGGAATCTGTATTAATGTTATAGAGGTGGTTTATTAGTAAAATAGAATACATCTTCCCCTTTTCCAAACCCCCCCTTTTCTGTAATATAATACTCTCCTTAAGTTGTTATATATCTCCTTAGCCATATATAGACTTCCTATGATTATCTCCCTTAAAGTTTCTGTCATATCTATTGGCTTAGTCTGGTACTAGGAACGCATGTTGCACTCCACATTTTGTCCATCAAGACCACATTTGCATACATCACATGCATATGTGTACAGCGATAGTGCTGTGGTCTGTGGAATGCACATGCGTTCCAGACAGCACTTCTGATGTTACAACTTCCAGTTTGGCGTCTGTGGAACGCATGGATGTAATGCGGTGTGTACTTCCGGTCTATGGAATGCATATGCGTTCCACTGTGGCGTTCTCTAAATGTGCTGCTTTTAAAACATACAACTATGAAAGAGCTTAATGGCTATGATACATTATGCACCAGGATAGAAGGCATCAGGCTAATGACAGCTTCATAGGAATAGTGGGGGAGTTTATTTATCGATATGCAGTTTAGGGTCATGAGGGGAAGTAGAGGGGTGGAGCTAAAGGGGGTGTATGGTATTTAAGGCGCCAGTGTTGAATGGAACACTGAGACACCTGCCACCTAAGAAGTCTACATCATAGCCCAAGTCTCCCAGTGGGTCCTTATTGAAGGTACCACTGTCTATCTATCATACAAGTCAGAGTCTTTACCTTGAGACCCTGCCCAAGTGATATATGTGATTTAATCCCCTGACGAACCAGTCTTTTTTTGTTGCTACTGGGGAAACGCTGCGTCGGGATTTCCTTTTTTTGTGCATATATACAGTTGCAAGAAAAAGTATGTGAACCCTTTGGAATGATATGGATTTCTGCACAAATTGGTCATAAAATGTGATCTGATCTTCATCTAAGTCACAACAATAGACAATCACAGTCAGCTTAAACTAATAACACACAAAAAGTTAAATGTTACCATGTTTTTATTGAACACACCATGTAAACATTCACAGTGCAGGTGGAAAAAGTATGTGAACCCCTAGACTAATGACATCTCCAAGAGCTAATTGGAGTGAGGTGTCAGCCAACTGGAGTCCAATCAATGAGATGAGATTGGAGGTGTTGGTTACAGCTGCCCTGCCCTATATAAAAAACACACACCAGTTCTGGGTTTGCTTTTCACAAGAAGCATTGCCCGATGTGAATGATGCCTCGCACAAAAGAGCTCTCAGAAGACCTACGATTAAGAATTGTTGACTTGCATAAAGCTGGAAAGGGTTATAAAAGTATCTCCAAACGCCTTGCTGTTCATCAGTCCACGGTAAGACAAATTGTCTATAAATGGAGAAAGTTCAGCACTGCTGCTACTCTCCCTAGGAGTGGTCGTCCTGTAAAGATGACTGCAAGAGCACAGCGCAGACTGCTCAATGAGGTGAAGAAGAATCCTAGAGTGTCAGCTAAAGACTTACAAAAGTCTCTGACATATGCTAACATCCCTGTTAGCGAATCTACGATACGTAAAACACTAAACAAGAATGGATTTCATGGGAGGATACCACAGAGGAAGCCACTGCTGTCCAAAAAACACATTGCTGCACGTTTACAGTTTGCACAAGAGCACCTGGATGTTCCACAGCAGTACTGACAAAGTATTCTGTGGACAGATAAAACCAAAGTGGAGTTGTTTGGAAGAAACACACAACACTATGTGTGGAGAAAAAGAGGCACAGCACACCAACATCAAAACCTCATCCCAACTGTGAAGTATGGTGGTGGGGGCATCATGGTTTGGGGCTGCTTTGCTGCGTCAGGCCCTGGATGGATTGCTATCATCGAAGGAAAAATGAATTCCAAAGTTTATCAAGACATTTTGCAGGAGAACTTAAGGCCATCTGTCCACCAGCTGAAGCTCAACAGAAGACGGGTGTTGCAACAGGACAACGACCCAAAGCATAGAAGTAAATCAACAACAGAATGGCTTAAACATAAGAAAATACGCCTTCTGGAGTGGCCCAGTCAGAGTCCTGACCTCAACCCGATTGAGATGCTATGGCATGATCTCAAGAAAGCGATTCACACCAGACATCCCAAGAATATTGCTGAACTGAAACAGTTCTGTAAAGAGGAATGGTCAAGAATTACTCCTGACCATTGTGCACGTCTGATCTGCAACTACAGGAAACGTTTGGTTGAAGTTATTGCTGCCAAAAGAGGTTCAACCAGTTATTAAATCCAAGGGTTCACATACTTTTTCCACCTGCACTGTGAATGTGTACATGGTGTGTTCAATAAAAACATTGCACCATTTAATTATTTGTGTGTTATTAGATTAAGCAGACTGCGATTGTCTATTGTTGTGACTTAGATAAAAATCAGATCACATTTTATGACCAATTTGTGCAGAAATCCATATCATTCCAAAGGGTTCCCATACTTTTTATTGCAACTGTATCTTTTTATTATTGTTTATTTTTTTTATTTAAATTGCCTTTGCTTGGTACACTTATAGTAATCTTCTCTGCATATGTTATCTGTTTGTGATATGTTATTACTAAGGGTGTGAGTAGGTGACCTGCAGACTAGGCACAAGGACAGGGAACCCCTACCATTAAGGGGTGTCCCTGGGCTGAGTATTAGGAAGGGCCTAATAGGGAGAGAATAGGAACTTTTGTGTCCATATACTCAGTTTTTTTCTCTCCCTGCTAATGGTATACCTCAGATCATCATCTACTGTACTATCCTCAGGGGCCAAACATCTCTACTAAAACGCTGAGATTTCTACAAACCGTGAGTAGCATCAATGACATTATCAGTTATTGCTGTTGGAGATATCAAGTGTGTTATTTTGATGTACTGTAAGACCTACTTGATCTGGGCTTGATTTGAGCTTACATTTTAAAAGTTATTTCTTAAACGTTATATTTTATATGTGGGAAGGTGTTTAAAGTGAAGTTTCTGTTGATACTCCCCTTTTGTTCTTGTTCAAGTCATCCTGGCCCAAATGCAGCAAAACATTACCAAACCATGAGGAATTTATGCTGGAATACAGTGTTTTCTCCAAACGTAACTCTTCTCATTTAAACCAAAAAGTTTTATTTTGGTCTCCTCCGCCCACAAAACATTGTTCCAATAACTTTCTGGCTTGCCCAGGCGATCTTTAGCAAACTGCAGATGGGCAGCAGTGTCTTTCTTTAAGAACAGTGGCTTTCTCCATACAGTCCTTCCATGCACATCATTGTTGTTTGGTATCCTCCTGATGATATACTCATGAACCCTAGCTAATGTGAGAAAGGACTTTAGTTGTTTAGAGATTACCATTTATTCCTTTGTGATGCTCTGACTATTACACACCTGGCCTTTGGCGCAAATATTTTGGTCAACAACTCTGGGGGAAGGTAATAATGGTCTTGAATTTCCTCAATTTGTACACAGTCTGTTTATTGTGGCTTGGTGGAGTCCAAACTTTTTAGAGATGATTTTCTAACCTGTTTTCAGCTTGATGAGTATCAACCCTTCTTCTAAAGTTCTAATAAATCTCCTTTGTTTGTGTTGTGATACACTTCCACAAATATATGTTGTGATGCGATGTTTTAATAGAACTCTGTTCTTTAACCGCTTCACGTCCGCCCATAGGATATAAACGTCCTATGGGTGGACGTCTATTTCTGAACGGACGTTCCAGAACGTCTTTTCAGAAAGTGCAGCTGCACGCTAATCGTGCAGCTGCTGATCGGGTTGCCCGCTGTCAGTGACAGCAGGGCAACCCTAAGGCAAGGCAGGGACAGTGCCCAGGTGTCCCTGCCTTCTAGATCGCTGCAGACACAGCGCTCACCGAGCGCTGTGTCTGCAGAGAAGGAAGCGCTGTGCGCTTCCTGTTCCGGCTTGGCGGTCATGTGACCACCGTGACCGGAGTGTGCAGGAGCTGTGTGAGGTCTCTCAGAGACCTCGATCAGCCCTGCTCTGAGGCTGTACAGCGCTGGATTGCTGCTGTACAGCCTCTATAGGGGTGCATTTGTCCTGTAACTGGGGCTACTATGTCAGCCCCAGTTACAGGAGAAATCAACTGTGAAAAAAAAAAAAAAAAAGTGAAGTAAATGTCCCCCAGAGGTCTTGTATGACCTTATGGGGGACAAAAAGTGTAAAATAAAAAAAATAAAAATAAAAGGTTGAAAAAATAAAATAAAAAAAGTTTCACATGTAAAAAAAAAAAAGTTCCCAAGTAAGGAATAAAAAAAAAAAATTAAAAATAGATAAAATAAAGTATACATATTAGGTATTGCCGCGTCCGTAAAAACCAGCTCTATAAAAATATCACATGACCTAACCCCTCGGGTGAACACCGTAAAAAAAAAAAAAAAAAAAACTGTGTCAAAACAAGCAATTTTTGTCACCTTGCATCACAAAAGGTGCAACACCAAGTGATCAAAAACGCGTATGTCCCACAAAATGGTACCAATAAAACCGTCACCTCATCCTGCAAAAAATGAGCCCCTACATAAGAAAATCTCTCAAAAAATAAAAAAACTATAGCTCTCAGAACATGGACACATTAAAACATAATTTTTTTGTTTCAAAAATGCTATTATTGTGTAAAACTTTAATAAATGAGAAAAAGTATACATATTAGGTATCGCCACGTCCGTAACAATCTGCTCTATAAAAATGTCACTTGACTGAACCCCTCAGGTGAACGCTGTAAAAATAAATAAATAGAAACTGTGCTAAAACAACCAATTTTTTGGTCACCTTGCCCCATAAAGTGTTATAATGAATGATCAAAAAATCATATGTACCCAAAAATAGTACTAATAAAACTGGCACCTTATCCCCTACTTTCCAAAATGGGGTCACTTCTTGGGAGTTTCTACTGTAAGGGTGCATCAGGGGGCTTCAAATGGGACATGGCATCTAAAAACCATGTGGAGTTCCTTTTCTTCTGCGCCCTGCCATGTGCCCATACAGCAGTTTATGACCACATGTGGGGTGTTTCTGTAAACCGCAGAATCTGGGTAATAAATATTGAGTTTTGTTTGGCTGTTAACCATCGATGTGTTAAAGAAAAAAATTGATTAAAATGGAAAATCTGCCAAAAAAGTGAAATTAAAAAATTTGATCTCCATTTTCCTTTAATTCTTGTGGAACGCCTAAAGGGTTAACAAAGTTTGTAAAATCGGTTTTGAATACCTTGAGGGGTGTAGTTTCTACAATGGGGTCATTTATGGGGGTATCCACTATGTAGGCCCCACAAAGTGACTTCAGACCTGAACTGGTCCTTAAAAAGTGGGTTTTGGCAATTTTCTTAAAAATTTGAAGAATTGCTTCTAAACTTCTAAGCCTTCTAACGTCCTAAAAAAATAAAATGACATTTCCAAAATGATGCCAACATAAAGTAGACATATGGGGAATGTTAAATAATAAATATTTTATGAGGTATCACTTTCTGTTTTAAAAGCAGAGAAATTTAAATTTAGAAAATTGCGAATTTTTCAAATTTTTGGGTAAATTAGTTTTTTTTTCATAAATAAAGGTGAAATATTTTGACTCAAATTTATGACTATCATGAAGTACAATGTGTCACGAGAAAACAATCTCTGAATGACTTGGATAAATAAAGGCGTTCCAAAGTTATTACCACATAAAGTGAGATATGTCAGTTTTGCAAAATTTGGCCTGGTCAGGAAGGGGGCAAATGGCCCAGATGGCAGGTGGTTAAATAAAACTGGTCACCCACTCAAATCTGATTGTCATCCCACTGATTAATTTTACCTTCAAATTATCCTAATCCTAAAGTCTCAAATATTTTTGCCACTCACAGACAAATGATATTGCATCATTTTCCTCAATAAATCAATGACTGTTTGGTTATCTTTATCTACTTTTAGGACTTGTGTGAAAATTTGATGTCGTTTTAGGTCAAATTTATGCAGAAATATAGAAAATCCTGAATGGTTCACAAACTTACAAGCTCTACTACACATTTTACCTCCAGCTGGATGATACAAGGTGGGCAGTGGTAGATTAAGTAGAGCATAGGCCCTGAGCTGTTCCCAAAACTTGACCCTCTCTACCCCACTGCGCCAACTTTCTCTGCTTTCTGTTGTGGGTTTTGCCATGGATGAGCAGAAGAATCCAAAAGGAATTCACGCAAAAAGAGGAAAATATGATGCAGATTTTACTATGCATTTGCCTTGGATTTTCCCATATGCATTAAAGAGCAAATCTGCAGCATAAATTGACATGCTGTGGATTTATAATCTTCACTGCATGTTATTTTCTATGTGGATTTTGTGCAGGCTATGTTCACACAATTAAAAAATGCATGAAAAACTGCATTTGTATAAACTTAAAGGGTTTGTCCAGTCTTTTTTTGTTGATGACCTATCCTCAGGATAGGTCATCAATATCAGATCAGCGGGGGCACCCGGCACCCTCGCCGATCAGCTATATGAGGAGACTGTGCACGCAGTGCGCATGTGCCCTCCCCTGTCTCACTTCCTGCTGCTGCTCTATTACTACGGGACAGCAGCAGCGGACAGGAATAGAGAAGGGAGACGGCACATGTGCACTGCGCATGCGCCTTCTCCTCAAACAGCTGATCGGCGGAGAAAAAGCTCAGAAAACTTCTTTAAAGGGGTTGTCATGGAGTTACAGAAACAGTGTAGCGCGGTCTGCTACACTGTTTGCTTAGCTCCCATTCACTACTACAAGAAAACAGTGAAGTGCCTGCCTGCTCAGCTGTTTCCCCAGCCTGACAACATGGGGCCAAGGCTTAGTACCATCTCGCTGTGGAATCAGCGAGATCAGAACAACCCCTTTAAAGTATTTCTGTGCACTGTAACTGTGGCAGTTCAGACATTTGGCAGAAATTGAATTAAAGTTTTTGCATTTTAATTTTCAAATAACTTGTCCAATGAGTACATAAAAAAAGGTTCAATACTTTGCTGTGCATGACACATGCCATATTTTATTATGTATTCTTGCCTTTTTTGTATATACAGATAGATACATGAACATTGGAGACAGATGGAAAACTAGGCAACAGGAAAGCAATGGAGAGAGGTAGAGAAAATACAGCTAAAAATGAGGAAGGAGGCAGAGAAACAGAGTCGAGGAAAATAGGGGAATGGAGCATGGGAAGAACAGGAAATGAAGGAAGTAAAAGGAGCGTGTGTGTGTGTGTGGTGGGGAATACAGAGAGAGCTGTAGGAGTGGGCACCAGCGTTTCTGTATTCTGTGAAATATTAGGGCTTCTGTAATATTCTGTTGTCCCCTCCTTAGAGAGTAATAACAAAGTATATCCTGCAGAAATCCCGTGATACCTTCCTCTGTGACTGAACTAGAAAAGGAATTAATGAACTAGTGATGCATTTTGTTGTTTTTTGCCCTAAGGTGATCATCTTTGAACACAGAGTAATTTATGAATCTGTTCAATAAAAACCTTAATAAAATCAATCAGTCTTATAGCAGCGGCTAAGCACATTCATTATTACTAATATCATTATTCTGCTTTTACATTAACACTGTTTATGCATCCGGCTGGATTAGCGAATGCAAATGTGTTTTAGAAAGCTAATTCTGGGAATATAGACTAACAGCTGCCACCTTGCTTCTTTAATTAACCAAGTTCCACTGGAACAGCTACTGTGAATTTGCAACATGGCAGTGACTTTGATAAGCTAAGCAGCTGAATTAAGCTAGCCATGAAATAGGAAAAACTTTACAGCAAATATGGCTGTCAACACTGACAGTTAACTGATTACTTCCCATATGGGCAGCATGGTGGCTCAGTGGTTAGCCCTGCTGCCTTGCGTTACTAGGGTCCTAAATTCAAATCTGGCTCAAGGACAACATCTGCATGGAGTTTGTATGTTCTCCTCGTGGTTTTGTGGGTTTTCTTCTGGGTACTTCAGGTTCCTCCCACACTCCAAATACATAATGATAGGTGTAACGGATCACCTAGCAACCCGACTGAGTACCTCCGTTGACGGATGCTCCTAGCGTTTCCTGAGGTTTCCAAGCACTCTGGCAGACACCACAATCACCGAACCGAAGAAGCATATAAATCCTCTCAAGCATATGAATGCTGTAGACAGTTGAATAGGAAACCATATGAATAGGTTTACACTCCTAGCAGTCAAACTGGAACAGCATACAATAAATCCTCCCCCAAGAATGAGACGACACTTCACTTTGAGGGTTAAAACAGGAACTCTTTATTGAGGGCTACCCGCCCGTATTTATGCAGGTCTCCATCTGGTGGACACGCCCCTAGGGGACCAGAAGGAAGACTGTGACACAGGACAGATATGTAGCACTCAGGATACACAGACACAACACATCCCCACAATGCATCATGGTTTCCTCCTCTCTGCCCTGGAGACACCCGAGGAGCAATTCAATTATCTCTCAGGACAAAGGGAAATCGCCAATACACATGTGGAGACAAGAGGACAGAAATCACCACCCAAACACACAATGTCACACCCCCACAGCAAACACAGACATTTAACATATCCCCAGATAGCTCAAGTCTGAGTGCATATCATTAGGTGAATGGCACTCAGAATACACGAATACAATAAAATTAGCTATCTGGGTACCCTCACATAACAAAATACAATTCCAAAGACAGATTTAAGCTGTGCGGCCGGTCTGTCTTCTCCTTTAAAGTTAGTATGGGCCATAATCCTGAGGCAAGAGGCTGGTAAACAGGCCTCTCCAAAACCCAGTGGCGAGGTTGGTTTCGCCACAATAGGAAACTCAAATTGTAAGCCCTATTGGGAACAGTGAGTGATGATAATGTCTGTAAAATGCAGTGGAATATGTCAGCACTCTCATGAGTAAATATGCTTGTGAGAATTTTATTAAAACTATTCTGAATCTGTAACATTAATGGGCAAAAAATGCAGACTAGACGTGGTTGTTGTCTCCTTAGGTAAGAAGAACTTCCGAGCAATGTTTGAGTGATGACCAATTACAATACACAATGGAGGAATATTAATTCCATTTATTCTAAGTTCTGGAAAAATCCTGTTGTCAGATAATGACATAAAGGCCTCATGCACACGACCGTTGTGTGCATCCGTGGCTGTTGTTCCGTTTTCCGTGATTTTCTGCGGACCCATTGACTTTCAATGGGTCAGTTGAAAACTCGGAAAATGCACCGCTGTTCATCCGCGGCCGTGATCCGTGTTTCCTGTCCATCAAAAAAATATGACCTGTCGTATTTTTTTGACGGACAACGGTTCACGGACCCATTCAAGTCAATGGATCCGTGAAAAAACACGGATGCACACAAGATTGGCATCCGCGTCCGTGATCTGTGGCCGTAGGCTACTTTCACACAGACGGATCCGCAGATCCGTCTGCATAAAAGCTTTTTCAGAGATGAGTTTTCACTTCGTGAAAACTCATATCCGACAGTATATTCTAACACAGAGGCATTCCCATAGTGATGGGGACGCTTCAAGTTAGAATATACTACAAACTGTGTACATGACTGCCCCCTGCTGCCTGGCAGCACCCGATGTCTTACACAGGGGGATGTGATCCGCACAATTAACCCCTCAGGTGCCGTACCTGAGGGGTTAATTGTGCGTATCATAGCCCCCAGTCCTGGTTGCCATGGTTACTTAGCAATTTTTAGAAGCATTATACTTACCTGCGATGTCTGTGACCGGCCGGGCGCTCCTCCTACTGGTAAGTGAAAGGTCTGTGCTATGAGCAATGCGCCGCACAGACCTTTCACTTACCAGTAGGAGGAGCGCCCAGCCGGTCACAGACAGCGAAGGTAAGTATAATGCTTCTAAAATTGCTAACTAACCATGGCAACCAGGACTGCAGTAGCATCCTGGTTGCCATTGTTACCGATCGGAGTCCCAGCGATTAAACTGGGACTCCGATCGGAACTCTCCGCTGCCACCAATGATGGGGGGGGATTTTAATTAGGAGGGGGAGGGAGGGGGGGCCCACTGGCCACCAATGAATGTACAGTAATACAGGGGAGAGAGAGGGGGCCGCACTGGCCACCAATAAATTTAAAACTGGGGAGGGAGGGGGGTATGCCCCCTCCTCCCTGGCAGCACCTGATCTCTTACAGGGGGCTATGATACGCACAATTAACCCCTCACGTACGGCACCTGAGGGGTTAATTGTGCGGATCACAGCCCCCTGTAAGAGATCGGGTGCTGCCAGGCAACAGGGGGCAGTCATGTACACAGTTCGTAGTATATTCTAACTTGAAGCGTCCCCATCACTATGGGAACGCCTCTGTGTTAGAATATACTGTCGGATATGAGTTTTCACGATCTAACTCAAATCCGATGGTATATTCTAACATAGAGGCGTTCCCATGGTGATGGGGACGCTTCAAGTTAAAATATACCATCGGATTGGAGAAAACTCAGATCCGATGGTATAATAGGGACTCCTGACTTTACATTGAAAGACAATGGGGACGGATCCATTTGCAATTGCACCATATTGTGTCAACGTCAAACGTATCCGTCCCCATTGACTTGCATTGTAAGTCAGGACGGATCCGTTTGGCTCCGCACGGCCAGGTGGACACCAAAACGAACGGACGAAAAAATGGTCACGGATCACGAAACAACGTCCGTGTGCATGAGGCCAAAGGAAAACTTATCTTCTATACCAACATTTGTGGCCAAAAATGTTAAATATTGCATGATTTGCTTGTGCGTAGCCACTAAGTGCCTACCAAATCTGAATTTATTTTTGGTTCTAAGGGCCCTTGTTGGGGTTATTTCCCTTGTGGCCACTGCACCATCTGTGGTGTTATGTTCTGTATGGACAGTTTTGGTGACTCCATGGGGATAAAAAGCTACAAAGTTGTAATTTTTTTTAAATTGGAATATATCAGGGGTTATATGGTATATTACGCCACTTGTCCTTGTGGCTTAATATATATTGGAATAATGACTCATGAATTAAGGATTATAATTCAAGAACATCAAAATGTCACTACCAGAGCATTGGGACGTTCTCATAGCTCTGTTTCTCCACCCCTGTGATGATGTCACTACTAGAGCTGGGAGGAATTCTCACTGCTCTGTTTACTTTTGGTTTCCTTCCTCCCAGCTGTTCCTCATGCGTTTGATTTCCCTCTCTTTATATCACCCCTCCTCCTATTGTAGGGCGTGGATTATAGTTCTCATTTCAGTTGTAGCTCTTGCTTTAGTATCTTCACTTGTAGCTATCAGTTCACTGGACCTGTGTTCTGCTGCAGCAAGCACTCCGGATATTGCCAGCTGTCCTTGGATCCGTCTTCTCTGCGGCTGCAACACCTTCAGCTAAGTGTACAGACATTGTTGTGTACCTGATTATTTTCTGACTGGATCTGAGGTGGCCACGGTTCCCTCCATATACTGAGTAGGGCACCGGTGGCCGTGCCCCTTCCACTATTGTAGGGGTTACAGTGGTCATCAGTCTTAGGCACGTGGGCATGCCTCGTTCCGCCATTTGGATCCGGGCATGTGCTTTAGCAGAATAGGGAGAGCAGAATGCTTGGATGTATAGGGAGAGGTATAAGCAGTAGAAAGAGTGAAGTGCTTATGCCGCTGTACAGAACACTGGTGAGACCTCACTTGGAGTATTGTGCGCAGTACTGGAGGCCATATCTCCAGAAGGATATAGATACTCTAGAGAGAGTTCAGAGAAGAGCTACTAAACTAGTACATGGATTGCAGGATAAAACTTACCAGGAAAGGTTAAAGGACCTTAATATGTATAGCTTGGAAGAAAGAAGAGACAGAGGGGATATGATAGAAACTTTTAAATACATAAAGGGAATCAACTCGGTAAAGGAAGAGAGCATATTTAAAAGAAGAAAAACTACCACAAGAGGACACAGTTTTAAATTAGAGAGGCAAAGGTTTAAAAGTAATATAAGGAAGTATTACTTTACTGAGAGAGTAGTGGATGCATGGAATAGCCTTCCTGCAGAAGTGGTAGCTGCAAATACAGTGAAGGGGTTTAAGCATGCATGGGATAGGCATAAGGCCATCCTTCATATAAGATAGGGCCGGGGGCTATCCATAGTATTCAGTATATTGGGCAGACTAGATGGGCCAAATGGTTCTTATCTGCCGACACATTCTATGTTTCTATAATAAACCCTTTATCCTCCCTAGTTTGGGTCCGGTCAGTAGCACTTTTACTGTGTATACTATTGTTGCTCACATACAGCCGTGACATTATAATCCACCAAAACCTTTTTTTACATGGATCCGCTTTCTGGCCTGGTTGACCGCATGCAGGGTCTTTCTTTGGAAGTAGCGGATCTCCGTCAATCTATGACTCAGCTTCAAGCATTGGGCTCTGCTCCGGCTCATGGAGTCTGTTGCGAACCAAAGGTCTCACTTCCGGAAACGTTCTCCGGGGGCAGTGAGAATTTTGTTCGCTTCAGAGAGGCATGCAAACTCCATTTTTGCTTGTGTCCCCACTCCTCTGGTAAGGAGGAGCAGAGGGTGAGGATTGTCATCTCCCTGCTCAGGGGTAATGCTCAGACTTGGGCTTTTTCGCTGCCATCAGGGGATCCCTCCCTTCGATCCGTGGAAAGATTTTTTTGTGGCCCTGGGGCAGATTTATGATGACCTGGATCGTGTTGCTCTGGCCGAATCTAACTTACGTGTTTTATGCCAGAACAAACTGTCTGCGGAGCTTTATTGTTCTGAATTTCAGAGATGGGCAGCTGATTCGGGTTGGAATGATGCTGCACTCCGGAGTCAGTTCTGTCATGGTCTCTCAGAGAGATTGAAAGATGCGTTTGCTTTCCATGAGAGACCAACGTCCTTAGAGTCTGCCATGTCATTGGCGGTACGCCTTGACAGGCGTCTAAGAGAAAGAAACGAGACCTCTCTGTCCAGCCATTGTCAGTCTAGGGGCAGTGGTGCGGACTCATTCAGTGTGCAGGGGCCTCATCCTGTCTCGCTCCCCTCTGAGGAGGAGCCCATGCAGCTAGGTCGACTTGCCCCTGATAAAAGAGGATTTAGTCCTCAGAGTATGGTGTGTTTTTGTTGTGGGGGCATAGGTCATTTGGCAAATGTTTGTCCCTCTAGGAGATTCTTGAACTGTACTAAGAGCGATAATAAGAGAAAAACCTCAAAAGGTAAATCATCAAATTCTGCTTCATCTGCTACTTTGGGCAAAGTTGATGTAGGAATTGATGCTTTTCCTCTGACCTGCAGTTCCCGTTTTCTCCTGTCTGCCAGGGTGGCGCTAGAGAGCAAAGTCATTTCTTGTGAGATTTTTGTCGATAGTGGAGCGGCCGTCAATCTTATTGACACTCAATTTGTAGCCATGCATGGTTTTCAGGTTTGCACATTAGAAAAGGATATACCTGTTTTTGCTATTGACTCTGCTCCACTCTCACAGAGATCTCTGAAGGGCATTGTTCACAATATCCGGCTAGCTGTAGGTGACACTCATGTGGAGGATATATCTTGTTTTGTCCTTAACGGATTGCCTTCTCCTCTAGTTTTGGGGTTACCCTGGCTCACTAGACATAACCCCACTATTGATTGGCAAGGAAGGCAAATAAATGAGTGAAGTGACTTTTGTAGAGAGAATTGTCTCACAGCGACTTTTGCAGAGGTGTCTACTAAAACTGTGCCATCATTTCTCTCTGATTTCTCGGACGTGTTTTCCGAGAGCGGTGTTCAGGAGCTACCTCCTCACCGGGAGTTTGACTGTCCCATTAACCTCATTCCCGGCGCCAAGCTGCCAAAAGCACGCCTCTACAATCTCTCACAACCGGAAAGAATCGCAATGCGAACTTATATCTCCGAGAGTCTCGAGAAGGGGCATATTCGTCCCTCAAAGTCACCTGTGGCCGCGGGTTTTTTTTTTTTTTTGTTAAAAAAAAGATGGCTCTCTGAGACCTTGCCTAGATTTTAGGGAGCTGAACCGTATCACGATTCGCGATCCCTATCCCCTTCCTCTGATCCCGGACCTCTTCAACCAAATTGTTGGGGCCAAGGTGTTTTCCAAATTGGATTTGAGAGGCGCGTACAACCTGGTCAGGGTCAGAGAGGGGGATGAATGGAAAACGGCCTTTAATACCCCTAACGGGCATTTCGAGAATCTCGTTATGCCTTTCGGCCTGATGAATGCTCCGGCCGTCTTTCAGCATTTTGTTAATAGTATTTTCTACCATTTAATGGGGAAATTTGTATTGGTGTATCTTGATGATATTTGGATTTTTTTCCCCTGATGTTCAGACCCATCAGGATCATCTTTTTCAGGTTCTGCAGATTCTGCGGGAAAATAAATTGTACGCCAAGCTGGAGAAATGTCTTTTTATGGTATCAGAGATTCAATTTCTGGGTTTTCTCCTCTCTGCTTCTGGTTTTCGCATGGATCCGGAGAAGGTCCGTGCTGTACTTGAGTGGGAGCTTCCTGAGAATCAGAAGGCATTGATGCGCTTTCTGGGTTTTGCGAACTATTACAGAAAGTTCATTTTGAATTATTCCTCTGTTGTCAAACCCCTTACTGACATGACAAAAAAGGGGGCGGATTTTTCCTCTTGGTCGGAGGAGGCGCTTGCAGCCTTTTCTAAGATTAAAGAGAGTTTTGCGTCTGCTCCCGTCTTGGTGCATCCCGATGTTTCCTTACCTTTTATTGTTGAGGTGGATGCTTCCGAGGTGGGTGTGGGTGCGGTTTTGTCCCAGGGCCCTTCTCCTGCCAAATGGCGACCCTGTGCCTTTTTCTCTAAAAAACTCTCCCCGGCAGAGAGAAACTATGATGTGGGAGATAGGGAGTTGTTGCCATCAAGTTGGCTTTCGAGGAATGGCGCCATTGGTTGGAGGGGGCCAGGCACCCTATCACCGTTTTTACCGACCATAAGAATCTGGCATACTTGGAGTCGGCCAGGCGTATGAATCCGAGACAGGCCAGATGGTCTCTGTTCTTCTCCAGATTCAATTTTGCTGTTACATTCCGACCTGGGATAAAAAATGTGAAGGCTGATGCTCTCTCTCGCTGTTTTCCGGGAGGAGGAAACTCAGAGGACCCGGGTCCCATTTTGGCGGAGGGGGTAGTTGTTTCTGCTCTATATTCCGATTTGGAGGCCGAGGTCCAGGCTGCCCAGACTGAGGCACCTGCCCGTTGTCCTTCTGGGAAGTTGTTCGTGCCTCCTGAGCTACGTCACAAACTCTTTAAGGAGCATCATGATACGGTTCTTGCTGGTCACCCCGGGAGTAGAGCCACGGTAGATCTCATTGCTCAGAGATTTTGGTGGCCGGCTCTTCGTAAGTCGGTGGAGGGTTTTGTGGCTGCTTGTGAGACGTGCGCTCGCGCTAAGGTCCCTCGTTCACGGCCTTCAGGTTCCCTTCTTCCGTTACCCATACCTTCCCGTCCTTGGACACACCTGTCCATGGACTTTATCACGGATCTTCCTCGTTCCTCGGGGAAGTCGGTGATCCTGGTGGTGGTGGACCATTTTAGCAAGATGGCTCATTTCGTACCTTTCCCTGGTTTACCCAATGCTAAAACGTTGGCGCAAGCTTTTGTCGACCATATTGTTAAATTGCACGGCATTCCCTCTGATATTGTTTCCGATAGAGGCACGCAGTTTGTGTCCAGGTTCTGGAAGGCTTTCTGTTCTCGCTTCTCTTCTGCTTTTCACCCGCAGTCGAATGGTCAGACTGAGCGCCTCAATCAGAATCTGGAGACATATTTGCGCTGTTTGGTGGCAGAGAACCAGGAGGATTGGTGTTCATTTCTCCCTCTTGCTGAGTTTGCTCTGAACAACCGTCGTCAGGAATCTTCTGATAAGTCACCATTCTTTAGTGCATATGGGTTCCATCCGCAGTTTGGGACATTCTCGGGAGGGGCTCTTTCTGGTTTACCTGAGGAGGAGAGATTTTCCTCGTCTTTGTCTACCATTTGGCAAAAGATTCAGAGTAATCTTAAAAAGATGAGTGAGAGGTATAGGCGTGTGGCTGATAAGAGACGTGTGCCTGGTCCGGACCTGAATGTGGGTGATCTGGTGTGGTTGTCTACAAGAAATATTAAACTGAAAGTTCCCTCCTGGAAATTGGGTCCCAAGTTTATTGGGCCTTATAAAATCTTGTCAGTCATCAATCCTGTTGCCTTCCGTCTTGATCTTCCACGGGTTTGGAAGATACATAATGTATTTCACAGATCTCTCTTAAAACCATATGTCCAGCCCACGGTACCCTCCTCTTTGCCTCCTCCTCCGATTTTGGTTGATGGCAATCTGGAGTTTGAGGTTTCCTGAATTGCGGACTCTCGCATTGTCCGCGGTTCTCTTCAGTACCTCGTTCATTGGAAGGGTTATGGTCCTGAGGAGAGGATGTGGGTTCCGGTGTCGGACATTAAAGCCACTCGCCTCATCAGGGCATTTCATAGGGCTCATCCTGAGAAGGTGGGTCCTGGGTGTCCGGAGTCCACCCGTAGAGGGGGGGGGGTACTGTCACTACCAGAGCTTTGGGACGTTCTCACAGCTCTGTTTCTCCACCCCTGTGATGATGTCACTACTAGAGCTGGGAGGAGTTCTCACTGCTCTGTTTACTTTTGGTTTCCTTCCTCCCAGCTGTTCCTCATGCGTTTGATTTCCCTCTCTTTATATCACCCCTCCTCCTATTGTAGGGCGTGGATTATAGTTCTCATTTCAGTTGTAGCTCTTGCTTTAGTATCTTCACTTGTAGCTATCAGTTCACTGGACCTGTGTTCTGCTGCAGCAAGCACTCCGGATATTGCCAGCTGTCCTTGGATCCGTCTTCTCTGCGGCTGCAACACCTTCAGCTAAGTGTACAGACATTGTTGTGTACCTGATTATTTTCTGACTGGATCTGAGGTGGCCACGGTTCCCTCCATATACTGAGTAGGGCACCGGTGGCCGTGCCCCTTC
This sequence comes from Bufo bufo, assembly GCF_905171765.1. Taxonomy (NCBI): domain Eukaryota; kingdom Metazoa; phylum Chordata; class Amphibia; order Anura; family Bufonidae; genus Bufo; species Bufo bufo. The sequence continues at coordinate 542,258,092 of NC_053391.1, read as the reverse complement.
CACTATTGTAGGGGTTACAGTGGTCATCAGTCTTAGGCACGTGGGCATGCCTCGTTCCGCCATTTGGATCCGGGCATGTGCTTTAGCAGAATAGGGAGAGCTTTGAGGGTCTGACAGGGGTCACCCTTTATCCTCCCTAGTTTGGGTCCGGTCAGTAGCGCTTTTACTGTGTATACTATTGTTGCTCACATACAGCCGTGACACAAAAAGACATCAGGGCAGCATCCAAGATTGACCAAAATGACTTGAAGAAGATTACCAAATTGAAAATGACTCCACAATATTTTCTGGAGAAACATTCAAATAGATGGCAGAACTTGAAGGTTCGTGGGATTGACAAGGTAACACTTGGATCCTGGAGGGGTAATCTATGTATCAGGAATATTAAATTACAGACACAGATGCCATATGGTCTGAATCAGATTTCTTTCTCTGTTTGTAGATGGGTCTTTTAAGTGAAGTGGCATTCTCTTATTATGATCAAATTTTTTTGTATTTTAAAGTATTTTGTATTAAGATGTTTGAGGTCTGAGTTATTAGCCTGGAGTTTGAACCATTTTGGTTTAAGTTTGGATCAGTTTGGATCTGTTTCAGTGATGAGCGGCAGGGGCAATATTCAAATTCACAATATTTCGCGAATATTTGGGCGAATATTCGTCATATATTTGCGAATTCGAAAATTTATGATCTCGTCATTATTTTCTTGATTGCGAAAATCGGCAATCGTAAAATTCGCAATAAAAATTCACGATACGAAAATTCGCGATCAACACTACTCCTAAAGTCAAAGATATTGCAGCCTTCTCATTGGCCCACAAGCAAGAAGCAGTAAAGGATCATGAGTACTGATGAAAAAAAATCTAGAATATTCGCGATTATGAAGATATAGCACTATATTCTAGATATTCGCAAATTCACGAAGTGCCAATATAACATAGTAACATAGTAACATAGTATATAAGGCCGAAAAAAGACATTTGTCCATCCAGTTCGGCCTGTTATCCTGCAAGTTGATCCAGAGGAAGGCAAAAAAAAACCTGTGAGGTAGAAGCCAATTTTCCTCACTTTAGGGGAATAAAAAATTCCTTCCCGACTCCAATCAGGTAATCAGAATAACTCCCTGGATCAACGACCCCCCTCTAGTAGCCATAGCCTGTAATATTATTACGCTCCAGAAATACATCCAGGCCCCTCTTGAATTCCTTTATTGTACTCACCATCACCACCTCCTCAGGCAGAAAGTTCCATAGTCTCACTGCTCTTACAGTAAAGAATCCTTTTCTATGTTTGTGTACAAACCTTCTTTCCTCCAGACGCAGAGGATGTCCCCTCATCACAGTCACAGTCCTGGGGATAAATAGATGATGGGATAGATCTCTGTACTGACCCCTGATATATTTATACATAGTAATTAGATCTCCCCTCAGTCGTCTTTTTTCTAACGTGAATAACCCTAATTTTGATAATCTTTCAGGTTACTGTAGTTGCCCCATTCCAGTTATTACTTTAGTTGCCCTCCTCTGGACCCTCTCCAGCTCTGCTATGTCTGCCTTGTTCACTGGAGCCCAGAACTGTACACAGTACTCCATGTGTGGTCTGACTAATGATTTGTAAAGTAGTAGGAATATGTTCTCATCACGGGCATCTATGCCCCTTTTGATGCAACCCATTATCTTATTGGCCTTCGTAGCAGCTGCCTGACACTGTTTTTTGCAGCTTAGTTTGCTGTTTATTAAAATTCCTAGATCCTTTTCCATGTCAGTGTTACCGAGTGTTTTACCATTTAGTATGTACGGGTGACTTGCATTATTCCTTCCCATGTGCATAACTTTACATTTGTCAGTGTTAAACCTCATCTGCCACTTATCTGCCCAAGCCTCCAATCTATCCAGATCCCTCTGTAGTAGTATACTGTCCTCTTCAGTGTTAATTACTTTACACAGTTTAGTGTCATCTGCGAAAATTGATATTTTACTATGCAAGCCTTCTACAAGATCATTAATAAATATATTGAAGAGAATAGGGCCCAATACTGACCCCTGAGGTACTCCACTAGTGACAGTGACCCAATCTGAGTATGTACCGTTAATAACCACCCTCTGTTTTCTATCATTGAGCCAGTTACTTACCCACTTACAGACGTTTTCTCCCAGTCCGAGCATTCTCATTTTATATACTAACCTTTGATGTGGTACAGTGTCAAATGCTTTGGAGAAGTCCAGATATATGACATCCATTGATTCGCTGCTGTTAAGTCTAGAACTTACCTCCTCATAGAAACTGATTAAATTAGTTTGACATGACCGATCCCTCACGAAGCCATGCTGATATGGCGTTATTTGCTTATTTCCGTTAAGATGCTCTAAGATAGCATCTCTCAGAAAACCTTCAAACCGTTTACCCACAACAGATGTTAAACTTACCAGCCTATAGTTTCCAGGCTCTGTTTTTGGACCCTTTTTGAATATTGGCACCACATTTGCCATGCGCCAATCCTGTGGGACATTCCCTGTCAGTATAGAGTCCGCAAATATCAGAAATAAGGGTCTGGCTATGACATTACATAATTCCCTTAGGATACGGGGGTGTATGCCATCCGGTCCTGGCGATTTGTCTATTTTGATCTTTTTAAGTCGCTGTTGTACTTCTTCCTGGGTCAGACAGGACACTTTTAATGGCGAATTTATTTTAACATTCAGCATTTCATCTGACAGTTTATGTTCCTCAGTGAATACACTGGAGAATTTTTTTTTTAACAACTTTGCTTTCTCCTCGTCGCTCTCTGCGACTCCCCCCTCATTACTCTTTAAAGGGCCGACACCTTCAGATTTATACTTTTTAACATTTATATAATTGAAGAACATTTTAGGGTTAGTTTTACTCTCTTTGGCATAATCTCTCGGTCTCTAGTTTGGCCGCTTTTATTAGTTTTTTACATGTTCTGTTTTTTTCCTTATAGTTTTTCAGTGCTTCCTCACTTTGCTCCTGTTTTAGTGATTTAAATGCTTTCTTTTTGTCATTTATTGCTTTCTTTACAGCTGTTTATCCACATTGGTTTCTTTTTGTTCCTTAACCTTTTATTCCCATACGGTATGTACCTCTCACAATGAGATTTTAGGATGTTTTTAAAGATATCCCATTTTGTGGCTGTATTTTTATTTTTGAGGACTTTGTCCCAGTTAGTTAGGCCTATGGCCTCTCTTAGTTGGCTAAATTTAGCTTTTTTGAAGTTTGGTATTTTTGTTCCTCCCTGTAGAAACTCTCTTTTGAATGATAATTGGAAGGTTATTACTTTATGGTCACTATTTCCCAGGTGTCCCCCAACCTGCACGTCTGTTGTTCTGTCAGGTCTATTGGTTAATATTCACGATAAAAATTTGCTATTAGAATATTCGCAATCAACATTAATCTGTTTCAGCTTGGGTGGCCTCATCGACTGAATATTTAATCTTTGCCATACCAATTTTTTACCCTTGATGCATCTATGTATTTGATTATTTATTATATGATATTTTTTTTGCACTTTTACTTTCTGCCTCTTTTGTGGCCCTATTGAAGTGAATGAGTCTGCATCCGATCTGCAAAGAATGCGGATCGGGTGCGGACAAAAACCACAGTCTTGTGCATGAGCCCTAATGTGCTTGTGGATTGGTCATATACTGTAACTGAAAAAGAATCTATGCAGTTATCAGTTGATAATGTCTTTAACCCCTTAAGGACCTTGCCATTTTTCACCTTAAGGACCAGGCAGTTTTTTGGAAACTTTGGTAATAACTTTGGAACGCTTTTACTTATCCAAGCCATTCTGAGACATTTTTCTCTCGACACATTGTACTTCATGATAGTGAAAAATTTTAGTCAATATAAGGCTACTTTCACACTAGCGTTCGGAGCGGATCCGTCTGATGTTTCATCAGACGGATCCGCTCCGATAATGCAGACGTTTGCATCCGTTCAGAACGGATCCGTCTGCATTATTACTTAGAAAATTTTCTAAGTCTGAAAGTAGCCTGAGCGGATCCGTTCAGACTTTACATTGAAAGTCAATGGGGAACGGATCCGCTTGAAGATTGAGCCATATGGTGTCATCTTCAAGCGGATCCGTCCCCATTGACTTCCATTATAAGTCTGGACGGATCCATTCGCCTCCGCACGGCCAGGCGGACACCCGAACGCTGCAAGCAGCGTTCAGGTGTCCGCTCACTGAGCGGAGCGGAGGCTGAGCGCTGGCAGGCGGATGCATTCTCAGTGGATCCGCCTCCACTGAGAATGCATTGGGGCCGGACGGCTGCGTTCAGGACCGCTCGTGAGCCCCTTCAAACGGAGCTCACGAGCGGACACCTGAACGCAGGTGTGAAAGTAGCCTAATTCACCTTTATTTATTAAAAAAATCCCAAATTTACCAAAAATCTTGAAAAATTATCAATTTTCTAAATTTGGATTTATCTGCTTTTAAGGAAGATAGTGATATATCATAACAGAGTTATTACTTTACATTTCCCATATGTCCACTTTCATGTTTGCATCATTTTGTAAATGTAATTTTATTTTTTAGGATCTTATAAGGCTTAGAATTTTAAGAACATTTCTGAGACTCACTTTTTTAAGGACCACTTCCACCCAGAAATGACCCCATTGTAGAAACTACACCCCTCAAGTTATTCAAAACTGATTTTACAAACTCTGTTAACCCTTTAGGTGTTCCACACAAATTAAAGGAAAAATATTACATTTTTAAATTTCACTTTTTTGGCAGATTTTCCATTTTAAATCCTTAAGGACCTTATATGTAGTCTGGCCCCTAAACATGCTATTTTAAATAGCAGAGACCCGCGGCACATGTATGCGATCAGCCATATTTTCCTCGATCTCAGCCAGGGAATGCTGTTACTGGAACGGAAGCGCGTGACTTCTGCATCCGGACTGATCAGATGCCGTGGTCACATTTGACCACGGCATCTGAAGGGGAAAATGTATGCATTGCTGTTACATTGCTGAAATAGCCTGAAGCCTCAAGCAGGCTTCGGAGCCTATTTCAGGAATACACCAATACAGGCCAATAGGTGGCAGCATTGTATTGGTATAGTGCAAATTAAGTGTTCAATGATGGCTATATAGCCATCAATGAACACAATGGGCAATCTAATGATTGCCAGTTATTATCACCCAAGGTGACTTAAAAAAAGTTCAAAAAAAGTAAATGTTTTTACAAATATAAAAAAAAATTAAAACCTAAAAGTTCAAATCACCCTCCTTTCCTTAAAATAAAAATACTTAACCAATAAAAAAATTAAACATCATAGGCATCGCCATGTGCGAACATGCCCATACAATTAAAATATAACAATATTAATGGCATACAGCAAATGGATTCACGGGAAAAAAAAAAAACTGCCATTTTTTGTCACTTCAACTACCCAATCATTTTTTTTTATAAAAAGTGATCAAAAAGTTGCGCACACTTCAAATTGGTATTACTGAAAAGAACAGATCGTCCCACAAAAAATGAGCACTCACACAGCCCCATACACATAACTACAAAAAAGTTAAAGGGGTCAGAATATGGTTATAAAAAATGTTTATTTCCTCAAAGGTTTAATTTTTATTTTCAGTATTAAAACGCATGAAAAATTATACAAGTGTGGTAACTGTACTGACCTGGATAATGAAGATAACAGGTCAATTTTACCGCATAGTGTACAGTGTAAAAATAAAAAATAAAAACCTTTATCAATTCTACCCCATTTGTATTTTTTTTATGCTTCCTACTACATGGTATGCAATAATCAATGATGCCATTAGAAAGTACAACTTGTCCCACAAAAAATAAGCCCTCAAAAGGCTATGTGAATGGAGAAATAAAAAAGTTAGGACTATGGGAAGGCGGGGAGTGAAAAACAAAAATGCAAAAATTGAAAATCTCAGGGTCGTGAAGGGGTTAATTCATTTTTTCCAGTAACACATCAAGGGGGTTAACAGCCAAATAAATCTCAATATTTATTACACCGATTCTGCAGTTTACAGAAATACCCCACATGTGGTCGTAAACTGCTGCACGGGCACAAGGCAGGGGCGCAGAAGAAAAGGAGCACCATATGGATTTTGGAGGGCAGATTTAACTGGGATAATTTTAAGTTAGCATATGACATTTAAAGACCCCCTGATGCACCCCTAGAGTAGAAACTCCAAAAAAGTGACCCCATTTAGGAAATTATAGGATAAGGTGACACTTTTATTGGTATTATTTTGTGCTATATATGACTTTTGATTGCTTCATATTATGCTTTTTGTAAGGCAAGGTAACCAAAACAGTTTTTATTTTTTGTTTTTTACTGTTAGATCATGTGCTATTTTTATAGAGCAGGTTTTTATGGACACGACAATACCAAATATTTCTACTTTTTTTTTCTTTTGTCTCAGTTTTACATAATAAAGCATTTTTTAAATAAATTATGTTTTTGTGTCTCCTTTTTCTGAAAGCCATGTTACTTTTATTTTTCGGGCGATTATCCTATGTAGGGGCTCAGATTTTGGGGCATGAGGTGACCAGATAAAAGATGTAACCTGTGAATGCTTTCCTGGTATTCTGATTTCCTGTTTCTCTTTTGCTTCCTTCATGTCATTTATAGTTTTCTACCTCTCCTTGCCTTCCACAAAGCCTGTGATTTAATTGGTACTTATGCAATTTTACAGCCTTGTTTCTTCCATTAATCGTTCATAATGAAATAGCTTAATTGTTATAATTGGTAGTGTGTCTGAAATCCATTTTAAATTATTTTCCTAGTTAATACCTGGTGTACTGTGAGGGTCAGGAACTAATCATTGCTATTTAAAACATAACCGGTACCAATTCATTATTCTTTTATTAAAGCTTGGATAAAAAGCTATTTTTATGTTTTTTAAATTTATCATTTATTTATGATGAATATAATAAATGTAGACCATAATGATTTTTATTTATCTGTGTATTTGCACCAGTTTTGGTATAAGCTGCTGCATTGCTTGGCTTGAGCCAATATTGTGAAAAGATTTCAAATTTGTCTGCTTTGTTTGACTGACCTACTAGAAAACCCAAAGACCCAAACTTGGACATAGTAATGGAACCCAAATAAAACAGGGCCCCTACAGTCTAGCAGAAGTTAGAACTGACTTTGGAACCAATAAATAGATCATGTTTGAGTATAACATTTGTAGCCTGTAGGTGCACAAGGGCTAAGTAACAAACGGGGTCTACCACCATCATATCAAGAAAAGATCAGTGCCTCCTAATGTCTACTTCACTGCATGTAAAGGGCTCTTAGTTAATGTCATAGGTGTTTCTGGTAGATTATAATCTGCAAGAGAAATTGGTACACTATTAAACATATTGTTAGAAATGAGCTGTTATGGATCAGCAAGTGTGGAATCACTGTGCCAACCAACCGGTTTGACTTAGGGCTAACCCTAAAGATGTTATCCTGGCACTTCTCTGATATTCACCCTTTAACCCTTGTACAGTGAACGTACTTCACTGCAGGGAAGCAACCAGGCCACTACCTCCTAGCATAATCCTGCTGTTATTGGTAGCTGACCCACTGGGGTCAGAGACACTGGTGCATGCACTGGGAGCTCAGGATGCAGAAAATGCACTAAAACCACAGGTATGTGTGAACATGCACTTAGACAGGTTTATGGTAACTTGGAGTCCTGGCTGTACAGAAACACAACAAAAGTTGAGGCTTGCAAGTAGGGTAGGGTGCAGACTTGGGCAAACAGGCTGAATACTCGGGAGGAACATGGACAATACAGATGAACTAGGGAAACAGGACTTGACAATGAAAACTTAAAAAAAGTACAGGAACACATGGGAAGAGCAGGTAAACAGTGGAGAAGGAGAGGAACACAGGTGGGGCCCAATGCTGAGATGACGCAGGCAAGTCACCAGAGAATAGCTAAAGCACCAAGTGATCAAGCAAGGTGCAGTCTGAACATAGTCCAAGGTCAGGTCACGCTGAGTATGTGCATATTTCAGGTAGCAAATCCAAGGACAGGGCAGGTGGCAATGAGTAGAATAGGTAGAAAAGCATGGCATGGTATGTGCGTAGTCAGACAAAAGAGGCTGCCTTATATACCATTGGAAACTCAGCCATTGGCTGGAGATAGATTTGCAGATGCACACATTGGTGCTCCCCAAGGGAACAAAGACTGGAGCAATGGAGACATCAGCTTGCAGAGGTCGCTAGGCATTAGCGGGGGACTGGGAACTTAAAGTGGCCCTGCAAAAAGACCAAAAAAGTAGCCCCATGTTGAAGGCAGGTCCAAATTGACAGAAAGCGGGGCAACACAAGTAGACAGCGTCAGTAATACCATAGTGCAAAATACTGTCGCATCAGAACCATATACCACAGTGCAGCACAATATATTGCCCCAAAAGCTGTCCTTCTGTGGTGGCCATCAATAGATGCCATTTTCTGTCCTCCTCCTCCAGTTGTCTCTGATTAAGATATGGTACTGGAGCTCCACTGGACAATGGAAGTCAAGTGAGTGTGTGGACATAAAGCGCAGGATCACAACCAGATGTTGAATGTTATTGGAAGACAATGCATTTCGGGGTTCTACGAACCCCTTTATCAAGTCTAAAAAAGGTATAAACTAGAGTAGTATGCAAGTAAAAAATGATGATAATAAAATAAATGTTCACATATAATTAAAATGAAAAAAAGCGATGCATAATAAAAATTTAAATAAGCAAAATTAGAGAGTCAAAATGATATAATATTAAATATAAATATACAGTATATATATATATATATATATATATATATATATATATATATCGATAGTAAAATTACTTGCGGTCCGAATATATCAATATAAGTAGACAATACTTAAAGGGAACCTGTCACCAGTTTTATGGTGTCCTAACTAAGGGCAACATAAATAAGTGACTGATTCTCTTAGCACAATGCTGGGTCACTTTCTTTAATTGACCCAGTCAATCTGCCAACATCTTGTATTGAAAAGGTCCAGCTCATAATGATGAGTCCTGAATATTCATGAGCTCCTGACTCTCCCTGCCTACCTGCTGCTGATTGACAGTTATTTTCCATATGAATCAGCAGCAGGTGGGCAGGGGAGTGGCTATAGCTCTGAATTAAATATACGCTGGACTCAATGATATCACGCCGGACTCAAATCAGCTCATTAGCATGCGGCATGTGGCATCTTTGTGTGTATATTATGAGGTAACCATCTGTCACACCAGTAAGTGAATACATCTAAGGCACTTTTTAGTAGTTAATGATTGTATATAATTAGTTAGATTATAATCAAATATCCACATGACAGGTTCCCTTTAAATCAGTAAATGAATGGCTAAATCAATAAATAGATAAATTGATACATAATTAAAAAGCTTGCAGATCAGAATATAAATAAATGATTAAATGAATTAATACTTGTTACGGAAAAAACATTTTTTTAAAATAAAATTATAAATAAGTAATTAAAAACAATAAATATGCACTTCAATAAAAAAAAATATATATACTAGTTTCAATTTGAGTGCAGGAAGAATGCAGATATGGTTACTTCATAGATTGTATATACGTATAGCCCTATACCTGAGAGGTGCAAGTTGATGTACTAAACTAAATGGAAGGAGGATGAAATTGGGAGGATAAAAAATGACCAAAAACACTTTTGGTGTGGAGGAGAATTGATAAATAAAAAGCTCATGCTGTGCACAGAAGCCGGAATGTAAAGGGATTACCTGTGAGGCTGCAGAGGAAGCGACCAGAAGCACGGACGTTCGCTGCCGACACGTGGGGGCGTCTGCTTCACTATACGCTCATAGCGCATTTGAAGGTGCAGGATGGGCGGTAACCAGGAGCGCTGGATGAACGGCGTCACTGGCAGGGTGGAGCTAATGGGATACTGGCTGTAGCGCTCACTGAATGGAGCGGTACATCTGGTAGCTAGACAAGGAGAATATGAGCAACACAAACGCAGTAATGGGGAGTACTTGAATAAATGCATGTGTGAATGAGCAAGGGATGAATAAGAGTGATACTATGTGACCCTCACAAGAGGGGGGATAGTAAATGTGTTAATGTGTAAAGATGGGATGGATGGAACATAATGATGCTGAAGGAAGAATGTATATAAGTATAAAAAAATAAAAAATAAATAAATAAGTAAATAAATAAATAAATGAAGACTACTATTGGATGTTGGCTGAGATGGTAAAACTAGGCCTGAAGGATATGATATGGACCAAGAGGGACTTGGGGTGAATAAGTGGATGTACTATGAGGATGAAATATAGTGCAAATACGATGTATTGTGAAAAATAAATAAATAAATAAACATGGCTTCATAATGCTTGGGAAACAGAGATGATAATGGAGTACTGGGATTGGTCAAGTGAATTAGCCTTGATAGCATAAAAGGGATCCATTCAGTGCACTGGTCAAAAGCACTTGCTTTCCAGGCTCTCATTGAGACCATATGTTTCAAGTGTCTGTAATTTGAAAATCCATTTCTCTCTCTCCGTTGGAGTGTTCTACATCTATCTGAACAACTATTGGAGATATATTCAATGGGTGTAATGGACATCCTAGTGGGATCTTTATTGTGGATAGAGGAGAAATGTTGCGATACGCTGTGCTTCTGGTATCCCTGTGTAATATGCCAACGGTGCTTGTTCAGGCATTCCCTCAAGGCCTGGATCGTGCAGTCAATGTATTGCAGTCCACAATCACATTCTAGAAGGTACAGCACACAGGACGAGGAGCAGTTCACAAAGTCTTTTATGAGGAACTCTTCACCCGTGACATTGCTCCTGAAGGTCTTCGTGCGGTGGGCAATGTTGGTGCAGCATTTACACTGTGTGTGGCTGCATTTATAACTTCCCACAGGATCAGGAATCCAATTACCCACAGTTGAGGTGGTGGTTTTCTTCTTTTTCAGTTTGCTTGGGGCTAATAAATTCTTTAAGGTTATCGCCCTCCTGAATGTAATACGTGGACTGGATGGGATGGTCTCTTTAAGAAAAGGATCACTAGCTAAAATGTGTCAGTGTTTGGTTAAAATGTTCCTTAAAACCTCATGATTGGAGTTATACGTGGTAATAAAAGAGGACTTGTATTTCTTCGGATCTACAGTTTTCTTTGGCTTATCTTTTGTCACTAAGCATTCTTCTTGGCTTTGGCTATTTGCTCGCATAAAAGCACCATCAATAATCCTTCTCGGATATCTTTTATTTAAAAATCTGGATCGTAAAATCTGGCTCTGTACAATAAAATCACTTGTCGTCGAGCAATTCCTTCGGGTCCGTTTGAATTGGCTAAACAGTAAGTTGTCCTTCCATTTCTTGTAGTGTGCCCTTTTATAGTCTAGATAGCTATTGCCATAGGCCTAGGCCTCTTCTTCACTACCTTTCCAAATCAGGATCAGGTCATCAATATACCGTTTATAGAAGACAATCCTATCCTTCCAACAGTGTTCGTTAAAAATGAATTCCTCTTCAAATCGGCCCATATAGAGGTTTGCAAAACTCGGTGCGAAACGCGTCCCCATCGCGGTTCCCTTGCGCTGCCTGTATATCTTACCCTCAAACGAAAATACATTGTGTGTCAGGATGAACCGGATCGCATCTAAAATAAACCGTTTGTGCTTTTGTGAAAGTTGGTGATCTGTTTCCAGATAATGGTTCGCCGTACTGACGCCTGCCTTATGGATATTGGAATATAGAGCCGCTACATCCACTGTCAACCAACAGTATGAGGGGTCCCAATAAATTTCTTTTAATAGTGAGATGAGTTGGGACAAGTCCCTTAGATGAGAGCGAAGAGTCGTAACATGTTTCTGTAAAAAACATCTACATAATGTGAAAGGTTACTGGTCAGGGGATTGATGCCCGAAATTATGGGTCTTCCTGGTGGATTATTTACATCTTTGTGGACTTTGGGTAGATGGTAGAAAATAGCCATGTTGGGATGGTCAATTGTTATATATTCTTTTTCTTTTTTGGTAAGGATGTGGTTCTCTTCAGCTTCTTTTAACAACAGCATGGGATTACTCTTATCTTCGTTGATTGGGTTGAAGGGGAAGGATTCATAGTACATAGGGTCATCCAGGATCCTATTAGCCTCTGTGATGTAATCTTTAGAGTTGAGCGAACACGAACTGTAAAGTTCGGGTTCGTACCGAACTTTAGGTTTTTCGGCACCCAGACCCGAACATTTCCGTAAAAGTTCGGGTTCGGTGTTCGGCCATTTTTATGGTGCTTTTTGAAAGGCTGCAAAGCAGACAATCAACAAGCGTCATACTACTTGCCCCAAAAGGCCATCACATGCCTACTATTAGTATGGCTGTGATTGGCCAACTGCAGCATGTGACCAAGCCTCTATTTAAGCTGGAGTCACTTAGCGGCGCCCGTCACTCTGCTCGGATTAGTGTAGGGAGAGGCTGCAGCTGCTGTGAGGGAGAGTTCAGGGAGCGATCTTATCAAGAACTGGTTTATGTACTCACCGATCTACAGCAAATGTGTTTTGTGGGTGCAGTGCACAATTATTTTAAGCCTTCCCTGAGCCAGCTACTGCTGAAAACAAACTTTTTTTTTCTTCATTTCATCAATATCAATACCTGATCGGCAGCCATTTTATGCAACGTTAGTGCACCAGCATAGGCTATCTGCAAGTCCAGAAATACAGCTTTGGCATACTGGGGTGAAAAAACCCTCTAATATATTGCTCATCTGGGATTAGACAAGCATAAGTGACTGTCACATTTAGGCCATAAATGCAGCTTTTTGGTTAGGGTGAAAAAAGCCTCTAATATACTGCACATCTGGGATTACACGTGCATAAGTGACTGTCACATTTAGGCCATAAATGCGGCTTTTTGGTTAGGGTGAAAAAAGCCTCTAATATGCATGTCTAATCCCAGATGTGCAGTATATTAGAGGCTTTTTTCACCCCAGTATGCCAAAGCCGTATTTATGGCCTAAATGTGACAGTCACTTATGCATGTCTAATCCCAGATGTGCAGTATAAGTGACTGTCACATACTGGGGTGAAAAAAGACTCTCATATACTGCACATCTGGGATTACACGTGCATAAGTGACTGTCACATTTAGGACAGAAATACAGCTTTTTGGTTAGGGTGAAAAAACCCTCTAATATACTGCACATCTGGGATTAGACAAGCATAGGTGACTGTCACATTTAGGCCATAAATACGGCTTTGGCATACTGGGGTTAAAAAAGCCTCTCATATACTGCACATCTGTGACTGTCACATTTAGGACAAAAATACAGCTTTTTGGTTAGGGTGAAAAACCCCTCTAATATACCGTATTTTTCGCCCCATAAGACGCACTTTTTCTCCCCCCAAAATGGGGGAGAAATGCCCCTGCGTCTTATGGGGCGAATGCTTGCAGTTTTACATCGCAAGCTGCGATGTACGAGCGAGCGGGGACTCGAGGAGGGACTGGGAGGAGGAGATAGGGGCCGGCAATAGCGGCGGGGCGGTGCAGTCAGTGTAGTATAGCCCCGCCCCGCCGCTCCGGTATACTAATATAAGATGTCTTATTCAATTAATAGTTATTAAACATGCCCCCCAACTCCTAATAGTACCTTACATCCTAACAGCTTCAGTAGCATGCCGGCAGGCAGGCCGGGCGGGTGGCAGCGTAACTCCCTGATGTCACGTGCCTGCGCCGCCTACTTTATGAATGAAGCAGGCGGCGCAGGCAAGTGACGTCAGTGAGGGACGCGCCGGCCGCCCGGCCAGCCTGGGTTCTACTGAAGCGGTTAGGATGTAAGGTACTATTAGGAGTGAGGGGGCATGTTTAATCACTATTAATTGAATAAGACATCTTATATTTGAATACTGGAGCGGCGGCGGGGGGGGGGGATCTGTGGATGGCACAGTTATGGGCTGGGGGAGGTCTGTGGATGGCACTGTTATGGGCTGGGGGGGTCTGTGGATGGATGGCACTGTTATGGGCTGGGGGGGTCTGTGGATGGCACTGTTATGGGCTGGGGGGGTCTGTGGAAGGCAGTGTTATGGGCTGGGGGGTCTGTGGATGGCACATATATAACAGTGCCACCCACAGATCCCCCCTCTAACAGTGCCATCCACAGATCCCCCCAGCCCATAACAGTGCCATCCACAGATCCCCCCTGTAACAGTGCCATCCACAGATCCCCCCTGTAACAGTGCCATCCACAGATCCCCCCCCTGTAACAGTGCCAGCCACAGATCCCCCTGTAACAGTGCAAGCCACAGATCCCCCCATAACAGTGTCCGTCACAGATCCCCCCCATAACAGTGTCCGTCATCCACAGATCCCCCCATAACAGTGTCCGTCATCCAGAGATCCCCCCATAACAGTGTCCGTCATCCACAGATCCCCCCATAACAGTGTCCGTCATCCACAGATCCCCCCCATAACAGTGTCCGTCATCCACAGATCCCCCCCATAACAGTGTCCGTCATCCACAGATCCCCCCCATAACAGTGTCCGTCATTCACAGATCCCCAGTAATAGTGCCATCCACAGACCACCATTACTTCCAAACCCACCAAACACACAGCACACCTTTTGGTTAAAAATATTTTTTTCTTATTTTCCTCCCCAAAAACCTAGGTGTGTCTTATGGGCCGGGGCGTATTATAGGGCGAAAAATACGGTACTGCACATCTGGGATTAGACAAGCATAAGTGACTGTCACATTTAGGCCATAAATACGGCTTTGGCATACTGTGGTGAAAAAAGCCTCTCATATACTGCACATCTGGGATTACACGTGCATAAGTGACTGTCACATTAGGACAAAAGTGCGGGCCATCTGTGCGCGCTTTCGGCGTTCTCACCCTGCTGCTGCTCACCTGTCAGCGCTGCAGCGTAACTTCGGCCTTCCCGCCCACCGCCTCATATGCGACGTGCCCACCAGGTGGAACTCCACCTTGCACATGCTGGAGAGACTGTGCGAGCAGCAGCAGGCCATAGTGGAGTTTCAGCTGCAGCACGCACGGGTGAGTCGCACTGCGGAACAGCACCACTTCACCACCAATGACTGGGCCTCCGTGCGAGACCTGTGTGCCCTGTTGCGCTGTTTCGAGTACTCCACCAACATGGCCAGTGGCCGTTATCAGCGTTACAATACCACTTCTATGTCTCCTTGAGAAAACACTTAGGGCGATGATGGAAGAGGATGTGGCCCAGGACGAGGAGGAGGAAGAGGGGTCATCTTTAACACTTTCAGGCCAGTCTTTTAGAAGTGGCTCAGAAAGAGGATTTTTGCAACAGCAGAGGCCAGGTACAAATTTGGCCAGCCAGGGCCCACTACTGGAGGACGAGGATGAGGAGGAGGATGGGGATGAAGCATGTTCACAGCGGGGTGGCATCCAACGCAGCTCGGGCCCATCACTGGTGCGTGGCTAGGGGGATACGGAGGACGCAGACGATAGGCCTCCCACAGAGGACAGCTTGTCTTTACCTCGGGGCAGACTGGCACACATGAGCGACTACATGCTGCAGTGCCTGCGCAATGACTGCAGAGTTGCCCACATTTTAACGTGTGCTGACTACTGGGTGGCCACCCTGCTGGATCCCCGTTACAAAGACAATATGTCGTCCTTAATTCCCTCACTGGAGCGTGATCGGAAGATGCGCGACTACAGGCGCACGCTGGTAGACGCGCTCCTGAGAGCATTCCCGACTGACGCCGGGGGACAAGTGGAAGCACAAGGCGTAGGCAGGGGAGGAGGAAGAGGTCGCCAACGCAGCTGTGTCAGCGCCAGCACCTCAGAAGGCAGGGTTAGCATGGCCGACATGTAGAAAAGCTTTGTCACCTTGCCCCAACCGGCCCCAACTGCTGATATGGAGCGTGTTAGCAGGAGGCAGCATTTAAACAACATGGTGGAAAAGTACCTGTGCACACGACTACACGTACTGACTGATGGTTCTGCCCCATTCAACTTCTGGGTCTCCAAATTGTCCACATGGCCAGAGCTTGCCCTGTATGCCTTGGAGGTGCTGGCCTGCCCTGCAGCCAGTGTACTCTCTGAACGTGTATTTAGCACTGCAGGAGGCGTCATTACAGACAGACGCAGCCGTCTGTCATCAGCCAACGTGGACAAGTTCACGTTCATTAAAATGAACCAGGCTTGGATCCCACAAGACTTGTCTGTACCTTGTGCAGAATAGACATTTATACCACCATCAAACATACATTCTTGTACTCAAGTGAAGTGCAATGATTCTTTGTTTTCTTTTTTTTTATTTGTCCCAATATTTTGGGGGCTACCTACCCAATAAAAAATAAAAAAAAACATTGTTGGCTACCTGTTCCTCCTCCATTGTTGCCTCCACCTACAACACCACATTCACCGCCTCCTCAACCTCCGACACCATATCCACCTCCTTCTCTGAGTTGCAGGTTAATAATTTGTAATTTTTAGTTATTTTATTTCATTTTAAGTTATTTCCCTATCCACATTTGTTTGCAGAGCAGTTGCCATGCTCTTAAGCACATTTTACTGCCTTTTACATCCCTCTAGCCTTTTCAAGGACTATTTTAGAGCCATTTTAATTTAAAAAAGTGGCAATTTTAGTGCCCTAAATTGAAAAAAATCTTATTTTCAATTGTCGGGTGACATTTTACCATTTTTGGCGTATACAAACCCCTGCTGTGCCTGGGTGACAGGGGCCTAAATCTCTCAAAATCCTCTGTTGTATTGCTGGGTGACATGAACCCCCTTTTGCCGTGAATGAACCCCTGCTCTGCATTGCTGACAGAGGCCTAAATCTCTCAAAATCCTCTGTTCTATTGCTGGGTGACATAAACCCGTTTTTACCGTGAATGAACCCCTGCTCTGCATTACTGACAGGGAACTAAATTTAGTGAAAACATCTGTTACTGATCGGAAGATGCGCGACTACAAGCGCGCACTGATGATAGCATTTCCACCTGACAGCGGGGGCACAGTGGAAGCACAAGGCGAAGGCAGAGGAGGAGGAAGAGGTCGCCAACGCAGCTGGGGCACCACCAGCACCTGAGAAGGCAGGGTTAGCATGGCCCAAATGTGGAAAAGCTTTGTCAGCCTTGGAGGTGCTGACCTGCCCTGCAGCCATTGTATAGTGTGAACGTGTGTTTAGCACGGCAGAGAGCATTATCACAGGCCGCAGCCAATGTGGACAAGCTTACGTTTATTAAAATGAACCAGGCATGGATCCCACAGGACTTGTCCGTACCTTGTCTAGAAAACACATTTATACCAGCCTCAACCATCCATTCTTGTACTCAAGTGCACTTATTAGTTTTATTTTGTCATATGTCCCAATATTTTGGGATACCCCAATTAAAAAAAATAAAATAACACAAATCAGTGTTGGCTACCTATTCCTCCTTCACCGCCGCTTGCACCTACACCGCCGCTTGCACCTACACCGCCACGTCAACCTACACCGCCACATACACCCATCCACCGCCTCCTCAACCTCCTACTCCTAGATCCAGATTTTAATTTTAAATTTTTCTGTATTTTGTTATTTTAAGTCATTTCCCTATCCACATTTGTTTGCAGAACAGTTGCCATGCTCTTAAGCACATTTTGATGCCTTTTGCAGCCCTCTAGCCCTTTCCAGGACTATTTTAGAGCCATTTTAGTGCCCAAAAGTTCGGGTCCCCATTGACTTCAATGGGGTTCGGGGTCAAGTTCGGTTCCCGAACCCGAACTTTTTTTTCAAGTTCAGCCGAACCCGAACATCCAGGTGTCTGCTCAACTCTAGTAATCTTCTTTCTTTTGAAGCACTATCCCCCCTCCTTTTCTGCACTTCTAATGACCAGAATGTCATTTTTACTTAGTTCCAATAGTGCCTCCCTCTGTTTGTTAGTGAGGTTTCTCTCGTATTAAGTTCTGGTTGAACAATCATAAAAGTCTCCACGAGACATCCACCACAGAATTCCATAGAAAATGTGGGCCCTAATACCACCCGACCCTACGTCAAACCCCATGATCAACACTCACGTACAGTCACGATAAGACGCAGCAATCAATCGGGCGCCATATCAAGACGACCAAGTTTCTCTACTGCTCAATCTGTCACTACTCGGCCGCGTGCTCTTCCTCGCTCTCCATCTCCAGCAACCAAACCTAAACTTACTCAGAACACCCGAAGGAGTTCACCCATCAAACTAGCAACACCCCCCAGACCTCCTTTGCCAGTTCGGAGCATTGACATCACTGCTCCGACACCACGCCCATTTTCCATCTGCTAATTCACTTGGCCAATCCCAGTACTCCATTATCATCTCTGTTTCCCAAGCATTATGAAGCCATGTTTATTTATTCATTTATTTTTCACAATACATCGTATTTGCACTATATTTCATCCTCCTAGTACATCCACTTATTCACCCCTAGTCCCTCTCGGTCCAGATCATATCCTTCAGGCCTAGTTTTACCATCTCAGCCAACATCCAATAGTAGTCTTCATTTATTTATTTACTTAATATATATATTTTTTATACTTATATACATTCTTCCTTCTTTACAACTCAGCATCATTATGTTCCATCCATCCCATCTTTACACATTCACACATTTACTATCCCCCCTCTTGTAAGGGTCACATAGTATTACTCTTATTCATCCTTTGCTCATTCACACATGCATTTATTCAAGTACTCCCCATTACTGTGTTTGTGTTGCTCATATTCTCCTTGTCTAGCTACCAGCTGTACCGCTCCATTCAGTGAGCGCTACAGCCAGTATCCCATTAACTCCACCCTGCCAGTGACGCCGTTCATCCAGCGCTCCTGGTTCCAGCCCATCCCGCACCTTCAAATCTCTGCTACTAGCGCGCGCTGTGAGCGCATAGTGAAGCAGACGCCCCACATGCCGGCAGCGAACGGCCGTGCTTCTGGTCCCTTCCTCTGCAGCCTTACAGGTAATCCCTTTACATTCCGGCTTCTGTGCACAGCATGAGCTTTCTATTTATCAATTCTCCTCCACACCAATAGTGTTTTTGGTCATTTTTTATCCTCCCAATTACAGCCCCCTTCCATTTAGTTTAGTACATCAACTTGTACCTCTCAGATTTAGGGCTATATACAATCTATGAAGTAGCCATATCTGCATTCTTCCTGCACTCATATTAAAACTAGTATATATATTTTTAAGTGCATATTTATTGTTTTTAATTACTTATTTATAATTTTATTTTTTAATATTTTTTTTCGGAACAAGTATTAATTCATTTAATCATTTATTTATATTCTGATCTGCAAGCTTTTTAATTATGTATCAATTTATCTATTTATTGATTTAGCCATTCATTTATTGATTTAAGTATTGTCTACTTATACAGGGAGTGCAGAATTATTAGGCAAGTTGTATTTTTGAGGATTAATTTTATTATTGAACAACAACCATGTTCTCAATGAACCCAAAAAACTCATTAATATCAAAGCTGAATATTTTTGGAAGTAGTTTTTAGTTTGTTTTTAGTTTTAGCTATTTTAGGGGGATATCTGTGTGTGCAGGTGACTATTACTGTGCATAATTATTAGGCAACTTAACAAAAAACAAATATATACCCATTTCAATTATTTATTTTTACCAGTGAAACCAATATAACATCTCAACATTCACAAATATACATTTCTGACATTCAAAAACAAAACAAAAACAAATCAGTGACCAATATAGCCACCTTTCTTTGCAAGGACACTCAAAAGCCTGCCATCCATGGATTCTGTCAGTGTTTTGATCTGTTCACCATCAACATTGCGTGCAGCAGCAACCACAGCCTCCCAGACACTGTTCAGAGAGGTGTACTGTTTTCCCTCCTTGTAAATCTCACATTTGATGATGGACCACAGGTTCTCAATGGGGTTCAGGTCAGGTGAACAAGGAGGCCATGTCATTAGATTTTCTTCTTTTATACCCTTTCTTGCCAGCCACGCTGTGGAGTACTTGGACGCGTGTGATGGAGCATTGTCCTGCATGAAAATCATGTTTTTCTTGAAGGATGCAGACTTCTTCCTGTACCACTGCTTGAAGAAGGTGTCTTCCAGAAACTGGCAGTAGGACTGGGAGTTGAGCTTGACAAGCTCATCTTTGATGATACCAGCCCAAACCAGTACTCCACCTCCACCTTGCTGGCGTCTGAGTCGGACTGGAGCTCTCTGCCCTTTACCAATCCAGCCACGGGCCCATCCATCTGGCCCATCAAGACTCACTCTCATTTCATCAGTCCATAAAACCTTAGAAAAATCAGTCTTGAGATATTTCTTGGCCCAGTCTTGACGTTTCAGCTTGTGTGTCTTGTTCAGTGGTGGTCGTCTTTCAGCCTTTCTTACCTTGGCCATGTCTCTGAGTATTGCACACCTTGTGCTTTTGGGCACTCCAGTGATGTTGCAGCTCTGAAATATGGCCAAACTGGTGGCAAGTGGCATCTTGTCAGCTGCACGCTTGACTTTTCTCAGTTCATGGGCAGTTATTTTGCGCCTTGGTTTTTCCACACGCTTCTTGCGACCCTGTTGACTATTTTGAATGAAACGCTTGATTGTTCGATGATCACGCTTCAGAAGCTTTGCAATTTTAAGAGTGCTGCATCCCTCTGCAAGATATCTCCCTATTTTTGACTTTTCTGAGCCTGTCAAGTCCTTCTTTTGACCCATTTTGCCAAAGGAAAGGAAGTTGCCTAATAATTATGCACACCTGATATAGGGTGTTGATGTCATTAGACCACACCCCTTCTCATTACAGAGATGCACATCACCTAATATGCTTAATTGGTAGTAGGCTTTCGAGCCTATACAGCTTGGAGTAAGACAACATGCATAAAGAGGATGATGTGGTCAAAATACTAATTTGCCTAATAATTCTGCACACAGTGTATTGATATATTCGGACCGCAAGTAATTTTACTATCGATATATATATTGTAAGGGATCGCCTCTTATTCGGGGGTCATTCTCACAGATACGACTTTAGGACACCAGGTTTCAGGTCCAAACAGTGCATTTATTTTACACTCCAACCAAAATAGGTCATCATGAAATCGCAGCTTCAACGAACACATGTGACATCCACATAAAATAACAAACACTTGCCCGGCTAGGCTCTAACTAACACAGAGTTTCCTGACTCACCTAGGTCACAGTTCACACCCTGTGAACTCGTGCGGCTTTGTCAGCCAATGTCCCACAGCCTCCTGACTGTACAGAGCACAGTATGCCCACTGTCTCTAGTTCACTGCTTCTGTTGGGGATTGGGGCTCAGTAGTCCCCCCAACTCCAGGCTATCTCCCAGCCTCGTGGTCCCTCAGCCTTGCCCAGCTGAGACCACACAGACAGAGCCTTCCCAGGCCTCTGATGCACACAGACTCTCCAGAGTGAGACACACCCAAGATCCAGTAGCAGGATTAAATAGGATCCCTGGACATGAGCATGTCTCAAATCCCGGACTGGAACCTGGGGAAACAACACCTCAATGTTCACATTGCCACAATATATATATATATATATATAGAATATGCAAAAAATGAGGATGCAGCACTCTGTCAATAGCGGGTGCAAAATCAGGCCAATGTGAATCAGCACCGGGATCCAATGTAGTATACAGATGAAAAGAAGGCCTGCAGCACACCAAGGTTTTCAACAAAAATGTGAAGTTTATTCCTCCAGAGTCAGCAGCGACGTTTCAACAGCTTGTTGCTGTCTTTCTCAAGCTTGAGAAATACAGCAACAAGCTGTTGAAACGTCGCTGCTGACTCTGGAGGAATAAACTTCACATTTTTGTTGAAAACCTTGGTGTGCTGCTGGCCTTCTTTTCATCTGTATATATATATATATATATATATATATATATATATATATATATATATACAGAGATATATATATATATATTTAATATATAATTTTGACTCTCTAATTTTGCTTATTTTTATTATGCATTGCTTTTTTTCATTTCAATTATATGTGAACATTTATTTTATTATCATTTTTTACTTGCATACTACTCTAGTTTATACCTTTTTTAGACTTGATAAAGGGGTCCGTAGAGCCCCAAAACACGTTGTCTTGCAATAAACTTCATGACATTCAACATCTGGTTGTGATCCTGCGCCTTATGTCCACACGCTCACTTGACTTCCATGGTCCAGTTGAGCTCCAGTACTATTGTTCACCCGGTTGGCGGTCTGGCCCCCGCCTAAGGAGATTTCGGACTGAATCGGCAGCACTAACCAGTTACTTTTCCAGTTGGCCTTCATTGTGGTTGCGCCCAATATTGGTGCAACCTGAACAGATGAGCATAATTAACCTACCTGTGTTTGGAGGACACTGTTTACTTGACATATTTACCCTATGAGCGCCTTTCTCTCCCCGTGGCCATTTTTTGCTGATTAAGATATGGAGCAGGGGACTTAGGAGGAGATATGTGGGCCACAGCAGTTGAATTCAAGATGTCATGTGCGGTCGCTGGCCGGGTACATGAGTACCTGATTCTCACAGCATTAATTAACGTTGAGAGCTCATTATGTACACTGCCAGTGGCAGAGAGGAGGGCCTGGGCAACCTCCTGGGCATTGGCCCACCGGTCATCATGGTAAGTAGCAGGGCAACGGGGGCACAGACAAGATTCCTATGGCAAATCCCTTGCCCTCAACAAACTAGCTGTTTTATTAAAAAGGCCCTTTGCAGTCTACAATTTGTGTGCCTCTAAACCAGAAATCCTATTCTGTCTGATTGATGAAAAGACCTGCATGTGCAATGATAAGAAAAATTACTTAAATATGTGTATGCACATGGCCTGTATACATAGAGAGTGGGCCCTGAGAATCTTTTTTCTGGTGGGCTCCAGGAACTTCAGTACAACGCTGCATTCAAGTGAGTGTGCTTACTATGGAGACAGTGTGGTGGTGGTCTCCATGTTTAACCACTTGCCGCTAAGCTAACGCCGAAAGGCGTCATCTCTGCGGCTCCCCCAGGCTATGCTAACGCCGATTGGCGTCATCTCGCGATGGCCGAGATTTCCTGTGAACGCGCGCACACAGGCGTGCGCGCTCACAGGAACGGAAGGTAAGAGAGTGGATCTCCAGCCTGCCAGCGGCGATCGTTCGCTGGCAGGCTGGAGATGTGATTTTTTTAACCCCTAACAGGTATATTAGACGCTGTTTTGATAACAGCGTCTAATATACCTGCTACCTGGTCCTCTGGTGGTCCCCTTTGTTTGGATCGACCACCAGAGGACACAGGCAGCTCAGTAATATGTTGCACCAAGCACCACTACACTACACCCCCCCCTGTCACTTATTAACCCCTTATTCACCCTTGATCACCCCTGATAACCCCATATAGACTCCCTGATCACCCCCCTGTCATTGATTACCCCCCTGTCATTGATCACCCCCCTGTAAAGCTCCATTCAGATGTCCGCATGATTTTTACGGATCCACTGATAGATGGATCGGATCCGCAAAACGCATATGGACGTCTGAATGGAGCCTTACAGGGGCGTGATCAATGACTGTGGCGATCACCCCATATAGACTCCCTGATCACCCCCCTGTCATTGATTACCCCCCTGTCATTGATCACCCCCCTGTAAAGCTCCATTCAGATGTCCGCATGATTTTTACGGATCCACTGATAGATGGATCGGATCCGCAAAACGCATACGGACGTCTGAATGGAGCCTTACAGGGGCGTGATCAATGACTGTGGCGATCACCCCATATAGACTCCCTGATCACCCCCCTGTCATTGATTACCCCCCTGTCATTGATCACCCCCCTGTAAAGCTCCATTCAGATGTCCGCATGATTTTTACGGATCCACTGATAGATGGATCGGATCCGCAAAACGCATACGGACGTCTGAATGGAGCCTTACAGGGGCGTGATCAATGACTGTGGTGATCACCCCATATAGACTCCCTGATCACCCCCTGTCATTGATTACCCCCTTGTCATTGATCACCCCCCTGTAAAGCTCCATTCAGATGTCCGCATGATTTTTACGGATCCACTGATAGATGGATCGGATCCGCAAAACGCATACGGACGTCTGAATGGAGCCTTACAGGGGCGTGATCAATGACTGTGGCGATCACCCCATATAGACTCCCTGATCACCCCCCTGTCATTGATTACCCCCTGTCATTGATCACCCCCCTGTAAAGCTCCATTCAGATGTCCGCATGATTTTTACGGATCCACTGATAGATGGATCGGATCCGCAAAACGCATACGGACGTCTGAATGGAGCCTTACAGGGGCGTGATCAATGACTGTGGCGATCACCCCATATAGACTCCCTGATCACCCCCCTGTCATTGATTACCCCCCTGTCATTGATCACCCCCCTGTAAAGCTCCATTCAGATGTCCGCATGATTTTTACGGATCCACTGATAGATGGATCGGATCCGCAAAACGCATACGGACGTCTGAATGGAGCCTTACAGGGGCGTGATCAATGACTGTGGTGATCACCCCATATAGACTCCCTGATCACCCCCTGTCATTGATTACCCCCTTGTCATTGATCACCCCCCTGTAAAGCTCCATTCAGATGTCCGCATGATTTTTACGGATCCACTGATAGATGGATCGGATCCGCAAAACGCATACGGATGTCTGAATGGAGCCTTACAGGGGGGTGATCAATGCCTGTGGTGATCACCCCATATAGACTCCCTGATCACCCCCCTGTCATTGATTACCCCCCTGTCATTGATCACCCCCCTGTAAAGCTCCATTCAGACGTCCGCATGATTTTTACGGATCCACTGATAGATGGATCGGATCCGCAAAACACATACAGGCGTCTCCCTGGAGCCTTCCAGGGGGGGTGATCACCCCATATAGACTCCCTGATCACCCCCCTGTCATTGATCACCCCCCCTGTCATTGATCACCCCCCCTGTCAGGCTGCATTCAGATGTCCGTATGATTTTTACGGATCCACGGATACATGGATCGGATCCGCAAAACACATACGGACATCTGAATGGAGCCTTATAGGGGGGTGATCAATGACAGGGGGGTGATCACCCCATATAGACTCCCTGATCACCCCCCTGTCATTGATTACCCCCCTGTCATTGATCACCCCTCTGTAAGGCTCCATTCAGACATTTTTTTGGCCCAGGTTAGCGAAAATTATTATTTTTTTCTTACAAAGTCTCATATTCCACTAACTTGTGTCAAAAAATTAAATCTCACATGAACTCACCATACCCCTCACGGAATCCAAATGCGTAAAAATTTTTAGACATTTATATTCCAGACTTCTTCTCACGCTTTAGGGCCCCTAGAATGCCAGGGCAGTATAAATACCCCACATGTGACCCCATTTCGGAAAGAAGACACCCCCAGGTATTCCGTGAGGGACATATTGAGTCCATGAAAGATTGAAATTTTTGTCCCAAGTTAGCGGAAAGGGAGACTTTGTGAGAAAAAAATAAATAAAATCAATTTCCGCTAACTTGTGCCAAAAAAAAAAAATTTCTATGAACTCGCCATGCCCCTCATTGAATATCTTGGGGTGTCTTCTTTCCAAAATGGGGTCACATGTGGGGTATTTATACTGCCCTGGCATTCTAGGGGCCCTAAAGCGTGAGAAGAAGTCTGGGATCCAAATGTCTAAAAATGCCCTCATAAAAGGAATGTGGGCCCCTTTGCGCATCTAGGCTGCAAAAAAGTGTCACACATCTGGTATCGCCGTACTCAGGAGAAGTTGGGCAATGTGTTTTGGGGTGTCATTTTACATATACCCATGCTGGGTGAGATAAGTATCTTGGTCAAATGCCAACTTTGTATAATAAAATGGGAAAAGTTGTCTTTTGCCGAAATATTTCTCTCACCCAGCATGAGTATATGTAAAAAGACACCCCAAAACACATTTCCCAGCTTCTCCTGAATACAGCGATACCACATGTGTGACACTTTTTTGCAGCCTAGGTGGGCAAAGGGGCCCACATTCCAAAGAGCACCTTTAGGATTTCACAGGTCATTTACCTACTTACCACACATTAGGGCCCCTGGAAAATGCCAGGGCAGTATAACTACCCAACAAATGACCCCATTTTGGAAAGAAGACACCCCAAGGTATTCAATGAGGGGCATGGCGAGTTCCTAGAATTTTATATTTTTTGTCACAAGTTAGCGGAAAATGATGATTTATTTTTTATTTATTTTTTTCCTTACAAAGTCTCATATTCCACTAACTTGTGACAAAAAATAAAAACTTCCATGAACTCACTATGCCCATCACGAAATACCTTGGGGTGTCTTCTTTCCAAAATGGGGTCACTTGTGGGGTAGTTATACTGCCCTGGCATTTTAGGGGCCGAATGCGTGAGAAGTGGTTTGAAATCAAAATCTGTAAAAAAATGGCCGGTGAAATCCGAAAGGTGCTCTTTGGAATGTGGGCCCCTTTGCGCACCTAGGCTGCAAAAAAGTGTCACACATGTGGTATATCCGTACTCAGGAGAAGTTGGGGAATGTGTTTTGGGGTGTCATTTTACATATACCCATGCTGGGTGAGAGAAATATCTTGGCAAAAGACAACTTTTCCCATTTTTTTATACAAAGTTGGCATTTGACCAAGATATTTATCTCACCCAGCATGGGTATATGTAAAATGACACCGCAAAACACATTCCCCAACTTCTCCTGAGCACGGCGATACCACATGTGTGGCACTTTTTTGCAGCCTAGGTGGGCAAAGGGGCCCACATTCCAAAGAGCACCTTTAGGATTTCACAGGTCATTTACCTACTTACCACACATTAGGGCCTCTGGAAAATGCCAGGGCAGTATAACTACCCCACAAGTGACCCCATTTTGGAAAGAAGACACCCCAAGGTATTCCGTGAGGGGCATGGCGAGTTCCTAGAATTTTATATTTTTTGTCACAAGTTAGCGGAAAATGATGATTTTTTATTTTTTTTCCCTTACAAAGTCTCATATTCCACTAACTTGTGACAAAAAATAAAAACTTCCATGAACTCACTATGCCCATCACGAAATACCTGGGGGTGTCTTCTTTCCAAAATGGGGTCACTTGTGGGGTAGTTATACTGCCCTGGCATTCTAGGGGCCCAAATGTGTGGTAAGAAGTTTGAAATCAAAATGTGTAAAAAATGACTGGTGAAATCTGAAAGGTGCTCTTTGGAATATGGGCCCCTTTGCCCACCTAGGCTGCAAAAAAGTGTCACACATGTGGTATCTCCGTACTCAGGAGAAGTTGGGGAATGTGTTTTGGGGTGTCATTTTACATATACCCATGCTGGGTCAGAGAAATATCTTGGCAAAAGACAACTTTTCCCATTTTTTTATACAAAGTTGGCATTTGACCAAGATATTTATCTCACCCAGCATGGGTATATGTAAAATGACACCCCAAAACACATTCCCCAACTTCTCCTGAGTACGGTGATACCACATGTGTGGCACTTTTTTGCAGCCTAGGTGGGCAAAGGGGCCCACATTCCAAAGAGCACCTTTCGGATTTCACCGGTCATTTTTTACACATTTTGATTTCAAACTACTTACCACACATTTGGGCCCCTAGAATGCCAGGGCAGTATAACTACCCCACAAGTGACCCCATTTTGGAAAGAAGACACCCCAAGGTATTCGCTGATGGGCATAGTGAAATCTGAAAGGTGCTCTTTGGAATATGGGCCCCTTTGCCCACCTAGGCTGCAAAAAAGTGTCACACATGTGGTATCTCCGTACTCAGGAGAAGTTGGGGAATGTGTTTTGGGGTGTCATTTTACATATACCCATGCTGGGTCAGAGAAATATCTTGGCAAAAGACAACTTTTCCCATTTTTTTATACAAAGTTGGCATTTGACCAAGATATTTATCTCACCCAGCATGGGTATATGTAAAATGACACCCCAAAACACATTCCCCAACTTCTCCTGAGTACGGTGATACCACATGTGTGGCACTTTTTTGCAGCCTAGGTGGGCAAAGGGGCCCACATTCCAAAGAGCACCTTTCGGATTTCACCGGTCATTTTTTACACATTTTGATTTCAAACTACTTACCACACATTTGGGCCCCTAGAATGCCAGGGCAGTATAACTACCCCACAAGTGACCCCATTTTGGAAAGAAGACACCCCAAGGTATTCGCTGATGGGCATAGTGAGATCATAGAAGTTTTTATTTTTTGTCACAAGTTAGTGGAATATGAGACTTTGTAAGAAAAAAAAATCATCATTTTCCACTAACTTGTGACAAAAAATAAAAAGTTCTATGAACTCACTATGCCCATCAGCAAATACCTTAGGGTGTCTACTTTCCGAAATGGGGTCATTTGTGGGGTGTTTGTACTGTCTGGCCATTGTAGAACCTCAGGAAACATGACAGGTGCTCAGAAAGTCAGAGCTGCTTCAAAAAGCGGAAATTCACATTTTTGTACCATAGTTTGTAAACGCTATAACTTTTACCCAAACCATTTTTTTTTTTACCCAAACATTTTTTTTTTATCAAAGACATGTAGAACAATAAATTTAGAGCAAAATTTATATATGGATGTCGTTTTTTTTGCAAAATTTTACAACTGAAAGTTAAAAATGTCATTTTTTTGCAAAAAAAATCGTTAAATTTCGATTAATAACAAAAAAAGTAAAAATGTCAGCAGCAATGAAATACCACCAAATGAAAGCTCTATTAGTGAGAAGAAAAGGAGGTAAAATTCATTTGGGTGGTAAGTTGCATGACCGAGCAATAAACCGCTAAAGTTGTGGAGTGACGATTTTTAAAAAAGGGCCTGGTCTTTAGGGGGGTATAAACCTGTGGTCCTTAAGTGGTTAAGACAAGTGTATTAAACAGAAAGCCAGAAATGTATGCATGTTGATGTAAATCTATATCACAGGATGTATAGATTTAGATTTTTGACTTTCAGATAGTACCAAATGTGTGTGACTTTTAATAATTTTGGTGCAATCTTTTCTTAAGACTGGTGTATGAAATGCTAGTCTTAAAGGGTTTCTACCACCAGAAATACTGTTATGTAGCTGACTGATATAGCGATGTGCTAATGTCCGCACTACATAACAGTATGTTTTTTACCTTTCTCCCTGCAGCCGTTCTGATAAAATAAGCACTTTTATAATATGCTAATGAGCCTCTAGGTGCTATGTTGGCGGAAAATCAGCACCTAGAGGCTCCGTCTACTCACCCTTTATCCCGCCCAGGTCCCCTGTTCTGCCCGCCCCGCTCCTCTTGATTGATGTCACGGTTCGCAGCGTCGCTGATGAAATCCCGCGACTGCGGCGTTCACTTCTGTATTCGGTGCAGGCTCACTGAGTGAAGGCTGCTCTCCTGATGCCGGCTTCCTCACTGTGACGTTAGATCTGACCAAGGATCTAATTTTGTCAGAGCAAAGAATGAATTGAAGAAAGCTCTAAAAGAGATCGATAAATAAAAAGTAACAGTGAAACAGTGTCATTTTCACATGAATGCTCCACATGCAAGCCATACAGTAGGAGTTTGGGAAAGACAAATCAGAACTGTAGGAAATGTGTTAAGTTCAGTGTTGAAAAAGAACGCCGGAAGAATAGATGATGCTTCACTTAGGACCCTATTCTATGAAGTAATGTCTATTGTTAACAGTCGTCCACTTACAGTTGATAACCATCTACTTCACCTTAAATCTGATTACATACAACTACTGTCATTCAGACAGACCCGGGAGGCGGGCCTAGTACTACTTGGGAAGAGCGTGACATGCGTGCGCACGCTAGAAGCAGAAGCGCCGATTGCTGCAGAGAGAGAAGTAAAGTGCCGGAGCAGCATGGCCGAGAGACAGGAGAGCTCTGCACCTGAAATGGCATCCGGACAGAACCCGGTCGCCGCCCCAACTTGGACCCCCACAGACATGACTCCGGAGCTGCAGGTTCGTGTGCAGGAGTTGTGGGACCGTCACTGGAGGGAGCGTAGTGGAGACCGCGGCCCTGAGTCTGCAAAGAGCAGTGCAGGTCAGAATGCACCCGCGACGCTGCGACCCCAGTCTCTGAAAATAACCGAAAGGTCCGGTCAGTCTGAGGATGTTCCCACCATTGCGTGGCCCACTATGGAACATACCGCGCTTTGGGCAAAATTGTCTGCAGAAATAAAGTCTGCCCGACTGCCGCGCAATCATGCCTGCAACCATTATAATGAGGGACTAACCTGCAAACTGTTGGAGGCACCGGTAAAGGATTTCCTGGCAAGTTTACCAAAGAGGATTTATATGCCAAAAGGAGATGGCAAAGAGTTTAATATCTATCAGAACAGTTTTAGAATAGATGGAGGAAAGAGTATTTAGCCAATCTGATGCTAAGAAGTAAATGGCAAACACCCAGAAGAAATGTCCAAGTTTATGACATAGTGTTAGTAAAAGAAAATTTACCTAGAAATCAATGGAAATTGGGAAATGTTCTAGAAGTTCAAAAGGATGAAGACAAACTAGTAAGAAGAGTGTTGTTACAAATAGGAGACTCAAAACCTGACAAAAAAGGAAAACGTCTCCCTACTCCACTCAAGCTAGAAAGTCCTATACAGAAGTTAGTTGTTCTACTTGAGAGTGATAAAAGACACTTGGAAATTGAGAACCTGATGGAAAATTCCTCAAATTCATGTTCAAGTCCTACCACTAAGAACATAGAATTATAGGTAATTTTGGTGGGAGTGTAGCTGGCCAGCTAAGACCTGTCCTAGGTTGCCAATATAGCTTATATGTTTATACAGCTAGACCTGCCAATAACCTTAATACAGTTCCTATGTTTG
This sequence comes from Bufo bufo, assembly GCF_905171765.1. Taxonomy (NCBI): domain Eukaryota; kingdom Metazoa; phylum Chordata; class Amphibia; order Anura; family Bufonidae; genus Bufo; species Bufo bufo. The sequence goes on along the minus strand of NC_053391.1, from coordinate 542,227,298 downwards.
TGTGTTAAAGACAATGGCAGAGTTATTTACAGTGACTTCATGTTTGGATGTCATATAACTATTATATTGTCACGACCCATGGTCATGGTCGTGACTCAGGATCCGCAAGCTGTTGCCTGCGGTTTGGTTTTATTTTCAGCCACAGGTGAGGGCCGCTAGTATGTTGCCTCACTTGTGGTTGCCGCTGGCAACATGTGGTTCTATTGCAGTTTGGCAGCCTGAGCTGGTGCTGGGCAGCTTGCTGCAATGTGCTTGCGGTTACACCTGGTTGGGTGTGTGTGTATGTATGCACTTTGTATGTCTGTTTGTTGTGCACGAGGTTGTGTTTGTGTGCACTGTGACACCTCCCTTCACTTGTGGTTGTCCGCGGCAACGTCTGGTGTTGTGTGCATGTGGTGGCAGTGTCTCGGCCTGCTGGCTGTTCCTCAGGACATGATTGCCACGCATGCCGTTGCCGGCGGTAACAGGTGAGTGTGTTTGTGTGCACTTTCTCCTTTAAGTGGCTGTCTTCCCTTCCCTGGTGTGTGAAGGGTTAATTCCCTTCTGTGTGTGTGAACAGTGGGTGTGTCTGTGTGGGTGTGGCTACTTGGGCTATAAAGCCTCAGTGAAGACCTGAAGCTGAGGGGTACTCCAGCCTTGTTTGTAAGCTGGCGGCACCCTCCTGGTCCCTTATACCATCTGCCAGTGAGGGCCACCCTTGTGGTCATAAATCTAGTTTTATGTTACAAGATGTTATGAAGATGTTTGTTTGGTCTTTATTCTTTGCAGCTTATGGTCCTGGGTTCCTGTGTGATGTGTGGTGTGTGCTGTGTCCGTTTGTGTTGTTGTGGACAGCAGCACTTCCACATGGGTTACAGGCTTTGTGTCTGTGGCAGGTGAATGTTGTGTTGGTGGCATGTACCTGCCATTGCCATAAGTTGTATATGTTCCCCCTTCCATGCAGCCTGGCCAGTGAGACTCCTGTTCCTCCATATCCAGAAGGGACAGGTCGTCTTACCCTGCTCTTAGTTTAGGGCCACCTTGAGGGCTAGCAGGGACTTCAAGATTCCGGAGAATGAGCCCTCCTACCATCAAGGTCGGTTCATGCAGCTAGGAGTCAGGGTCAGATTAGGGATGCGATAGGAGGTGACCTGCTCCCGAATTCTGTGGTCCTGGCCAAGCAGCGACCACCATCTTCCGTCATCGCACGGCTGAGGGTTTTCCCCATCCACAGCCGTGACATATATATTGTGTTCACAGAGGCAGAAAAGAGAATATGCCTTTAAGATTCATTATATGGATGTGAGGTAAGCTCAATGACACAGAAACAAAAGAAAGCATAGAGTTGAATTGTTGTTGCTGGGCAGGAGTTTTGACCAATTACAGCCAGCCTCACACACAGCTTGTGTGGGAAATTCCCTTAGCAGGAGAGAAGCTGAACAGACATTCACTCCACTAATAGCTGTGTTTTATGGAAGCAGAGGGGCCAAAATAGGTACATAAAACAGTTATATAATGTTCTTACTGTTAATATAGTGATTAGAATTGTATACTGAACCAGTTATATATGTGTTTACTTACAGTTCCACTAATTGCAAACTACAAAGTTCACAACAGCAAATTCAAATTCCATATTGCAATCCAAATTGCATACAATCATACCAGATCATACTCAACCAATCTGCAAATAGTTACTGCTAACTGCATACTGCAAACTGTGACCCAATTCAGCAAGTAGAACTATTGGTTAACCTCAGATATACCTCTCAGAGAGATCATAAAGTGCTTAAATAACTTAAAGTGAGAGTACAGATACTCAAGAGAGAAATATATCTGCAGCGTCCCACTACGTGTGTGTGGGCACTGCTTAAAAGCACTTTTTACCTTGTCAACAGTACTATGTTGTAATGTATGATTTTGTATTAATGTATCTGCAAAATCCCTGTTACCAGGCAGATTAGGTGTAATTTATACATCCCACCACTAGATGGGGATATAGCTAAGGTCTTATATATACCTAGGTCAGGCGTAGTGAGGCAGTTCAGATCAGATGATGATAGTGGAGTAAAAATGTAGTCAGAGAAGAGAGCAGATCTGAGGAGATCAGATTAGTGGGAGAAAATGTAGGGTGAAGACTCCATGACACAGATTAGTGAGTGGAGCCAACTTCGCTAGGATTTGATACTTAGATGTGAGGCGCAGAAGAGCGTTTTCCTTCTGTGGCCGGACTATAGACTTGCATCCCTGACAAGTAGGAGAAGAGTTTGCCTCCCTGTAAAAGAAACAAGCTTTCCTAAGGAATCATTGGTGATAAGAGTCATTATTGAGGGCCACAGACACCTTTGCATGGTGGAGGATTTATAGCTTCTGGCAGCCACACCAAACTTCTGAGAGACAGTTGAGTTTTCCTGTCTAAATATTCAGCTTGTAGGGGAAAGACAAGGAATAGGATCCCACACATCAAAAGGAACCAGGTACACCTAACCCACTGCTCCCAAAACTAAAAACCTGAAATGCCTAGAAACAGTGGATTTGCAGAATCAACTCTGTACCACCAACTGCATTTTTGTACTGCTGCAACCAAAGACATCTAAAGTAAAAGTTGTGAGTTGCATCTTACCACTGTCTACCTTATTATTACCACTATTGGTTGTACCACCATTAACGGTACTGGCGTCACGACAAAAACTATCAAGGGACTCAGCCGCAACAAGCACCCCTAACATCAAGGGCACCTCAACCACCATCTTGGCTGATGCTTCCTACCACAGAGCGTGCCCCGGAGGATTTCCTGCTGTCCACCTCAACACTGTGCTGCCAGCCCAGGGAGGCTTTCTGCTAACCGTGAGTAAATTGATGAACTGTGTGTTATTATTTGGCCCCTCATCGGTCCACCGTGCACCTCACGTGTTGCCCCTGCGACTGGCTGGCTGCATATCCACCATTTTATGTTGAATGACAAGATTGAATAGTTGAACCACCATCTTATGCATACCACCATTTTATGATACTTTATTCAACACGTGTTTTGTACATGGACTATCTGCTGTGGAGGCGGCAGTGTTATATATGAAGAAAAGTTTAAGTTAATAAAGAAGTTATTTCAAGCATTTGATGTGCTCTTTAAACCTACTGCCTCCATAGAACGGCGCTAGCGGAATTACAGAGTTAGGCCTCATGCACACGACCGTTGTGTGCACCTGTGGCCGTTGTTCCGTTTACCGTGATTTTCTGCGGACCAATTGACTTTCAATGGGTCAGTTGAAAACTCAGCTAATGCACCGTTTGTCAACCGCGTCCGTGATCCGTGTTTCCAGTCAGTCAAAAAAATATAACCTGTCCTATTTTTTTCACGGAAAACGGTTCGTGGACCCATTCAAGTCAATTGGACCGTGAAAAAAACGCGGTGGCACACCCGATTGACATCCGCGTCCGTTTTATTTCTATCTTTTGCCATGGCCAAACTGTCTGGCAAAACTTGTGCCAATAAAATTAAAAATATATATATACAGGAAGTTTAAGGTCACAGGTTATGCTAATTGCTAGCCACCTGTGCTGATAAGCTGGTGTGTGGTGAGGCAGCCATTGCAGCTATATTTACTTCAGCCATGCCACGCTGGAATGTTGAAAGGCTAATCACTCTGGTCCAGGAGAGGCCCGAGCTCTGGGATACCAATTCCAATTCATATCTGGACCGAGGGAGAAAGGATGCTGCGTGGGAACAAGTGGCCCGTAGCATGAGGAGGGCCGAATGGGCCAAAGCTGATAGCCGAGGCCGGGCAGATTTAGGTAAGTGATAGCAATGTAGTTGTGCTGTCCTTGCCCTCTGTGTGCCAAAATGATGTAGTTATAAATTCCCTGTGGTCCCAATAGTGTTTATTTTGTGGTCCAGCTTCATTTTGCATAAAGGCCTGTTTTTTAATGAATCGTGCACTAAATACCATACCCCACCATTTCTAACTTTAAATGGCTGTCCCTCCCTTTGCTACTGCATACAGTACTCATGTATAATAACATGTATGGGCACTTTTTATTTGGTGACACATGTGTCCCTGTTGTAATTGAGCATCTTAGAGTTGTCACTCTCACATATTCTAAAGTATTTTAGTCCAAATGGCTTGCACGACTAGTCTCCTCCTTCTTGAACTTGTTTATTAGTATCCACACACCTGCAGTACTGTACCATGTGCTGTTTTTTCTGGCCAATTTTGATAATTTTGTGATTTGTCTTCTTGAACTAGGTTAACATTTATTTTATTTTTTATATTGCTATTTGTATGTATTTTTGTTTTCAATAAATTTTTTACTAATTTGTATATTATGTCATTTCTTAACAGTCAAACAGACTAAAACACGATGTGCGAGTTGCAGAGACCAATTTTGAAGGGAGGTCACCAGCAAAGGCCGGAGTGGGGAGGGAACCTCCAGGAAAAGACCCTATATTTATACTGCGCAGTTGCAGTTTTTGAGGCCAGTTATGGATTTGAGGCCGTAAGTATTTTTAATGTTTTTTGGTCATTTAAAATGTTTAGGTTAGAATCTTGGTGAGCAATAGTGTAAAAGAATGTAATGGGTTGTGTTGCGTTGTACTATTGATGACCTATCCTTTGAGTAGGTCAGGCATGTCTAAACTGAGGCCATCCAGCTCTTTCCAAACTGCAACTCCCAGCATGCCATAATAGCTGTAAGCTATCCAGTCCCGCTGGGAGTTGTAGTTGTGCAACAGCTGGCGGCCAACAGTTTGTACATGCCTGGTGTAGGTTGTCTCCATCATATTTGTGGTGGAGTCACACCAGGCACCACCGCTGATGAGCTGTTGATGAGACAACACGTGCAGTGCACAATGGTGCCTCCCCTCTCTCTTTTGTTCCTGTGAAGCAATATTTTCACGGTCAAGGAACATAGATGTTTGCAATCAGATCAAGAATAGAGAAGGGAGATAGCACGTGCGCAATGCACGCATTATCTCCTCATACAGTTGATCATCCTTTTTGACGGCTGTTGGTCACACACCAATATATTCTTGTGTACCTATCCTATGGATAGGTGTCAAATCTCAAAAGGTAGGATAATCCCTCCTGTTTTTTGGGAGCCCTGAAGAGTGTAGCCTTTTTTGTTTGTTTTGGTTGTGGTTATATTTTTTCAATAGAAACCTGTTATCATACTTTTGTATGTTTTTGAATTTGACACCCATTAGGTATTGTAATGGTCATTTATATAGGTTAAATAGTATACTACAAACCACAACATGGATTCCTTAAATTTCTCATATAAAATGACAATAACATAATCCTTCTGAAAATGGATTATACTGATGTTCCAACTACGTTTGACCAGCAGAATTTAAACTACTACTCCCAACATGGTCAAGTGTTGCCTGGTACATGTTGTTTCTCTGTAAATTATGTTCTACTATGTTTACATTACATCCTGTATGTTTGGATGGTGGAAGCAGGCCACATACAGACGAGATGGACTGAATATCAGCACTGGTTTTGGTCCTTGAATGAGTAAACCTCTTCTGAGGCTGGACAGCTCCAAACGAAAAACAATGTGTTCCAAATAGTGTTACATTAGGCCTTTACTTGACATGTCCCATCGTTTATTGTAAAATTATCAGCAATTTTTAATGTAATTTTTCTCATAGAAGTTGTTATTCATTGTGTAAAATAAAATTTAAGATGTATGCTGCCACAACGTATATATATTGTAATCACGCGGCTGTTTTCACTTAATATAAATTATGTACTTTTGCAATGATGGAATCAAATGTTATAATATATTTTTTTGTTTCTTTCAAATACAGTACTGTGGACAGTCTGGATGCCTCTGATGATTCGGAGACGGGGGGCAGTGAAACCCCGGCGGTTTTCTCCCCGGCCACAAGTCCCGCACCTACGCCGGCAGAGGACCCAGAGGATTCTACAATGGCCCAGGACCCCCTACCACTGGCCACTCCACCCAGAGTTAATCGGCCGCAGCCGAGGCGTCGCCGCCAAGTCCCTCCCTCTACCTCTGGGCAAGAGAATCGGGAAATGATTGACGCACGCGTCATGGATTTTCTTGCCCAGAGGAGGAGTGATGGCTTGGAGGAGAAGATGCTTAGGGGACTAGGGTCACTAATGAAGCAGGTCACTCCTGAAAAATATCATGAGTGCCTGGCTCCCCTTACCAGGGAGACATTCTTGGGGAAATTAATGTACTCAAAAATGAGATACTAACTTCTGCTCAGCAGCAGAATTTATTTTGGGATACTGTGATCATGAGGTATTAGAAAAATTTTTGGACTATATATGCCAAATATTAAAGATGTTTAAGTCAATTTACATTTAAACGAAAACATCTTTAATATTTATTTAGATGCAGTTTAAAATATGTGATGTCCAAAAAATCTCAGCCCGCAAGCCCACGTCAAGGGTCCTCATTCTATTGCGAGTCCCTACACTCAACTACCACAATAAATTTTAGTAATCTATCTACAAAATAATAAACAACTAAAGAGCCCAGAAGATTTCAAAAACTGCCACTAATAGCGTCCCTCTGCCATGGCAAGGACCCCTCTGGGCTGTAAAAGTAGTCTGCATAGAGTTCCCGAACTGCAATGCCTGCAGTCCCAGGTCGTCTATGCAGGGTCCTTTCCAAACCCAAATCTGATGACGTAGGAAGATCTTCCATGTCAACAGAAGAGGAAGCCTCGTGAATCCTGGTGAAGTTGTGTAGAACACAAGCTTTTATCACCAGGGTTGCATTCTCCGGATCCATCTGTATGGATGACAAAAACACCCTCCACTTGCTAGAGAGTATCCCGAAAGCGCACTCAACATATCGACGGGCACGAGTCAACCGGTAGTTGGAAATACGCCTCCTGACATCCAAGCCACGCTTTGGAAAGGGCCGCATAACATGTGGAGTCGATGCAAACCCTTCATCCGCCACAATGACAAATGGAGCCGGCGGACCTGCATATCAGGGCAGTCTTCTGGACTCGGGCAGGGCAAGCTGGTTGGCACGAAGCCGCTCACCCATTGTAGAAGCACTAAAGATGCGAGCATCCGCAGTGCCTCCATAGGCCCCGATATCAACCATTATAAACCGGTAGTTACTGTCAGCAACAGCCATCAGCACTACCGAAAAATATTGTTTATAATTGAGGAATCGGGACCCTGAGTGAGGAGGCTTCTTCACACGGATGTGCTTGCCATCCATTGGCCCGATGCAGTTTGGAAACTGCGCAGCAATTTGGAAGCCCTCAGCAATCCGAACCCAAGCGGCATCACCGTCTCTCGGAGTTGCTGCCAGATGACATGGCAAGTGTGACGTACAATTCGCGAGATCGTCGAGGTTCCTAAAAGAAACTCAAAATGCAGGGATGCAAAAGAGTTTCCAGTTGTAAGGAATCTGTTGAAAATAGGAAAAATCAGTCAGCAGCAAATCAAAGGGAACAACAGATTCATGAATCACGTATAATGTTGTAAACAAGACATGATTTAAAACACTCTATGTCAGTGGTGGCGAATCTATGGCACGGGTGCCAGAGGCGGCACTCAGGGCCCTCTCTGTGGGCACCCGCACCCTTGAAAAAGTATATGGTTTTCCAATATACCTTAGACTTTTCAAAACATTCATCAGCACAGGGCAGACTATGAACAGGACAGGCAGCACTGAATGTAGGCAGGCTATTATCGCTAAATGATAAAATACATGGAAGATAAACTATATTGGACTATAGTATTCAGGTGAAATTGCCGTGTTGGCACTTAGCGATCAATACGTGGGTTTTGGGTTTAAGTTTCGAAACTCAGTCTGTAAATGGCTCGCCATCACTGACCTATGTCCTTTGTCGATTAAACAAAAATGAAAAATTTTAATTTGAGTCTATGATCAAAACACTACCAGCTACTGGGGTGTGGGCAGTGCTTCCACAACTAAGTGACAACAACTGTGTTTAGCCCCTTTGAAATGCTAAAAGTTATGGACAAGTTCTCAATTATGTGAACATTATGCATGATGAGGACGCTAGCGGAAAATCTCAGGGGTTGGCAGCACTACAATCCAACAAAATAGGGTACAGACCGGTATATAGGCTTCAAGCCAGGTGGTGCACGCAGAGAGGGATCAATTCTTCCAGACACTACAATAATCCGCAGCACTGGGCAGTAGTTGCCGAAAAATGATGATTTATTCAGTCAGACAGGCAGGTTACAGCCTGCTGTAACCTGGCTGACTGACTGAATCAATCACCATTTTTCACAAACTACTGCCGAGTGATGTGGATTTTTGAAGTGTCTCAAGGACGTAAACTGAACACAAGTTTGAAACTTCTCAGGATGCAGGCGCAGATCTTTGTAGAGGGTATGAAAGTGTCCTTTCCGGTAACGTTGAGGAACAATCGGATGGACCCAAAATTGCCGCCTTCTACTTAGTTCCTCATCCAACAAAGGAGTGCGCTGTCTCCATCGCCGAGAAACAAGCCAATGCAGTACGACCTCTTCCTCTGAGTCATCCGCCATGGTGATACAGCAAAGAGAAGCAACCAAAATAACCTCTGTACTCTGTAAAGACTACAGAAAATGGCCACAAAACCAAACTCAGGTGACCAGCATATATACCAGTATCCTGGGTGGAGTTATTAAAAATATTTTTTTTTCACCATTCCTTGTTTTCTGACGGGCCGCAAAAAAAACTGACACACGGAAGCACAAGGGAAGAAAAAACGGACACGGATCACGGAACAACGGAACCCCGTTTTGCGGACCGCAAAAAAATACTGTCGTGTGCATGAGGCCTTATAGACAGTCTGGTTAGACTAAAAAGTCAGAGATATCAAAATTCTTCTAATGCCACAGCACCAAAGGCACTTCTAGTGCTGCACCTGCCACAGGCGAGAGGGGCTTATAAACAAACTTTCAGGGCAATTGGAGCAACTTTGGTTTGGGCCAAATTGAACTTTTTTATATATTCGGCGAACTGGACCCTAAACAAATCTCGACTGGTTCACTCTTTGCTCTAATTATATGCTTTTTAACTAACTGCTCTTTTCCATGGTAATGACCACCCTGCAATCCAGCAGCAGTGGTCATGGTTGCACAATAAAAGAGAAGGCCTATATCCTATAGTATGCAAGCCTGGCCACTGCTGCTGGATTGTAGGGAAATCATAACCATGGAAACGAGCAGTGTATTATGTGATGTAAAAATGAATGAAGCCAGCAAAGGAGGCAATATGGACAATCACAATACATTAGTAAGCGCCTTGTATTAACTTTCAACATGATAAATGCCATCTGCTGAAGGGAGACAACCGCTTTAAGTGAATAAATATTTCCCCACATAACTTTAGTACATATTAATCAACTTAAAGGGAATCTGTCACTAGCAATTTACCATTTTTTTTTTCATGAATCCATGTTTAACTGAGTACCTTTTTTCCATCTGTCTTGTTCTTTTGATTGTCAGTCTTGTCATTTCTTCAAAAAATCGATTCTTATGATATGTAAATGACGCTGTAAGGAGCCCAGAGGGGCGTTCTTCTTTCTCCACGGTGCCCAGGAACGCCCCTCTGAAGTTCCGTGCCCCTCTGATCTTGGAGGCGTTATTAGATTTCAAATTTCGGCGGGCACGGCACTTCAGAGGGGCGTTCCTGGGCACCGTGGAGAAAGAAGAACGCCCCTCTGGGCTCCTTAAAGCGTCATTTACATATCATAAGAATCGATTTTTTGAAGAAATGACAAGACTGACAATCAAAAGAATAAGACAGATGGAAAAAAGGTACTCTGTTAAACATGGATTCATGAAAAAAAAATTGGGGTAAATTGCTAGTGACAGATTCCCTTTAACTACTCCTGCTGGAATGATCAGACTGTATGTTCAATGTGGCATGTTCCCTTTAAAAGGGGTTGTTACATGAAAAACACATTATACATTTTTCAAACCAGCACTTGGAATGTGTTGAATTGCTTTTGCAGTATCCTGCTCCCAAAAGTTTCCGCATGCTGCAAAGCCCTAGATGGGGCTGGTGTCACTCTCTATATAAGGGAGGGCAGAACACTCTGGAGTCATATGCAAAATGTAGTAGCTAACACTTTAGCTCAAATTGGACATGGATTCACCCAGGAAAAAGCCATCTATAGAAAGCTCTACGGCACCCATGTCCAGAAGTAGCCTCTGATGCCTGGATACACACCTGAACAGTCTGACCCACCTGTGTAACTTTCCACATCCCAAGTTGGAAGAGTGGATTACCAACCTGTACAATGAAGTGTTTGAATGCTGCTGAGGGGAATGTCCTTTTGGTTGCAAGATATTTCCTAAAGTAAAGTGTTCCACCCCACATCGGGATGCTAAGGTAAAAGTCAGTTAGCAAGGTTCAGAGTAAGGGCTCAAGCACACGGCCAAATCCGTATTGCGGTCCGCAAACAGTGGGTCCTCAGTATACGGACCCCGGCCGTGTGCACACCACATCATAGACTCCGCGGGGTTTCTCTCTGTGCCTCCCCACCGCAAAAAAAAGAACTTGTTCAATTTTTTTTGCGGTGCGGACGGATCACAGACCCATTCAAGTTGAATAGGTCTGGATATGTCTGCGGAAGCCACACGGGTGTACATCCATTTTTTTTGTATTGAGAATGTAGTTGTATATACATGCGGATAGCACCCATTTTCAATTTATTTTGGTGGTGTCCTTCTGATGTGACATGGTGGCTAAGGGGGAGATTTATCAAAACTGATGTAAGGGAAAACTTGCTTAGTTGCCTATAGCAACCAATCAGAATCCGCCTTTCATTTGCCACAAGAGCTCTGAAAAATGAAAGGTGGAAACTGATTGGTTGCTATGGGAGACAAACCCAGTTTTCCTTTACACAAGTTCTGATAAATATCCCCCTATGTGTATGAGATTAGGCAAATATCATGTACACATTACTTTTTTTTCAGTAATTGACCTACTGTGTGGACTTAGAAATTTGCAGCATGTCAATTCTTTGTGCAATTTTTTGGTGCATTGCAAAGGGTGAGATGGCAAAACCCCCTTCAAATCCACAGCAACTAGCTAGAAACAAGCTACGAGTAACACATGCGCTTTTTGGTGTGGATTTGGTGCAGAAACGCACAGAAATTGGCAAGAAAATCTGTGCAGATATACTGTTTCTAAACCCATACTCGTATGTAGGAACCCTAAGGGTGCTACTTGTGATGCAGGTGACTGTATGCAGTTACTGCATCAACAAACTTTCATTTACAACCCAGTTATAGAATTTAGTCAGTTTCTCAGCTAATTAAACCCTTAATTGTAGCTGACTCAATTCTTTAACTGCAGCAACTGCATCCCAGCTGTGCTAAATGGCAGCAACCTAAGGGTATGGCCATATGGTCAGGTTTCTGCATGCGGTTTTGGAAGCCAAAATCAGGAGTGGATCATACGGCAGAAACTGCTGTACTATGCTATGGCTTCTGCTGTGGGTTTTCATGTGTACCTAATCTAGATTTTGCTCCATTGAATTGAATAGAGCTAAACCGAAACCAGGCTCCCACTGCAGCTTTGAGATGGTTCCACGTTGTAACCATGCCAAGAATGGACCTGTACATTCTGGGCACAGCCTTAAAAACCACGCTGCAAAAATCTTTGGCCCCATGAACTGTGGCAAGGCCTCCCAACCGCCCTGAAACCTGCGTCCAAAATCCTCCATCTGAACATATCCTAAGTGTGCTGTGTGGAGAGAAGCCTGTTGTCAAGACTGCAGAGTAAGCTTCATGTGAAGACTAGCCACATCCTATGTCAAGCAACAGTGAGCCATCTTCATCACTGCCATTGGGAGGGAGGCTCCATGCACAGTTGTCATTGCCTAATGAGTTGCGTGCAATGGCAGAACAAGAGCTTGTCGCCAGAGGAGCTTGTTGCCACCAGTCGAGTCGAATCAACCAAGCTTGTTGCCTCTTGTGAAGCCATTAAACCTGTTGCCTGTTGTAACCCTTAGGCCAGTTGACTCTTGTAACCACCAAGCTATAACTCTGTCAGCCTGGTTTCTTCCACCATCTTTAAGTGAGGAGCCCACATACACCATTCACTGGCCAAAAAGATAAGGTCTGACCTCTCCCCACCCAACACATGCTCTCTGATTCTAATTACAACTAGTGTTGAGCGAACTTCTGTTTTAAGTTCGGCGTCTAAAGTTCGGCTTTATTGATTCCGCTACCACGGACCACAACGGAATTCAGAATCCATATCGGAATTCTCCGCTAACCGGAAGCCGAACTTTAGACGCCGAACTTAAAACAGAAGTTCGCTCAACACTAATTACAACCAGTAGTATTCTGACTGCAGATGGTAAAATGTTCCAGTCTGCTCCTTCATGCTGCCATATGTAATTTTTTATTTTAATAGATAATAATATAACAAACCTGTAAAGCGATTGCTGTAATTAATGAATACAAGAAAGGAGGATACTATTAAAAACAGAACTGCTGGATGTGAAAAGAAAATGAGTCACAGACATAGAAAAACTTATGAACCCTGCTATGACCTATTATTTGTTGTCATGACAACTTTTGCACTCGGACCCATGAAACACTGGTTTATTGAAGTAGTCACTTGTATTTAACAGCTATTGTTCTATATATATAAATACCATAATGAGATCCATTGATCCTGCATGTTTGCACCTAATGCTATAGGCTTGTCATGGCAGAAACCTGTTCTCAATAAGCTTTATATACTGTAAATCCAGCACAATACACCGTGGCACATTCTTTGTGGGTGAAACATACTCTGTAGATAGGTTTCCAGTTGTTTATTAACATCTCTTCAATAATGCACCTGTTAATGTGCATTGGTAGACTTGCATTGGATATGAACTTTAGATTTCTACATTTACTAGGCTGTTTATTTTAATTAAAACCGGCAATTCTCAATGACATTAAGGCCATTCCTTCTCTGGTTACTGCTCGTCAATTTAGCTCTCTGTCAAATTAGTGTCTTGTTGACATACTGGTTTGTCGACTTAATGCGCTTCACCCTCCAGGATCTTATCTACACGTTTTAATATGGGTTGATAATTTTCCCCTACATTTGCTTGTCATTTACACTACATTCACTTCACAGTTTCTAAATTACAGTCATTCTGCATTCCATATTTCACTGTGCATGACAGCCTCGATGGCTAAGTGAAAAGGAGAAAAGTACCGTCCTTTTGTTGACAGAGGAAACATTACATTAGATGGACAAATTATTTAAACCTCCAATTAGTAAGGAGGGTCCTTTCATGTTATCTCGCTATAGCCCTGCAGGAGCTATTTATTCTGCTGTATTAATAAAATGATATATCTATCAAAGCTTTTACGTGCATGTGGCTATGAATGACATGTTTTTTTCAGACCAGCTTCTGTATGGTAAAATATATTAAGCAATGCTGGTTACCATCTGCGGTATTACATGGTCACATAATCGAGGAAGTCTAGTTCAACACGAATGGTGATTGGCAGCAATTCTAAAGGAATTTGACCCGTGCTTTTCCAAAAGTTAGGATAAATTGTGAATCTAAATTTTGGTCAATTTGATTCAGGTGCCTTTCTTGAAATGACAGACATTTTTCAGCTTAGAAGACAGGAAGACCACATTCAGGCGATATGTGTATGTGTAGGTCTATACACACCAGTAGGCATTTGCTCTCAGAAAGCAAAAAAATTTTGGCCATTTTTTTTTTAAACATAAAAAAATCCTATGATGAAATTTGTTTTTAAAGGGGCAGTTTTTTGTTTTTTCTTTACTACCAGCATCCATGTGTTTACCCAGCCATATAGGTCACGTTAAGCACTTTAAGATTAATAATGTAGGCTAGGCATAAAAGAACTTAAATGAGTTGCATACAGTTTTAGGAGGCCTCAGAATGTTATAAAAAACTTTTCAGGGCAATTCAACCTGAATCAAATGGCCCAACTGATTCAGCCAAATTAAATCCAAATCAAATATCAAGAAATTCGTTCAACACTAGTGATAGGCTGAACTAGATAAACTTCAGTTACTAAACAATATTGCACAGATTTTCCAGCAAGTTAAGGAATTCATGCAATAATCCAAATATTCAATTAACAGAAGTACTGGTTGTGCACATGAGACCAGCAGAAATGTTTTGTTTGCATGGTAGATTGCCTATGATGGTTTGTGCTGGCTGCATTGTGCTGGCAGACACTTTCTGGTAATGCCTGCACAATTAGGCCGTTTTTTTTGCGAGCGTACGGGCCGTTTTTCTGTGGTCCGTATACGGAACCATTCATTTCAATGGTTCCGCAAGAAAAACGGAATATGTTCCGTATGCATTCCGTTTCCGTATTTCCGTTTTTCCGTTCCGTGGTCCATTCAAGTCAATGGGTCCGCAAAAAAAAGGAACACATACGGAAATGCATCCGTATGTCTTCCGTATCGTTCCGTTTTTTGCTGAACCATCTATTGAAAATTTTATGCCCAGCCCAATTTTTTCTATGTAATTACTGTATACTGTACATGGCATACAGAAAAACGGAACGGAAAAACAGAAAGAAAACGGAAACACAACGGAACTCAAAAACGGAACAACGGATCCGTGAAAAACGGACCGCAAAAAACTATAAAAGCCATACGATCGTGTGAACTAGGCCTTAATGTGAGCCCTGTATGCCACTAACTGGACATTGTATGTCAAGATCTATATAATCACTGTATGTGCTAGCAGCTAGTGATGAGAGGCAGGGGCAATATTCAAATTCGCAATATTTCGTGAATATTTTGCAGAATATTCATCATATATTCGCAAATTCGAGATTATATTCTTGATTGCGAAAATCGGCAATGTAATATTCGCATAATGCGCGCAAAATACAGGCGTGGGTCACTTATACTAAATTTTTCAAGGTGGTATAAGTTTCTTGAGACTGGAGAAAATGGTTGGCACAGTAGAACATTAGAATAGCTTTATATGCAGATAGAGTGCTCCAATATATTCGCGCTTGTGAATTTTCAGCAATTAATGATGCGCATGTTTTTTCGCAATACGTGCAACTTGTGACATCACAGCACTATGCCTGTAGCATGTATGTATGGACAGCAGAACCTATCTGCTACACTATAGATCAATCTAAACTACACTGACTATCTCCCCCTAACTATCTGAATTATATATATAAGTTAACTGTCTAATGTATTAACACAAAGCACAGAGCACAGCAATGACACTGCTGTCTCTTTGGGGAGGTTCTTATATAGTAAGTGGTAGGCAACTTTCCTATTGGTTGCTATGAATGTTGCTAAGCTGTGACAGAGATATTGCAGCATTCTCATTGGCCCTCAAGCTAGAAACAGGGAGGGATCATGTGTACTGTGAAAAAAAAAAATCTAGAATATTCTAAATTACGAATATATATCACTATATTCTAAATATTCGCAAATTCTCAAAGTGCCGATATTCGCGATTCGAATATTCGTGCCCAACACTACTAGCAGCATAGTGGCTCAATGGTTAGCACTGGTGCCTTGCAGCGTTGGGGTCCTAGCTTCAAATCTGACCAAGGACAACCTCTGCATGGAGTTTTTATGTTCCCCTTGTGTTTGCATAAGTTTCCTCCGGGTACTCCAGTTTCCTCCCACGCTCCAAAGACATACTGGTAGGGAGCTTAGATTGTGAGCCCCATTGGAGACAGCTTGATGCTAATGTCTATAAAGTGCTGTGGAATATAGCAGCGCCATATAAGTGCATAAAATAAATAAAATATAAACTATATGGCTTTATTTAGCTTATCTCTATATATCATGGTATTGCTTGACGCTATTTAGGCAGTTTAATGATAATAACTATGCATATATACCTAGTGCATGTACTATTTATATAGACACTGGATGACGTTTTTTATGCAATGCATTTACTGTTTGTTATGCAATGCATTTATTGTTTATTTTAAAGAGCCCTTAAAGGGGTTATCCAATTTATGAAACAGCCCCCCCCATGTGGCCATACCCTCACAGGTAATATACTTACCCCATTCCCGGCACCGCTCCTGGTCCCCGCACCACCGCTGCTGCTTCTCCCTGTACATTGATGAAAACATCCGGTGTCGGGGGGAGCACCCAATGGCAGGTGGGGACGGGGACAAACCTCCCTAGCATCGTGGGTGATGCTAGAAAAGCTTGTCCCTGTCCCCTCCTGCCATTGGAGATGTTTTCATCCGTGTACAGGCAGAAGCAGCAGTGGCGGTGCGGGGACCAGGAGCGGCGTGGGGAGCGGGGACCCAGGTAAGTATATTACCTGTGAGGGGCGTTGTACATCCAGAGAGGGTAACACATACATAATATAAAAAAAAAAAAATATGACAAACATGAAACTATTAACAGACTGGTACAAAGGTGGAGAGGACCCTGCCCATGAGAGCTTACAATTAGAGATGAGCGAATCGAAGTTGACAAAGTGGAATTCGATCCAAATTTCTGGAAAAATTTGATTTGCACCGAATCCGAATTTCCACACACGCTTCGTGGTAACGAATTGCATTTTTTTCCTAAAATGGCTGCTGCACATGTTGGGACATGGAGCAAAGGACTCTGGGAACGAGGGATCACCCAAAATGCCATGCATGCATCCAATCAGCAGCCAGCCCCTGTGATGTCAGAGCCCTATAAATAGCCTCAGCCATTTTGGATTCTGCCATTTTCCAGTGGGCGATAGGGACAATGCGAGAAAAAACTTCATTGTGCTAGGAAAGACTTTATTGTGCTGAAAAAAACGATCTACAAGTTCAGGGAAAGATTATTCAAGGTGTAGGGAAAAGATAGGGAAGCATCATCCACACTATAAAAGGAGAACAGGGTGCAATAGGAGAGTGTACAGCCAGGGTAATAGGAGTCATTCTATTACACCTTGCTGCACTTATTGGGGATTCAAATTACTATTATACTGCTGCTTTTAGGCTTGCACTAGATGATACCTCTGTAATTTCAGCAAACTTTGTCCCTTATTGGGGTGCAAGTGCTGCTGGGTGTATTTATAGGAAATATACAGTGGGGCAAAAAAGTATTTAGTCAGCCACCAATTGTTCTCCCACTTAAAAAGATGAGAGAGGCCTGTAATTTTCATCATAGGTACACTTCAACTATGAGAGACAGAATGGGGGGAAAGATTGCAGGATATCACATTGAATTTAATATTTTTGAAAAATTCGGTAAACCGACCTAATCACATTTTTGAGAAATTTGCTCATCTCTAATTACAATCTACAAAGTAAAGGGGAAAGACACAGTGGATGAGGGTAAAATCTACTCATCTGGGTATGTGGTGGCAGCATGCTTATTGCAGGTGGTAGGCTTTCCTGAAGAGGTGGGTTTTCAGGTTGCTTTTTAAGGTTTGGATGTTGGGGGAGAGTCTGATGTGCTGGAGTTCCACAGTATGGGTGATGCACGGGAGAAATCTTGTAGACAATTGTGCGAGGAACAGACAAGAGGAAAACAGAGGAGGAGGTCCTTTAAAGATCGGCGATTATGTGTTTGGATGTTTCGGGAAAGCAGATTAGAGATGTAAGGAAGGGACACATTGTGGACGGCCTTATATGTAGTTGTTAGTATTTCAAACTGAATTTGCTGAGCAATCGGGAGCCAGTGAAGGGATTGGCAGAGGGAAGAAGCATAAGAGAAATGAAGGGAGAGGTGAGTTAACTTTTTTTCTCAGTTATTTGGATGCTACATAATGACTGTTGAATAACATATCAGTTATGTATCAAAAGAGACATTTCATTGCCAAAAGCACGTGGACACTTGGACTTTTGATAGGCCATCAACATCAAATTGGCAGAGGTTAAACCCTCGTCATTCACACTGCTCAGCGTTTTTGAAGAGGCTGTAACCAAAAATAATGAAAGGCAGACACCAAAAATTAACATAATTAAATCCCCAAAATGTATTGGTATCCAAAACATGATCACACAAATACGGTACATTAAAATCCATTAGAGAAGGTTACATGGGAGGTGTAGGTCAACAATATTTCATAAATTTTTTTGTTCTTTTTCCTTTTTTTTTTTTTTTGGACGCATCACAGGCATGGGGAGGGGGGTGGGTGTAGGGAATGGGGATAAGGGGAAAAAATATTGAAGTTGGGGATTATTCATTTAATCCTTTTGTATTGTAATCTGTTTTGATACACTAATTAATAAAGATAATAATAAAAAAAATATATATATTTCATAAACCCACACCTCCCACATTCCACTCAATCTGCCCTTGATAGGGTACTATCTTACTGTGAGACAAGGTGCCAAATACAGAAATCAACAAAGAATAAATGCATATATAAAATGATTAGTGCAAGTAAAATGCAAATGAAAAATGATAAGTGCTACAACTGTAAATGAAATCAACAATGTCAAGTGCTAAATATTTGTCTCACATCACATGTTAACTGTGATGCAAGGAACAAAGCCCCACGCGTATCACCGCTGTCAGGACTTTGTTCGTTCCATCGCAGCTATGTTAGACAGATATTTAGCACTTGACATTGTTGATGTCATTTAGAGTTGTTGAACTTATCTTTTTCATTTGCACTTTACTTGCGCTAGTCACTTTATATACGCATTTATTTTTTGTTGATTTTTGTATTTGGCACCTTGTCTCACTGTACCCTATCAAGGACAGATTGTGTGGAAGGTGGGAGGTGTGGCTTTAGCAAATATTGTTGCTCTACACTTCCCATGTAACCTTCTCTAATGTTTTTTATGGTTTTTAATATATTTGTGTGATGATGTTTTGGATACTAATAATTTTTGAGGATTTAATCAATGTGCGCCATTTAAATTTTTCTACCGTTTATTATACTTTTCCTAAATTGATCTTGTGCCGTTCATTATACTTTTCCTTAATTTATATTGTGCTTCCAACTAGAATTGACTGAATCGAATCCAAAGAAGTGGAATTCGATCAGAATTTCAGAATAAATTTGATTCGCTGCAAAGCCGAATTTTCTCATGCTTCATGGTAGCGAATTGATTTAACCTAAAATAGTGTAAAAAAAAAAATCACACCTCCTCCATTTGCTCGCGACGGGCTCGGCCGCTGCCATCTTGATTGAAGATCTCGGCTGAAATCCTGTGCGTAGGAGGAGGTAAGTATAATTTAAAAAAAAATTCTGTTAATTTTACACTGTATTAGTACTCTCAGATGCCACGATCATGTATGAATGTGGCATCTAAGGGGTGAAATTACGGGGAGCGGCGCTATCGCAACTCCCTGTCATTGCACCCACTACTTACAAAAAAAAATGAGCTTTGTGACAAAGTAATTTGTCACAAAGCAAATTTCTTTGTAAAATCTTGAAGAAATTTGCTCATCTCTAGGGCCCACCTTACATTGTTGTTATTTTCAAGAGGCTGCAGCGCTTGTGCATTATTTAATGGACCTTTCTTCCTGAACACTGCCTAGTAGTCTTGGAAGCCAAAACGTATCCACTTCTGATTTTATCTTCCAAAGCTGCATCAAAAAACCTAAACGTTTGGCCGTACCCTCGCAGCATTAGTATCAGTGGTACAGGATGTTGTAGCGTCGTCCCATTCAAATGATCAGGGAGAAGCTCCAGCCCAGTACCCTGCATGGTGGTAGATGGAACCGTGTAAACCATGCTACACTCAGACACACAACTGATCTAATACTCATAGCATATCCATTGGAAAGGCTATCAATATTCCGATCCAAGACAACCTCCTTCACATTTACAAGGATCGCTATAATGTATCCATCCCAGTTATCAGAATATACATTATATTTATGCAATGAAACATATTCAGTAATGGAGTCCCACAACCATGTATGTTCTTTCATTGGCACGGCAGATATGGCATTTAGGCTTCTGATGTTTTATACTTATACAAATCATTTCTTAAATATGAGGGAAATATTCTGATATCAAAAGATTTTTCTTCCTTTTATTTTGAAAATGTTGTTCATGGTACAGAGAAGATTAAAACCCCCGCTGACGGACTAATATTGCTTGATGGTATAGATTGTAGTAGTAGAGGAAGCAGAGATAATGAATACTTGTTAAAAATTCGTTAAGATAAATTGTGTCTTTGATTCATGTGATAAGTAAAATGTCTGCAAGAATCAGTTAACTGGAATTATTGAGCAGCATTAAAAATGTAACCTGTTATACTGATTTGCAAGTCTAAATGTGCCTATTAACCAATTTCTATGTATGTTCCGAATTAGGTATGTGAAGTGCAGAATTATACCATTATAAGTACAGGTTAGTCATCAACACTAATATATCAAGACATGATAATAAATTGCTGCAAAATGTATTATCAAATTAGTACTATTACTTTAGTAGACGTGTGCAAGCCATGAGCTGGAGCTTGGCAAAATGAAGCCAATGTATTGAAGGGATAAAGGGAGTAAGTTGAAAAGACTGCTCAGCAGACCTGCTGGGAGCCAACTGGCTAAATAAAGCACCATTAAACCCAGACATATCCCCATGTTCACCCTAACAGCCCCTTTGATTTCATGCTCCGATGCTCTCCCTTGTTCTGTGCTGGATTGTGAAGAGCAAGGGCTTTTTTAGGGGTGTAGCTTATGGCTCATGGGCCCTGGTGCAAGAGTTAAAGGTGTTATCCAATGACTAATGTAAAAAATTAAAATCAGACATCATATAGTACATGACAATCTATTTCTAACAAAGCTAGAACCAGCTCTGTACCGCACATAGTTCCAGAGATCTCCCCATTTATTGATCTGCTGGATTTATATCAAGCTGGCAGCTCAGGGGAGTGCCTTTTCTGCTGCAGCTCAGGAGGCGTGTCTCAGCTCTCCCTATCACAGCTCAGGAGGCAGCTGAAGGATGAAACTGAGCAGGACAAAGAAATAAGAAAAAGAACAAACAGCAGGTGGCGCTATACAGATAAATTTTATTGAATAACTCAGTGGCTATGCTAAATGTTTAATTACTTGCAGTTGCAAATGTATTCAGATCCGGGTGCTGGTTTGAAAACTGTAGAATATTTTTTCGTGGGACAACCCCTTTAAGCTTGGGCCCCCCTTTCCTCAGTGCTTTGTGGCCATGGGTAGGGCCTTTGTGCTGCCTTAGGTATTTGGGCCCCCTCAGGCTCCTGGGCCCAGTAGTGACTGCTACCCCTGCACCTTCTATAGCTACGCCCCTGGCTTTTTTGTTCATACTTTTCCACTGCTAGGCGGAAGCTTCCTCCTAGCAGTATTGCCGGTGACTATCACTGGCTCTGATGGGCCGGCTTTAGCACTGCCCTAGTAGTTTTACAGGCCAAGGCAGTGCTTAAACCCGCCCATTAGTGCAGGTGTGGTTACCGGGCTCACTGCTAGGTGGAAGCCTTCTCCCCAAGGAGAGCCTGGTACATCAGCCCCCAAGGAGAGCATTGAAGTATAAATGCTCCTCTGATGCTCATATCAGGGGGGCTGTCTGGGTGAAAATGGGGATATGTCCGGGTTCAGCTCTGAGCCCAGACAACCCCTTTAAAGTGTAACTGACATTTCATTTTTCATACCCTAATGGTGTAGTAATCCCGCCTACAGTATAAGTAATTTTGTGCTTTAAAATGTAATAATTTTTAGTTTTACCTCATAATAACTCATACACATGCGTTATACGTTCCCATTCTGCAGCCCTCAAAGCGTTGTTCTGTGCAGGCTGTCTTCCCTCTGTGGTAAACAGGAGATGGGGCCAGCGCTGGTAGGAGGAGCCTAGCACTGAGTGCACGTTTACACTGTTCTAGGAGGTACACTGCCTTCTCCTAGCTCCCTGTACTTTAGAACGGCTTCAAGCACATGGCAAACATCATCACAGGAAATGCTGCGGAAGCCATCTTAGGAAGTTGCTGAAAGTGAGACACAGAGAAATAGGGTTGCTAAGGGCTGAATACAGACATCAGAAAGGTAAAATAACTGAAAAGTAAAGCTTCATGAATGCCTTCCCTTCAGCATCACATATGTTAGGGTACTTTCACACTAGCATTTTTCTTTTCCGGCACTAAGTTCCGTCAAAAGGGCTCAATGCCGGAAAAGAACTGATCATGTATATCCCCTGCGCAGACCAAAAAAAAGGTGAAAAAAATAAATGCCAGATCCGTTTTGCCGGGTGACACCGGAAAGACGGATCCCGCATTTCAATGCATTTTTCTGACTGATCAGGCATTTTTAAGACTGATCAGGATCCTGATCAGTCTTACAAATGCCATCAGTTGGTATACGTTTTGCGACGGAACTGCTTGCCGGATCACTCTGCCGCAAGTGTGAAAGTAGCCTAAGGAATTTCATTTTTGATAGTGAAATGGCAGTTACACTTTAAAACCGAGGCATATGGAGCCATGTACTGTAAGTAGCTAATTTAAAATATGTTAGCCTCTGGATCACTAGGATTTAAATCTAAATCTCTAGATTTCACTCCTTTGTCTACTGGCAAACGAGAATATGAATACGCTACTACTGGATTAACCCTTTCCCAGATAATTAAAAAATTACGCCCACATAGCTGCTGGGTTTTAAACAGCAGGTACCCGGCACTAATGTCTGCGATCACCGGTAAATGTGACTACCGCATCTGGATGCGCTAAAACCTGAAAGCACACACTTTCGGGTGTGCTCTGGGTCCCCCCGGAGAGGATCGGAGAAGCCAGATGCATTTTGCCGCTGCTTCTGTCCTCCTGAATAAACAGAATAAACAGAAGCTGCCACACATTAGTTGCTATAGAGTCCCTGCCTGTGGCAGGACTCCATAGGAACATAAGGGGAGATTTATCAAACTGGTGTAAAGTAAAACTGACTTAGATGCCCATAACAACCAATCAGATTCCATCTTTCATTTTGGATTCCGTGGCTAGAGATACATTAGGAGGTTACAGGATAAATATGTAACTGTACAGGCCCCAAAAATTAGGCAATAGGCATTACCTGACAGCAAAGAACTTTGGATTCTGTGGCTGGAGGTACATTAGGCGGTCACAGGATAAATATGTAGGTGTCGGCCAGTACAGGCCGCAAAAATTTGCCATTCAACAGACATAAAAGGCCATTTATGCTGCTGTATTTTCCTAAGACAGGGACCATGATTTGTTCTGAGTGGTGGCGGATATTTGTGGGCTGTCATGAGGAAATGCAATCAAACGTGGTCAACTCGTCACATGTGTTGAATTCCTCCGAGATCAATGCCTCATTAATTTTTAGAAATGTAAGGTAGTCCACACTGTTGTGAGCTAGGCGAGTGCGTTTATCGGTCACGATCCCCCCTGCTGCACTGAACGTCCTTGACACTGGACTAGGGGCAATCCAACAGCTCCACAGCAAATTGTGCCAGCTCTGGGCACAGGTCAAGCCTACCACCCAGTAGTCCAGGGGTTTATCGCTTCTCAGAGCGTCCACATCGGCCGTTAACCCGATGTAGTCAGACACCTGTCGGTCTAGGCATTCCCTGAGGCTGGATCCGGAGGACGGCTGTCGATGGGTTGGCTGCAAGAATGATCCGAAGTGACCAACATCTTCAAACCGCCCTCTTCTTGCATGCGCGGAAGGAATGGTACCCGCAACTCTTTCTCTGTGAGTGGAAATTCCTCTGCCAGCGCCTGCAAAAGCAGAATGCAGCATTTCTCGAAGCAAATCCTGGAAGTGCTGCATTCTGACAGCCCTCTGTGATGGTGGTAACATTTCCGCCATTTTGTGTTTGTACCGGGGGTCTAAGCACGTTGCCACCCAGTACTGGTCCTTGCCCTTATGCTTTTTATACAGGGGTCCCTCTTCAAACACTGGAGCATGAAGGCCCCCATTTGCACTAAACTGGAAGCGGTGGAGTGGCCTGGCTCCTGCTCATCATCCAGGATAATGTTGTCTTCGCTCTTCTCACCCCAGCCATGGACAACACCAGGGATCCCAGAAACGTTTAAAGCATGCTCTGCTTGCTCCCCCTCTGGCCCGGCACCATCCTCCTCTGACTCCTCTTCAGACTCTTGTTGTTGACTTGTCTCAGATGGAGTAGCCCCCCCTGGGAATTCATCCAACATTGCGACTTCCTCATCTTCCTGCTCCTGCTACTCGACGGCTTGATCAATGACAAGACGCAATGCACGCTCCAGAAAGAAGGCGTAAGGTACGATGTCACTGATGGTGCCCTGGCTGCGACTGACTAGTTTGGTGATCTCATCAAATGGCCGCAGAAGTCTGCATGCGTCACGCATGAGCAGCCACTGGCGCGGTGAAAAAAAAAAACAATCTCCCAGAACCTGTCCTGCCGCAGAGTTCGTACAGGTAGTCGTTAACTGCACGTTTCTGCTGGAGCAGCCTATCAAGCATATACAAGATGGAGTTCCATCGTGTCAGGCAGTCACAAATCAGACGTCTAACGGACAGGTGGTGTCGCCGCTGAATGTCAGCAAGGCGAGCCATGGCCGTGTAAGATCTTCTAAAATGGCTAGAGATTTTCCTGGCATGCCGCAAGACGTTCTGGAACCCTGGGGTATTTGGAAACGAATCACTGCATGACTAAGTTCAGGACGTGTGCCATGCACGGCATGCATGTAATTTTGCCATGTTTCAGTGCGCTCAGCAGATTGGCACCGTTGTCGCACACCACTTTACCAACTGTCAAATACAGCGGGGTTAGCCACTGATTGGCCTGTGACCGTAAAGCTGAAAAGAGTGCAGGACTGGTGTGGCTCTTGGCTTCCAAGCACAACAGACGCAGCACAGCATGGCAACATCTCACCTGGCACGTCAAATAGGTTCTGGGGAGCTTAAGTGACACACATGTTTGATAGACCACGTGTCTGTGGTCAGATGTATCTTGGCACCGACACTGTATGCCAGAGATACATTCACTTGCCGCCGAACATGGCCATATAGCTTTGGGATGCCCTTCTGAGAGAAATATTTCCTTCCGGGGACCTTACATTGCCGTGTTCCAATGGCTACAAATTTTCTAAAGGCCTCCGAGTCCACCAGTTTATATGGTAGTAGTTGGCGGGCTAGCAGTTTTTACAAGTCAGCGGTCAGACATTGGGCAAGAGGGTTATCCAGCGTCATCATCTTTTTTCACTTGAACATTTGGGGCAAGGAAGCCTGCCTTTTTGCCAAATGAATGCGACGATGGCATGGTGAAAGGTGGAGTGGAGGACAACTGGGAGGAAAGAGGAGAAGGAGAAGAGGCAGGACGGGGAGCGCCGGGAGTGTGGCTATGTGGGTTCTGACGGCATTGCTCCCATTGGGCTCGGTGATGCAAGGCCAGGTGCCTTCTTAAGGTGGTGTTGGGCTTACCACGACTTATGCGTTGACAGCACAGGCTGCAGATGGCAACACTATTGTCAGCAGCGGACACGATAAAAAAAGCCCACACTGTGGAGCCATGTGCCGGCGTCCTTGGAGCGCCAGATGTGACCGTGCTTTTTGCCTCCTGTGCACTGTAAGTTCAGCCTGCCTCTCCTCCTTCTCCTCCCTATCTGCTGCTCCGTCTCTCCCTCTGAACTCCCCTCCTCTTCCTCTGTTGTGGGCACCCACATGACGTCCATCGACACGTCATCATCGGATTCGTCACCTTCACCACCACTGACATTAGAGATCTTGGAGTAGGCAGCAACAGCGGGGACCACCCTCTTTGGGCTGATCTGGGTACTGTTGTCAGACTACTGGGTAGCGACCGTTGATACCATCTCTTCCTGATCCGATGCCAATAATAGCTGCGCATTGGTAAGGTATTGTAATAGATGGGAAAATAATTCCTCTGACTCGAGCGAAGGGGATATGATGGTGGTGGTGGTGTCTTTGAGGGTGCACACAGCAGAGAGTGAAGAGGGTGCAGATAGAGAGGATGAGGAGGGTGCAGAAGCAGAAGGCTGAGTGAGCCACTTAATCAAGTCTGGTGCGTCCTTTGACGTAATCACTAGCACCTTCTTGTCACGGATAAAGTTAGCAGATAGCTGGAACATATAATTAAACGAGTGACTGGCTTGATCCCAAACTAAGGAACTTATAGGTGAGCCCTATAAAACCCTAAGAGCTCTCCCTGACTGCTATGCACATGCAAGGGTCTGTATGGTAGACGATTGCATGCCCGCGTACCTAATACTGTGTGACATCTGAAAACCCTGTAATAGTGAGGGGACACGACCACCGGCTCCCTGCACTTAATACGGACGGAGTCAGGGTCACCTAGAATCAAGCCAGCAAGGAAACACAACAAAGTAAATGACTTATCTGAACAAACAGCAGAAGCAGCCTCCAGCAGTGAACACCTCATCCAGGAAGTAGTATAAACCGCAAAGTGAGGCAGTATGGGAGGGATTATAAAGGAAAAAGATTAGTTGAAATAAGTGACACCTGGCAGAAGGAAAGGAGATGAGAAAGTGAAACCAAAAACCAAAACAAAGAACATCATACAAGAGGTAGAGAAGAACGTCTGCCAGATCTTCTCACAGAACTGTCTGTGACACTTCTGCAACTTCCCACTTAGGCTGCGGCCTGGTGCACCTGCCCGACCCCTACCACCCCTGTGGAATGGCCTGCTTCTTCCTCTGCCTGTCATTTTCAAAATGACCCTGTAACAAAAGTCCCTATAGAAGAGCAGTATTTGTGAAAGGAAGTATATCGCACCCCTGCCTCAATCAGTTTTTTTGGGGGGGCAATTGGTAAATCACACCAGTAGAAATTATTGGTTCCAATAGTGTTTGTCACTCTGTGTAGATGCGGTAACGCAGAAAAACCGTAAACAAATGCTGCACTACCTAAATGAAGTATATAGAAAGTATATTATTGGTATATAGCACCCCAGCTTTAATCAGTTTTTTTGGGGGGCAACTGGTAAATCACACCAGTAGAAATTATTTCTTCAAATAGTGTTTTTCACTCTGTGTAGATGCGGCAATGCAGCAAAACCACAGACAAATGCTTGCATTCTGTATGGGCATTCCGTTATAACCATGTTATAACGGAAAGCTATAACGGAATCCCTAACGCTAGTGTAAACCCATCCTCAGCCAGTTCTACTTTACACCAGTTTGATAAATCTCCCCCATAGTGTATTTCTAGTGTATGAGAGAAGGTATCTAATGATTTCTTGTTATAGTTCTTTATGGGTAAAAGAAATTTTACCCATAAAAAAAAAAAAATACACATCATTAAAAAAAAATTAAATATACACATCATAGGCATCACAGCATGTGAAACTGCCCATACTATTAAAATATATAAAAAAAAAATTCTCATACAGAAACAGAAAAAAGTCAAAAGGGCCGATTTGCCGATTTTTTTTTTTCAAAGTGTTTATTTTTTTTCAAAGTGTTTATTTTTTTTCAGTATTAAGACACAAAAAAAACGATACATATGTGGTATAACTGTAATTGTACTGACCTGGAGAATAAAAGTAACAGGTCAAGTTTACCGCATTGGAAATGGTGTAAAAATAAATCCCATAAAACTTTTGTGGAATTTTTTTTTATAATTCCACCCATTTGGAATTTTTTCCCCGCTTCCCACCACTTTTTATGCAACTGTAAATAGTGCCATTAGAAAGTGTATCTTGTCCTACAAAAAACGCATAAGAATGTGAATGAAGAAAAAAAAAAAGTTATGACTGGACCAAGCACAGCCCTAACTGGGGCTGTTATACAAACCTAATGATGGTGTAAAAGTATAATGTAAATAATAATAATAATAATAATAATAATAATAATAATAATAATAATAATAATAATAATAATAATAAAGTCCCCAGTGGTCTTTTCTGAAAAAATAACCCACTTAATAAAAGTGGATCAAAATAAGCTGGATCACGTGTAGCACCACCCATCAGCTCTGTGTAGTGAAGGGCCAGAAAGCAGGCAGCTGAAGTGAGGGACAGTGTTAGTGCGATTTTTTTTTTGTGGGTGCAATACACCATCTGTGCACCCCTGACACAGAAAGATAATCATAAATCTGGCTGTTAATTCTGTGGGTGACCTAAAGCGATTTTTTTGTGTTGGTGCAATGCAACCTTATACTTTGTACCCCTAACACACAAATATAATAGTTCATCCGTCTGTTAGTTAGGTGCATGTCATATAACCATTTATTGCAAGAAGTACACCTGCACTACATACGCGACAGGGAAATTAATATAGTTAATCCGTCTGTTAGTAAGGTGCACGTCATATAATCGTTAATTTCTAACGATAATTTGTTTTCCCTTAGTCCTAACAGCAGCACAGATGGGGTTAACCCCCCCCCCCCCGTGGACTGGTAGGACCGGCGGAATGTTTAATGAGCCCAAGCATAATAACTCAATTTAACAATTAAGTATCCCCTTAAAAGGAGGGAGTCAACCCCAGCCCACTGTGTTTATAGCAAGAAAAAACTTGACTTACTAGGGTGGGATATTTGTGTGTTGCTGTTAGGACTAAGGGAAAACATATTATCGTTAGAAATTAACGATTCCCTTACATCCTACCAGCAGCACAGATGGGGAGATAGCAAGAAGAAACCCCTAGGGAGGGCCCTCCTGCCTGGCAGAACTAAGAATAGTCTGCCCAAAGGCCGAAAACTCAGCTAGTCTGGCAACTAGTCTATAATGGTAGATGAATGTCGGTTCAGAGCTCCAGGAGGCAGATTTACAAATCATGTCGAGAGGCAGAAGACTCCTCTCGGCAAAAGAAGTAGAGTGGGCCTTCACAAACTCCGGAGGGTACAGAGATTGGGAAACAAAGGCTTCCCTAATAGCCTCTTTAATCCATCAACTGATCGGGTTTGGTCTGAACCCAGCCTTAAACTTACCGGCAAACAGGATTAGAAGATTTTCATCTTTCCTGAACTCCTTTGATCTGTCCATATAGATCCGGAGACATCTCGAGACATCCAGAGGATGTCTAGCAGGTTCCTCGGAGGAGGTGGAAGATGTTGACAGAACCGGGAGGGATATCACCTGGTTGATGTTCTGGAAGGAAGGAACTTTAGGCCTAAAATACGGGAGGAATCTAAGAAGGGCCCGGTCATGTAAGAAGATCATATAGGGCTCATGTGCTGAGAGAGCTTGAAGCTCAGAGACCCTCTTGGCGTAAGTCACTGCAAGGAGAAACACAAGCTTCCAAGTGACAAACTTGAAATCCACCTCCTCTAATGGCTCAAAGGGGGGAGATGCTAACCCCCTGAGAACTACTGATAAATCCCATTGAGGAATGGGTCTCAGTACTGTAGGCTTTAATCTTTCAGCTCCTTTAAGGAACCATTTGATCAGCGGGTCCTGAGAAAAAGGACTGTTGAGGCAAGCTGAGATGGCTGAGACTTGAACCCTCAGAGTAGAAGGGGCAAGGCCTCTATCAAGGCTGTCTTGCAGGAACTGAAGGATAGCAGAGAGGGGTGGATCTGCAGACGCCACCTTCTTTGAGGCACACCAGGATGAGAATATCCTCATAATATGAGAGTAGGCTCTCTTGGTAGAGTCCGCTCTAAAATGACACAGCGTTCTCAGGACCGACTCTACTCCGGGAAGGGACTGATCAACCTCCAGGCTGTCAGGTTGAATCTGTGCAGCTCTGAGCAGAGGTGAGTGTCCCACGACACCAGGGTCTGCTGCGGGGGGGAGCCTCCAATATTGTCCTCGACTCATCTGAGTGAGCTGGGTAAACCAGGATCTCTTCGGCCAGAACAGTATGATGGCTATCACCGAGGCCTGATCCTGACGAATTTTCATCAATACCCTTGGAATTATGGAAAACGGAGCAAAAATGTAAGCCAGCCTGAACCTCCAGGATATTGACAGAGCATCTATCGCCAGGGGGTTGTCCTCCCTATAAAGGGAGCAAAACCTCTCCACTTTGGCGTTGAACCTTGTTGCCATGAGATCCACCTTTGGCATACCCCACTTGAGGACTATCTGCTTGAATATCTCCTGCTGTAAAGACCACTCCACCGTCGGAAGACCGCGGCTCAGCCGATTTGCTATCATGTTGAGGGAGCCTCGAATGTGGATCGCAGATAAGTGGGAAAGGTTCGACTCCAATCCTGAATCACCCCGATCTCTGATAGGAGGGAAAGTGATCTTGTGCCTCCCTGCTTGTTGATGTAAAGTACCGCAGTCATATTGTCTGACTGGACTTTCACCGTTTTGCCCTGAATCTGAGGGGCGAAGTGAAGGAGGGCTAGCCATATTGCTCGAATCTTGCAGAGATTGGATGAAAAAAAAGCCGCTCCTGAGGAGACCAGGTTCCGTGAACTGGAGTGTCATCTATGTAAGTGCCCCAGCCTACTTGGGACGCATCCGTAGTCAATATGATCCAGGTTGGCTGGGTCATAGACTTCCCGTCTAAAAGATGGCACCAACATCTGAGGGAATACCGAGTTCGCCAAGACAGGGAGCACAGGGAGTTTAGCCCGGCAGGGCTGCCATCCCATTTGGAGAGGACCTCCGACTGTAGAGGACGGAGGTGCCATAGAGCCCAATGGACTGCTTCCACAGACGCTGACATGAGCCCCAACATCTTCATGAGAGTCTGGATTGGGACTCGCCGGGGAACGGAAAGGAACTCTGCCGCATTCTGAATCCGGGATCTTCATTCTGGGGTCAACTGGAGAGACATCCCAGCGGAGTCAATTATGAAGCCTAGATATCTTACTGAAGTTGACAGGCTCACGTTCGACTACTGCCAGTTGACGATCCAGCCTAGGTGGAACAGAAAGGAGATTGCTACCTGAAGATGTTGAGTTAGGACCGCTAGAGAAGAGGCTTTCAAAAGCCAGTCATCCAGATAAGCAATGATTGTCAGTCCTTGAAGTCTCAAAGCCGCCACCACAGAAACCACCACCTTGGTAAAAGTGTGAGGGGCAGAAGAAATGCCAAAAGGAAGGGCAACAAACTGAAGATGCCTGACGACCCCGGAAACCTGGACCGCAGAGATACTTCCTGGAAGCAGGATGGATCGGTATGTGCAGATATGCATCCTTGAGGTCCAGAGTTGCCATCACGACCCCAGGATTGAGGACGTGAACTACTGATCTGATAGTTTCCAGATGAAACTTCACCTTCCTTTTGAACCGATTGAAATACCTCAGATCGATAATCATCCGGAGATCTCCTGAATCTTTGGGAACCAGAAAAACCAGTGAATAGATCCCTAGGCCCCGTTCTCCTGTCGGAACCTCCTCCAGAGCCCCCTTGCAGATGACCCCCGACAGGTACCTAAGACATAGGAATGAGGAAGCTTACTGGCAGGACGGCAGGAGTAACGGGACTTATCCAAGAGCCTAGAACAGGGCCCGTAGTCAGGAGGTGGATTTTCCATCTTTAGCTCCTCTCCAGTCCCTTCGAGACCTTGCTTGCTGGCCAAACCTACCTCTGCGGTCTTGTCTGCCCCGCCCTCGAAAAGGACTGCTGGGGAAGGCTCTACCCTTCTTGTCTGAAAGGCCCTCCATGATTTTATCCAGCTCCGAACCGAACAAACGGTTGGGCTCAAATGGAAGGCCACATAAGCTTTATTTTGAGAAATTGTCAGTGACCCAAGGCTTAGGCCATAAAGGCCTACGGGCCGCCGACACCAGGGCCATGGATTTTGCCGCTAACTTCAACTGGAGCTGTGCGGTATCACACAAAAAGTCCGTAGCCAGGTTGATGGTCTTGAAGGCAGCCAGTATGTCGTCCCGGGAAACCCTCTGGTCCACATCAACTTGGATTTGATTCAGGCGAGACCGGAGGAATGTAGAGACCTCAGAATCCGCTATGGCTGTGGAAGCGGAAGCCGCAGCTGCCGTATAACCCCGTCTTAGGGTACACTCTGCTCTCCTGTCAAGGGGATCCTGCAGACTAGACCCATTAGCAAGAGTGCGCTTGGACAACTTGGCAATAGCCATGTCCACCTTGGGAATGGTCCCTCATGAATCCACCAAGGGTTTAGCCATCAGGAACATGGATTTAAACTTCTTTGTTAAAACCGGACCTTTCTCAGTTTTTTTCCACTCTGTAGGCATAACAGAGAGGAGGGTCTCATCCGCTTTGAAGACACGAGGTGCCCGACTAGTGGGATCGAAAGTCTCCCCAGGGTCAACATCATGGTCCCCCGACCTGATGGACTTGAGCAATTTCTGTGTCTTTTCAGGGGGGAAAAAAACACGACGTCAGCTCCTCCTCATTCGAGGAGGGAGAACCTAAGGAGACCACAGAAGGTCTCTCCACCGGGACAGAGGTCCCCATAGGGGCCTGGGCAGGCATAGCAAGCCTTTCATCCAGCAGGCCTATGAATCCCTTAATAGAGCCATCCACATAAGTCTTCACCCACTGATACATCTCCTGCATCGTAGGTTCACTACAGGGCTGAACCCTCGAACGACAGCTGTCACATCTGGGCTAGGGACAGCTGTCCTCCAGCAGGGCACTCCAATCGTAGCAGGATAGATGCTTCCTCTTTAACTCACTTTCCTGCCTTCCGAATCCCGCGGAGACCTCACTGCGGGAAAAAATGGACAAATAAGACATTTGTAAATTACCTATCTCAGCAAGAAAGGTAGAAAAACAGACCGGAGGCAGCTGCAAATTAGGACCAGAGGAAAAATACACCACAAGTGGAACAACACCAACTTCAGGACTCTGGTAGCTAGCTTAAAAAGCATGTGCAGCCAGAGACCGAACTGGGGCACACTTGTAGTGTACGGGAACTGTAATACCCGTCACTACCAAAGTGTCACTTGGTGTGCTGTCGTCCCTCCTAATTATGGGGAAGTTAGTATATGTCAGTTTTATAAAATGTCATGTAATGCAATGCTATGTGTTTCCCTGTTGTTGTGAAACTTGCATGTACAGGCCTGCAGGGGTGTCATTCCAGCTTCTAGTCGCTAGAGGGAGCTAGGGAGCCCTAGTTTATATAAGGCCAGACAGGGAAGTACAAGGCAGACGGAGTCTAGGATCTGTAATCTACAGTTGGAGATTAGACAATGTCCGAGACAAGTCCAGGCCTGAAGCCTGTTGTTCAGGAGAAGATTCCCTCCTGAATTCCCATATGCAGAAGCAGGAATACCTTAGACTAAGAGCCTGAGGAACCTTTCAGAAGCTGAGAGAGACAGAGGCAAAGATCAGGAAAGCAAGAGGTACTCAGAAAGACAGAGGAGGTACTTATAAAGCTATAGCCAAGGATATAAAGCCAGAACTAGGTTAATGGGCCTTGGTGAAGAATTGCTGTATTCCAGGATCAGACAGAATTAGAGTGC
Source organism: Bufo bufo (assembly GCF_905171765.1). NCBI lineage: Eukaryota > Metazoa > Chordata > Amphibia > Anura > Bufonidae > Bufo > Bufo bufo. Next base: position 542,194,148 of record NC_053391.1, on the reverse strand, counting down.
AAGCTCCTGTGCTGCAAGTCCTGTGTTCAACACTCTGTAATCACCTTGCTGTAACTGAATTGCCTGCATCGACCGAATTGCAAAATCAACTGTATGCTAAGGAACTGCATTTCCATTATTGTCTCTGCTTGAAAACTACTAAAGTTGGAGTTCTGTTTTAATACTACGTTTCCTCAATTTATTCCTGCATCCGCAAACGGCGTGCCACCGTTTACTTGGCACTGGCGTCACAAACTATTTCTACCTATACCTGCCCTTGCAGAGAGTCAGCTGTACCAGGTTAGTGTATATTGCACTACATCACCCAGAAACACCTATTGCACACAACTTGAGTACGCTGCACACTGCTTCCTTAAATAGGGGAAGGGGAGGGCTCAGCCAATCCCCCCTTCCCCACCACCAGAGGAAAAATCTATAGATTTTACAAAAAATCCCTACATAAGCAGAGGTCACTGAAAATCCTCCAACACGAGGACACATGCGAAAAAAATGAATAAAAATCGCGTAGAACGAAATACCCAGAAGTGAAGCGACTGAGAATCCCTGCGTCACTTCCGGAAGATGGCGGCGCCCGGGGACCGAATACCTGGAATGCGGATGCCGCCAACCTACCTTAGCCAGGCGCAACAGCGTGGGGCCTGGCAGCAGATAAGCTGCCGGCTAACTAACGAGGTACATAAGAAAAAAAGGGGCAACCCTGTTACCCAACAAAAAAAAAGATCCCGCTCTTTCAAGAGAAAGGGAGGATCACCCGCCAAGTCCACCTGTCCGGGAGGACAGAAAAAAACACAGTGGGCTGGGGGTTGACTCCCTCCTTCTAAGGGGATACTTAATTGTTAAATTCAGTTACCGTATTTTTCGCCCTATAAGACGCACCTAGGTTTTTGAGGAGGAAAATAAGAAAAAAATATATTTTGAACCAAAAGGTGTGCTTTTGGTGGGTTTTGAACTAATTGTGGTCTGTGGATGGTCCACTGTTATGGGGGATCTGTGGGTGATGCACTGTTATGGGGGATCTGTGGGTGACGCACTGCTATGGGGGATCTGTGGGTGACGCACTGTTATGGTGGATCTGTGGGTGACGCACTGTTATGGGGGATCTGTGGGTGACGCACTGTTATGGGGGATCTGTGGGTGACGCACTGTTATGGGGGATCTGTGGGTGACGCACTGTTATGGGGATCTGTGGGTGACGCACTGTTATGGGGGATCTGTGGGTGACGCACTGTTATGGGGGATCTGTGGGTGACGTACTGTTATGGGGGATCTGTGGGTGACGCACTGTTATGGTGGATCTGTGGGTGACGCACTGTTATGGGGGATCTGTGGGTGACGCACTGTTATGGGGGATCTGTGGGTGATGCACTGTTATGGGGGATCTGTGGGTGACGCACTGTTATGGGGGATCTGTGGGTGACGCACTGTTATGGGGGATCTGTGGGTGACGCACTGTTATGGGGGATCTGTGGGTGACGTACTGTTATGGGGGATCTGTGGGTGACGCACTGTTATGGGGGATCTGTGGGTGACGCACTGTTATGGGGGATCTGTGGGTGACGCACTGTTATGGTGGATCTGTGGGTGACACTTATGGGGGATCTGTGGGTGACACTTATGGGGGATCTGTGGGTGACACTTATGGGGGATCTGTGTGTGGCTCTTATTGGGGTCTCTGGATGGCACTGTTATGGGGATCTGTGTATGACAGTTATGGGGGGGATCCTTGAATGGGACTGAGCTGCACAAAGGCTATGTGATCAATGAACATGACAGTAGTCCCCCTTATCATGTGCCAGTAGCCCCCCTTATCATGTGCCAATAGCCCTCTTATGTGCCAGTAGCCCCCCCATCATGTGCCAGTAGTCCCCCTTATGTGCAATACAGATGACTATGGAGATGAGCGCTTCCACAATGGAGGCGCTCATCTCCTGCTCTGCCCTGCCGCCGGCCGCGGCTGCCTCCACTTGTCACCCGGGCCGCGGCCTTGCGGCACTCAGGCCTTCCGGCCTACCGGGAAATTTCCCGGTATCCCGGCAGGCCAGTCCGGCCCCGACTGTAGCCTAATACTGAGCTGCGATAACAAGAACAGCCACGCAGCTGCTATGGGACCCGTAGGGGAAGGGGCCCGGCTGTGGGGGAAAGGCCCTGCCCCCTTATTACCATTAGTACAACAGCTCGGGTCTAGAGTACTTACCAGGGGCTCTGGCTCCTCCTTCCAGCTCCCCTCACTGCTTCTCCAATGCAGGCTGTGCTCTGGTTTTCCCCCTCTCCCCAGCAAGGCCGCGATCCTACCATGAGGAGATGCCACTAGCAGCAGCCTGCATATGTCCTCAGGGGCTACACTGCTGAGGAGAGGTCCGTTTTTTAGAAGCTACAGCAGGATGCGCTGCTGCCATCAGAAGCCTCCCCAGTGCTCCGCTCCCCCACCCTGCTCCTCTTCCCTGTCCTGGCACACTGCAGAATCTTCTTATGTAAACCATGTGCAGTAGTTGGGACAGAGGAAGGGGGCAAGAGAGCCTGCTGAGGAGAAGATGTCCTCCCATCAATCCTGACTGTATACCCTGGAAACCTGCTCAGAAGGTAAGTGTGTGCTAGTGTAATATGTGTGTGTTTACATATATGTACTTATGCCTGTGTAGTGTACTGTATTCTGTACATATGTATGTGATATATGTATGTGTAATTGTCTAATGTACCTGTATATATGTGAATGACTGAATAAATGTATATACAGTATGTGTGTGGGATCGGGTGTATATAAAAACGGAAGACTTGCCTGAATGCCGGATCCGGCATTTTTTTCCATAGGAATGTATTAGTGCCGGATCCGGCATTCAAAATACCGGAATGCCGGATCCGTCCTTACGGTCTGCACATGCGCAGACCTCTAAAAATGAGGAAAAAATAAATACCTGATCCGTTTTGCCTGATGACACCGGAAAAACGGATCCGGTATTGCAATGCATTTTTCTGCCAGGATCCTGATCAGTCTGAAAAATGCCTGATCTGTCAGAAAAAATTACATACGTTTGCATACAGTTTGCCTGATCAGAATCAAACAACGCAAGTGTGAAAGTACCCTAAAATGGATGCAAAATTTGCATAAATGAGCATAACGGATGCTTAAAATACAGGATCTGTTTATTTACTTATTTTTTTTTCTTCTAACGGATCGGAAGAACGGAAAACTAACAGTAATGTTAATGTGAGCTTGGACGGTAGTGCTATATAGTACATTATACCTACTAATATCACCCCTTGTGTACATGTTGTTTCATAAGCATGCCCCAGTGTCACCCACGCCTCTGCCCCTACCTACTTGCACGATCCGTTCTAGGTAACGGGGCACAACTGGACGGCAGTCCCTAACTTAAGTAAGTGCAGGGGAAAACAAAAGACAGGACAAACAGAACACAAAGCAAGTCAAACTAGCCGAAGTCAAATACCAGGAAGTCAAATCAGTACAAGGGAGCAACAAGAGCGAGTCCAAACACAAGCCGGAAATCAGTACCAGGAAAACACGACAAGCAACAAGGGATGAGCAGAAGCAAGGTCAAACGAGCAGAGCCGACGTCAGGATACAGAAAAACAATGCCAGGAATACAGGAGCATGTGAGGACCTTAATCACAGGCAGCAGGCTGCCTGTTTAAATAGGCCTGGCTGGTGAGTCATGTGACGTGGCAAGCATCACGTGACTCACAGCAGTCCAACTCAGCCGAGCACCGATCATCATAATTGAGGCTCGCCTGCTGCCATGGAGACGAGGACGCAGGCTATGTCCTTGCCCCTCTCCATGCATAGGTTGCCGGTGGTGCTGTGAAGGAAGCACGCATCGCCTGGCCCTGGTTAAAGTACCCCCCCTTCTACGAGGGGCCACCGGACCCAAAGTCATAGGATTAGGTTTCTCCAGATGAGCCAGATGGAACCTCTTCACCAGTCTGGCAGCATGTAACTTACTCATCAGCACCCAAGACCTCTCTTCTGGCCCGAAACCCTTCCAATGCACCAGATACTGGAAAGAATTCCAGACCTTTCTAACATCAGTAATCCTTAAAACCTCAAATTATATTTGCCCGGCAACCTCCACTGGAGGCGGAGGTTCCTCTGAAGGAACGATAAGTGACACATACTTCTTTAGTAAAGATTTGTGAAACACATTGTGGATGCGAAAGGAATCAGGTAGTTTTAGTTTAAATGATACAGGGTTAATAACCTTAATAATCTTGTAAGGACCAATAAATCGTTGAGCAAACCTATTAGAAGGTAGTTTAAGAGACAGATTTTTGGTAGATAGCCACACCTTTTCACCCATCACAAAATCCACCCCAGGAGAGCGTCTATTATCAGCCTTGATTTTCTGAACCTCCTGGGCTTTCTTCAGGTTCAACTGAACCTGGGCCCAGACTGTGCACAGTTCTCTAACCAATATATCTGCTTCCGGAACTTGTGAAGAAGATGGCGACAATGAATTAAATCGTGGATGGAACCCAAGATTACAGAAGAATGGCGACACTCCCGTGGATGAGTTCACCCGGTTATTGATAGCAAACTCAGCCAAGAGTAGATGTCGCACCCACAACAGTTGATTATCAGAAACATTAAATCTCAAATACTTTTCCAAGAACTGGTTTAACCGTTCGGTTTGACCATTAGTTTCAGGGTAAAAGGCAGAAGAAAAGGACAAAGAAATATCACATTTATGACAGAAGGCTCTCCAGAACCTAGAAACAAGTTGAATGCCTCAGAGACAGCATTCTCTGGAATCCCATGAAGACGTACCACATGATCCACAAACAGAGAAGCCAAAGTTTTAGCATTAGGGAGCTTTGCTAGAGGAACAAAATGCACAATTTTACTAAATCTATCGACCACCGACTTACCCTCAGAGACTGACAAATCGGTGATAAAATCCATGGAAATATGTGACCACGGTCTACTGGAAATGGGCAGTGATCTTAACTCACCAGCCGAGCAAGTTCTGGGAGTTTTGGCTCTGGCACATACCTCATATTAAGACACATACGAGTTCACATCTCTAGATAACGTGGGCCACCAGTAGGACCTGAAGATGAGTTCCTTGGTGGCATAAACAGGGGTGTCCACATAACACTGAATTATGACACTCACCCAAAAGCCGGAGACGCAAGTGAACTGGAACAAATAATTTATCATGGGAAAACTGTACCGGAGCTAGATGTTGTGCCGCCTCAATTTCGGTGGTAAGATCGGAGGACATTGAGGCCACAATGATACCAGCGGGCAAAATAGGTTCAGGAGGCGGTTGAAAGGCATGAAAACTTTGGGACAAGACATCGGCTTTAACATTTTTACTTCCTGGCCTGAAAGTGATAGAAAAGTTAAAACGCGTAAAGAATAATGCCCAGCTTGCTTGTTTAGGATTCAAACGTTTAGCGGATTCCAGAAATAATCGATTTTTATGATCCATAAGAACAGTGATGTAATGCTGAGCCGCCTCCAAAAAATGTCGCCATTCCACAAAAGCCCATTTAAAAGCGAGCAGTTCTCGGTTTCCAAATGTTGTAATTTCTCTCGGTAAGGGAGAACTTCCGTGAGAAAAACACACATGGCCTTAAATTAGCAAGATTAGATGATCCCTGAGAGAAAACTGCTCCTACTCCATCCTCAGATGCATCGACCTCAACAATAAACGGCTTTCCGTGATCCGGCTGAATCAGGACCAGGGCGTTACCGAAACACCTCTTGAGGGTTTCGAAGGCTTCTATGGCCTCATATGAGCAATTAACAAGATCTGCCCCTTTCCTGGTTAAGTCGGTCAGTCAGAGGTTTAGCGATTACCGAAAAGTTTTTAATACATTTTTGATAATAATTAGCAAGCCCCAGAAAGTGTTGCAACGCCTTAAGGGAAGAAGGTCTCATCCACTCTTGAATGGCTTGTACTTTCCCCGGATCCATCTTAAAAGATTGAGGGGTAAGTATATAACCTAAAAACAAAATCTCTTGTACCCCAAAAATACACTTTTCTTTCTTGGCAAATAATTGATTTTCCCTAAGAACTTCCAGCACTTGCCTGGTATGGGTGACATGGGATTCCCAACTAGGCGAAAAGATCAGGATGTCATCCAAGTAAACTATCATAAATTTGCCAATAAAGTTCCTGAAAATGTCATTAACGAAGTTTTGAAATACCGCCGGCGCATTAAAGAGAACAAAAGGCATGACCAAATATTCGAAGTGACCCTCAGGAGTGTTAAAAGCTGTCTTCCACTCGTCCCCTTCCCTAATAGGAATCAAATTGTAGGCTCCTTTTAAATCAAGCTTAGAAAACCAACAGGCCCCAAGCACCTGATTGAACAGGTGTGGAATCAATAGTAGGGAACACTGATTTTTAATAGTGATTTTTTTTAATTCCCTATAATCGATACAGGGTCTCAAACCTCCATCCTTTTTTTCCACAAAAAAGAACCCTGCCCCATTTGTGAAACAGAGGGTCTTATATGACCTTTTAATAAACTTTCTTTGAGATACTCCTATATAGAGATTCGCTCAGGACCGGATAAATTATAAATACGGCCCTTTGTAAACTTAGATCCTGCAACGAGATTAATGACACAATCATATGGTCTGTGGAGTGGCAGCTTCTCAACATCAGATGAGGAAAAAACATCAATGAAGTCACTAATGTGTGGAGGGAGGTTTTTTGATTCAATCATGATTCCAGCCTCGACAACCGGTAAACAATAGGAAAAAATTTTAGGACCCCACTTCTCAACTTCATCAGTAGCCCAATTAATGACAGGGTTATGAAGTTGGAGCCATGGCATGCCCAAAACCACTTCTACAGGTAAGTTCTCTAATACAAGAAAATAAAAATTTTCAGTGTGACAAGCCCCCACAGTCATAGTAACCTCAGGAGTTTAAAATTTGACTGTCCCACCCACCAAAGGAGTAGAGTCAATGGCAACTATGTGGATGGGATTAGGAAGAGCCAACATAGGTATTCCCATAGAGAGAATACATTTATAATAAAAAAAACTAGAGGCTGAACCCAAGTCAATAAAGGCCTCCCCAGTACCCTTAATGGAACCAGAAGAAATCATCACTGGTACTAACAGTTTTTTCTTTACCACCTGTGGAAGTACCTTATCCTTGGAAACATCCGGTTTGGGTGACCATCCGGAAAGAGGGACCTTGAGGCAATGTCGTACCCAATGTACGAAGTCGCGACAATAGAAACATGTACCGTGCTGGCGACGTTGGTCTCTCCTCGTCATGCCAAGTTGCATGGGCTCATCCAAAAGAGTTTCCGCCTTGACCCCCACAGGAGTCAGGTTTGGTTGCAGCCTGTGGAAAGAACCGATGCTCCTGCTGACGTTCCCTAATGCGTCTGTCCAGTCTTACAGCAAGAGTCATAATTTGTTCTAAAGTTTCAGGACAGGGGTAGCTAACTAGCATGTCTTTAAGACTTTCTGAGAGTTCTGCCCTGAACTGAAATTTCAGAGCGGGCTCATTCCAGCCCGATGAAACACACCACTTCCAAAATTTGGTGCAATATTTCTCTACTGGTCGGTTTCCCTGGGTGAGGGATTTCAACTGGGACTCAGCCATGGTCGCCCTATCCGGTTCATCATAGAGGATACCCAGGGCCGGATTAACATAGGGGCTGATGGAGCTGCAGCTCCAGGCCCCTACCATAAAATAGGCCCATCTGCCAGCCAAAAGGCCGTCGGGAGGGTTAAAAGTCCTCTGTTGTACAGCGTCACATAGCACAGAGACAATGCAGAGACGCTCACCTCACGCTGGCAGCAGGGAGGAGCCTGAGGGAGGGACTCGGGAGGAGCGTTATATGATCCTAGAGTGGAAGCTGCTTCTGCCAGCCCCTCCCCTCCCCGCCCACCAACCAATCAGAGCTGAGGCAAGGCAAGCACTGGCAGGTCTGAGTAGTACAGGGAGTCTTCACAGGTCCTGTAAGGGAACTGCACAGTGTAAAGTGTAGTTCCCAGGTTAGAACAGTGCATCTGCCAGGACCTGTGATGACATCATCTTCAGCATCACAGGTCCTGCAGAATCTAGCAAAGGAACAGCACCAAAAATGCTGTAGTTCCTAGGTTTGAAAGGTACATCTGCCAGGACCTGTGATGACATCATCACAGGTCCTTCAACCCCTAACAGCAAGTATTAGAAGTTCACAATCAGCTCTGCATTGATCCATACAGACTGGAATGGAGTGGTAAGAGGAGGTCCTCCACTTTTCATCATTTACCCCCCCCCCCTCCATGCCCTGTTTTTACTCATTGCTCACTCATGTATAATACTTCAGACAGGTACAGTGACCACAACCTCATGTACCTCCCACACAGCGACCATAATGCATAACTGACCACATATTTCTATAAACACTGCATCTACAGTATTATACCTTGTATGCCTCACATCTATATATATATATATATATATATATATATATACACACACACACACACTGCATATATTAAACAGTATTATAGATGCAATATATACAGATATATAATATATATTGCAGTGTACTGATATGTGAGGTACGAGGTATAATATATGCAGTGTGTATAGATATATTGTATATACAGCAGTGTACTGATATGTTAGGTACGAGGTATAATAGATGGTGTGTACAGGTATATTGTATATACAGTATTGGATTGATATGTGAGGTACGAGCTGTAATTTATACCTCATATATCAGTACACTGCTGTATATACTATATACCTGAACACACTGCATATATTATACCACGTTCCTCACATATCAGTACACTGCTGTATATACTATATATCTGTATACATTGAATCTCTTATACCGCGTACCTCACATATCAGTACACTGCTGTATATACTATATATCTGTACACACTGAATCTATTATACCTCTTTTGTGTGCCAGGCCTGTTTTGTAATCCCAATCCGGCCCTGATGGCATAAATTATAAAACAGCAGCGAACATAGTTCATGGAACAAAGAGAGAGGCCTGGAATGGGTAGTGGGAGGGGCTATAAAAGGGGAATGGGGGCCCAATTTAGATTCTTGCTATGGGGCCCAGTGATTTCTATGTACGCCTTTGACAGGAGCAGAGAGATAAGAGAAGTGACAGATGACACAGAGTTTAGATTACAGTTTGAATTAACCCTTTAGGATCAAATTGGCTTCTCAGGAGATATATATGTTAAAGGCATCTCATTCAGTAGCTATATAACTAAGGGTGGGTTCACATCTCCTTTATGGATTCCGTTAAGTGGGGACTGTGAGGACTATTTTATTATCAGCTAGTGACTGTGTTACTGTAATACTGTTATCAGTTCAGCACATAGTTTTCCCTGTGCATTCACATTTCACTTCACTTGGTTCGTTGTACTACTGTCAGTGTCAGACTGTTGTCACTGTGGGTAACAATGCACAACAGACAACAATGCACACCACAGTGACAGCTCCTGAGTCCTGTCCGGCGTCAGCCTCAGCTTCCCTTCACTATCACTATAATCAATCACTCTTCCTGATCCGGACTCACTCATTAGAGAGCTGAAGAGCTGACTGAGTCAGCAGCAGCAAGTGAATCGAATGGATAGCATCTGCGCATGCGCACCGGCACCTAGAGTCTTCGGTTCACTTGCGAGTCAGCTCAGCAGTCAGTGACTCAGCAAGTGAACCGAAGATCCGATTCATGAACCGATTCATCTGAAAGATCCGAACTTCCTATCACTACTGAGGTCATATCCGGCGGGCCGCGGCATTACAGGAACAGCACCAGCTGCTCTGACGTCCTGCCGCCGGATATACGTCACAGGATATCCGGCAGCAGGACGCCAGAGCAGCTGGTGCGGTTCCTGTAATGCCGGCCCGCCGGATATGACCTCAGTTGCGCCCGCGGTGATCCCTCCTGAACGCTGCGCTGTGTACAACCTACTCAGCAGTTTCGACCAGCACATGGCCCACAGCGCTCAGCCACACCAGCCCGCGAGACAGCAGGAGCTTCTGGAGCAGGTATCAGATAAACTCATCCAGTTGGAAGGGAGGGCAATCATAGTGCTCTTATGATTTATGGACACAGCTCTCAGCATGCTTAGCCAGCCTTCTATCTGGCTGTTTCTGAGCCTGTGGACTGTGACTCTCAAGAAGCACAGCCAGAGAGAAGGCTGGCTAAGCATGCTGAGAGCTGTGTCCATAAATCATAACAGCACTATGAAAATTACTGACTGGCTAAGCATGCTGAGAGCTCAGTCTCTATAACATAACACATTAAAGAAATTACTGTTTCTAGCTGCTAGTCCACAGTCTACAGCTAGTCCACAGCAGCTAGAAACAGTAATTTCTTTAAAGGGATTCTGTCACCAGGTTTCACCCCTGTCAGCTAAACATATGCTGATGTTCAGGGCGTCTTCACGATTCCTAATGTGGGCTTATAAATGTCCTCTCTGGGCTTATTTAGCTAAAAAACAGCTTTTACTAACCTGTCAGTCAAACAAATAAGGTGCCCAAGGGGATGTTAATGGGTGCAAGGTGCCCGCCGCACCCACCGCCGTTCGTGCCCAGCGCCGCCTTTCTGGACTTCTGCACCGCCTCCTAATCCTCTGTGCCGCCTCTCGCTCTCCCTCCCTCCCCCCTCCTTCTGCTGTAAGATCTCGCGCTTGCGCACAGGGCTCTGCCTGATGCGCCCGTGCGGACTTCTCCATTTGGCTTCTTACAGCGAAGTGCGCATGCGCCAGCACTTCGCTCAACCCCTGTATGCGCGAGATCTTACAGCAGGAGGAGGGGGGAGGGAGGGAGAGCGAGAGGCGGCACAGAGGATTAGGAGGCGGCGCAGAAGTCCGGAAAGGCGGCGCTGGGCACGAACGGCGGCGGGTGCGGCCGGCACCTTGCATTCATTAACATCCCCTTGGGCACCTTATTTGTTTGACTGACAGGTTAGTAAAAGCTGTTTTTTAGCTAAATAAGCCCAGAGAGGACATTTATAAGCCCACGTTAGGAATCGTGAAGACGCCCTGAACATCAGCATATTTTTAGCTGACAGGGGTGAAACCTGGTGACAGAATCCCTTTAATGTGTTATGTTATTTAGACACAGCTCTCAGCATGCTTAGCCGGCCTTCTATCTGACTGGCTAAGCATGCTGAGTGCTGTGTCCATAAATCATAACACAGCTCTATGAAAATTACTGTTTCTAGCTGCTGTTGTCCACAGTCCACAGCAGCTAGAAAACAGTAATCTTCATAGTCATGTTAAATGATCACTATAGTGTCAGGAAAACAAAGCGGTTTTCCTGACACTATAGTGCCCTGAAGGGGTAGTTGCAGGAACAAAATACTTTAATGGTATCGATAAAATATATATGTAATTAAGACACTGAGTGCAGTTCCATAAAAAGGCCCAGCAAAATCCTCAGCACCAGGCCCATGATGCTCTTAATCCGGCCCTGAGGATACCCAGAACCTGAAAAAATGCTTAAACAGACATAAGACATGGAGAGTCAGTGGGCAGGGAGTATGCCCATTCTTGTGGGTCACCTTGTAACAGAGAGATAACAATCCCCACTTTTTGCTGTTCGGATCCAGAAGAATAGGGGCGTAAACAGAAGTACAATTTACAGCTCTCCCTAAATGCAAGGAAACATCTGCGGTCCCCCGAAAACCAATCCGGAAACTTAACGTGGGGTTCCATATGCTGTATGGAGGGACCCAGTACAGGTAGAGTCTGAGCAGATTCCTGTTGCTGTAATCTTTCCCCTAACTCCTGTACAATTTGCGCAAGGTTATGGACCTGATCAGTGAGCACTCACATTGGGTCCATAATGTAAGTGGGTGATTCTGTCACAGACGGGGGTAGGGAAGCGTGCATCCCTTATTGTCACCCATGCCTCTGCCCCTATCTACTTGCACGATCGTCCTAGGTAACGGGGCAAAACTGGACGGCAGTCCATAACTTAAGTAAGTGCAAGGGAAAACAAAAGACAGGACAAACAGAACACAAAGCAAGTCAAACTAGGCGAAGTCAAATACCAGGAAGTCAAATCAGTACAAGAGATCAACAAGAGCGACTCCAAACACAAGCCGGAAGTCAGTACCAGGAGAACACGACAAGCAACAAGGGATGAGCAGAAGCGAGGTCAAACGAACAGAGCCGAGGTCAGGATACAGAAAAACAATGCCAGGAATACAGGAGCGTATGAGGACCTTAATCACAGACAACCTGTGGCCAGCAGGCTGCCTGCTTTAATCTTTCAAACATCCAACTATCTACATCTCAGTTGGAGGTTTTGTCATTTGGACTCTCCTTCAGCCCTGTATCTCTTTATGACAACTTTACAGCAATTAAAGATACCTTTCTTTTTGCTAGAAAGCATGTCTACAAGAAGCATTTTTCTAAATCGTGCTCTGATGATATCTTTACAGCCCCGCAGGAGCTGGAGGCGCGTTGAATACTAGAAGATTTACTTATGGAGCAGGAGATAGGTGAGTCAAAATTTCCATCGTTTACCTGCAGTCGGTCGGTCACGTTTCCGCCCTTATCACTTAGTCCAGCAATCGAGACGTTTGTAAAAATGGTGGTGAAGGAATTATTTCCCCTTCCGGCAAAACGTCAATATGACAATTTAAGCCATTCACAAAGATTGGCATTGAAAGAATTACGGGCGATAAAGAATGTGGTATTTAAACCGGCTGACAAGGACGGAAACGTGGTCGTTTGGCCTGTGGAGATGTACGAGACAGAGGCGCATCGTCAATTGCGCGATACTGCCTGTTATAGGAAACTCACATCTAATCCTACTAGTAACTTCCAGATGCAGATACAGGGCATTTTGACGGCAGCAGTGGAGTCAGGGACTATTAACAGGACTGTATTTCATGGCTTGGTGGTAAAATATCCAATCCCCCCCACATTGTACCTACTACCAAAGGTTCATAAATCACTTTCTAGACCTCCGGGTAGACCAATAGTTTCGGGATGTGGGGGGTTGTGTGAACCTATTTGTCGTTTTTTGGACTTTTACCTCAAGCCATGTGTTGAATGCTTACCGTCGTATGTGCGTGATTCTACCGACGTGTTAAAATGTCTGGAGGGTATCCAGATGGAAGGAGATATGTTTCTCGTAACATGCGACGTGGAGTCGCTTTATACCTGCATTCGACACAAGCTTGGATTGAGAGCTTCCGCTTTTTTCCTGCAGATGAGGAATTTGTCTCCTGATCTAATAGAGTTTTTATTGACTCTGTTGGATTTTGTTTTGACCCACAACCATTTTCTCTTTAAGGATCGGTATTATTTACAATTGCGGGGAGTGGCGATGGAGGCGACTTGCGCGCCCTCTTATGCCAATTTATTCCTTGGCTTTTGGGAACGCGAGTATGTACAACAAGCAATGGATGAAGCAGATGGTCAGGTTATTTCCTGGATGCGCTTTATAGATGATATTTTGTTTATTTGGCAGGGGTCTAGGACGGCATTGGAGACATTCTTGATACGGCTTAATATGAATGATTGGAATATTAGGCTGACACAGACCATATCCCAACATCAAATGACGTTTCTGGACATCAATATCAGGACATCTGTAAATGGTGCCCTGTTAACTGGGGTTCATCGTAAAGATACTGCTGTCAATGCCCTCCTCCATGCTTCTTCGTTTCATCCTCAACACCAAAAGTGATCTATACTAATTGGACAGTTCTTGCGAGCTAAAAGACTGTGCACATCAACGGAGGACTTTGAAGAGGAGTCAATGTTACTTCGACAACGTTTTGAGCAAAGAGCTTATCATCCTGCGGTCATTGAACAGGGTTATCAACGGGCCCAAAATACATCTCGGCAGACCTTGCTTAAAACTAAACATCGTAAAATATCAGACGATACATCTGATAGATCACGATCAGTCTGTATGATTACGGACTATAATGCACAGTGGAATAACATCAGGAAAACCTTTGTGAAATTTTGGCTGATCCTGCAGACTGATCATGTTCTTGATTCAGTGCTTACATCTACTCCCACACTGGTGGCCCGACGTAGCAAAAATCCTAATGACATTTTGGTATCCAGCCATTATGTTCCACCAACATCCCAAGATTTTTTATCTCAGGCTAGAGGGCCAAAGTGGGGGTCGATATCCTGTGGGCACTGCAGCATCTGTAAGGCTATGATTAAGACTGACTCATTTTGTGATTCATCTGGGAAAAGTGTGTATAAGATTGTACATTTCATTAATTGCAGCACATCAGGTGTCATATACTATGCGACATGCCCATGTAGATTAATCTATATAGGCATGACAACACGGGAACTTCGCATACGTATTCAGGAACATCAAAGTGATATACGTACTGCATCCAAAATCGGTGATCATGATAGAGACAGGATAGTGAAACTCAAACCAGTTGCGCGACACTTTCGCCTGAAACATAATAATCGATGGCAGGACCTCAAGGTCCGTGGCATTGATAGAGTGAATCTTCGCTCTAGGGGTGGTGACCTCTTTAGATGTCTAGAACAGGTCGAAAGTAAATGGATAATTAAACTCCAGACCCAAATACCATATGGGCTCAATGACAAGGTTCCCTTTGCCTCCTTTTTGTGATTGATTCCTCCTTGAATCTCCTTGCTGTGTACAGGTTCTTTTATTGTAATTATTATGGTGGTGCGAGTATGAGTCCTGATTGGGCTATTAATCGTGTAAAATGGTCATTCCACTTCTATGTGGATGAATCAAACATCTATGATAGGTGGATATAGTGTTCCTTAGGGACTGTTGAGGTGGGTAAGATGTGTATGGTTTTTATTATTGGATGATGGGGAGACATAATGGCTTAGAACGTGGCATAACTTCAATTGAGTTTATATAAATAAGTTGGCACTTGGGGCTGTTATAGTAATCACAGCTGGATGGCATTTATTTGTATGAATGTTATTTACATTAGAACTTGGTCTAGTATAATATTGTATATTGATTTAATACAAATATGGTACAAAATTTCCTTCACAGGTTCTTCAGAGCATAATTTTTTCACAGTATTTTTATTATTTTTTTGCGTCCACGAAATTTTCGTATAATTTTTTCACTTGTTTTTCCTTTTTTAGGGGTATTAATTATATCCAACTTTTATAATATATTTTATTGTTTTGGTTTTTCACTATATCAATTACACGAATAACCGATAATTTAACTGATATATACTATGTGTGATTGGTTATTTCCACATAAACAATTGTCACTTCAATTTGGTGTTATATGTTGTGTGCGTAGTGTTGATTGCATTATGCACACACATATCACATAGGTGTTTTCTTTTTTATTATATGACTGCCCTCTAAGCAAGGAAGATACTATTGGATGAGAAGTTGTGATTCGGTTTAATTACTCCTTCTTTCCCCACCTCACTGTCTCTGCTCTCCTCTCCCCTACTAGGTGGTGTATTTATACATTTGAACTTGCATTTAAAAATTGGCCTAAATTGTGGTGTCCTATATGTATGGGATGGTTATTTATACTCCAATTGTATTGGGATTTAGATTTGGTAAAAAATCCCACTGCTTATATTTATAGTCGCTAGCCCAGTTTGCCCTCATCTGATATGGTGGTTGCGGTGCGCCCGACGTTCCACGCATGCACCGGACTCGGGCCCCGCCCGCCACTCCTGGATGACGATGGTCACGCAGTTCTTGCGTGACTCTCCTCCTCCGGACCGGCTGGCGCGGAGTGCCAGGCGCCATATAACGAGCACTCACCACTTTATGCAGTTCAGGTGGGGTGTAACGGACGGACGACAGGCCAGCCAATAACATTAGTAAGGTAATTAGACCAAACCTATCAGAAAACACGGTATAGCCATTCCACCTATTTAAGAGACCATCCTCACCACATCAGCCAGTACCCCCTTGGAAAAGCTAACGTGAAACGTGCGTTGGGGAGTGGACTGGTGGTGGTCGTGTGTGGTATACAAGGCTGGTTGGTCAGTATTTTCTATGTGCCTATTACATTTTTGCTGCTCTATTGCCTCAGTCAGCCCTTGTGGTGTGTATCTTCACCCACATGTTTAGGTGTCTGTTGTATATATATGCATATGATTTTTTTGTACTATGTATTTTTGAGCCATAGTGGTTTGGTTGAATAAACCTTTTTACTAGTGACCAATCATAATTTTTGCACTTGCACTTTACAAATATATACCAACAGCCCACCATCGGTCCTCTTGGTTTTTAATATTTTTATGTATTGTGACCTGTGTTAAATGTGATTTTGTGACTTGTGCCAATTATGTCCATTTGTGATTCTCAATAAAATTATGTTATTTTTTGATTACCTCAGTATTATATGTGTTTTTGTACCTAATTGACCCATTTCCTTTGGTTGGTTCTCATGATATAGTTAGGGGTGGGTCCTGGACTTTGATTTTGGGCTATATATAGGTTTCCTGTCTGCTTAAATAGGCCTGGCTGGTGAGTCACATGACGTGGCCAGTGTCACGTGACTCACAGCAGCCCATCTCAGCCGAGCACCGATCATCATTATCGGCGCTCGGCTCCCCTGCTGCTCGCCTACTGCCATGAAGAAGAGGACGCAGACTACGTCCTTGGCCCTCTCCTTGCGCAGGTTGCCGGCGGTGCTGAGAAGGAAGCAAGCGTCACCTGCCCCTCGTTACACCCAGATTATCAAAAACAGTAGTAATGTGTAATGTAGCACCAATGTACCTACAGTTCATGGGTGAGGGAGGGGAGGGGCTTGGGTAAAAGTTGGGAGGGTCCAGGGATGGGTAGTGAGCGGGGCTTGAAAAGGACTATGGGGATCCAATTCAGATTCCTGCTATGGGGCCCAATGAATTCTATGTACGCCCCTGCCGCTATCTAATGGACAACACTGTGCTTAGTGAGCTGTGAGGAGGTCACAGCACTCGGGAGCCCTTCAACCTCTTTAAACAGCTGATCAGCCTGGGTGCCGGTTATTGGACCCCACCGATAACATACTGGACCTCTCCTGAGAATAGGTCATCAGTATTGTTGAGTGAAGCAAAGCATTCGAAGTGGAATTTGGGCTGCAATTTAGGAAAACTTAAATTTGCAATTAATCTGAATTTCCTCGCACTTTGTGGTTTTCCAAATGTGGTTGCTGCATGTGTTACAAATCAAAACTAAGTGTAGCGGAGACAAACCCGGGAACGCAAGATTACCCATAATGCCGTGCAGTCAGCCAATCCACAGATAGCCGTCCCCTGTGATGTCACATCCCTATAAAATCCTCTTACCACGTGGTCTCCTCCATTATCCTGTGAGCTGAGCATACAGAGAACCGTGGCAAGCGCACATGCGCTAAGGACAGTGTTGCTGAAAATGATTAATAGAAGAATATTGGAGAGGGAGACTGCAGTGAGAGTACAGGGAGACTTATGCTGCTGCGTTTTATTTATTTATTACTACATCAGCCATAAACTAAGGTACACAATTCAATACTAATATGATGGAAGCCTTTATTATTCCACTGCCAGCTTGCCAACCAATACCATCCAGTCTGCACCCCTTAGGGGGGCCAGGTCTTAATGATGACCATCCTCATCTTTTGTTGGCTTTACTTCTTCCAAATCATCCTTCAAAGTCTCCATGTCCTAAAAAAGTCAGCAAGATGCAGAGAGAGGAGGAACTGGATGTTCCTGATCGCATATTCTCATCGATATTAGATGATGTGGAAACGGAGGAATAGCAGATGGCAGAAGAAGGGCTTTCTCCTGTTTTTAAAGTAAGGGAAAGTATAGACAAAAGACTTGTAATTCTCCTCTCTTCTTTGGCCCTTAGACACACTTTTTGAAATCTCAAAATAAAATGCCTTAATTAAAAACAAACTCTCCGTATTCCTAGTTAGGGCAGTAAATTATAATAATACATGTTGTGATAATGCACTTTTATTTGTAGTAGTGTTACCTTGTCCTTCTCATAAAATGTCTGCCTATCTAATCCATCGCTTCTTAGTAAATATAGGACGGATATGGGCAGACAGCTAATTTACACAGGAATTATACCTGCAGGCAAAGCTGCTCTACTGTGTGCATAATAATGAGGTTACTGTGATGGGCTGCTTGTACTCCCAGATTCTTGATCTCCCTAATCATCAGGGAATAAAATGAGCAGAATGCAACTAATTTGTATCTAGACCCTTATGTAAATAGGTCAATCTGTCATTTGCATTAATATACCTGGTTTGACGTAGACTCTGCCAATATAGTCATCTTTGCTAAATTACTATTAATTTTAAAAGACTACAGAAAAAGATGTGAAATAATAAAACACGTAGTTAGTAGGTCATTAGTTGACCTTGTAGGTACTCAATTACTCTAGGAGATAAATTGATGCTACCTAACGTAGCACACAAAAACATAACACACAAAAAAAAAGCACAACTGCAAAAGTGAATTTAATTTTTATTTCTTTTAGGCCGTATACGGAACCGTTCATTTCAATGGGTCTGCAAAATAAATGAAGTTACTGCGTGTGCATTCCGTTTCTGTATGTCCGTATTTAGGTTCCGCAAAAAAATAGAACATGTCCTATTATTGTCCGCATTACGGACAAGGATAGTACTGTTCTTTTAGGGGCCAGCTGTTCCGTTCCGCAAAATACGGAATGCACACGGACATCATCCGTATTTTTTGCGGACCGCAAAATACATATGGTCGTGTGCTTGAGGCCTTATTGTGATTACTATTCATGTTTTACTTCTGTTCCACTTTTAATAATTTTATTTCTTATTTTTTTCTTTAGTTTTTATACTAACATAGTTTGTAATGCTGAGAAAAGACATACTGTATGCCCATCCAGTTCAGCATGTGCAGCGGGCTGTCCCCCAGGGGAGATCAAGTCCTAGTGTTTAGGAATGCTGAGTGGTATGTTGTGGCCCTAATAGTTTGTGTCACTTTGCTACTACCTGGATACTGTCGCTTCCCAGGGTTAGGCTCTGCAGCAACAAAGGAGTTGTAGTTGGTGTAGTAAGTACAGTCCAGACTTGAATAAAGTACAGCTTTTACTTGAATAAACTTGCAATAAAGTTGTGTCATCCAAACAATACTTGATCTTTCTCTTGGCTCCAGCAGGCTAAGGGTAAACTGGCAGGTAAAATTTAATACTTTACTTTCTCTCTCTATTGTACTATTCTCTGGCTTCAGGCTGGTTACAGGACTTTGTAGAGGTTCTGATACCGTTGAGTGGGGTGTCTTTGGATGTTTATCCTCTCGTAATACTCAGACTATGAACTGCAAGGAGTCAGGGTGCTTTCCAAGATGCTCCCCCTGGAAGACTTGTGCAGCAGGAGGGGGGAACGCTCCCCTCACTGCGCCATGTCTGGTCCCTTTGGAACTCCCTCGACAGCTTCCTACAACCCCATGCTTGGTGGGAAGCTGGACTAGTCCACTACTGTCCAAAAGGGGGAAGAATGGAATGGTACGTAAGTTCCATCCTATCTAAAGGTACACGCTGCCAGATACACTGTCACTTGCTGGACAACTAGGCACAGTGCATGAAATACAATACATAACAGTTAAATAGCAATATTATTAAGGCACAGTATCATAGGACCTGGAATTAAATATACAGATGACATTCTTTGCTAGCCATTAGAGACAGTAGCTAGGTGTAAGAATGGTAGTGCCCCCTCTGGGGTACTACACATGTTATCATGCAATGTTGATCCAGAGAAAGGCAAAAAACCCTCATGAGGTAGAAGCCAATTTTTTTCCCCTACCTTAGGGTTCATACACACGAACGTGTGCTGGCCAGGCCCATATTGCAGCTCGCAAACACTTGAATGGATACGCAATCTGGAAGATATAGAGCGGAGGCATAGAGTGGAAGGCAACGGAAGCACCATGGATCGCTTCTGTGGCATTTCGGTCCGTGCCTCCGCACCGAAAAAAAAGAGAACATGCTCTATTTTTTTTGCAGTGCGGCTGGATCGCGGACCCATTCAAGTTCAGTGGTTCTGCATCCACCAGCGGAGGCCATATGGATGGTGCCTGTGCATTGGGGGCTGCAATTTGTGGTTCCCAAAGCATGGCACAGGTTCGTAAGGTAAAAATTCCTTCCCAACTCTAAATCTGGCAATCAGAATAAGGCCTGTTTCACATTTGCAGTAAACAGATCCGGCAGGCTGTTCCAGCTGGCGGGGGTCTGACATCCAGCACCCCTGCTGATCAGTTGTTTGAAGAGAAGGCTGCGCTCGAGCAAGCACTGCCTTCCCTTCCTATTCACTTCTATGGAACGGCTCCTTCCTATACACTTGATCTGATATTGATGACTTATCCTGAGGATAGGCCATCAATATAAAAATCCCAGAAAACCCCATTAACTGTTCACAGTAACAGTAATTATAACCAGGGGTGCCCAATTTTTGCATGGCACTGTACTTATAGAAGTTTAGTTACACTTCAGGGTCTGTCATGTGAACAGCACATTTATAACTGTATATCTGTCACATAAGCTCCCACTCTTTTGAACAGGAAAATGGGAATTTAAAAAAATATATCATTAATAAATCATTATAAGTTCTGCAATATTTTATATATTGTAAAAAGGCACAAGGAATCATCGTGGATGATAGGTACATGTCACCGAGGTTCCTGGCCTCGATCGAGTAAGAGACGGTTTTTATGTGTCAGCAGCAGTTGCTGTTTGACACCTTAATACTTAGTATGGCTGTATAGTTGATCCGGGATGGCTCTTACTGGGAGTAGTCAAAGTGCTGGGTGGGTGACTGCTCCCCATGTTCCAGGCCGGGTTTAGCCAGGCCTAAAAAACAGCCAGCACTGCCAGGTGAGGAGGATTACCTCAGTCTGAAAGTGGAGCTCAGGAAGTGTGTGTGCTGGGACCTGAGGCTTGTGCCGTGCTGGAGGGCTGAGACCCGTCTGTAAGAGAAACGGGCCCCCTAAAAGCCTGCTATGGACTGCTGGAGGCAGAACTGCTAACAATGCAAATAAAATTAATAAAAAGATAATATGCCTCCGTAATAGGTGGGTAGTGGCGATTAGGAGAAGGTTATACAAATAGGATGCAACCAGTCCCGATA
Source organism: Bufo bufo (assembly GCF_905171765.1). Taxonomy (NCBI): domain Eukaryota; kingdom Metazoa; phylum Chordata; class Amphibia; order Anura; family Bufonidae; genus Bufo; species Bufo bufo. Next base: position 542,173,105 of record NC_053391.1, on the reverse strand, counting down.
TGCGTATGTGGTTACGTTGTTTATTAACCCTGGGAGTGCCATGGCTAAGTTTGTTAACATTATGTTACCCAGCTTTTCTATGTGAACGTATGTATCTCTCTGCTATTCATAGGAATGCTGGCATTTGAAACTGGTCCAGATGTATTTGTCTCTGTGTTAAACATGTGATCATGTGTGGTGTTTCGGATACTATTGATATGTTTTCTTTGACTGATATTATGTTTAATGTCATGTGATCAGTGCGAAGAAGTTTAGATATGTTGGTAATTTATTATTCACATTATAACCTATAATCCGGTGACCCAGAGGAGGTCTATATGTGATATTTGTATAATGAATGTATTTGATGTATTTTTGGATGTTTTATTTTTGTATTGAGCCCTACGGGCTATGATGATTTTAGAGAGGTGTAGCCTATTAGTGGCAGGTATATAAAGACCGCCTCTTGGTAGGCGTAGTAGATACCCCTGACGAAGCTTCACAAAGCGAAACCCGGGTCGGGTGAATTGATTTGTATACACTGCATGTTATTTTATCCATCTTGTAAGTATAATAAAAACCTTGCAGTTGGAACCTCTTGTGAACGTACTTCACTATTGGTGGCACCTTGATTTCTCATAAGGTTACCTGGAGGAAAGGTGAACTCAAGTGAACTGATCGCTTACCCATATTCAGGAAATTCCTGTGAGATCTGGAAGGGAGGATTTTTCAGCTCTGTCCGGGTGCAGCGAGGTCCATTTAAAGAGAACTGCTAACAAGGTTATTTTCACACCATTGTGTGTGAACTAACACCAAGACTGCAAAGTGGTACTGCATCCGCACACCCTGTCTACCAGAGCGAACCCCCCATATGTAGAACTAAAGAATGGTAATATTGTAAATGTTTTCCTCTGAAGAAAAAGACCTAAGAATTGGCCTTATGGTCTCAAAATTGAAAGCTCCCTCTTATCAATTACATACAGTGGATTTAAAAAGTCTACACACCCATATTAAAATGTCTGGTTTCTGTGCTGTAAAAAAAATGAGACAAAGATAAATCATTTCAGAACCTATAAACTGTACCACTCAATTGAAAAACAAACTGAAATATTTTAGGTGGAGGGAAGAAAAAACAAAACAAAACTAAAATAATGTGGTTGCATAAGTGTGCACACCCTCTTATAACTGGGGATGTAGCTGTGTTCAGAATTAAGAACATTCAAAATCATGTTAAATAGGAGTCAGCATACACCTGCCATCATTTAAAGTGCCTCTGATGAACCCCGAATAAAGTTCAGCTGCTCTAGTTGGTCTTTCCTGAAATTTTCTTAGTCACATCCCACAGCAAAAGCCATGGTCCACAGAGAGCTTCCAAAGTATCAGAGGGATCTCATTGTTAAAAGGTATCGGTCAGGAGAAGGATACAAAAGAATTTCCAAGGCATTAGATATACCATGGAACACAGTGAAGACAGTCATCATCAAGTGGATAAAATATGGCACAACAGTGACATTACCAAGAACTGGACATCCATCTAAAATCGATGAAAAGATGAAAAGAAAACTGGTCTAGGAGGCTACCAAGAGGCCTACAGCAACATTTAAGGAGCTGCAGGAATATCTGGCAAGTACTGGCTGTGTGGTACATGTGACAACAATCTCCCATATTCTTCATATGTCTGGGCTATGGGGTAGAGTGGCAAGACGAAAGCCTTTTCTTACAAAGAAAAACATCCAATCCAGGCTACATTTTGCAAAAACACATCTGAAGTCTGATGAAACCAAGGTTGAACTTTTTGGTTTTCCAAAAGATATGTTCGGCGCAAAAACAACACTGCACATAACCAAAAGAACACCATACCCACAGTGAAGCACGGTGGTGGCATCATCATGCTTTGGGGATGTTTTTCTTCAGCTGGAACTGGGGCCTTAGTTAAGCTAGAGGGAATTATGAACAGTTCCAAATACCAGTCAATATTGGTACAAAACCTTCAGGCTTCTGCTAGAAAGCTGAACATGAAGAGGAGCTTCGTCTTTCTGCAAGACAACGACCCAGAGCATACATCCAAATCAACAAAGGAATGGCTTCACCAGAAGAAGATTAAAGTTTTGGAATGGTCCAGCCAGAGCCCAGATCTGAATCCGATCTGAAATCTGAAAATCTGGGTGATCTGAAGAGGGCTGTGCACAGGAGATGCCCTCGCAATCTGACAGATTTGGAGTCTTTTTGCAAAGAAGAGTGGGCAAATCTTGCCAAGTCAAAATGTGCCATGCTGATAGACTCATACCCAAAAAGACAGAGTGCTGTAATACAATCAAAAGGTGCTTCAACAAAGTATTAGTTTGAGGATGTGCACACTTATGCAGCCATATTATATTATTTTTATATTTTTTCTTCCCTCTACCTAAAAGATTTCAGTTTGTTTTTCAATTTAGTTGCACAGTTTATAGGTCACATTAAAGGTGGAAAAAGTTCTGAAATGATTTATCTTTGTCTCATGTTTTTACAGCACAGAAACCTGACATTTTAACAGGGGTGTGTAGACTTTTTATATACACCGTATGTAATAATATATGAAATATAAGTCTGTTGAATTCATATACCAGTCTTAAGGTCCCATGCACACAACCGTATTTTTGGTCCGCATCCGAATGTCTGTTCTGCCTTCCCGCAAAGAATATAGAATACGTCCTATTCTTGTCCATATTTCGGCTGATATCCATGTTTTATGGAGGCACAGTTTGCGGACCACAAAACTTTTACAGTTGTGTGCATGGGGCCTTAGTAAAAAATCTGTTAAGGCACCTGCCTCTTAATGAATTTGCTACATCTTCTAGAAAATAAACTCATAGGGGGTAATTTATTAAGACCGGCGTTTAAGACGCTGGTCTTAATAAGCCCTATATCTGTCGGCGGATTCGCTGAAGTCATGAAGGCGTGTTCCAGGATTTTAATATTGATATCCTACCATCAGGATAGACCATATTAGATTGGGAGGAGTCTGACATCCTGCATGCTCAAATCGGGTGTTTCAGAGTAGCTTGGCGCTGTAAGTCAGCGCCAAAGCTACACAGGTCCGTCCACTGTGTAAAAACTGGAAGCTACTCTGAAAAAGGTGTTCAGTTGGAGTGAGGGGTTTCAGTCCCCTGCCGATCTGAAATTGATGGACTATCTTGAGAACAGGCCATCAATGTTGAAATCTTGGAAAACCCCTTTAAGGGTGGGTTTGCACTAGCGTTATGCCATTCCGTTATAGGTTCCGTTTATAACGGAATATAACTGAATGGCCAGACTGAATGCAAAACGAAAGCCTTTAAGAAGCATTCCATTTTGTTCCTTCCTAATAGAAGTCTATGGGCAAGCAGAACGGATCCATCTGGTTTCCGTTATGCAGGATGGAAAAATAAGGCTAAATGCACACAATCAGGATTGCGTGTGGATTTTCTGTGCAGATTTGCGTGTGGAAAATCCGCACCGTAGGTCATGTACATTGTATTCTATGAGAATTTGAAATTCTCAATGCACACAATGCAGATTTTTTTCTGAGCAAATTTTCACCTGTGGTGGGGATTTTAAAATCCGCAGCATGTCAATTTATTTTATTTTTCCTGACCGGATTTTCTCCATTCACTTAGTAAAATCCGCATGCAAATCCGCATCAATTGATGCGGATTGACCATACGGATTTAAGGAAAAAATATATATAGATTTGGTAATATAGATAATTGACACGTCATCAATTAGTGTTAAGCGTAAAGAGAAGAAATAGCGTGCTCATAAAAACGATACCTTTATTATAAATTAATGGGTAAATGGAGCAGAAAACTGCTCAAATGGTGATCATGACCTAACAGAAGATTGGTTAAGTCTTTTGACTCCTACTGTGATTATGATACCACAAGAAAATAAATAAAATACTTTATAGGGATAAACCTATAGTCATATAGGTGATTAGGTATTTATATCCGCGGACAGGTGATGGGGGGTATTTAGAGGGAGGGGAGTAACTCTCCCTGGGTGTCCCTAAAAATCTAGGCCCTAAGCCCAGGGATATCCCCAGATGGTAGAGATACCCTGTTCCCGTACCTATGGCTATAGTCAACCTATAATAACCCTACTTAGATGGTGAATACTTAAGATGAATACATATAAACCCTGACGCGTTTCACCTGCGCCTGGCAGATCAATAGGGGGTGGTAGACAAACCCTAATTTGTAGGGCAAAAAAAGGATACACACGATAAATAAAGAAATGATACTTAGCTCCTGTATACAGTCAGTGGGAAGTATATGATGATACTGAGTCCTGTCAGTTGATAGATAGCTGATCAGGAGGGACCCACTGTCTAACTTCACAGATGTTAGGGGGGAGCTGATGTGGTCAACTGACAGGACTCAGTATCATCATATACTTCCCACTGACTGTATACAGGAGCTAAGTATCATTTCTTTATTTATCTTGTGTATCCTTTTTTTGCCCTACAAATTAGGGTTTGTCTACCACCCCCTGATGATCTGCCAGGCGCAGGTGAAACGCGTCATATATTCATCTTAAGTATTCACCATCTAAGTAGGGTTATTATAGGTTGACTATGGCCATAGGTACGGGAACAGGGTATCTCTACCATCTGGGGATATCCCTGGGCTTAGGGCCTAGATTTTTAGAGACACCCAGGGAGAGTTACTCCCCTCCCTCTAAATACCCCCTAACACCTGTCCGCGGATATAAATACCTAATCACCTATATGACTAGAGGTTTATCCCTATAAAGTATTTTATTTATTTTCTTGTGGTTGTACTTGATTAGAATATTTCAGCGGTAATTTTCATCATTTTACAGCTGGCAGTAAATGCTGGTAATCAGTTCTTATTAGTATATTGAGCTATTCAGTTGTATTACTTATAATTTTTGTCATTCATTATGGTTTTCCAACATGTTCGTAAAAAAATATTGCCTGTCTGTGATTTTTGAACAAGTTGTCCAGAAAAAAGAAAAATTCTGTTTGGCAATCCTGGTGGGCAGGTGGGGGTGAAAAATTGGTTTAACATACTTGCATGCACAATGTGGTTACAACTTACTGCGCACACACTGGGTCCAAATTTCTATTCACCTATACTGTACAACCTCACGGAACAGGTGTGATGTGTTTGGGATGCCACCATCTGTTGGAAAATGTAGAGTAAGTGGTCAATTATTAAAACTTAACATTTAATATGCTAAACTTAGAAAATAAGTCCCACGATAATTAGATACATTACATAGACAAAAAGGAAGCAATGCGGAGGTTCACCACACAGGTAATAGTGGTGCTGACAACCAAAACACATCAAAGAAACAAGAGGTGCTCGGCGGCACCAGAAAATAACCAGGTGGTCCTACCGCTCTGATGAGGTGCTCCTTGGTACAACAGATACCTAGCCGGTGTTAATGGATGAGCACACCGTTGCTAAAGGCAGTTGTAAAACGCAGGGTTGTGGATGCTAGGCTAGTTGGCCCTAGTAATACCCTAGGGACCTACAATAACCTAAGTGACCCGGCCACGGATCCCCGTGACCAGTCACAAGCAGGAACCTCACCCTGGAATTAGTGCGCTCTAGAAAGCCCTCGCCTACCTGATCCCTACACGCATGTTTCGCTGAAAGGATGAGTAAAAAGCTCATCAGGGGAAACACGGGAGCTTGGGCTGAAGCTGTGCAGGGTACACTGACGATAATGTCAGATGTGCGCTCTGCACAGAGGCAAAGTGTGACCATGATCCTGATGTGGATACAAGTGGGCAGACTAGCTGTAGGGTAATAGGGGGAAAACTGACACAAAGCCCCTCTCCTACTAACAGACTCTTGGCGCATGGGCTGATGTAGCCTGAGGTAGCGCTACCTTTTAAAGAAGAAGCCGGCCTCAGAGCGAGGCTTGGCTAGGACACTCCTACCTAACTCAGGAAATGCGGTGCAAGCCTGCGCATGCGCGAGAAGACGGATCACATGAAGAGAAGGGGAGGTCACTGGGCGGACGCATGTGATGGAGATGACATCACCGCGTCCAATCTCGTTTATTCACGCGAGATGACGCGACAGTTACCAGGCAATCGGGACGCTGTTCCCAGGCACTGTCGGACAGCGCAACTCCTGATATGCAGCTGTGCTTTTTATATATATGGCATTAATGGCAATAAGGAAAATAATAGAATCATAAATATGTTGGCGGTACACGAACACATATGACAAGGGAGAGGGGTGGTGGAATAGAATAACAATCAAAGAAGGGGGGGGTGCAGAGAGAGGGAACGGGAGAGGACAAAGGCAGAGAAGTAGATATATAAATTAGAAAGCTGAAAATGAAGTATACAGGATAATGAAGTATACACATAAGTGCAGGCTACCTAGATGAAACAGCTATAGTTGAGCTGCTCATTAAGGCCCGTAGGTGAGACTGTGCCTAGTGTGTAAATCCAGCGGGATTCTCTCTGGAGTAACACACGATCCCAGTCTCCGCCACGGATTGAACGCCCAACCTTTTCGATTCCCATTGCCTTTAAGCAGCTGGGGTTACCCTGATGACAGTCATGGACATGCCTTGACACTACTGTGTCCCTCCTGTTGGCAATGTCGCCGAGATGCTCACCCAGACGCCTGCGCAATTCACGTCTGGTCTTTCCCACGTATTCTAAATTGCAATCACAGGTAATTTTATAAATTACGCCCTGCGTTTTGCAATTAATGAAGTCCTTGATGGGAAATGTTCTTTTCAAGTTGGAGCTAAAGAAAGTTTTACCTGTCTGGACAATACTGCAGGCTACACAGCCACTACACCTGAAACAGCCTGTGGGCCTACGATCAAGCCAGGTGCCCTGCCTGGGTACAGGTGTAAAGTGGCTGTGTACGAGGAGATCCTTAAGATTAACATAGTAACATAGTAACATAGTACATAAGGCCGAAAAAAGACATTTGTCCATCCAGTTCGGCCTGTTATCTTGCAAGTTGCTACACCTTCTGAAGGTTATCTGGGGGTAGTCATGTATGACTTCCTTGATATCCGGATCCATCATTAAAATGGGCCAGTGCTTACCAAGGATCCCTCGCATTCTATCAGCACAGCCATCAAAGGTGGCTAGCAGTCGGATCTTCTGGTCCTCAATTGTCCTCACCCTGGGCACCAGAATATCCGAGCGGGCCGTATCGGCCGCCCTGTGATAGGCCTGCCTGAGTACATTGTCTGGGTACCCCCTGTTGAGGAACCTAGTCCTCAGATCGTTCGCCCTCTTCCTAAATTCTAGTCCCTCGGAGCAGTTATGCCTAAGGCGTAGGTATTGGCCACATGGAATACCCCTCTTGAGGGGGGTAGGGTGACTTTCTGCTCCAATGAAGGACCGAGTTAGTAGAAGTGGGCTTCCTGAAGATGGTGGTTGAAAGCTCATCAGTACCTTTTCTAGAGATGGAAATATCGAGAAAAGAGAGACTGTTTGGATCAGATTCATGTGTGAATCTCAGTCCTATGTCGTTACAGTTCAGTTTATCGACAAAACCAGAGAATGATGATTTGGAATCGTTCCAAATGATGAAGATGTCGTCGATGTAATGGGCCCACAGTCCTATAGGCCCGGTACTCGACGACATCTCCTCAGAGACACTAGTTGCTTCCCACCAGCCCAGGAGCAAGTTAGCGTAGGCCGGTGCACAAGAACAGCCCATCGCCGTACCCCTGAGCTGGTGGTAAAGCTTTGTCCCAAAATAAAAAAAGTTGTGTGTCAACAGATACTCAAGGAGTCTCAACACAAAATCATTGTGCTGAAAAAATTGACAGCCCCTCATACTGAGGAAGTGACCTACTGCCTTAAGACCAGCTGCATGGGGAATGGACGAGTATAACGCCTCTACGTCAATACTTCCCAAGATGGCCTGGGGTTCAATACTGACACCATCAAGTCTTTTGAGTAAGTCCATAGTGTCCCTGACATATGATGGCAGGGACACTACGAAGGGCATTAAGACCTTGTCAATGTACACACCCAGATTCTGACTAATGCAACCAACCCCCAAAACGATAGGCCTCCCTTTCAGGGGAGTTGTCCCCTTACAGTTATTGCACAGGGGAAGTGGTGCTACTCGTTTAAGGTCGGCTGTCACAAGTTGGAGGAAAATATCCAAGCACGATACGTCACTGGAGGGGGGCATCTTAGTGCTTTTATTCCTTAGGGTCGTGAACGGACCCAGACCAGTTAGGCCACCATCTGATTCCTCCAAACTGTGTAGCAGCCTGACATCAGATAATATACTTAAAGGGATCCCAAGTTCCTGACACTGCCGCTCATCCTTATGTTTAAAGAATTTGCGCCACCTAAGTTTCCTGATAAACAGGTGCTAATCTTTGGTCCAGGTAAAGGCGTCAAAGCGGCGTGTAGGGACAAAAGATAGACCTTTGCTAAAGACAGCAATTTCAGTACTACTAAGTGTTCTCTGGGACAAATTTATTACTTCGGGGCCTGTTGGTCCCGTGTCCTCGATCTGTTTCTCAACGGATATGGGATAGCCTGGTCTAAAAAACTCTGGGGTTGTCCACCATCTGTTGCCAAGTACTGTTCGGCCATAGAGCCACATCTTCAACCTATTAACTAATTACAACCGCATTATTTCTTCTGTTTTCATTGTTAATGGCCACGTAGTAACCTGCAAAACCATGTGCCATTAACAATACAGTTGCAATTAGTTAATAGGATGCAGTTGCGGCTTACACAGACGTATGGTACTTGGTTGAAGGCGGACGCATCCCAAGCTCAGCACTGTTGCTCAGTGTGGTCGTACCCACAGGTATTTCTCTTGGAATGTGGGAAGAAACCAGACAGACCAAAGAAAATCCTCACAAATATGGGGTAAAGAATCAAACTCCATGCAGACAGATGTTGCTACTGCTGGGATCCAATCTAGGACCTCAGTGCAGCAAGGTAACAGTGCCAGTCATCCAATGCTCAGTCTCCTGAATCTGTCTTGTTATGAGATATATTTTATCATCCGCAGGAATCTGTCAAAAAGTAAATAATTATGACTAATAATGTCTTTAATCACTTTCCTACAGTTTAAGATATTATTTAATGCCCCAAAATAAAAATTATACCTAGATATTGCTGTAACGTAATTGCGCCATAGCTTAATTAAATGAATGTTAGAAACTGACATTTAATTTTACGGCTTTCTAATCATTTTTATGTTGGCCCAATAAAAGGTACCATCATCTGGAAAGATTCCATTTCACTTAATTCGGTTAACATAACACCACGCCATAAGTAGATTAGAACATGTACGTTTCACAATGTGAGAATTGGTTCAATCTACATTTATATTTTATAACATCATAATTTTTCACTCGTCACCACAAAAGAATTCATGGGCATAGGAATATGTTATTAATACTACGGGTGCTGTCACAGGATATCTTGCCTTCTTCTGATGTTATATCAAATTTCCAGTATGTCAGAGCATTTTCACTTGAAACTGTAGCTCTTACCCAAAAAGTGGCCCTATATAATGAACTATATAATAAAATAAAATGTTTGAAATTCCTAAACGAATGAATGTTCCAAAATATTGATCAAACTAAGTAATGGGTGGCTGTCAGTTGCTATTTGGTGTTTCATGGATACCTAATCATAGCCAACGGCCAACAGCTCTAGAAGAACAGCCTGATGTACAAAAGTATGACCTATAGCATCCCTTGGGTTGGGATCACACATGCAGTTTTTGATGCGGTTTGTTGAGCAAAACATGGGAGCTGATAAAAGAGGGAAGTATCTGCAGTTGTACCGTATACTTTTCCTTAATTTTGGATCCACTCCGAGCTTTGACTCAAAAACTGCCATGTGTGGTTCCAGCCTTACAGGTTTTGTATGAAAAATTTGTCTGCTGTTTTTCCCCCAGAAAAACCATCAATCCTACACATGAGCTGTGTCTAAAATTGCAGCTCAGTCCCATTCAGTCCCATGTGGACACTGCCTATATCACAAGTTTCACACAAAAGCAGAACCTACTGCATTTTCTAAACCATAGAAATAATTTTTAAAACGGGTGGGCCACCTTTTGGGAGGTTTTGGCAACTCCCTTCCCTCCTGTCCAGGTCTCCAAAGATAAGCATACTTACTTGCTCCCCACCGTTGGGTCCTGTCCCCTTAGCTCCCTGGCCTCAGCTGCCTTGCTTAGGTTTCTATGTTGTCAATATCCACTTTGACGCCACTGCCGCCAATTGCTGGCTGCATTGGTGACCTTCTCCCCTTTAGTCATGTGACCAACTGACAAGTAACTGGTTTTCTGCTTCATTGTGTTCATATTATTTTTTTTAAATCTCATTCATCACAATGGTAGATCTGAACAACAACCATCTGTAGTTCGTGCACCATAGACAGACTACAGTCTTGCATTAAAGATGAACTGCCATTGGGGAGTTCCATGAACTTATTTCCTCATGCAGCTGCCTTTCTTTATGTTTAGAGCTCATGTACACAGGTAGATTATGTGTGGACCCATAAAGGATGGCTCCACAGAGGAACTTAGGGCCCATTGTGTATCTATATTTCTCCAAGCCATACATATTTTTCTTTTCTGTATTAAGAATTCCTAAAGCCTCTGTGCTCATGTCCATATGCACTTAAGGTGTCTATTAAAAAGGTCCTTTGAGTTTTTTTTTTTTTTTACATTTTACCAAAGTGTTGGGAGCTTGGTGAAATAATGAAAGATCTTATCTTCGCTTCCTGTACTGGCTTCAATCCTGTGCCACCGCTCTGTCCTCTTCCAGGACTGCCGCTAGTGATGTACTGTTGTCGCAATGGTGACATTCCATATACTGCCGCAGTCAATCACTGGTCTCTGTGGTGGATGATGCGATACTGCTGAGGCCAGTGATTGGCTGCAGATGTGACCTTCTGTATACTACTGCAGCCTAAAAATACGTCACTGGCTGCAGCCCAGAAAGATGAGCCAGCACAGGAAGGGAAGGGAAGTTCTTTAATTGTAAATGTTCCCCAATCATGGAATAAAAACAAAAAACAGCCCCTTTAACAACCTGTATATGATACAGCTCTATTATTATTTTTAGTAAATTGTTAGAAAATGTGCCCCTACAACAGAGATTCCCCACTGGAGTCGCTATGTCCTGTTGTAGGAGCTATAAATACAAGCCAAATTCAAAGACAAAACGTTCCTATGCCTTGCTTGGCATTCTAACCTAAGGCAAGCAACAAACAGGTTAATCTGCTTTTAATTTGTTTGGCAGCAGCAGGGATATAGATGATTGTGACTCAGTGGATAATGCCGCTAACTCCTCAAATCACTTTATTAAATTCTAAGCTTTTGTAGTTCAGACAAATTGGATTTACAATCTTTTTGTAGGTACTTTCTTATAGAGCTGTGTTAAGGATACGATGGAGTTAGTCCTCATGCACACAGCATAGCCTGTACAGAGGCATGTAATGTTCTTCTGGCTTCATACTATGGAGTCTTAGGTTACATTCACACATGCGGTAGCCTGATCTGACAGGGAACAGACTGCCGGAGTTCTCCGGATCTGGCATTGGCAGATACCACCGTTTACTGCTTGAAGGCATAGACCAGTGGTGGCGAACCTATGGCTCGGGTGCCAGAGGCGGCACTCAGATCCCTTTCTGTGGGCACCCGCACCCTGGAAAAAGTCTATGGTGTACCAATATGCCTTAGACGTTTCCTGTCATTAATCAGCGCAGGGCGCACTATGAATTGCACAGGTAGCGCAGGGCGCTCTATGAATGGCACAGGTAGCGCAGGGCGCTCTATGAATGGCACAGGCAGCGCACCGAATGTAGGCAGGCTATTATAGCTAATGATAAAGTACATGGAAGACATACTAGAAAGAAAGTTCAGCAGCTCTCACCTGCCCCTCCTTCAGCCGTGAGCACGGATGACCCAAGTCAGGCAACGGGTGATAGTATGCAAAAAAGGGAAAAGAAATCCAGCTCCACTTGGATAAAGGAAATTATTTATTTTGCTTGCGGTAAAATCTCATCCATCAGTTACAAAAATAGCAGTCTTGTCTGCGCGTTTCAGGCTACCAGAAACAAATTTGTTTCTGGTAGCCCGAAACACGTAGACAAGACTGCTATTTTTGTAACTGATGGATGAGATTTTACCGCAAGCAAAATAAATAATTTCCTTTATCCAAGTGGAGCTGGATTTCTTTTCCCTTTTTTGCATGGAAGACATACAATATTGGACTGCACTATTCAGGTTACATTGCCGTGTTGGCACTTTGAGATAAATAAGTGGGTTTTGGGTTGCAGTTTGAGCACTCGGTCTGTAAAAGGTTCACCATCACTGGCCTAGACTATAATGGGATCCAGCGCGGCCAGTTTCTGGCATGAATGCTGGGTTTTGGCTGGACAAAAACCAGTGCATGCATTAGTCTATGTGGTCCGGCAGTAAACAGCAGTATCCAGCAATGGCAGGTCCGGAGAATTCTGGCAGGCTGTTCTCTGTCTTCACATGCCTGCCGGATCAGACTACAACACATGTAAACGTAGCCTAAGTCAATCTGTGTGCCACCATATTGGTACCATAGCTCCAGCAATGCTTGTAGAGGAGAATGCCTCCACTTAACAGGATCAAGTTGATCATGTATGAAACCAGGACTATTTGGAGGTACAGTAGGGCACCATTCACTTCTATCAGTGCAGTGTGAGTTTAGCAGGCAGTTTTTTTAAAACTTTTTTTTTTTTGACTAGCAGAAAAATGATTTTAATGTCTGAAATCTGAGGTAGATCAATTCTGTAACTATTATATATGTTGTCCAACAAATGGCATTTATCATGTAGAGAAAGTTAATACAAGGCACTTACTAATGTACTGTGATTGTCCATATTGTCTCCTTTGCTATCTTTATTCATTTTTTCATCATATTATACCCTGCTCGTTTTCATGGCAATGACCACCCTGCAATTCAGCAGCGGTGGCCGTGCTTGCACACTATGGAAAAAAGTGCTGTCCTATGTGCACTCCCACGGTCTTGGCCACCAGAGATTGCATGTTGGTCATAACCCCTGGATATGAGCAGTGTATAATGTGATTAAAAAACTAATCAAGCCAGCAAAGGAAGCAATATGGACAATCACAATACATTAGTAAGTGCCTTGTATTAACATTCTCTTCCCATTTGCAAAGTGAGACAACCCCTTTAAGTCATAGATTTGTGTTGGTCATATCAGGCCATGGTTATAAAAGCAGCCATTGAATTTTTTTTGCTGTAAATATAGAGTTTAAAATGGAGCATTTACAGTGCCTTATTTAGAAAGCCCCTGGCTGCCATTCACATTTGCTTGTTTTGAACAGTCTTCAGCCTTGGCATGTAATCTACTTTAGAGGAAAATTATAAAGTGCATGCCACATTTTCTGCAGCCAAGGCAAACCAGTCATACACTGTAGGTGGGTTTTCTGTAGAAGAAAAATGCTGCCGATGTGACATTTTATTCATTTTCCATCATTTCAGGTTTTAGTAAGCATGCATCTACAATTCTACATATAGATTTGCACGGCATTCTTATAAATCCAAGAATCAATTTTGATTATCTTTTGACATTACAGCAGATTTTACCCTTGCAAATCTGTAGCAAAATTCACATCCACATCTGGACTCTAACTGCTGCAGACCATTATTATTGCATCTCTTCTATGTGAAGATACTGGGCCACATTGCCCTTACTTGATTGCCCCTAGAGCTTGTAAATAGTGCAAAAAGAGCACAGTTACGAGTTTCGACTTTTAGAAAATCGGCTGCACCCAGCTCATCAAGACAAAGGGACATGGACAAGGGACATAGCTTGTACCGGAGGTGCAGTATATGGTAATTACAACTGATTGTCCCATTCAAATCAAGTGGACAAGCAATTAATTACACTGCACTTCCACTTATAATCTAGCCAACATGCAGGTAACCATAATGCAGTACTTGCACAAGCACCAACACCCCTTCAAAAAGCTGATCGACAGGTGTGCCGGGAGTCGGACCCCTGCTGATCTGATATTGATGACCTATCCTGACCTATTATCAGTATCACTGCACAGCCCCTTAAAATAGTGTTACTATTAATATTACTATTGAGTACTCATCAGCAGACATTAAAGGGGTCTGAGAAAAGGGCATCAATATGAAAAAGCCTGGACGATCTCTTTAAAGAATTATAAAATATCTTCAATATTTTAACGCCTTCCAGACACAGCCAGTCTTCATCTTCCTGAAAGAAGTCTTAGTGGTAAATTTGGGTTAATATGTTTTACCTTTATTTAAAAATAAAAGAAAACAAAAGCAACAAAAAATTTGGAAAACATAAAAATTTCTAAATTTAGAATTTCTCTCCTTTTAAGACAAATAGTGATACCTTACGAAATAGTTATTACTTTCACCATATGTCTACTTTATGTTGGCACCATTTGGTAATAGTCATTTAATTTATTTTTAGGATGTGAGCAGGCTTAGAATTTTAGAATCCATTTTTCAAATTTTCAAGCAGATTTGCAAAGCCGATTTTTTTTAAGGGCCAATTCAGTTTTGAAGCGACTTTGAGGGACTTACATAATAAAAAAAGCTCACAAATGACACCCCTCAAATTATTCAAAACTGATTTTAGAAACTTTGTTAACCTTTTAGATGTTCCATAGGAAATTGAAGGTGATTTTAACCCTTTCAGGACCTCCGCCATACATGTACGGCAGAATTTGTGTCTTTAAACATGGCGCTCACTCGCACGTTCAGCGGGCGCCATAGCCGCTGGGTTTCTCCAGCTTAAAACAGCAGACACCCGCGGCACATGTATACGATCAGCCATAAGGCTGATTGCATCAAATTTCCTCTGCAGATGCCGTAGTCAAATGTGACCACGTCATCTAAGCAGCCCGGAAGCAGAAGCCACACGCATTCTTCCTCTCTTGTAACAGCGTTCCCCGGCTGAAATCGAGGAACCTGTTACATTGATCTAATAGCCAGGAGCCTCAAGCTGGCTTCGGAGGCTATTAGATGAATATGCCACTAGGTGGCAGCATTGTATTGTTATATTGAAAATGCATTAATCCCTTGCAGACCTACACGAAACAAGTCCAGTCTCTAAACATGGTGCAGAGAAATAGCAGAGACCCGCAGCACATATATGCAATCAGCCATAAGGCTGATCGCATACATTTTCCCCTTCAGATGCCATTGTCAAATGTGACCACGGCATCAGAGCAGTCCGAAAGCCGTGCTCTTCTGCTCCGGTAACAGCATTCCTAATAGCCAGGAGCCTCAAGCAGGCTTCGGAGGCTATTAGATGAATATGCCACTAGGTGGCAGCATTGTATTGTTATATTGAAAATGAAGTGTTCAATGATGGCTATATAGCCATCAATGAACACAATGGGCAATCTAATGATTGACAGTTATAGTCACCCAGGGTGACTTAAAAAAAAGTTAAAACAAGTTTTTAAAAATATAAGAAATAATAAAAAAATATAAACGTTCAAATCACCCACCTTTCCCTAAAATAAAAATACACTTAACAAATAAAAAAATAAACATGGGTATGGCCTTGTGCTAAAATGTCCATACAATTAAAATATAACAATGTTAATGCCATACAGCAAATGGCATAATGAAAAAAAAAAAAAAAAAAAACAGCCTATTCTCCATTTTTTGTCACTTCAACTCCCTAAGGCTCCTAAGGCCCCTAAGGCCCCTGTTTTTCACGCATCATTTGTGCGTTGCGTGAAAATCACAGCATGTTCAATATTCAGTGTTTTTCACGCAACGCAGGCCCTATAGAAATGAATAGGGATGCGTGAAAATCACATCGCAACCGCAAACAAGTGCGGATGCGGAGCGATTTTCAAGCATGGTTGCTAAGGAAAGGAGGAATGTATGACCCGGGACCCCATTTATTTTATTATTTTCCATTATAACATGGTTATAATGAAAAAAAAATGTAAAGCCTTGCAAATTTTTTTTTTAATCACCATATTCTGACCCCTATAACTTTTTTGTACTTATGTGTACAGAGCTGTGTGAGGGCTCTTTTTTGTGGGGCAATCTGTATTTTTCAGTGATCATTTTGAAGTGTGTATGACATTTTGATCAACTCTTAGGCCGCCTTCACACGGGCATCGCGGGTGAGGGCCGGATGCAATGCAGGTGTGTTCAGGGAAGATCGTGCGAATAGGCACGCAATTTCAGTCAGTTTTCACTCCGATTGTGTTCCGTTGTTCAGTTTTTTCCGCGTGAGGACTTTCTATCTTCATTCAGCAGGACCTGCGCTGACGTCACCGAGCTCACCACGTGGTGAGCGCGGTGACATCAGCGAAGGTCCTTTTGCAGGTCCTTCAAGAAGAACAAAGAAGAGGATCCCGGCTGCGCGATCAAGTGGATGAGGGGAGTTATGTTTTTAACCCTCAATTGGCATTATACTTAGCATTCTGTATTAAAGAATGCTATTATTTTCCATTATAACCATATTATAATGGAAAATAATAAAATCTACAGAACACCAAACCCAAACTCAAACTTCAGTGAAGAAGTCCGGTTTCGGGTCTGGGTACCACATTCAGTTTTTTCTCACGCGTGTGCAAAATGCATTGCACTTGCGCAGAAAAAACTGAGCAATGGAACGCAATTGCAGTCAAAACTGACTGAAATTGCGTGCCTACTAGCACCATTTTCCATGAATGCACCTGCAACACATCCGACCCTCACCTGCGACGCCCGTGTGAAGGGGGCCTAAGAGTTAATCAAAAAGTCGCACACTTCAAAATTATATCACTGAAAAATACAGATTGCCCCACAAAAATGAACCCTCACACAGCTCTGTACACATAACAACAAAAAAGTTATAGGGGTCAGAATATGGTAAAAAAAAAAAATAATAAATTCTCAAGGCTATTAATTTTTTTTTCAGTATTAAAACGCAAGAAAAATTATACAAGTGTGGTATCGTTGTAACCAGGGCTTTTTTATTCTCAGAGAAAAGGTGGTGGAACTCACCCCCCCCCCTCCCCTGGCCATGCCCCTACCCACCCCTAGGACCACCCCTAAAACCGCCCCTTTAGAGAAAATGGATGCAAGTAAAATTGCCAGTGACGGTCGTGACAGCCAGGCTGCCAGTGCCCGCGGCCGCCGCCGCCATAGTCCACACATGGGCAGCGCAGCCTGGCCTGGCCCCTTCCTTCCCTCTCAGTATAAGATGCCCCTATACAGAGCCCCCATATAAAATACCTCTTCTTTTTCGCCTCTGTAGATGTCCCTATAGTGCCACCCAATAATGTGCCAGTAATAAGTTCCCCAATAGATGCCCCCCAATCATGTACCAGTAAGATGTGCCCCCATATCATGTGCCAGTAAGATGTGCCCCCATAGATGCCCCCCAATCATGTGCCAGTAATAAGAGCCCCCCACCATCATGTGCCAGTAGCCTGAGTGCCCCCCTATCAAGTGCCAGTAGCCCCCCTATCAAGTGCCAGTAGCCTCCTATCATGTGCCAGTAGCCCCCATTATGTGCCAGTAGCCCCCCTTATGTGCCAGTAGCCCTCCTTATCCCTTATGTGCCAGTAGCCCCCCTTATGTGCCAGTAGTCAGTAGCCCCCCTTATGTGCCAGCAGCCCCCCTTATGTCTGTGCCAGCAGCCCCCCTTATGCCTGTGCCAGCAGCCCCCCTTATGTGCCAGTAGCCAGTAGCCCCCCTTATGTGCCAGCAGCCCCCCTTATGTGCCAGTAGCCAGTATCCCCCCTTATGTGCCAGCAGCCCCCCTTATGTCTGTGCCAGCCCAGCAGCCCCCCTTATGTGCCAGGATTGTCATTTTTACATATAAAAAAATAATAATAAACTTATACTTACTTATCTCCTCCAGGATGCGATGCAGGCCTTTTCCGGCCTGTGTCCATCGCTGGCTCAGGCGGCATGATGACGTCATCGCGCCGCCTGCATCGGCCTCTGATAGGCTGCCGGCCTAGTGCTGGCAGCCTATCAGAGGAACAGGGAAGGGGACACATCTCTCCCTGCCCTGCCGCATTACAGACATTTGTATTGCCGTCCTGAGGACGGCGATACAGATGAGATGACTTTGGAGATGAGTGAGCGCCTCCACAATGGAAGCGCAGCGCTCATCTCCTGCTGTGCCCTGCCGGCGCCCCCCTTCTGACAGCGCCCCGGGCGGCTGCCCGGCGAGTCGGCAGAAAATAGGTGGCGGAACGCCGTTCCGGGGCGTTCCGCCAGAAAAAAAGGCCTGGTTGTAACATACTTTCCTAAATATGGCAACACCCTATATGTGGCCGTAAACTGCTGTATGGGCACATACAGGGATGGCAGATTTCACTGGAATGATTCTTGGGTGTCATGTCACATTTGCAGAGCCCCCAAGGTACCAGTAATGTGTTAAACTTCAAAAAGTTGCCCCATTTTGGGAAATAAACCCTTTAAGCAATTCACCTAGTATTATAGTGATTTTCTTGCTTTATAGGATTTTTTAAGATTCGGACATTAAATTAAAATTTCAAGTGTCTCAAATGTTTCATTTTCACAAGTGGTAATAGGAGAAAAAGCACCCTGAGAAAACCCTTATCTGGTCATAAACTGCTGTTAGGGCACACTGCAGAAGAGAAGGAGCACCATGTGCATTTGAGGACTAGTTTGTAGATTCATACAGCACTGGATGACAAATGCAGAGACTTTAAATAAAAAAAGAAACCCCCAAGAAGTGACCCCATTTTGGAAACCTCACCCCTCACAGAATTTACCAATGGGTTTTGTGAGCATTTTGACCCCACATGTGTTTTGCAAAAATGTATGCACAGAAGATGGTGCAAAGTGTCAAATTTTTTTTTTCTACAGATATGGCATGTCAGTGCCTAATCTGCTATGCCAATGTGAAAACTAAGCCCTCTTAGGTTCCATTCACGCGACCGTATTATGGGTCCGCAATTTGCGGAACGGGGAAAAATGGATGCGGAGAGCACACTATGTGCTCTCCGCATCCACATTTCCGGAGCGCGCACCCGTTCTTCCGGTCCGCGGCTCCGGAAAAAAAAGAACATGTCCTATTCTTGTTCGCAATTGTGGACAAGAATAGGCAGTTCGATGGGGGTGGCGGCAGGGTGTATTGTGGATCCGCAATGCACTACGAACGTCTGAATGGACCCTTGTTACTATACTCTGTTTCCTGGTTTTAGAAACACCCTACTTGTGGCCCTATTTTTTGCTTGAATGTATGAGAGGGCTCAGGAGTATAAGAGCACCATATACATTGGAGTGATCATTTTGACTTCACATGTATTATACAGAAATGAATGCACAGCAGACCGTATGAAATGCAAATTACAATTTTTCCACAGATATGGCACGGTGTCACCAATTTCTTAGACCCATATTTTTATGGCAATGTTCTTGTGTTAGGCCTCTTTCACACGGGCGTCGCGTGCAAGGGCCCGATAGGATGCCGGTGCGTTGCAGGAAAATTGTGCGATTTTGCCTGCGAGTGGGATGAGTATTGTATGCTATTGCGTTGCGTTCTTCATTTTTTTCCGCGCGAGTGCAATGCATTTTGCACGCGCGTGAGAAAAAACTGAATGTGGTACCCAGACCCAAACCCGGGGAAATAATAATGATCTAATCTGGTCCCCATGCCGATCGTCACCTAGAAACCATGCGTGAAAATCGCACCGCATCTGCACTTGCTTGCGGATGCTTGCGATTTTCACGCAGCCCCATTCACTTCTATGGGGCCTGTGTTGTGTGAAAAACGCACAATATAGAGCATGCTGCGATTTTCACGCAACGCACAAGTGATGCGTAATAAATCACCGCTCATGTGCACAACCCCATAGAAATGAATGGGTCCGGATTCAGTGCGGGTGCAATGCGTTCACCTCACCCATTGCACCCGTGCGGAAAACTCGTCCGTGTGAAAGGGGCCTTAGGGTTCATTTTTTGCATGATGAGTTGATGTTTTCATTGGTGTCTAAGATTTTTTGATCGCTTTATATATTTTTTTGCAAGGCGATGTGACCTCAAAATGGTTATTATTTTTTTATATTTACGTCGTTCACCTGATGTGGTAGATAATGTGATATTTTTACAGAGCTGGTTGTTATGTATGTGACAATACCAAAATATGTCTATTATTTAATTTTTTTTCAGTTTTACACAATAAAAGCATCTTTGAAAAAAAATAATTTCTGAGAGCCATTTTTTTTTTACATTTTTCTAGCGATAGTCTTGTGTGAGGGCTTGCTTTTTTGCAGTGATGAGGTGACGTTTGCATTAGTACTATTTTAGGATATTGATATTATGATTTTGGGGGGGAGCAAAAACAATTGGAAACACACAATCGCATCATAGGGGCTGATTTAGAGAGGGAGCCTCCTCCATCTGTAAACCCCTTAGATGTGGCAGTCACCATTCACACCTGTGCCCACCTGATCAGAACACTGTACATGTATGGGGCGGGTCGAGATCTCACTTCCCATTGCACCATAAATGTGCAAAGCAGGTTGGGAGGGAGTTAAAGGGAGACTTCCATCAATTTTTTAATCACATAAACAGCTTATGTGTGAATATTCCATGTAATTTTTTGTATAAAAACAGGTGGATGTTTGTTGGATATAATTCTACTTCCTGTCCAGCTTTTTAACATCCTCCTTGTTTGGACATTTAGCACGGCAAACAGCCTCTTCAGTCAGATTTTCATTGTGACCCCTGTAGTGATTTATTCAGAGCATCACACTTTAAATGAATCAATTCAGTGCTCTTCTGAGGATAGCTTTATTTCGGCCTATTAAGAGAACAATAGAGCTGTCATACTGTTATCCCAATTCTAGGCCTACAATTATAATGAACATTACCCTTCAGATAACATCTTTACCTCAGAACAGCAGTAAACTGATATGTATTTACCCATCTATTTAGGTCTTGTACTTTGTGATGACTGCTATAGAAGGACAATATTATGTATTTTATTTTCAGTGGCATAGTATTGCCGAAATAAAAAAAAAGCCAAAAAAATTATCAATTTGTTTACTATAAATAATAAGTTTAAAAAATTACTCCTTTCTGATGGAAGTGTCCCTTTAAGTGGCTTCAACCTAAAAATTGCAAGAAAAATACTGCTTTCACTAAATTTTATACACTTGCCTCCAAATGAATCACCAGACATAGTCTGAATGAAAAGGTATACACATACAAAGCATCTGAGACTATTTTAGAATTCCATTTTATACAGATTATACATGGAATTGAAGAAGGACAGTGTATAGTTTCTCTACTTCCAGGATTAATTTTGTAGTATTTAATCTACAAGGAATAATGATATTTCGTCATGATATATATAAATGCAATTTAACAAGTGGGATTGTATCCAAAAAATATAGGATGTATAATAATTAAATTCAAACAATACCGTTTTGGTGCATTCAAGCCCATACACTGTCTTCCTGGATCAAATCAGTTTCAGCTTGAAAAATAAAAGACTTAAAAAATAAAATGCACTAACGCTGCCCCACAAACAAGACCCAAAGTACTCCATAATCAATATATACTGTCAGAATCATGTTGGAATAATGTTGGCAATGCTATTTAATCCCTGATATGGGGGACATTTACTAGGATGCAGTGCTTTAAATCCAGATCTAAAAGAAAGAAAGTTGTGGCACTGGTGTATTTAACCCTTTATTGACCATAGATGGACTTTAAATAGGCTGAGGATACAGGTGACGGCCATTTCATCTTCATCTTGAAACTCCTACTTTGGTGACATATGCAGTAACCCAGAGCAGGTGGTACTTGCAAATTGTTTTATTCACTTGCAGCATGTTATTTTATGCCGTGTATCCCCAGTATGGTAATGTATGGGAGTGATGGCATTAACCAACTCTGCCATGGCCCCTAAGGAAGCTGAGGCCCCTATCTCAGTCTAGTAAGAGAGTCTGGTGTTAGCAGGGAAGGAGATAGAAGGCAAAGTCCATGTGCTCCACTCCGCAGTACTGTGCCTCAAGCTACAGAGACTAACCATCTCTGCAAGATCTACCAAAAGAAAATACTCTGCAGCAACCAGGCCGCAGGGGCATGTGCATGAGGCTCCTTGGGCTGGCGCGCAAGGGTGCACCTTTTCTTACCTTCATGGCACACTCCGATTATGGGGTCATCCAGCCTTTTGTTGAGACAATTGTGCAGGCCAGGACAGTTCTTACATGCAATGGACGGGCAATATGGTACACAGAATGCAGTCTCCATAGGTGTTACTGGTCTCACAGCTGCACAGGTAGACAATAAGCCAAAAGGTGTCTCTTTAAAGCAGTTGAAGCAATCTTCCTTATGCAGTGGCCACACTGTCGAGGTATCACCATGTGTTGCTGCTCTCTGGAAGGGATGGTAAGGTGTGGTGCACCCCAATGGGAATTAAGTCCAGAAAGTCAGGGTCTGCAGTAAACCAGTGAGCTTCTTTGCTGGAAGAATTCAGGTGTAAAACAATACAGATGAGGGATAGAGCTGGCTTCTGCAGTTTTCTCCCTGGCAGAAAAAGGGTTTGATGCTGACGAAAGGCCTGAGCTAGCTGTCCCTCTCTATCTCAGAAAACTGGTCAAAGGCTGGTGATCCAGGGTCTGTGACAGAGTATCCTCGTCCCAGAGTCTTCTTCTGGCCACTCAATAGTCTGGCAGAGCCTCCCCTTCTGAGCACTGTTCCCTAACTGCAGAACACTAGGGGCTCTGACTGCTCTTCTTATATACAGTTTCTAGCTGAACTAGGCCCTTCTAGTGGGAAGGGTACAGTGGAGAAACTCAGCACAAACAATTACAATGTGACAACTCCTATCTGTCATAGTCTTGCGTTAGAGCTTCAATGATACTCAATAGCAATGACATAACAACAGAGCTAAAACCAGACATTCAAAAGGTCAGTCTGTCTGGTTTTGGTGGTAAAAAAGTCTGCCTTTTAGGCCTCTTTCATACGAGCATGGCGGATTGGCACCGCATGCGTTCAGGGTGCATTGAGTGAAACTTGCACCATTTTGCAAGCAAGTTCAGTCAGTTTTGTCTGCGATTGTGTTCAGTGTTTCCGTTTTTTTCTGCGCTGATGCAATGCATTTTGATGTGTTATTCACGCACGTGATAAAAAAATTGAAGGTTTACAAACATCTCTTAGCAGCCATCAGTGAAAAACGCATTGTATCCGCACTTGCTTGCGGATGCAATACGTTTTTCACTGAAGCCCCATTCATTTCTATGGGGCCAGGGCTGTGTGAAAAACGCAGAATATAGAACTTACTGCGTTTTTCACACAACACAGAACTGATGATTGAAAAAAATGCTCATGTGCACAGACCCATTGAAATGAATAGGTCAGGATTCAGTGTGGGTTCTATGCGTTCACATCACGCATTGCACCCACGCGGAAAACTTGCTTGTGTGAAAGAGGCCTTATCATTCAAAACATGCTCTTCTTTAAACCCTATGGTAACTGTGGAAAATTACTAGCTTCTCATTATTAGCTAGAAAGTCCCATAAGTCTCTTAGTATTCATTAACCCTTTCCACAGTGCCATGCAAACACAGTGCAAATGTACAGGATATATATTACATCATACATTTAAAATGCAGTTACACAGTATTAAACAGTATACGTCATTCAAGTTAACCATTTAAAGTAAAAAAAAGTGAGGCGTTGATGACTTTGCATAGGAGAAACAGGGACAAATGTCCACAAATGTCCAGACTTCAAAGTATCGCTGCTCCAGGGCACTACACTTACACTACACTTCACTAACTGATTCTGACTTAAGCATCCAGACATGAGGTGTAATATTTTACTTTAGCAATGCAACCAAAAAAGGTGATTCCCCCTCATGACAGGCAAACTCTTATGCTCCATTATTTAGATAGTTTGCCGTATTTAGAGTACAAGTCCACAGAATCCACCTCGGGATGTGAAAAGTTACATAGGTGATCAAGCTGGTTAGGTGTGCCTATCCTGCTGCCAGAGGCTTCTACTGGACATATGTGTCATAGAGCCTACGAGACTTCTACTACACTCTCCTTCTATCTAGCATTGCTTTTATTAGGTGTTCTGACTCTATCCTGGGGAGATCCAAGTCTAGTATATACTAAAGTGTCAGCTTCTAAATTTTGCATATGTCCTGATTGCTTGCCGGACACTGACTAGACTGATTCCCTTTTGACTGACTCTAGAATCTTCTTCCCCCTCTTACAGTATATAGAGGGTGACACCAGCCCCATCTAGTGGTGGCTGTAAGTATGGCCTATTAGTACTACATTCAAAATACAGGAGAGAGAGAGAGAGACAGAGTGAAGAAAGGATATACCATCCTTTCACTGCACTGGCCCTAGGGAGCAACAGTGTGAGAATAACTTTCTGTAGTCAGAGCCACTACCTCGCCCATCCTCCTCTCTGGTTCCTCAGGAGCTTGCTGCACATAGCGATATTATTTATTCTGTTTTCTTAGGTCATTTTCAGCATTGCAATAATAAAGACTTCCACATTTAAAATATCTAAACATACATCGTATGTTCTATCACTTTCACTTTCCAGTAGGACCCGATGTCTCAGAATTCAGACTTACCTCCCAACTTTCAAAGAAAGGAATTATCACTGCTTAACTGGGCAGATTAGCTATTTGGCTGTATGCCATATGGCTGGTGCTATGCATGTACTACCGCAGGTAGTATTGGCACCGTTACCAAATCTATTTTGTACTATTACTAACTAGAAGATTTTTTTCCAACAAAATTACCACTCTCACTGTGTAGACAAAATTTTTCCAGACTAAAGCCAGTCCCCTCCCTCACAGCTCACTTACTCTAGCATCAGGGAGGGAGAGGAGGAAGGGGGGTAAAATACACTGCTCAAAAAAATAAAGGGAACACTTAAACAACACAATGTAACTCCAAGTCAATCACACTTCTGTGAAATCAAACTGTCCACTTAGGAAGCAACACTGAGTGACAATCAATTTCACATGCTGTTGTGCAAATGGGATAGACAACAGGTGGAAATTATAGGCAATTAGCAAGACACCCCCAATAAAGGAGTGGTTCTGCAGGTGGTGAACACAGACCACTTCTCAGTTCCTATGCTTCCTGGCTGATGTTTTGGTCACTTTTGAATGCTGGCGGTGCTTTCACTCTAGTGGTAGCATGAGACGGAGTCTACAACCCACACAAGTGGCTCAGGTAGTGCAGCTTATCCAGGATGGCACATCAATGCGAGCTGTGGCAAGAAGGTTTGCTGTGTCTGTCAGAGTAGTGTCCAGAGCATGGAGGCGCTACCAGGAGACAGGCCAGTACATAAGGAGACGTGGAGGAGGCCGTAGGAGGGCAACAACCCAGCAGCAGGACCGCTACCTCCGCCTTTGTGCAAGGAGGAACAGGAGAAGCACTGCCAGAGCCCTGCAAAATGACCTCCAGCAGGCCACAAATGTGCATGTTTCTGCTCAAACGGTCAAAAACAGACTCCATGAGGGTGATATGAGGGCCCAACGTCCACAGGTGGGGGTTGTGCTTACAGCCCAACACCGTGCAGGACGTTTGGCATTTGCCAGAGAACACCAAGATTGGCAAATTCGCCACTGGTGCCCTGTGCTCTTCACAGATGAAAGCAGGTTCACACTGAGCACATGTGACAGACGTGACAGAGTCTGGAGACGCCGTAGAGAACGTTCTGCTGCCTGCAACATCCTCCAGCATGACCGGTTTGGCATTGGGTCAGTAATGGTGTGGGGTGGCATTTCTTTGGAGGGCCACACAGCCTTCCATGTGCTCGCCAGAGGTAGCCTGACTGCCATTAGGTACTGAGATGAGATCCTCAGACCCCTTGTGAGACCATATGCTGGTGCGGTTGGCCCTGGGTTCCTCCTAATGCAAGACAATGCTAGACCTCATGTGGCTGGAGTGTGTCAGCAGTTCCTGCAAGACAAAGGCATTGATGCTATGGACTGGCCCGCCCGTTCCCCAGACCTGAATCCAATTGAGCACATCTGGGACATCATGTCTCGCTCTATCCACCAACATCACGTTGCACCACAGACTGTCCAGGAGTTGGCAGATGCTTTAGTCCAGGTCTAGGAGGAGATACCTCAGGAGACCGTCCGCCACCTCATCAGGAGCATGCACAGGCGTTGTAGGGAGGTCATACAGGCATGTGGAGGCCACACACACTACTGAGCCTCATTTTGACTTGTTTTAAGGACATTACATCAAAGTTGGATCAGCCTGTAGTGTGTTTTTCCACTTTAATTTTGAGTGTGACTCCAAATCCAGACCTCCATGGGTTGAAAAATTTGATTTCCATTTTTTTATTTTTGTGTGATTTCGTTGTCAGCACATTCAACTATGTAAAGAACAAAGTATTTCAGAAGAATATTTAATTAACTCAGATCTAGGATGTGTTATTTTTGTGTTCCCTTTATTTTTTTGAGCAGTGTACATTGTTGCAGAATAAGGAGATTATGTCAGGTTTTGTTCATTGTTAATTTTTTGTGTTTGTATTCTGGGTTTAGTTCCTATATAATCCCTTTAGTAATTAGCCACTTTCACCTTTAATCCCAGACCAAATTTTGAAAATCGAATGTGTCATTTTATGTGGCAATTACTCTGGAAAGCTTTTACTTATCCAAGCCATTCTGAGATTATTTTCTTGTGACACATTGTACTTCATGTTAGTGATAAGTAGTGTTGAGCGAAGCAAAGCATTTGAAGCGGAATTTGGTCCAACCTTTCTGAAAACTTTAATTCGCAATGAATCCGAGTTTCCTTGCGCTTTGTGGTAACGAATCAGGTTTTCCAAAAATGGTGGCTGCATGTGTTACAAAGAGAAAGTAAGTGTAGAGGAGACAAACCCGGGATACGCAAAAGATCACCCATAATGCTGTGCAGCCAGCCATTTCGCAGATAGCCATGCCCTGTGAGGTCACAGCCCTATAAAACCCTCATCCTACATGGTCTCCGCCATTGTCCTGTAAGTAGAGCTTAGGGACAGATGTGGAGAGCGCCCAAACGCTAGGGACAGTGTTGCTGAAATTGATTAATAGACAAATATTGGAGAGGGAGAGTGCACCCCTCCATGTGGGGATTTATTCCCCTCTTATACTGAGGTTATATGTATATTTACTTTAGTACAACAAGAATTACATGGGATTGGGGTGTCAGAGGATTTGTTCTGTTATTTAGTTATTTGTATTGTATTTCATTGTGTTTTTACAAGTCTAAGTGAGCAGTAAAGGGTTAAATGCAAGGAGTGGCTGGCATTATAATCACCTGTGTGGTAATGAAAATCCTAACCTGTTGGTGCAGTTTTTTGCTTCCCAGGTATATAGGAGCATCATACTTGCATTTACCCCATACCATGATTAAGATCGTATAGATCAAAACGCGTTGGTAGCGTCACCATCATCTATGTGAAGAAACTGCGTTCTTTTAAATTTATGAAATAAAGACTGAAGATTTTTATTTATCTTGGTGCTGGACACTTCTTACTACTTTTCTAAAGTACAGTGAGACTTATGCTGCATCAGTTCTATTTATTTATTCCTACATCAGCCATAAACTAAGGTATGTAATTCAATACCAATAAGATGGAAGCCTTTATTATTCCATTGCGAGAGAGCCAACCAATACCATCCAGTCTGCACCCCTTAGGGAAGCCAGTTCTTGACCATCCTCATATTTTGCTGGATTTACTTCTTCCAAATTATACTTCAAAGTCTCCATGTCCTAGAAAAGTTAGCAAGATGCAGAGAGAGGAGGAACTGGATGTTCCTGATGACACATTCTCATCTATATTAGATGATGTGGAAAAGGAGGAAAAGCAGATGGCAGAAGAAGGGCTCCCACCTGTAGGGCAGGAGAGTGCTGGGATTGGAGAAATGAATATGCCAGAGCTGATTAATATTCTGTGTTTACTGTCAAATGACCTGCAGGAGATTGCAGGCCAGAACAGCGATAATTTGCATATTGTGCCTCGACCTAACCAGTCAAACCCCATACCAGCAACAACCCTTGTTTAAAGGTGCATTAAAGGTGCCACACGGCCATTAACATTGAAAACTGACCATACAGCACGGTTCTTCAGCACAGCATGGTTGTAACCCACCCGCAGAATGGCTGCTCCATGTGGCTGTACCCTAAGGCAGAGTGGCCTGTCTACTTTATGTTTGCATCAATTTGACATTAGAAGGCTTAGAATTTTAGAAGCAATTCTTAAAATTTCCAAAACCCACTTTTTATGAACCAGTTCAGTTATGAAGTCACTTTGTGGGGTTTACATAGTAGAAACCACCCATAAATGACCCAATTTTACAAACTATATAATTCTAGTTATCCAAAACTGATTTTACAAAGTTTGTTAGCCTTTTAGGTGTTCCACAAAAATTAAAGGAAAATGGACGTGAAATTTCACAATTTAACCTTTTTTTGCAGATTTTCCATTTTTTACTATAACACAGCAAGGGTTAACAGCCAAACAAAACTCAGAATTTATTCCTGGTTCTGCAGTTTAAAAAAACACCCCCATATATGGTCTTAAACTGCTGTATGGGCACAATATAAGGCTCAGAAGGGAAAGAGCACCATATGGGTTTTGGAGGGCAGATTTCACTGGGATAATTAAAAATAAAAATAAAAATTTTATCACGTGTTTGTGTCTCCATTTTCTGAAAGCCTTTTTTTGCAGGAAAAGCTGCGTTTTTATTGATACTTTTTTGAGTACTCATGATTTTTTGATTGTTCGATATTACACTTTTTTTTTTTTGCAGAATTGACCTCAGGGGGTAGATCATGTGATATTATTTTACAGCAGGTTGTTATTGAAATTTTTTTTTTTTGTTACTGTAAATTTTACACAGTAAAAGCATTTTAAAAAAGGAAAAATCTTGATTTTGTGTTGCCATTTTATGAAAGCCATATTTTTTGGGTTATTGTCTTATGTAGAGGCAAATTTTTTGCGGGATGAGGTGACGGTTTAATTGGTTCACACAGTTCACCAGAAAAATAAAATGGAGCCACCCTCTCCTGACATCTGAAGGAGCAGTTCATCCTGGCACAGACAGAGGGCAGTACAGAGCACGTATTGTAGTATTGCACTGTACTGTAAAGAAGAGCAACTAGCCATCCAACACAGGTGTTTTACCAGAGAAATGCTCATGTTGATTGGTTGGATCTGATTCTGAGATATTGCATGTTGAGTCTAGTTTCAAATTACGATGGCCAAGGAAAGACCATTGTACTGTATGTTGAAAATATTGTACACTGAAACCATTGTATCTTGAGGGACCGCTGTACTGTGCTACCAGTAATAGACTTTACATGAGCCAACCACTAACACAGCAAGGTCTCCTTTAAGTCTCTAAGTTTCAGAAGTGAGGCAAGCTCAATAAAACCCTGCATTAAATGAATCAAATAATTAAATTCCTTATCAGTGGGAATTGTTTAATTTGAGGCATCCAACACGCTACATCTTACTTTTCACCACCGAGCCCCAGACAGCGTTTTTTTGACCCTGGTGCCCCATGGCATCACATCTCTTAATTGACTAAAACATTAATGTGATGTTAGAACAGTAGCCAACGGAGAAACATTATCATGTTTATGTTCACCAGTTTCTGAGCATATTCTCCAGCACACATTATGAACAGTCACAAAAGTGTGCAGTGCATATTCAGTGTACATTTAATGAATATAGGATTTATTACCCTGAATGTAGGAGCTCTTCTGCAGAGAAGTTGTTGCTCCCTCGGTGTTTCTGTGTTGTGCTTTTTTATTTCAAGACCTGAGTTGATGCTGTTTGAATGTTACATATGTGCTTTTGGGCTATTCTTCTCAAAACCTTGGGAATTAATGATTTCCACTTAATGTTCTACAGAACTGGTGCATTCAGTCTTGGAAGCTATTATTCTTTATATAAAGGCAGCCAACTGGAGCAAAGTCTGCATGAAAATCATTGATGGTGTTTTATGTGCAGAGCAGAAGCGATGCTTTAGAATCTCACGGCACGGCAGCCAGAATGACGTGTTTACAATACATGTAATGATCCCGTATAAAATACATTTATGGATGAATCAGCTGACCACAAACTACAGATGTATGGACATTCTAAATTCCTGATACTTCATACTAACAAATTTGACAGTATCAGTATCAGATGTAGATGCATTGCAAATAAATATTTTCTCAGTAGAAAATTACCTTTTGAATAAATAGACATAAAGGTATAGTATAAAGTAGACTAGAAATATTTGGCAGAGTACTAAATATTTAGAAAATTTAACATATGTATTTAGTTATATATAGGGATGAGTGAACCCGAACTGTATAGTTCGGGTTCGTACCGAATTTTGGGGTGTCCGTGACACGGACCCGAACCCGAACATTTTCGTAAAAGTCCGGGTTCGGGTTCGGTGTTCGGCGCTTTCTTGGCGCTTTTTGAAAGGCTGCAAAGCAGCCAATCAACAAGCGTCATACTACTTGCCCCAAGAGGCCATCACAGCCTTGCCTACTATTGGCATGGCTGTGATTGGCCAGTGCAGCATGTGACCTAGCCTCTATATAAGCTTGGGTCACGTAGCGCTGCACGTCACTCTGCTGATTCAAGCATAGGGAGAGGTTGCAGCTGCGACGTTAGGGCGAGATTAGGCAGATTAACTCCTCCAAAAGACTTCATTCTGTGATCGATCTGCAGCTGTGGATCATTGAAGTGCTATTATTGACTTGCTCACTTTTTTGAGGCTGCCCAGAGCGTTTTTAGATCACTTTTTTTCTGGGGTGATCGGCGGCCATTTTGTGACTTCTGGTGCGCCAGCACGAGCTATCACCAAGTGTATTTAACCATCGATAGTGTGGTTATTTTGTGCTATATCCTACATCAGCTGCAGGCTGAGCCTGTGTCACCGAAGTGCATTTAACCATCAACAGTCTGGTTATTTTTTGGCCATATACTACATCAGCTGCAGGCTGAGCCTGTGTCACCCAAGTGCATTTAACCATCAACAGTGTGGTTATTTTTTGGCCATATATTACATCAGGGGCAAGTTGAGCCTGTCACCCAGCGCCTAAAAAATAGACCTGACATTTCTATTCAACCAAATCTGCACAGTTTTAGCTGGTCAAGTTATTTGTAGTGACCGTAAAAGCAGACTTTTTGTTCTGGGTTGAAAAAGCATTCCCAAATTTGCCATTCTGAAAATAACTAGTTTGTGGTATTTGAGGCCTACTTGAAATCTATCCCAGAAAGAAAATCTTACATTGAAGTTATTGATAGTGTCATTCAGAAAAACCTAAGACACACGCTAGCGTGCTGATAGAAGTGTCATTCTGTGATTAAACCTATAACTGTCACACAGCGCAAAAAAAAACAGGTCTCACATCTCTATTCAACCAAATCTGCACAGTTTTAGCTGGTTAAGTTATTTGTAGTGACCGTAAAAGCAGACTTTTTGTTCTGGGTTGAAAAAGCATTCCCAAATTTGCCATTCTGAAAATAACTAGTTTGTGGTATTTCAGGCCTACTTGAAATCTATCCCAAAAAGAAAATCTTACATTGAAGTTATTGATAGTGTCATTCAGAAAAACCTAAGATACACGCTAGCGTGCTGATAGAAGTGTCATTCTGTGATTAAACCTATAACTGTCACACAGCGCAAAAAAAAACAGGTCTCACATCTCTATTCAACCAAATCTGCACAGTTTTAGCTGGTCAAGTTATTTGTAGTGACCGTCAAAGCAGACTTTTTGTTCTGGGTTGAAAAAGCATTCCCAAATTTGCCATTCTGAAAATAACTAGTTTGTGGTATTTGAGGCCTACTTGAAATCTATCCCAAAAAGAAAATCTTACATTGAAGTTATTGATAGTGTCATTCAGAAAAACCTAAGACACACGCTAGCGTGCTGATAGAAGTGTCATTCTGTGATTAAACCTATAACTGTCACACAGCGCAAAAAAAAACAGGTCTCACATCTCTATTCAACCAAATCTGCACAGTTTTAGCTGGTCAAGTTATTTGTAGTGACCGTCAAAGCAGACTTTTTGTTCTGGGTTGAAAAAGCATTCCAAAATTTGCCATTCTAAAAAATAACTAGTTTGTGGTATTTGAGGCCTACTTGAAATCTATCCCAAAAAGAAAATCTTACATTGAAGTTATTGATAGTGTCATTCAGAAAAACCTAAAACACACGCTAGCGTGCTGATAGAAGTGTCATTCTGTGATTAAACCTATAACTGTCACACAGTGCAAAAAAAAAACAGGTCTCACATCTCTATTCAACCAAATCTGCACAGTTTTAGCTGGTCAAGTTATTTGTAGTGACCGTCAAAGCAGACTTTTTGTTCTGGGTTGAAAAAGCATTCCCAAATTTGCCATTCTGAAAATAACTAGTTTGTGGTATTTCAGGCCTACTTGAAATCTATCCCAAAAAGAAAATCTTACATTGAAGTTATTGATAGTGTCATTCAGAAAAACCTAAGACACACGCTAGCGTGCTGATAGAAGTGTCATTCTGTGATTAAACCTATAACTGTCACACAGCGCAAAAAAAACCAGGTCTCACATCTCTATTCAACCAAATCTGCACAGTTTTAGCTGGTCAAGTTATTTGTAGTGACCGTCAAAGCAGACTTTTTGTTCTGGGTTGAAAAAGCATTCCCAAATTTGCCATTCTGAAAATAACTAGTTTGTGGTATTTCAGGCCTACTTGAAATCTATCCCAAAAATAAAATCTTACATTGAAGTTATTGATAGTGTCATTCAGAAAAACCTAAGACACACGCTAGCGTGCTGATAGAAGTGTCATTCAGTGATTAAACCTTTAACTGTCACACAGCGCAAAAAAAAACAGGTCTCACATCTCTATTCAACTAAATCTGCACAGTTTTAGCTGGTCAAGTTATTTGTAGTGACCGTCAAAACAGACTTTTTGTTCTGGGTTGAAAAAGCATTCCCAAATTTGCCATTCTCAAAATAACTAGTTTCTGGTATTTGAGGCCTACTTGAAATCTATCCCAAAAAGGATATCTTACATTGAAGGTACTGATAGTGTCATTCAGAAAAACCTAAGACACACGCTACCGTGCAGATAGAAGTCTGATTCTGTGATTAAACCTTAACCTGTCACACAGTGCAAAAAAAAAACAGGTCTCACATTTCTATTCAATGGTCTGCCGGGTGTTCACTCCAAGGTCATGGAAGTCACGCCTGCGGCCACCCCGTTCTCCGAGGGATATGTCCTGAAATCCAGCTGAAAGATGCAGAACATCAGTCGGAGGTCTCTCCACTACTGGCGGGCCTCTCTGGCGCCCTCTTCCCACAAGCAAAGGCTCGGCTGGTGGCTGCTGGGGTCTTTCAATGCGTCTAGGTTCTTGAGCCTCTTGCTCCTGTCCAGGCTGTCCTTGGCTGGGCTGCCCCCTGGCACGTGCTCTTCAGCGGGCTCTGGCTCGTCCACTCATCTTCTATTCCTGAGAGGATATAAACCGCTAATAAGGTCAATCTGCCGCCTAGCAGCTCCGCCGTGGCACAATCACCTCAGAACTCGCACACTGGTGACTTTAGGTATTTTCACTGGTCACTTTGAGCAGAATGATGACATCCGAGTCACGGCACCAAATGTAACCCTCTTTTCCTTGCACCATCTGCGACACCTCCAGCTTTCACACTCACTCGGTCACCAGCTCCTCCAGGCATAAACTCTAAGTGGACTCTAAGGGACGACACTCAGGTCTTCTGTGGTTTAAAGCTTTATTGAGGTGTAGTGCACTTGGCTGGAGCCTGTAATACAACAGGGAAACACTGCCACCATGTGGTATACAGCCAGGTCACCAGCCCACCTATATCATAACAGGCAGTCATTATATTACATTCCCACATACATGTTACAGGATATAACAAAGCATACAGAAAAATGAACAAGAGAAAATCATTTACAAAGATATTGCAGCAGGGTGACCTGGAATACAGCATGTCTTGCAGCCATTTTAGGAAGAACACATGTCTCTTTAACTGTACATCATCTACTCAGCCTAGCATGTGCTGCAGGGTTTAAAGGCTGCTAAAAAACATACAGTCACCTCTTTACATTCTACAGAACTATTATGGGTATATATTATAACTTTTTACAATAGATAAATGAACTTTAGCTTTAGAGAACTTAGACAGAGATCCTACCTCCTTCACAGTAAATGTCTGCACTGAGGAGACCAAACCAAGTAGCAGAATACACAGGGGGATTTCTGGAAGAGTCCACTGTAAAGACTCAGTCTGTTAAAACTTTCCTCAGTTATCTAATAGCACATTTGAAGAGGTTTATTTAGCATGTCCTGACTCTCTGCTAACAGCTTATGAATATATGGAACTATATTTAACAAGTGATCACTGCTGCAGCTCCTGTATATTGGCATGACCCTATTGCAAACCTGCAGACTGGATATTTGGTGAAACTTCATGTGGTTCATATCGACTGTACTACACCACTGACTTGGTGCCTGGGCCTAAATGTGTGACAGTGGCCTGTTCCAGTGGTGGGTGACGTGAAGCCTGATTCTCTGCTATGACATGAAGACAGATTCTGCGCTGACATAAGGCCAGATTCTCTGTTACGGGACCTCTCTCCTCTGCCTGGGCCTAAATGTGTGACAGTGGCCTGTTCCAGTGGTGGGTGACGTGAAGCCTGATTCTCTGCTATGACATGAAGACAGATTCTGCGCTGACATAAGGCCAGATTCTCTGTTACGGGACCTCTCTCCTCTGCCTGGGTGCCTGGGCCTAAATGTGTGACAGTGGCCTGTTCCAGTGGTGGGTGACGTGAAGCCTGATTCTCTGCTATGACATGAATACAGATTCTGCGCTGACATAAGGCCAGATTCTCTGTTACGGGACCTCTCTCCTCTGCCTGGGTGCCTGGGCCTAAATGTGTGACAGTGGCCTGTTCCAGTGGTGGGTGACGTGAAGCCTGATTCTCTGCTATGACATGAAGACAGATTCTGCGCTGACATAAGGCCAGATTCTCTGTTACGGGACCTCTCTCCTCTGCCTGGGTGCCTGGGCCTAAATGTGTGACAGTGGCCTGTTCCAGTGGTGGGTGACGTGAAGCCTGATTCTCTGCTATGACATGAATACAGATTCTGCGCTGACATAAGGCCAGATTCTCTGTTGGACCTCTCTCCTCTGCCTGGGTGCCTGGGCCTAAATGTGTGACAGTGGCCTGTTCGAGTGGTGGGTGACGTGAAGCCTGATTCTCTGCTATGACATGAATACAGATTCTGCGCTGACATAAGGCCAGATTCTCTGTTACGGGACCTCTCTCCTCTGCCTGGGTGCCTGGGCCTAAATGTGTGACAGTGGCCTGTTCCAGTGGTGGGTGACGTGAAGCCTGATTCTCTGCTATGACATGAAGACAGATTCTGCGCTGACATAAGGCCAGATTCTCTGTTACGGGACCTCTCTCCTCTGCCTGGGTGCCTGGGCCTAAATGTGTGACAGTGGCCTGTTCCAGTGGTGGGTGACGTGAAGCCTGATTCTCTGCTATGACATGAATACAGATTCTGCGCTGACATAAGGCCAGATTCTCTGTTACGGGACCTCTCTCCTCTGCCTGGGTGCCTGGGCCTAAATGTGTGACAGTGGCCTGTTCCAGTGGTGGGTGACGTGAAGCCTGATTCTCTGCTATGACATGAAGACAGATTCTGCGCTGACATAAGGCCAGATTCTCTGTTACGGGACCTCTCTCCTCTGCCTGGGTGCCTGGGCCTAAATGTGTGACAGTGGCCTGTTCCAGTGGTGGGTGACGTGAAGCCTGATTCTCTGCTATGACATGAAGACAGATTCTGCGCTGACATAAAGCCAGATTCTCTTTTACGGGACCTCTCTCCTCTGCCTGGGTGCCTGGGCCTAAATGTGTGACAGTGGCCTGTTCCAGTGGTGGGTGACGTGAAGCCTGATTCTCTGCTATGACATGAATACAGATTCTGCGCTGACATAAGGCCAGATTCTCTGTTACGGGACCTCTCTCCTCTGCCTGGGTGCCTGGGCCTAAATGTGTGACAGTGGCCTGTTCCAGTGGTGGGTGACGTGAAGCCTGATTCTCTGCTATGACATGAATACAGATTCTGCGCTGACATAAGGCCAGATTCTCTGTTACGGGACCTCTCTCCTCTGCCTGGGTGCCTGGGCCTAAATGTGTGACAGTGGCCTGTTCCAGTGGTGGGTGACGTGAAGCCTGATTCTCTGCTATGACATGAATACAGATTCTGCACTGACATAAGGCCAGATTCTCTGTTACGGGACCGCTCTCCTCTGTCTGGGTGCCGGGGCCTAAATGTGTGACAGTGGCCTGTTCCAGTGGTGGGTGACGTGAAGCCTGATTCTCTGCTATGACATGAAGACAGATTCTGCGCTGACATAAGGCCAGATTCTCTGTTACGGGACCTCACTCCTCTGCCTGGGTGCCTGGGCCTAAATGTGTGACAGTGGCCTGTTCCAGTGGTGGGTGACGTGAAGCCTGATTCTCTGCTATGACATGAATACAGATTCTGCACTGACATAAGGCCAGATTCTCTGTTATGGGACCTCTCTCCTCTGCCTGGGTGCCTGGGCCTAAATGTGTGACAGTGGCCTTTTCCAGTGGTGGGTGACGTGAAGCCTGATTCTCTGCTATGACATGAAGACAGATTCTGCGCTGACATAAGGCCAGATTCTCTTTTACGGGACCTCTCTCCTCTGCCTGGGTGCCTGGGCCTAAATGTGTGACAGTGGCCTGTTCCAGTGGTGGGTGACGTGAAGCCTGATTCTCTGCTATGACATGAATACAGATTCTGCGCTGACATAAGGCCAGATTCTCTGTTACGGGACCTCTCTCCTCTACCTGGGTGCCTGGGCCTAAATGTGTGACAGTGGCCTGTTCCAGTGGTGGGTGACGTGATGCCTGATTCTCTGCTATGACATGAAGACAGATTCTGCGCTGACATAAGGCCAGATTCTCTGTTACGGGACCGCTCTCCTCTGTCTGGGTGCCGGGGCCTAAATGTGTGACAGTGGCCTGTTCCAGTGGTGGGTGACGTGAAGCCTGATTCTCTGCTATGACATGAAGACAGATTCTGCGCTGACATAAGGCCAGATTCTCTGTTACGGGACCGCTCTCCTCTGTCTGGGTGACGGGGCCTAAATGTGTGACAGTGGCCTGTTCCAGTGGTGGGTGACGTGAAGCCTGATTCTCTGCTATGACATGAAGACTGATTCTGCGCTGACATGAAGCCAGATTCTCTGCTATGGCATGAAGAGACTGATTCTCTGCTGACATGAAGCCAGATTCTTTGCTATGGCATGAAGAGACTGATTCTCTGCTGACGTGAAGCCAGATTCTCTGCTATGGGAACTCTGTCCAATTGATATTGGTTCATTTTTACTTTTTTAATTTTAATTTTAATTCATTTCCCTATCCACATTTGTTTGCAGGGGATTTACCTACATGTTGCTGCCTTTTGCAGCCCTCTAGCTCTTTCCTGGGCTGTTTTACAGCCTTTTTAGTGCCCAAAAGTTCGGGTCCCCATTAACTTCAATGGGGTTCGGGACGAAGTTCGGATCGGGTTCGGATCCCGAACCCGAACATTTCCGGGAAGTTCGGCCGAACTTCTCGAACCCGAACATCCAGGTGTTCGCTCAACTCTAGCTATATATATAAAACTGTTAGGATATGTATCATGTTCAGTTTTTAATAAGCTGTTTGCTTGCATACTTTACATCAAGTGGTTTATGTAGCTATGCACTCCCTCACACAGGGCATAGATTTAGTGTGGTACCCATGGACAGTATCTAAAAACACTGGCTAGAAATGACTTGTGATTCTAAATTTGCCCCTGGGCAGCCAAGGCACACAGTCAGGTTTCCTGATGCAGATTTGGAAGCTAAAATCAGGAGTGGATCATAAAAGGAGACAAAGTATAAAGGACAGACATGACTTCTCTCTTTCTTTTTATTTTTATTTTTTATCAATCCAAGTTTTGCCTTCCAAAACTGCCTCCAGAAACCTGTTCATGTGGCCATACCCTAAGGTACATGTCACATCTTGTTAAAAAATATAAACCAGTCCTTGGTCTTTCTTTATGTGGCATCAATTACTAATGTTTGTGATCTTGTTTTCTTCTTCTAACTGAATACTGGAAAGCAGCAAAAATATTTTTTTTTAAAAGCCACTTTTTATTGAAGTACTGTCCATCTGACCTAGCACTATATTGATGAATACAATGTACACTACACTGATGTTACATGCTGATGTACCACTCAGGTGTACCTTACTTAAATAGATATTTCCTATTACTGTATATTTGTATGCAAACAGGTATCTCTCAGAGAAAGAGAACCGTCTCCCTAGTGCCACCTTCTGTCCATGCACAGTTGCTCTCCTTAAGGAAAGCCAGTACCCCCCTAAGCTGTATATATTTACCATAGTATGTGACCACAAAATCCTGTAAGAATGCTATACCGTAAATTAAGTTTTAGGCCTCATGAACATGATCATTGATGTTTTACACTGCAAACTACGGACCAGTGAGTCTGCATTTTTGTCCATTGTGCCCCTGCATCTGTTCTGCAAGTCTGCTAATTGTCTTTTGTCTTTTGCGATGTGCAAAAAAAAACTGAAGGAGGAAATTGTCACTATTTAAGCCCCAACCCCCTGGAAACAACCATAGGAAGGGCAGGTGATTGCTCCAGTGCCATTTTCTAGATTGATTTCTTGCAAATTTCTGGCTGATCATCATGGTAAAAAACTCTAGGACGTCATCCTCCTACTTGGCTTTCTCGACAACAGTCTGCTATGCTAGATGAGGAGGCACTGTTCACCCCATTGTCTAACAGCAATTGAGGAAAGTCTATGTAACGGACCGTTTCAGCAGACAAGGGGTTAAAATCCGTTTTAGGCGATATGCCCCTTTCTGAGAGACAGGCACAGCTACTGCAGGATACACCAAACTCCCGAACTGGATACAAAATAGCACTCCAAACTGGAACCTCACGAATAGCTGCTAGCAGACGAACAGGAAAAGCATACAATCCTGGCAATCGGTCCTCTAACAGCATACAGTGAATCCCCCCAATAACGAGACAAGGCTCCGTGTTGAGGGTCAAACAGTGGTCTGACTGTACTTCACGTACAGCCTCTTTTATTCATAAACCACAAACATAGTACTGCCCACAGGGGTTTGAAAACCAACCAATCAGTAATTAACAACACATACAATGTAACTACAGCAACCAATCGTTCACGCCCCCAGAGGACCAGAATGAAGACTGTGACATAGGACAACATATCCCCACAATGCATCATGGTTTCCTCCTCTCTGTCCAGACAACCTGAAGAGCAATCCAATTAACTCTGAGGACAAAGGGAGATCGCCAATACACATGTGAGGACAACAGAACAGACATCACCAGTTTAAACACACAATGGGACAATGGCACAATAGAAACACACCCGCATATTCCTCCCAAGCTGACAAGTTACACTTATTATAAATTGTTACAACTTTGTGAGTTTACATTGGCCATACACATAACTTACATTAATTTAAACAGTATAACTTGGGGACAAACCTATCCAAAATTCACTTGAATCGGTTCAGGGGTTTAAAAGTTAGTATATGGCCCATAATCCTGGGGCAAGAGGCCAGCAGCCAGTCCTCTCCAAAACCCAGTGGCGAGGTCTGTTTCGCCACACATCTCCCCCCCCCAGGGAAGACTAACCAGATACCTGACCTCACGCCGGTCGGTACCTGAGTTAGTCTGGCAGCCCACCCACAACCAAATACTGGACCTGTTGACTTTAGTAGCCTGTCTCTGTCCAGTGAGTCCACCAAGGTTATGTTGGAAGCTGGTACTCCCAGTCTCTGTGTTGCTCCCTGGCTTGGAGTGGAGGTTGCTTTGTGGGCAGGTATCAGCGGTACTCTGCCCTGGTGCCAGCGCTACCACGGAAGAAGCCTGGTTGGAGCCTGGTTGTTGGAGGGGGAGACCGACTGTCTCTACCCCCTGTGCTGTAAGTGCAGAGACCACGGTCCCATCTGCACTGTTGTGGGGCTTACTTTGTCCCCCTGGTGCGTTAAGCTGCCGCTGGGGAGAGGGGGTAATGAGCTCCTCTCCCATACATACTTCCAGCCGCTGGGGAGGGCGACCGACCGTCTCTGCTCCCAATACAGTGTCCTGCTGCTGGGGAAAGGAGACTGGGCTCTCTATTCCCTGTTGGACACTCTGCCGCTGGGGGACAGGACCGACTGTCTCTGCCCCCTGTAACTCCGCCTGCCGCTGGGGACTGGAGATTGGGCTCCCAATTCCCAAAAAATCATGCTGCTGCTGGGGGGCAGGAACAACTACCTCTGCCCCCTGTAACTCCGCCTGCCGCTGAGGAGGGAGGACGCTGCTCTCCTCTCCCTGCATTTCACACTGCCATCCCGGCATATCACTCTGCTGCTGGGGGGCAGGAACTACTACCTCTGCCCCCTGTAACTCAGCCTGCCGCTGGGGAGGGAGGACGCTGCTCTCCTCTCCCTGCACTTCACACTGCCGCTGGGGAATGGAGACTGGGCTCCCAATTCCCTGCAATTCACACTGCCGCTGGGGAATGGAGACTGGGTCTGTCACCTTACTGTCCTGCTGAGCCTTCTCACTGGCGTGGAACAGCTGCTGGTAGCCCTGTTCCAGCTCCATCTCCCGGGTCACCAGGTGGACCAGGTCCTGCTCAATCTCATGAGTGTCGTCCCAGTCATACCTGCTCTCCCTCCATTCCAAGAGATCATGGAACCGGGCTTGTGTAGGGCTCCCAAACTCCAGCTCTGAAAAGGTCTCCCATAACAAGCCAGGACCATCAAACTCCTCTCCCTCCGGCTTGTCATGCTCAGCTGTCCTGGGTAGGTACTGTGCCCCATACCACCAGAGCGCCTGGTAGGCATCTTCCAGCCACAGCTCCCGCCATGCTAGGAGTTCCAATTCCTTTACCCATTCCTCCCGGGGCTGCTCTCCCAGGAAGGGCATCCGCAGGGCTACTCGCTTCTGCAACCGCTGGTCTTCCGTGGGGAGTCTCTCGTCCTGCATATACTCCACAATACCCAGTACCTGGTACCAGATGCCTTTGCGGACTGCATCTCGATCATCCATGACACCCTCATCGTACTCCACTGCTGTTTCCATTCTGGTGCTGTCAGGGTCGCTGTACTAGGACATGCGTTGCCCTCAAATTGTAATTCCAGGGAATGATGTTTCTTTGTAGCTGTCCTTCTGGCTGTAGGAACGATCCCGCTGCTTGCCACCAATGTAACGGACCGTTTCAGCAGACAAGGGGTTAAAATCAGTTTTAGGCGATATGCCCCTTTCTGAGAGACAGGCACAGCTACTGCAGGATACACCAAACTCCCGAACTGGATACAAAATAGCACTCCAAACTGGAACCTCACGAATAGCTGCTAGCAGACGAACAGGAAAAGCATACAATCCTGGCAATCGGTCCTCTAACAGCATACAGTGAATCCCCCCAATAACGAGACAAGGCTCCGTGTTGAGGGTCAAACAGTGGTCTGACTGTACTTCACGTACAGCCTCTTTTATTCATAAACCACAAACATAGTACTGCCCACAGGGGTTTGAAAACCAACCAATCAGTAATTAACAACACATACAATGTAACTACAGCAACTAATCGTTCACGCCCCCAGAGGACCAGAATGAAGACTGTGACATAGGACAACATATCCCCACAATGCATCATGGTTTCCTCCTCTCTGTCCAGACAACCTGAAGAGCAATCCAATTATCTCTGAGGACAAAGGGAGATCGCCAATACACATGTGAGGACAACAGAACAGACATCACCATTTTAAACACACAATGGGACAATGGCACAATAGAAACACACCCGCATATTCCTCCCAAGCTGACAAGTTACACTTATTATAAATTGTTACAACTTTGTGAGTTTACATTGGCCATACACATAACTTACATTAATTTAAACAGTATAACTTGGGGACAAACCTATCCAAAATTCACTTGAATCGGTTCAGGGGTTTAAAAGTTAGTATATGGCCCATAATCCTGGGGCAAGAGGCCAGCAGCCAGTCCTCTCCAAAACCCAGTGGCGAGGTCTGTTTCGCCACAGTCTACTACCACACCCTGTACTCTGACCTGCAGCAGAGCCTGGTCGAGTTCCATAGCTTCTGTTGCATGTTGGTGCCCACTTTTGACCATCTGTTGGCTGACCTATGTCCTGGCCTCATCTTCCAGGACACCAACATAAGCTGTTATATATCTCCAGAGAAATGGCTCATCATCACCCTGAACCCATAAAATAACCCTTTCATTCTTTGTTGCCTGGTAGTGTTGGGGGAGCATGCTTGGCCAAACACCATTTTGACTCGAGCATCACGATGCTTGGCACATCATGGTGTTCGGCCGAACACCGTGTGTGCTCGAGCGCGACGCTTCAGTCTCCTCCCCGCACGTTTGTTGGCGGCTATGCAGCCAATAAATGTGCGGGGAAGTACTGGCACTCGCTGTAATGCCGTAGCCATGTTGGTTACTGGCATTACAGTGATTGACTGGCCGGAACGCATCATTGGGTGCTATATAGCACTCGATGGCACGTGGTTTGGCTCAGTCTTAGTCAGGGCGAGCTGCAGCAGAAGGGACAGATAGTGTGGGGACAGGAATAGTTTTTTTTTTTAGGCATTTTTTTTAGGCAAAGGTGTTAGAGGCCCAAAAGTCCTTTCAAGGACTATTGCTTTATCTGGCTGCAATATATTTTATTAGCGCACTCTGCGCTAAATTGCGAGCAATTGTTTGGCCGCTGCTGACAGTGACACAACCTCTGCTACATCTGTTGGGTTACATTTGCGCATCCTAAATATCTGTGACATTCAGCGCAATTGTTTGGCCGCTGATGACAGCGACATTACCTGCGCTACATCTCCTGTATAAAGTTTGCGCATCCTAAATATCTGTGACATTCAGTGTAATTTTTTCTTAGCTGCTGGTGACAGAGACACTACCTGCACTACTTCTCCTGTATAACGTTTGCACATCCTAAATATCTATGACATTCAGTGTAATTTATTTGCGCATACACATACAAAACCTGCCCTACTGTACGTGTGACATACTTGCAAGCATATATACCATTTAATATGCTCAAGGCGAGCAATAAGGGACGGGGAAGTGGCCGTGCTGCTGATGGTGCACGCAGAGGCCGTGGCCCTGACAGTGGTGAAACTGTGCCTGCTGCCAGAGCACAAGAAACACACTCATCTACGATACCTAGCTTCATGACCCAGTTTGCAGGGCGGCGCAGGACTCCACTCTCGAAGTCACACAAAAGCGACCAGGTGGTCGTTGGATTGCTGCAGATATTGCTTCCAGTTGGTTAAGCACCACCCTGTCTTCCACAAAGTCCAGTCTCAGTAGCCAAGAGTCTGGTCAACAGAATCCTCACCCTGATCCTCCTTCCTCCCAACATGGAGAGTCTTGGCCAACAAGTGATCCCACACTCGGATATTCCGAGGAGCTCTTTTCATCGCCATTCCTTGATTTGGGCCTCTCGCCAAGCCCGTTTGAAGACAGACATGAAGAGATCTTGTGCACTGATTCCCAAACTCTTGAGCATCCACAGTCAGAAGAAGATGACGGTGGGGAATGGCAATTAGTGTTTCATGAGGTGGATGATGATGATCAGACACAGTTGTCAATAAGTGAGGTTCTTGTTAGGTCAACAAGTCAGGAGGATGACCAGAGTGAGGAAGTGGAAGAGGAGGTGGTGGACTATGAAATCACTGACCCAACCTGGGAAGGTGGCAAGCCGAGCGAAAACCCAGGTGATACAAGCCTGTGTAGTCCTTTACAACTTCACTAGGATGCTTCCTTGAATGCTGGCCTGGAGCAATATCTGACCTCCTCAACTGTCACTTTGAACCAGATCCTGCACGGACGACCTAGAAATCATAACTGGCTATTCAGGGAATCTATGCAGACTACTTCCCTGAGGGAGCAGTTCCAGAGCAGATGAAAATTATTTGTGATTTCATCTGGACTCTGGAAACTTTAGTTTACATGTTTCCCTGTTGATGTTTTGCTAGTGTAGTGACTCGCAAGACAATCAGGACCCTTGACATGGGGTTAAGATCTGAGGTATTTTACTGTTCAAATTCCACTTCCTTTCTAGGGTTGATTGTGTGGAATTAATATCCTTTTTTCCAAGTACATAGCATGTAAGTCCAGTTCACTTAATATCCTCCGTGCATGGTACGAGCCAAGGTCAACTCCACATACATAGGAATAAAAGGAAAATGGACCGGCACCGGGTGAATTTATCATTGCCACGTCTTTATTTCTCATATTCACATTGCATAATACGTATAGTGGACATCTCCTCCAACCACCTCCGGTTAGGTTGACATGTTTCGAACCCTAAGGTTCTTAATCATAGCCTCCTTAGCAGCAAGATAATAATG
This sequence comes from Bufo bufo, assembly GCF_905171765.1. Lineage (NCBI taxonomy): Eukaryota > Metazoa > Chordata > Amphibia > Anura > Bufonidae > Bufo > Bufo bufo. Next base: position 542,128,631 of record NC_053391.1, on the reverse strand, counting down.
AATTAGGTTTAAAATACCTTCTAATACCTCAATCAAACCCCTCTGAATTACAGCTTTTAATAAAGTTACAGTACATTATTTTATCATTTTGAAAGAGATTTCTGTAAAAGGAAAACTGGCTTAGTTGTCCATAGTAACAAATTGGATTCCACCTTTCATTTTTCAGAGGTTAACTTGTTTGGTTGCTATGGGCAACTATGTGAGGTTTTTTTTAACCAGTTTTAATAAATTCCATCTTTTTTTTTAATTAAAAAAGGAGTGAGCTACGTTGAATACAGCCTCAAATTTGAAAGGAGTTGATATAATGAGAAGATGAAAAATTGCTTAGTAAAGAACGTAAATCCTACACTTCATTATTTCAGTTTTTCTGCTCTACTTAAAGACCAGGACAACAGAAGTAATATGTGAAGTGCTACGTAACTGGGTTGTACAGTGTCAGGATACTGATGACCTATACTCAGGATAGGTTTCAGCAGGAGTACGACTCCCGACACCCACTGCAGATTCTAAGGTTGAAACAGTAGTGGCACTCATGCATGCGCTTCTTCGGCTTCAAAATTACTTGCACATAATCCATCTTGTAGTGGCAGCACAGTGTAATAACAACTGCTTGTCCTATTTAAGTGAATTGGATGAGCAGTTATAATTACATTGCGCTGTCGCTACAAGCTAGACAACACACAGGTAATTTTGTACAGTGTCAGGATATTGATGACCTATCATATGTTTGAGACATATCAAATTTTACTTAAAAAAATATACAATGGGTGAGAATTATCAAAATTGGTCCAAAGAAAATGATCTTAGTTGCCCATAGCAATTAATAAGATTGCTTCTTTCAGTTGTTTCTTTGTGCATATAAGCCAGTTTGCATTCGCACCAGTTTTGATATTTCTCCACCTTTTCTTTTAAATAAAAATATAACTGTATATACAGTCACAGATCCATGATGTCTTTTAGGAGTTGTAGCTGTTGTGTGCACAAATACTGTATGGCCTTTTCTTAGAGGGCGCTTCTCCCATCTTGCATGGATGATCTGTGTGCTTTCTGCATCCGTATGTCAGTTCCAGAAGGGATGGAACATGTCCTATACTTGTCTGCAAAATGTGGTTCAAAGACCCATTGGAAGTCGATGGGTCTGCAAAAAAAAAACCAAAAAAAAAACCAGGATACAACACAGACGTCACGCGATCGTAATAAGTGTTGAGCGCGAATATTTGAATAGCAAATTTTAATCTCGAATATCGGCACTTCGAGAATTCGTGAGTATTTAGAATATAGCGCTATATATTCGTAATGACGAATATTCGTAATTTTTTCCATCTGAAGTCATGATTCCTCCCTGCTTCTTGCTTGTGGGCCAATGAGTCATTGGCCCACAAGCAACTTAAGCGGAAGGAATCATGACTTCAGATGGAAAAAATGATGAATATTCGTCATTATGAATATATAGCACTATATTGAATATAGTGCTATATATTAGTTTTTTAGAACATTCGTCATTTTTTTCCACCTGAAGTCATGATTCCTCACTGCTTAAGTTGCTTGTGGGCCAATGAGTCATTGGCCCACAAGCAAGAAGCAGGGAGGAATCATGTGTTCAGATGGAAAAAATGCAGAATATTCTAAAAACTAATATATAGCACTATATTCTATAGTGCTATATATTCGTTTTTGACCCACGCCTGTATTGAACGCGTAATATTCGCATATTACGCAATCATTACCTTGCCGATTTTTGCGTAAAAAAAAGAATGTAGAATATAACGAATATACGAATTTGCAAATATATGACGAATATTCTACAAAATATTTGCAAAATATCACAAATTCGAATACGACCCCTGCCGCTCATCCATATTTTGCAGATCCGCTTTTGCGGACTGCAAAATACATACGGTCGTGTGAATGTCCTTTACTTTCATGTCTGCATTTCTAAAGAATAAAATTAACCAACTACAATATTGGGAGGTGGGGGCAGTAAGATTCAGCGCTCTCTGTCTAGATGAGATCTTCTGACTGCTTGATAGATTAATCAATAACTACCTTTTGATATATGAAGTGTGTTTTTTTTTCCATTTAACAAACCTATGCTTATAAAAGACTGCAGCTTGACATATGTCAGAGTAGGTGCTGTTACTAAATTGTGTCCCAGAACATTTTCGATGAAGCATGATGTAGCAGATGATATACAGTAAATTCTCTAGGTCCAAGACCCAAATAAGAATAATTCGAATTTTTGGTGAATTAATAGAATAGACTCTTTAAGTAACTGCTGATCTCTGTGTAACAGATATGTAGATTGCACACCCTCACAGACAGGGTCTGCTTTCCCTCTGTATCAATTTAGAGGTTGTTTGGACAGCACTCCTTAAGTATGTTCCGGTGCTCGGCGGTAAGACCAATGAACATGTGATATATAAAACCGCTGCACTCGGGCAAGTAGATAAATTATGCTTCTTTATTATCCATCCAGGAAAATTAGTAAATAGACTAAGGCCAACGTTTCGGTCTCATCCCGAGACCTTGTTCACGGCCTGGATGAAGAGGACGATAAGCAGAGTTGACCATAGCTAACATAGACAGATTGTAAAATATGTACTGGGACCTGCTTATACTGGAGTGAGTGAGGTTGGCAGTGGGCTGCTCACTCCACCAGGGCTTCGGCCCTGGGCTTCCATAGCCCATAGCTGAGAGTCACATGGGTCATTAAGGCCTAATTTAAAGCTCAGTGTACAGCTGAGCAGTGTATATACCTGGAGAAGCTGACTACTCAACTACAGAAGGTATTGCATGTGCCACCCAATACTTACCCTTTGTACCTGTGGGCCGAGTAGCCGGTCCCACGTGTAGTCGGGGACTGTTTTGTTGTATTAGCTACTGGCTCAGCCGAGCAGGGTTTTATTTGTTTAAGCCTTCTTTGTTAAGGCTATGCTGTTGTTTGAATATCTAAGTGTGAAAAAAAAAAAAAAATTATTGGACTTTATCCTGTCTGTGTCCCTGCTTCCTGCACAGCTGCCAAGTGTCTACCAGAACGACTTCCCCCACATATGGTGGAGGATGCGAGCACTGGTGCAGTGAAGCATACACTGATTGCATGTCCTGGTGTGGTATGCCAGACCAACTGGGGAATTATGCATGAGGTCACGGTGTGAGCAATAGGTGGGTCAAGGTAAATACAGTTCTGGTTACTCACGGTTACGTCGTCCCTGGGCAGGCTCGCATAAAAGTGAAGAGGAGAATGGCATAAGAATTCTCTGGGGCACACTCTGGTGTAAGGGACACAGGCCAGATGGTGGTTCGAGGTGCCCTTGATGGTCTGTATTAATGTGCCTATGGCAAGGTCCCTTGTAGTCGTGATGCCAGTACCTTTTATGGTGGTACAACCATTTACTGTAGTGTTAACTGAGGAACTGGAGACTGAGGCAAGGATGGTGCAATCCAACTTAGAACTTTTACTGAACGTTGCTCCTGGTAACATTACATCCAAGTTATAAAACAGTCTTTTGTACATCCCAGTGTAAAATACAATGTCATGCATACAGGGGTAGGGAAATGTAAGTCCTCAGAAGAAGCAGGCTCTTAGTCCTAAATATATATGTAAGAAAGCTACTGCTTCAGACTAGGCTTTGAAGAAATAAAAGTCTTTGGCTGGTAAAAACTCTCGCCTGATCCTAACCTGACTTGAAGGTGGTTTGCTGAGTCCTTGAACCTCTATTTTCCAGTGTTTTCTGGCAGATGGCCTATCTGTTCTCAGGGTTTAAACTGGAGGTGTGGATGCTGGAAGCTGTTTCCTACACCTGCTTGCAAAGGTGCCTTGTAAGCCCTTAAGTATGGTCGTGTGCTATCCTTTGACTTTAAGACATTCTAAAATCCCCTTGAATACTTGCTTTAGTAGCTGGACACTGGTCACCCCGGAAGAGTGTGCTGTAGAAGTGGACCTCTCACCTCTGGGTGGAATCTTGTGGCTTTTAACCCCGGGCTGTGGAGCCAACAGGGAGAGAGCAGAGAGGCAGGAGGCCTCCCTCCAGCAAGCAGCTACTTCTTGGCTGCTCTCTGTCTAGAAACTAACTCTACTCTGAACTTGTCCAGACTGGAACTGCCTAACTTGGGCCTGAGCTAAGCTATATATACACTGTAACACTGCCCCATCTTGTGGAGAAACTAGTGTAGTGCACCCTAACTAGGCCTGTGTAAAGGATCTTACATGAAGAATCACATTGTGACATGGGAGAATATGACATGAGATGAAATACAGCATGCAGGCATAATACAAGACATTAAGACACAACAAAAACAAGTTTGTGGTGCCCACAGCCACGTAGTGGGACACTGCACTGGCTGTCAACAGCGCTGAAGAAACAAGTTACAGCCATGGACGAGATAATAAAGCAGCTGGTCCAACATACAGCAGCAAGAAACTAACCGACTGCTGGTACAGCAGATGACGGCACTGGCGGCTGTACAACAAAGGGCTGGTCCAGCGGTGCCAGAGCGGGATGCCAGGAGAGAAGGCTGGAAAGTCATAACCAAGATGATGTCAGAGGACGACAAAGTGGCCTTCCTGACGGGGTTCGAAAGAGTGGCCACCCGTGAAAGACTGCCGCAGCAATACTGGGTAGAGGTGTTGGCACCCATCCTTGTCGCCTTGCCCCAGCAGGCCTATTTTGAATTAAGCGAGCAGGACGCCCGGGACTAACCTATGGGAGTCGACCTACACCTACTCGCCCAAAGAGTCCATAGTTGGAGGTACCAAGAGGCTTTACCACCAAGGGCCCAGATGCACCACCTTGTCTACCTGGTCCGTAAGTGGCTTCAGCCGGAGACATTAACCCCGGCCCAGATGGTGGAGGAGATTTTTTTGGACTACTTTCTGAGGGCCTTGCTGGGTGAGATATAGCAGTGTGTATGCAATACCTCAGAGTGGCATTACCATCTCCTTTATACCCCCACTATCTTGGTTAGTGTAGCGAATTTCATTATATATGTATTTATTTCCATTTCCTGCAATATGTGTATGTATTTCCTCATAACTACTGTTAAAGTGTAATGTTCCGGGTCTACCAGCAGATGGCGGCATCTAAGGCAAAGCTGTGTTAGATAGGATGGAACCTTCCTCCATTCTATTCCTCTCTCTTGAGAGGGAGAAGTTCAGCTACAGTATGTCAGTTCAGAGTAGCCCCTGTAAGGGGAGGCTGTGTGTCGGCCAGCAGAGCACTGCCTGCTCTGCTGGGCCCGCAGGCCCTGCATGCGAGATCTAAATGGTTGCTTGTCCCCTCCTGGGCTTGCATTGCCTGATACCCAAGCTAAGTATGCTCGAAGCCAGGAAGAAGTTCCTAGGATTAAAGATAAAGATAAAGTAAGAGACAGACTACAGACAACTCAGTAAAGTACCAGCAGAAGAGGAGAAGTTTCCTGTTTAACCCAGCTAGCATAGCAGAGCTGAGAAACCTACATAACAGAGCTGAGATTCTTGCAGAAGTGTTTGCCTGCCAAAGTTAAGCCAATACCTGCTTATGACCAATATACCATTTGGAAACTGTTTGAATTACAGTTTATGCCAAGTAAAGTTGTGTTCCACATTAATACCAAGTCTGGACTCCATTTATTCAGCTTCCTTCATCATCCAAGTTCAACAATCACCCTTTTTACACTTGCTTCGGACTACCACGTCTGGGATCCAAGGATATCCAGGTAGGAGCACCATGACACGTGTATACAGCACCATGACACGTGTATACTTCCCCATGCTCTGGACTCTGTGGTGGCTAAGTCAAAGGTCGGGTAGCTCCCCCCTAATGAGTACAACCCACACAGAAGGGTCAAGACATAGACCCAGAGCCCAACGACCTGGGCTGTAGGGGTGACCAGTAGTGTTGATCACGAATATTCGAATTGCGAATTTTAATCGCGAATATCGTCACTTCAAGAATTCGCGAATATTTAGAATATCGCAAAATATATTCGTAATCGCGAATATTTGATTAAAAAAAAATACCAGTTCACCAATTCTTTAGGCGAATTTTATGCAAATTTTCGCAATCAAGAAAATAATGCTTAGAGATCATGAATTCTCAAATTCTCGAATATATGGCGAATATTCGCCCAAATATTTGCAAAATATTGCGAATTCGAATATTGCCCCTGCCGCTCATCACTAGTGACCAGTGGAGAAACTTATGTCAGCTCCGTATTTCCCCTAGATGTAATGGCTGGTGAGACTGAGGAGTTAGTGACCTTGGCCGCAGTTGCCGTATTTAGAGGTATACCGTGACAACTTTGGCACTGCACAGCTCCAGGACCCCACTCTGGTCCGGGCTAGTGAAAATGTTGTGGTGATTAATGGGGTGCTGCAGCACGCCGACGCTAATTAGATATTTTCCCACTTTATGGTCGACCAAGAACTGTTATACCGGGTTGACAGGCTGCGGGGTGAGACCTGGGAGCAATTGCACCATCATCAAATGGTGCTGCTATTAGCCCATAAAAGTGCTTGGGGGGCACCTAGGCGCCACAAAAATGCTGGACCGCATCCTGCAGCGATTTTATTGGCCAAGGGTATACAGTGAAGTTAAACGTTATTGTGAGTCCTGTCCCGAATGCCAATTGCATGCTCCTATGGCACATTTATGGAGTCCGCTAGTACCTGTACCCATCATCGAGGTCCCGTTTGAAAGGATTGCCATGGACTTGGTAGGTCCATTGGTTAAGTCCGCCTGGGGGCATCAGTATATACTGGTAGTGATGACGTACACTACCCGTTATCCAGAATCCATCCCACTGTGGGACATATCGGCGAAGTTCATATAGGTAAGGAGCTATTTGTCATGTTTTGCAAAGTAGGTCTACCCAAGTAGATCCTTACGGATCAGAGTACCCCGTTTATGTCTAAAGTCACCAAGGAACTGTGTAAGCTCTTTAACATAAAACAGTTATGCACGTCAGTATACCATCCTCAGACAGATGGGTTAGTAGAAAGGTTTAATAAAACCTTAAAGGGTTTCTGTCATGAGAAATAACGTTATGTAGCTGACTGACATTAGCGATGTGCTAATGTCAGCAGTACATAACAGTAAGCTTTATAACTCCCTGTCTGCCTCCGTTCTCTTAAAATAAAGACTTTTAAAATATGCTAATGAGTGAAGGATGTGCTCCTGGTGCCGGCTTCCTTCCTTCGGTGCAGACGCAGTGAGGAAGCCGGCAGCAGGAGCACATCCTTCACTCACTGCACCTGCGCCGAATACTAAACGGGACGGCGCAGGCACGGGATTTACGTGACAATGAGGAGAACTCGATAGTCAATCAACGGGACCTGGCCATGCCAAAGGGTGCGTAGACCGAGGCTCTAGGTGCTGAAGCAATGCCCCAGTAGCACCTAGAGGCTCATTAGCATATTTAAAAAGTCTTTATTTTAAGAGAACAGCGGCAGGCAGGGAGTTATAAAGCATACTGTTATGTACTGCTGACATTAGCACATCGCTAATGTCAGTCAGCTACATAACGTTATTTCTCATGACATTAACCCTTTAAAAAGTATGATGAAAAAGGTGGTGAACAAGGATGGGAGGGACTAGGATGTTATGTTACCCTATTTGCTGTTTTCAATCCGTTAGGTACCACAGGCTTCTACTGGATTTTCTCCCTTTGAGTTGGTCTATGGCAGACATCCCAGGGGCCTGCTGGACATTGCAAAGGAGATGTGGGAACAGGAACCCCCCCCACAAAAGTGTTATAGACCACATCGCCAGTATGCAGAACAGGGGGGCGGCCATTATGCCCATCGTCAAGGAGCATGTGGAGGCTGCTCAAAACGCTCAAAGTCGGGTCTATAACAGGTCAGCGACAGTAAGGACCTTTAAACCTGGTGACAAGGTTTTGTTTCTGGTTACTACTGTCGAGAGTACATGTATAGCCAAGTGGCAAGGACTGTATGAGGTACTAGAGAAGGTGGGGGAAGTAAACTACAGGGTATGTGAGCCCGGTAGGAGGAAGCCCGAGCAGACGTGCCATGTCAATTTACTGAAAGCATGGAAGGACAGAGAGAGAAAGTCTGCTTGCATAGAGGTCTCCGGCTAATCTCCCTTCTGTACTATCCCCTCAGGCTACGGTCAAGCCTGCGGCGGTGGACGAGTAAGTGACAATTGTGGATACCCTCACAAAAGGACAACGACAAGAGGCTAGGGAATTTGTAGCTAGGAATACAGACGTGTTTTCGGAGTTACCCGGTTACACGTTCGTAATCAAGCATGACATAGTCACCAAGTCAAGGGTGAAAGTTCGGTTAAGACCCTACTGAGTCTCTGAGGTTTGTCGACACGCCATTGCAGAGGAGGTATGGAAAATGCTGCAGTTGGGAGTCATAGGAGTCCAAAAGTGAATGAGCCAGTCCCATTGTTCTGATTCCCAAACCAGATGGGACGTTGCAATTCTGCAACGATTTTAGGAAGTTGAATGAGGTATCCAAATTTGATGCCTATCCCATGCTGAGTGTACATGAGCTTATTGAGAGACTGGGAGGAGCCCGGTATTTCACTAAGCTCGATCTCAACAAAGGATACTGGCAACTACCCCTGATGGACCGCGCTAAAGAGAAGACAGCCTGCATCACTCCTGAGTTTTTTTTTCACTATGTTGTGTTACCGTTCGGGCTTCACGGGGCGTCTGCAATGTTCCAACGTCTAATGGACATAGTGCTGAAGCCTCACAACAAATACGCCTCAGCATATCTTGATACGGTGTGGGCAATTCTCATTAGTCGCCTCTGATTGAGCGACTGCACAGGCGCATAGTTACTATAGAGACGCTGTATAAACACGCGACCGGCGCGCCTGCGCACTGGATTTAAAGTCACGCCGAAGTAAGCACGCATGCTGCGGGAGCACAGAGATCGGAACCACAGGAGGAGAATCATGTCCACCAGATTTCCTAATTAATGTAAGCACATACCGTACATATGGTGATTGTAAATGTATATAAGATTTTATGAGAGTTCACTATGTGTTGAGATGATAATATTTACTAATGTTGGGGGAGAAGCTCAACTGCATCATGTGATTGGAATTGAAGGGTATAAATGTTGCACCTTATACATTATGTACGCTGCTTGAAAAAGACCACACTGGTCGAAATGTCACTGTGATTTGGTGATTAAATGTTGGAATGCTGAAGACATGAGAGTGCCGTGGTACATCTTCTTTTTTGTATTTGCTGTGACGGGGTGCTACGGACTGGCACCTGACACCGCGGGCACCACCACTGAAGGATCCAACTGTTGTGCTGCTACATTTCCCTTTCTGGTTTGTTCAGCATATCTTGATGATATCATCATCTTCAGCTATGACTGGGAGAGTCACTTGGCCAAAGTACAGGCCGTAGTGAACTCTCTAAGGGCAGCCGGCCTGATCGCAAACCCCAAGAAGTGTGCTGTCGGGATGGAGGAGATGTGCTACTTGGGGTATGTGATCGGGCGAGGCAAAATTAAAACCCAAGGTCAACAAGGTCGACACTATCCAGGGATGGCCTCAACCTATGAGCACCAAACAGATCAGAGCATTCCTGGGCATTGTTGAGTATTACAGGCGGTTTATACCCAACTTTGACACAGTATCCTGCTCCCTTGACTGATCTTTTGAAAGGAAAAGGGTCCGTCATGGTGCGGTAGAATGCACAAGCAGAAAGTGCTTTTCAGGCCTTGAAGTTGGCATTGTGCGGATCCCCCATCTTAATTACTGCAAGCTTCAAGAGAGAGTTTATTATGCAGATGGATGCGTCAGATGTAGGGCTGGGAGCTGTCCTGTTTAGTAGGTGAACGGAGAGCAACACCTATTACCTACCTGAGCAGGAAACTCATGCCAGCAAAAAAAAAATTATAGTATTGTAGAGAAGCAATGTCTGGCGATAAAGTGGGCCTTAGAGGCGCTAAGGAATACTTGCTGGGGCGACACTTTTGTCTGATAACTGACCACTCACCCCTCACTTGGATGAGTAGATCTAAGGAGAGGAATGCCAGAGTCAAGAGGTGGTTCTTGTTTTTCAAATGGTCTGTGAGACCAATGGCTGTCTCTGAATTACACGTGTGATGATTCCTAAGGTAAAACATAAACTTTTATTGTATTCAAATTAAAAAATTAAACACTCTAAATAACGTTTAAAATTGTCAGCTTGGCCTGCTGTCTGTGTGGGATTTCCTTTATATATGTATACAGGGGTGTAGCTAACGGCTCATGGGCCCTGGTGCAAGAGTTCAGCTTGGGCCCCCCTTACCTCAGTGTGTTGTGTGTCTTCTTATGTGGCACAAGGGTCTTTGGGCCCCCTCAGGCTCCTGGGCCCGGTAGCGACTGCTACCTCTGCACCCCCTATAGCTACGCCCATGTATGTATATATAGGGATTAATATGCTGGCATTTTGGGATCCTGGTGGACGTGCTTACTGTCTTGCTGTAATCTTAGCTCCGTTTAGCTACTTTGTGTTCAGCAGCTACAACGGATGCTAACTGATACCAGCTCTGTTATACCACAGCCTGTGGTCCGTCACAGTCGCTGGTCTTATTCACATTCCTATCTATCACTACCAGTGAGTGATGTGCCTTCCACACAGTTCCCTATCTGACTGCTGTTCAGCTACCTATAATTTATCATTTGCTGCAGGCTCTTGCTGTTTAAAACTTGTGCTTTACAGCACTCTGCCCCCCGACATGTTTCGTCAACTTAGCTTGGCGTCTTCAGGGGATCGGGCAGTCTGCTGCTGCGGTGGGCGTGACCTGAACTCTTATAACCTTCCTGGATGATGTCATGCTGATTGTATCCACTCTGGATACATTCCGAGAACCACATGGTGCTAGGGCCAATCAGGGATCTGCTACTATGTAGCCGTCACTTCCGCCTCCTTTTGCCGTCCTATTACCTTCTGCGTCTCTTTAGTGTATCTGCGCATGCGTCCACTGTTCACTCTGGTGCCGCTGGCCGATCGGAACCTCTACTGCGCATCCTCACATACTTTGATACATGCTCGCTTTTTTCGCTGTACCCGATGATAGGCTTCCTCTGCGCCTGCAATGCCTTTGTTGCCAAGGTACCATCGGTTACATGTCCGCAGCCCTCCGAACCTGCGCTCTCATTGTATACTGATCCTAAGGGGACAGGCTGACTCATCACCTGCATTCTTCTGTGACTTTCTCTCCCCAATTGCGGTACTGGAATATATTTCCTTACTTTAGTGTCAAGATCTACATATTTTCTTGCTGACGTCATCATTCTCTGTGAAAAAGTCCTATATGTGTTTTGTTTTTATTTATTTACACTTTTCCCACTGCTGGGATGTCTGCAAATTGAAATTATTACATTGACTACTTTACCTATTGATAGCATTCATATACTTACTTGTTTTTAAACTATATCAATTTTAATTTTTAATTATTAGTAATTATTTAATTTTTGTTATTTAATTTTTATTATTGCTACATGATCCGTTTTGTGTTATATGACCATCTTATCACTATTCCTCATTTTTTGTTTTATATTGACCTTCTTATTTCCTCTGAATAACCTTTTATACTGGAGCAGTTATCACCCAACATCTCTAAAAAAAGGCATTCCGGTCGGACAATACCTCCGAGCTAGGAGAAACTGTTCCACTGATGAGGCTTTTGAAAATGAGTGCAAAGTCCTCTATGGTAGGTTTATAGAGAGAGGGTACCCTAAAAAAACATTGCATAGGGCCTATAATAAAGCGAAAAAAAGTAACAGAATTGCTTTGCTCTCTGAAGGGAGAAACCAACGACAAAATCAAAAAATTGTACGATGCATAGGAAATTATGACAGCCAATATAACAAAATTCGAAATATCTTAAGCAAGCACTGGCACATTTTACTCGCAGATGAGGAACTTAAAGAAATTCTTCCTCCCCACCCTGCTATCACCTATAGAAGGGGACCCAACCTTAGAGACAAACTCGTGCATAGCCATTACACATTAGAAAAAACACCATGTAAATCAACATGGCTCAGCACTATTGGTTCCTATCCCTGTGGTAGTTGCACCTTCTGTGCAAGAATGGTGCCCAAAAAGGAATTCACAAATCCGGTAGACAACAAAAAATATGTAATCAGAGAATACATCAACTGCAAAACCACTGGGGTAATCTATGCTATACAATTTGGGTGCCCCAAATTATATATAGGTAAAACTATTCAAGAATTAAGACGGCGAATATCAAAACATCTGAGCACCATTAATATGGAATCTGATACGTCCCTATCAAGACATGTTAAAACAGTCCATAAAGGGAACATAGACACCCTAACAGTGTGGGGAATTCAAAAAATGAGGATGGGCCAACGAATGGGAGATTTGGACAAAAAACTTCAGCAAGAAGAAACGAGATGGATACATCGACTCAGAAGCCTGGCGCCCCACGGGCTTAATGAGGGGTTTACATTCGTGTCCTTTCTCTAACAGGGATCCCATAGAGGAATGTATATAGTATAAATAATACTAGTTTACTGTATAATAAAGAAGTACACACTTTAAATTCAACAAACTAATAAGAGAAATATGCAAACAAGGCGAGACCAATAGTAACTATGGATTAGGGTAACCAAAAAAGTATAATCAAAAGCACGGTGTATCAGGACGTATATATACAAAAAATGCAAGATCTACACTCCCTATCTCCAGCCTCCAAAATTAAGTTTATAAAACAGAAGTATACTTACCTAGCTGAAAATGACCCGAAAGATGCAGCAATCCGAAATGAGCTCTAAAAACAATAAATCAAAATTAAAATAAATATAATCATTAAATACAAAGATATTAATACATATATACACATAAAAAATAGAAAATAATAAATAATAAATAAATAAAAATATATATATTTAAAATACTCATTCAGAGGAAATAAGAAGGTCAATATAAAACAAAAAATGAGGAATAGTGATAAGATGGTCATATAACACAAAACGGATCATGTAGCAATAATAAAAATTAAATAACAAAAATTAAATAATTACTAATAATTAAAAATTAAAAATTAAAATTGATATAGTTTAAAAACAAGTAAGTATATGAATGCTATCAATAGGTAAAGTAGTCAATGTAATAATTTCAATTTGCAGACATCCCAGCAGTGGGAAAAGTGTAAATAAATAAAAACAAAACATATATAGGACTTTATTACAGAGAATGATGACGTCAGCAAGAAAATATGTAGATCTTGACACTAAAGTAAGGAAATATATTCCAGTACCGCAATTGGGGAGAGAAAGTCACAGAAGAATGCAGGTGATGAGTCAGCCTGTCCCCTTAGGATCATTATACAATGAGAGCGCAGGTTCGGAGGGCTGCGGACATGTAACCGATGGTACCTTGGCAACAAAGGCATTGCAGGCGCAGAGGAAGCCTATCATCGGGTACAGCGAAAAAAGCGAGCATGTATCAAAGTATGTGAGGATGCGCAGTAGAGGTTCCGATCGGCCAGCGGCACCAGAGTGAACAGTGGACGCATGCGCAGATACACTAAAGAGACGCAGAAGGTAATAGGACGGCAAAAGGAGGCGGAAGTGACGGCTACATAGTAGCAGATCCCTGATTGGCCCTAGCACCATGTGGTTCACGGAATGTATCCAGAGTGGATACAATCAGCATGACATCATACAGGAAGGTTATAAGAGTTCAGGTCACGCCCACCGCAGCAGCAGACTGCCCGATCCCCTGAAGACGCCAAGCTAAGTTGGCGAAACATGTCGGGGGGCAGAGTGCTGTAAAGCACAAGTTTTAAACAGCAAGAGCCTGCAGCAAATGATAAATTATAGGTAGCTGAACAGCAGTCAGATAGGGAACTGTGTGGAAGGCACATCACTCACTGGTAGTGATAGATAGGAATGTGAATAAGACCAGCGACTGTGACGGACCACAGGCTGTGGTATAACAGAGCTGGTGTCACGGGGTTCCGAAGGTGCACTCGGTCCCCCATTGCCCGCAGAACTGTTGCTTAGCTTTTGGAATGAGGTGCTGTGTTTGACCTCATTCCCAGGGCGGCTTTACTAGCTGGGTGGCTCCTTGCTCCTAAGTCTGCCTTGAGCGCCGAGCTGATCACTCGGTGCTCGACTGGTTGGTCTGTCGGTCATGTGACGCTGGCCACGTCACATGACCCTCACTCCCCACTATAAATACAGGCAGCCTGCTGGCTACAGGTTGCCTGTTAATTTCTAGGTTCCTGGTATTTGTTGGACTGCTGAATACTTACCTGATCCTGTTCCTTGACCATCCTTTTGCCTGATCCTCCTGTACTGCGCATCCGTCCTGGTATTGTGACCTCGGCTCCCACCTGACTACTCTCTTAGGACTCCTCTTGTACTTCTCTGCTCTCCTGGTATTTATGACCCCGGCTTCTCCTGACAATTCTCTGCTTGCTCCATTTGTACTTTGTAGCTCTCCTGGTATTGACTCGGTCCGTTCACGTCCTGTTGTTTGTCTGTCTGTCATCCCTGCACTTACTCCAAGTTAGGGATTGCCGTCCAGTTGTCCCCTGTCATTAGGACTCGCGAGGCAAGTAGGCAGGGCCAGGGGTGAGGGTGGAGCGCAGTGGTCACTTCCCTTCCCCCTGTGTGTGTGTGTACGCGACCGTTACAGCTGGTATCAGTTAGCATCCGTTGTAGCTGCTGAACACAAAGTAGCTAAACGGAGCTAAGATTACAGCAAGACAGTAAGCACGTCCACCAGGATCCCAAAATGCCAGCATATTAATCCCTATATATACATATATAAAGGAAATCCCACACAGACAGCAGGCCAAGCTGACAATTTTAAACGTTATTTAGAGTGTTTAATTTTTTAATTTGAATACAATAAAAGTTTATGTTTTACCTTAGGAATCATCACACGTGTAATTCAGAGACAGCCATTGGTCTCACAGACCATTTGAAAAACAAAAATATAATTGTGTCTCAACACGTAGTGAAGGGTCACCCAAAAGTTCAAGAGGTGGTTCTTGTCCCTGCAAAATTTTAGTTTTTCAGTGGAGCACCAAGCCAGGAGACTGCAATGCCTTATCCCGGACCCATTGTGGGATGTCAGGAGTTCTCCCCGATGGGTCTGAACTGAGAGGGAGGGTAAGTGAGAAGGGCATGGTTTGGGAAAACCAATATCTGCCTTTGAAATGGTTAAACTGTGGGTGGTATGCCTTGGGTGTGTCTCTGGGAACTGAAAGGTAACTCAGACACAGGATAAGCAGGGTTGATAGCCTGTTTTGTCTATGTTAACCATAGCCAACATAGAAATATTGTAAAATATGTACTGGGTCCTGCTTATACTGGAGTGAGTGAGGTTGGCAGTGGGACACTCACTCATGTACCACCCAATACTTACCCTTTGTACCTGTGGGCCGGGTAGCCAGTCCCACGTGTAGTCAGGGACTGTTTTGTTGTATTAGCTACTGGCTCAGTCGAGCAGGGTTTTGTTTGTTTAAGCCGATTTGTTAAGGCTATGCTGTTGTTTAAATATCTAAGTGTGAAATAAAAACACTTAAATTGGACTTTATCCTGTCTGTGTCCCTGCTTCCTGCACAGCTACCAAGTGTCTACCAGAGCGACCCCCACAGCATGTAAACCCATATCCACATGTACAGAGCCCTTGAAGTAATGGCACTTTAAAATAATAATATGTTTTGCTATCAGACCTTACAATTCCATACACAAAAGTTCGTATACACGCCACTTCTAATACAAATTTATAAAATAAAAAATGCTAATTCAGCTGCATGTCTGAAAAATGTGATCACAAGAAAGTAATCATTGGCTCATGTCTTACAAAAAAGCATTGAAAACGTACATTTTATAATCAATGCACATCTTTATTCTCTTATCTGGGTACCTCATTCTCAAAATGAGGAAGCGTTGGCGATCTGCTGATTGCTGCTGATACGGGAGTTGAATATCTCAATTACTGCCTGCTCACTTCTCCTGCAGTGGGTTCTGCTGGCAAAGGTGGTGTTTGACTAATCTGTGATTTCATTAATGACAGAGTTGCCTAAGGCTCCTTTCATACTCGCATTTTGGCTTTCCGTTTGTGAGATCCGTCATGGGCTCTCACAACCAGTCCAAAACGGATCAGTTTTGCCCTAATGCATTCTGAATGGAAAAGGATCCGCTCAGAATGCATCAGTTTGCCTCTGATCAGTCTCCATTCCGCTCTGTAGGCGGACACCAAAACGCTGTCTGCAGCGTTTTGCTGTCCGCTTGACGAAACTGAGCCAAACAGATCCGTCCCGGAACACAATGTAAGTCAATGGGGACGGATCCGTTTTCTCGGACACAATCTGGCACAATAGAAAACAGATCCGTCTCCCATTGACTTTCAGTGGAGTTCATGACTGATCCGTCTTGGCTATGTTACAGATAATACAAACGGATCCGTTCATGATGGATGCATGCGGTTGTATTATTGTAACGGATCCATTTTTGATACACAAATTATGCAGCTCACATCATAAACTATTAGCTGAAAAGAGAGCTAAAACCTTAGCAAATTAATTTGCCGTATTTGTGGGAGGGGAGGCTGATTGACGGCCCTATTTATACTCACCTGCGTCCTCAGGCTGATGTCGGCTCAGCGATTTTGTGTTTCCGGGTCGGCGGCAGGGCGATTTCGGCAGCATCTTGTGGCGTTTTTCTTCAACGGAGGGTGCAGTGGAGGAAGTGGTAATCGTATCGGGGGAGTCACTGCTGTTGAGGTATGATCGGGGTTGGGTGAAGGGAGAGGGGGTTTATGGGGCGAGCCGGGGCAAGTGACGATTAGGGGGGGGGGGTCGATTGATCAGCAGGGTTCAGGTGTTGTTAGCAGGGCATGTTGTGTGATGGTAAAAATAAAATAAAAGGGGGCCTTACTCACAGCGGTCACGCTCCAGCCACGTACTTGTCTGTTGGGGTCCAGGTTCAGTAGTTGGCCCCGCGTTACGCTAACAACTAGCGGTCGGACCGGGGCATGCGCACTGGGTTTGTCTGCTGTGCCGGATTTCAAGTGTCGGCGCAGCAGGGTGGGGTGGTGTTTAAATAAGAATAAAAAAAGAGGGAATTTTTTTTTAGTAAATCAATAAGATAGGATTAGATAGATCTTGAGGAACATGCAGTGGATAATGCCATGTATTTATCTACATGGTCCAATAAATAGGGCATGGGTACAGCCCTCAGGAGGAGAAGATACGGCGTGTTTTATAGGTTATCTATAGAAATCAAGGATCATAAATAGAATTTCAGTCATGTCACAAGCGGTGTCCCATGGCTCACTACACATTCCTGATGGATTGTCTCAACTCATACAGGGCAAGTCGGTGGTTGTTCTGACTGCTGACGACTACAGGCACGCTATTACGAAGTCTGTCATGACTACAGGCACAATGTTTAAGTCCTGTCACGACTACAGGCACGCTATTACGAAGTCTGTCACGACTACAGACACAATGTTTAAGTCCTGTCATGACTACAGGCACGAGATTACGAAGTCTGTCACAACTAAAGGCACGATGTTTAAGTCCTGTCATGACTACAGGCACGAGATTACAAAGTCTGTCACGACTACAGGCACGATATTTAAGTCCTGTCACGACTACAGGCACGAGATTAGGCAGTCGGTCACAACTACAGGCACGAGATTACGAAGTCGGTCACGACTACAGGCGCAATGTTTAGGTCCTGTCACGACTACAGGCACGAGATTAGGCAGTCGGTCACAACTACAGGCACGAGATTACGAAGTCGGTCACGACTACAGGCACGAAGTTTAAGTCCTGTCATGACTACAGACACGAGATTACGCAGTCGGTCACAACTACAGGCATGAGATTATGAAGTCGGTCACGACTACATGAACGATGTTTAAGTCCTGTCACGACTACAGGCACGAGGTTTAGGTCCTGTCACGACTACAGGCATGAGATTACGAAGTCTGCCACGACTACAGGCACGATGTTTAAGTCCTGTCATGACTACAGACACGAGAGTACGGAGTCGGTCACAACTACAGGCACGAGATTATGAAGTCGGTCACGACTACAGGCACGATGTTTAAGTCCTGTCATGACTACAGACACGAGATTACGCAGTCGGTCACAACTACAGGCACGAGATTATGAAGTCGGTCACGACTACAGGCATGATGTTTAAGTCCTGTCACGACTACAGGCACGGTTATAGGCACGATATTACAAGGTTAATCACGACTAACAGGCACCAGATTACGACAGTACGGTCACGTCTACCACTAGCAATTGGTGGTGGATATAGGCATGATATTGAACAGTCACATCACATCTGCAGGCACGGTTCGAAAGCTTGTCAAGTTATAGGCACCAGGTGGCTTGGGTCTGTTAGAGGTGTCAATACTAAGGGGCTGCTTCGGTTGGTTACTTTGTCATTTGTCTTGTTTTAGTTGCACAATGTCACATGACTCGGACATCGAGGGCACGTCTTCATTTCATGGAAGTATGGATCTACAGTCCATACGGTCTTGGACTATTCCCAAGCTGATGGCGGAATTATTGAAGAGAGGAATTCCTTTCCAAGCAACAGCTAGGAAAGCAGATCTTTATCTCCTACTCTCTTCAGAGTCGGCGGGTCCTAGTCAGGACGTAGTGTCCATGAACACCATACAGACTTCCCTGACCCAGCTGCATGCAGTCATCAATTCAATGGCCATGTCCATTTCAGAGATTGGGTAGATGCAAATCATCTTGCTATGTACGATACATTCCAGACCCTCATCATGAAATGTTTCTCGCTTTTCAGATGTTGGTGTTGTAACGGTATGTTGATATAAATATTTTTCTGTATCTATGGTGTGTTTATTTATGGCCCCTTTCGGCGGCCCTACTCCGGCAGTTGTGGCATAACTCTACTGCTAAGTGTACTGTAGCTAGGGTGAGATAGGTTAGGTACCTTCTGATAGCCGATCCGAGCACAAGTAATAGGCAAATTCATCTGCCGTATTTGTGGAAGAGGAGGCTGATTGATGGCCCTATTTATACTCACCTGCGTCCTCAGGCTGACGTCGGCTCGGCGATTTCCACCCACACCATCTTACAATCATTCATATTAGGGTTGCCCCGTTTAGGCGGCCCTACTCTGGCAGTTGTGGCATAACTCTACTGCTAAGCGTAGCTAGGGTGAGATAGGTTAGGTACCTTCTGATACTGTAGCTGATCCGAGCACAAACATAACTTTTAATAGACAACATTAAAACCATATGTCAATACCGAACGAGTTAGCAAGAATCAAACATCCTCAGTTAATGGCTATGCCGATGGTCAGTCTTGGATTGTGTATATATACCACTTCAGACGTCCAGGCTAGGCTGGAGACAGTGGAAAGTAGGGGTGTGGCATCTAGTTTAGTGGTACAGAGACCTTCAGTGGCCTCAACATCTCAATCCAGTGTTGCTGGTGGTTTAGTTAATCTTCCCAGTATAGCAAAATCACATTTTATCCCAGCCAACATTCGCCAGGACATCCTTGAGGGTAAGCATGTTAATTTAGTGTCATTACTTATAGCAACGCATGAGGTTCCTGATAATAAGACGATAGCCTGTGGGGAAGTGTCCATTGTTCTAATGTCCAAAGATGTCAGACTCAATAGGAAGCTAAGTGTTGCAGAATTTGTCCTAGTGTTTCGTTTATTTCGGGATGTTGTCTTTTCAGTAAGCCCAGGGAGGAGTTGGATCATTATTTATATAAGGTGGTGGATTTAGGGTATAAATTTGGTGGTACGGCGTTTTATGACTATCACCGTTCGTTTTCAGCCAAGGCAGCTGCCGCTCTGATGCAGTTCCAACATGTAATTGACTGGTCGAATATCTACACAGGGCTGTTCTGCAGCCACTTTGCGGGTCTTAGAGCCCCGGCGTGTGCCACGTGTAGTTCCTACTCGCATACAACTGAATGGTGTTCCAGTCTTAATATACCGACAGAGACCTCACAGACTAGGAACATTTCGGGTCCATTGACTAGCAATAGCAGGGTTGTTTCAGGGGTGGATAAATTGGGCCGACCAATTAAGTATCTTGGTAGGTCACAGGTGTGTAATAATTTTAATTTCACGGCTTGTCACTACAGTCGGTGTAGGTTGTTACACTTGTGTTCTGTTTGTTTTAGGGCTCATCCCAAGTGTGGCTTGTCCTCAGAGGAATAACCACACGGCATGACTAGGCGTGGTAGACGCTGAACTGCTTAATTCTTATTTAAGAGACCATCCGGAGCCCGGCTGGGTTAAATATGTGGTAGACGGCTTGATTAATGGTTTTTATACGGGTCTAGTTGCATTACCTCAGTTTTCTTATGAGTGTAGGAACCTGCTGTCGACAGTCATACAGGTTGCACGTTGCTTGGCTCCTTATGCACGCGTTGCTACCATAGACTGTACACCTCAGGATAATAGGGTTTCTAGAAGTCGAACCCCCTACCAACTGGACACTTTTGGCTCATCAGATTGCTACTGGTTTTTAATGTGCTCTTCCTCTACCATTCCATCCATGCTAGGAGTTTTTGCAAAGAACAATATCAGTTACTATGTACATGTTTAGACAGAATATGCAGAATTCTGCTACCGACTGAAATATTCTGTAAAAATAATTCGGATTTCTTCTTCTTACAGCAGATATTTCTTTTCTCCAAAGAAGTCTCTAACTAGACTGTGACATTTTCCTCATAGTATAAACCTTCATCACCACAAGTAATATTCCATCAAAGAGCCATGTTCAGCATTGCTTTATGTATCTGTGCGTAATAATATTTTTTCCCTTTGATCTGCACGTCTGCACATCTAATTGCTAGAAGATATATGGCTGCAGAAAAGGCCAATGTGCATTTTGTAATAAGGATTGTTGATAAAAAAGTGAAGATGTCTTTCATTTTAAAGGCAGAGATAGAGACTAACAATTTTCAGATGCACGCTTTCCTTTGTAGAATATTACCATTATTAAACACCACTGGCAAATCATAAATAATAGTTATCAAAGGAAACAGTCCCAAAACTGCCATCTCACTTGGTATCATATCTATAAAGGTTAGCTCTAATCCATGCTTGCCTTTTAACAAATAGCCTGCTTAGCAGAAGTATATCTTCATCAAATTCAATGCTGTAGAGTCTGAACATTCATAAGATTAATGTACAGAGTGGTTAAAAGCACTTGTGCCTTCAAATTCTTACAGGATAATCATAAGACCTTGGCCGTAGGTAATTCTATTTGTTGTACTGGGTATATAGCTATGGGTCAGCAATCTGTTCATCTCCAGCCTAAATCTTCCTTTTAATATTTCTCTTTAAAGACAAAGAACATTGGGGTTGGAAGCTCAACCATATTGGTAATTCTTCCTTTATGTTTTAATACAAATTCTCACATAGAATAAGGGTGATTCCTCCCTAAAACACCATTCTGTATTGCTAAGCAGAATATGGTCTCATGTGCCATGGTGCACGGAGGCACACAGAAGTAGACAAAAATATAACTACAGTATTGCTACGGTTGAAATGGAATCCATAGAAGGTTGATCTACTGCAAATCAGGGATGCCCAACCTGAAGCCCGCCAACTGTTGCAAAAAAAATCAGAGGCAACCAGCAGTCCAGCACTGACTCACAGCACAGGGGGAGTCGCAGGGACTCAGAGAATCGTCTGAGTCTATTAGTTAAAAGAATTGAATGAGTCAGAGACTGTGTCACCGAGTCCCTGCCAGGCTCCCTGCTCTGCGGCTCCCTGTCTCCTGACAAGTCCGTCCGGGGAAGGGGGTGGTATAGTATTGCATGTAGCAGAGCTGTGTGTGTACAGGGTGCTTGCAGCAATGTAGCAGAGCTGTGTGTGTACAGGGTGCTTGCAGCAATGTAGCAGAGCTGTGTGTGTACAGGGTGCTTGCAGCAATGTAGCAGAGCTGTGTGTGTACAGGGTGCTTGCAGCAATGTAGCAGAGCTGTGTGTGTACAGGGTGCTTGCAGCAATGTAGCAGAGCTGTGTGTGTACAGGGTGCTTGCAGCAATGTAGCAGAGCTGTGTGTGTACAGGGTGCTTGCAGCAATGTAGCAGAGCAGGAAGCCTGGCAGGGACTCGGTGACACAGTCTCTGACTCATTTGATTATTTTAACTAATAAACTCTTAGACCATTATCTAAATCCCTGCAATAACTATACAGTGTAATTACATCAGTCTGCTCCACTGCAGCAGAGCTGTGTTTGCCAGGAGCGAGTCCCTCCAGACCTTCGGTTCACTTGAGAGCCGACTCAGCAAGTGAACCGAAGATCCGATGAGCTGAGCATGCGCATTGATCTTCGGTTCACTTGATTCTGCCGGCTCAGGAAGTGAACCGAAGATCCGATTCATGAAAAAGATCCGAACTTCCCATCTCTAAAACTCAGTAGCAGGCCGGGCGGCAGCGCAACTCACTGACATCATGCACCTGCTCCTCCTACTTCATTCATACAGTGGGAGGAGCAGGCGCGTGACGTCAGTGAGTTGCGCTGCCGCCCGGCCTGCTACTGAGTTACCGAGTACAGAGAGGGAGAGGATCGCAGGGGATTTCAAGTTGTTCACATCAGAATATTAGTATTACAGTGAGCGGGGCCCGGTGTAATAGAATACAGTGACTGCACCGGGCCCCGCTGCCATTACAACACCAGATGCCGGTGTTCCGTTTACTTGACAGTATTATGTCTATATCGTGGGAGATAGTTTTGCATTACGTCTAGCTTGAACTGCTGACTAATATAACATTTTAATCTTTATTTCATTTCCTTAAAACTATTTTCCACGATATAGACATAATACTGTCACAGAGGTGCTGAAGAGGTCTAGATATTTGCATTTTGTTAACCTTTATTTTTGTTTGAATTTTGTGAACCTCTACTGCGCCTGCGCCAAGTCGTCTTTTTCGCGCATGCGCAGTGTATTGGGGATCATTCACTCACAGGGACACTGTTATGGGGGATCTGTGGATGACACTGTATATGCTGCTATATATGTGTCATCCACAGATCCCCCCCCCCACAACAGTGTGTCATCCACAGATCCCCCCCCCACAACAGTGTGTCATCCACAGAGCCCCCCCCACAACAGTGTGTCATCCACAGAGCCCCCCCACAACAGTGTGTCATCCACAGGGCCCCCCCCACAACTGTGTGTCATCCACAGAGCCCCCCCCCACAACAGTGTGTCATCCACAGAGCCCCCCCCCACAACAGTGTGTCATCCACAGATCACCCCCCCACAACAGTGTGTCATCCACAGAGCCCCCCCCACAACAGTGTGTCATCCACAGAGCCCCCCCCCCACAACAGTGTGTCATCCACAGAGCCCCCCCCCACAACTGTGTGTCATCCACAGAGCCCCCCCCCCACAACAGTGTGTCATCCACAGAGCCCCCCCCACAACAGTGCCATCCACAGATCCCCCATAACAGTGCCACCCACAGATCCCCCCACAACAGTGCCATCCACAGATCGCCCATAACACCTTTTGGTTCAAAATATTTTTTTATTTGGCTATTCTTCACCCCTCTTGTAATTGTTCCGCTACTTGTGGGCTGCGCGGGAATAAGTTGAGTCACTTCGGTTGCCAATCCCGTCCTGCAGCGCGTGATCCCGCAAGACCTGCCGCTGTAGGTCATGGGTCTCGCGGGATCACGCGCCTCACGATGGGATTGCGCACCGAAGTGACTGAACTCATGCCCATGTAGCCCGCAAGTAGCAGATCAGTGGAACAAGTACAAGGTGGGTGGGGGGGATGATCTGTGGGGTTGCCCAGACGGCTAGGCCCTTCACAGTAGTTATTAACCCCTTTCAGCAGTCCCCCATTCACGGAAGGGGGGACTGCTGAAAGGGGTTAATAACTACTGTGAAGGGCCTCCCCCCCCTTTCACAGTAGTTATACCCAGATATGTGCCCCCTTCACAGTAGTTATGCCCAGATATGTGCCCCCTTCACAGTAGTTATGCCCAGATATGTGCCCCCTTCACAGTAGTTATGCCCACACTGCTTATAACAGAGGCTCACTAATGGACGCTGAGATTAGATCACCCCATACAAAAGCATTGAATCAATGCTTTCCTATGGGGAAAAATCTGACCCTGGAGGTCATCATGCAGAGTGTGAGGACGTCCAGCGTCGGATACCGGACCAAAGGTCTGTTTTACTCCAGGAAGCCCTCAGGTGGCTGCCAGCGACTAGAGGCCGACTTATTGCTGGAACGTAAACAATGCAGTTTCTCTATAACATTGCAGTTCGATTTGCAAAAGGGACACTGTACCCAGACCACATCAATGAGCTGAAGTGGTCTGGGTGCCTTTTGTGTCACTTTAACTTTGAAATCTTATTAAAGATTGTGTAGGGTGTGGCTGGAGGCGGGACAAGGGTGCGGCTTGCAGCAGAACATGGGTGGGGCCTGTAAGGGGGCCCTTGATTTATTTTGCCCGGGGGCCCTTAGGGTTCTCAGTCCGCCCCTGATTGTGCCACATGACCAACCTTCTCTAAGGGCATTGTCTATGTGAACCGCTCGTTCTTCACGGTACCCCTAATGGTGGGGATAGACTTTCCCAAGGGGAACACCAGGTCACAATGGAGGATTACAATAGGGGCGTTTGGGTCTGCAGCCCCAGGCCCATTGACTCTATGGGGCCCATTGCTGCCCCAAACACCCCTTATTGGTTTGCAGTCACACAGTGTAAAGCGCAGCACTGCCATGAGCCGCAGTGCCACGCCACGCCAACAACTTACAGCTAGGCTCAGAGTGATAACATCCTGACGCTTGAGTCATGATGTTCTGCGCGGGACTTAAAGTCAGCGCCGCCTCCTTGCCGGCTGAAAGAACAGGAGCATCGCTGCAAAAAGAGAAGACGGAGGTGGTGGGTGGCAGCTTCTTTGAGGGTGAGCACAATGCTCAGAGCACCACACGGAACACAGAGCACTTGCTGGGCAACTTCAGCAGTCAGGCACTGCCCTGACACAGTGCTGCTTCACGCATGCAGATCAACAGTGCTTCCTGCAGCTTGAAGTGTGAGCTGTGTATGGGGCAATATGGGTCTGGAAGATACAGGCTGGGAGGGACATTTTGAATGCCAGTCAGCCATATGTGTATTTCTGCAGTTACATAACCACTGAATTTAGTGACCTTTCAAGAAACAGCATGGCCGAAGGGAGAAAGTGCCCTGCAGATCTTCTCTCCTGTTGGCCATGCAGTTTCTTGGTAGGCAGATAGGTTTATGTAATAGCAGAAAAATGGTGGATTGGTGTACAAAATTGCCTCCAAATGATAATGACACTGCTGCACTTGTATGTGAAAATGCTGCAGAATAAATAAAAAAATACACCTTTATGTGCAGTATTATATACCCCTGTTTAATCATCCTCCCAATAGTAACCCTTAATTAGCACTACCCTACCACCATACGACTCTGTATGTCAGTAATACTGTCTTTATAAAACAGCAGACACCCCACCAATTTGCGTTTTTTATGTCTCTTCATCTGCCTAAAAAAATTCATAAAAATGTCATACACAGCAAATTGGTAACAAATGCGGTGTCGTTATAATCGTACTGACCTGGAGAATGATGGTAACAGGTCAGTTTTACCACACAGGGGACGCTGTGCAAACAAAACCCATAGAATTATGGCACAATTGCTTTTTTTCCCCATTCTCATCCCATTTGCAAGCTTCTTCCAGTTTTCTCCTAAATTGTACACCATATTAAATAGTGCCATTAGAAAGTGCAATTTGTCCCGCAACCAACAAGCCCTTATATGGTTATGTGAACGGGGCAATAGGCACTATTGGGGAACACATAACTACTGGGAGCACATACCTACTGGAGGAGCTATAGGGTGTAGTGTAACCACTGGGGTTGCTATAGGGGGCATTATAACTTCTGAGAGTACTTCAGGGGGTGGATGATGAAAACTGAGGAAAATAAGATGTCTTTGTGGTAAACTCTGCAGAGACGAGACACAGCTAAAATAACATGGTGGTCTGCTTCCAGTGAAGAAGATGAGGAAAGAGAAAATCTACAACAGAGGAGACATCACTGGATGTAGCAGGTATGTGGTGCTGTATTAGTCCTCTTGCCCACGAACGTAAGGGCTCCGCGCCCGTGCTGCGGGCGCATACGGCGGTTCCGCAATACATGGGTCACCAGCCGTGTGCATTCCGCATCACGGATGCGGACCCATTCACTTGAATAGGTCCGCAAATCCGGAGATGCGGTGCGGAACGGAAGCACGGAACGGAACCCCACGGAAGCACTATGGAGTGCTTCCGTGGTGTTCCGTTCCGTGCTTCTGTTCCTCAAAAAGATAGAACTTGGAACGGACGGATCGTGGACCCCATTTAAGTGAATGGGTCTGCGATCTGCATGCAGCTGCCCCACGGTCGGTGCCCATGCATTGTGGACCGCAATTTGCGTTCGTGGGCAAGAGGCCTTATTCTGTTTGTTTGACCGTGAGGAATTTAGGCTACTTTTACACTGGCGCTTTGAATTCTGTTTGTGAGATCCATTTCAGGGATCTCACAAACGGTTCAAAACGGATCAGTTCAGCCCCAATGCATTCTGAATGGATAAGGATCCGTTAAGAATGCATCAGTTTGGCTCCGTTCCGCCTCCATTCTGCCTCCACGCTGCTTGCAGCGTTTTGGTGTCCACCTGGCGATGCAGAGCCAAACGGATCCGTCCTGACTTACAATGTAAGTCAATGGGGGCGGATCTGTTTTCACTGACACAATATGGTGCAATTGAAAATGGTTCAGTCCCCCATTGACTTTCAATGTAAGTCAGGACGGATCCATTTTGACTTAGACTTTTTTTTGACAGAATAATGCAAATGGATCCGTTCTGAACAGATACAAGCGTTTGCATTATAGGTGCGGATCCGTCTGCGCAGATATCAGAAGGATCCGCACCTAACGCAGGTGTGAAAGTAGCTTTAATGTCCATCCGTACAGTATGTCTTTAGCACTATGGCTGGGGGAGAAGGATATACTGTTCAGTATAATGTTTTGTTTTTTTCTCGTGGGGCCCACGCTTAAGGAACAGCCCTGGGAGCAACTGTGCAGGACCGAAGCATGAGGCAGAGGCGAAGTCAAACAAGCAATAGGTAAGGGCAGATGGCACACGTACAGGTCAGGCAATTCAGTTCAGCAACAGGAGAGTCGAGGGAAGCAGGCAGGGATCAAACAGGTAGCATAATCCAGAAACACAACCACGGGTCAGATAAACAGGAACACAAGCAGAGATAACAGCAACCTATGCAGGACACAAAGACCTTGACGCTCAGGCACCTGGGAAGGGGGCTGGACCACTTATATAGGTGCAGGAGGGCTAGGATTGGTCAGCACAGTCACATGTGCTAAACCCATAAATCACAGGAAGTGACGAGCACAGGCCCTTAAAGGGGTTGTCCAGGTTCAGAGCTGAACCCGGACATCCCTCCATTTTCACCCCGGCAGCTCCATTGACATGAGCATCGGAGCAGTTCATGCTCCGATGCTCTCCTTTGCCCTGCGCTAAATTGCGCAGGGCAAAGGCATTTTTGGGAGTTCCGGTGACGACTCCGGCAATGATGGGCGGGATTTAGCTCTGCCCTAGCCAGTAAAACGGCTAGGGCAGAGCTAAAGCCCGCCCCTCAGAGCCGGTGACGTCACCGAACACACTGCCGGGCGGAAGTTACCGCCCGGCAGTGTGTTATTGTAAACAAAAGAGCCCGTGCCCTGCGCGATTTAGCGCAGGGCACGGGAGCGCATCGGAGCATGAGATGCTCCGATGCTAGGCTCAGGGAGGCTGCCGGGGTGAAAATAAGGGTATGTCCGGGTTCAGCTCTGAACCCGGACAACCCTTTTAAGGAAGTGCTACAGGGAACAAGCTGAAAGCATGCTGTGCCTCGTGCTGGAAGGAAACCGTGGAGCAGATACAGCGCCGAACATGGAGCCCGGGACCACGGCGGTAAGCAGGTGGACATTGGCGGACAGCAACCCCTGTTACAGACATTTTCACTGTTCTACAGTGATTATAAAGGAAAGTTGGCAATAAAGCTGAAACCTCAATAAAAACAATATGCTGTATCAGTCCTGCCCTAATGTACCAGTCATGGGGCTGAACAGAGAGTCAGTGCTTGAACGGTCTCTGTAATATGTCAGGAGATTCTGGATGAGTGTCGTACACCATTGTCATCAAGAAGATCATTGGCTCCATCAAAAGGGGCACATATATCTATTTATAAATCACTAGTAAGATTACATATGGAATATTAAATACAGTTTTGGCAACTGTGTACAAGAAAGACATAGAGGAACTGAAGTTATAAAATAATAACTATTTAATTTGGAAATAAGTGATCTTACAACTATGTTCTTTAGGAATATCTTAAAGGTCTCTAAGAGCTGTAAGCCTGTGGCTGCACACTGTGCCATGCAGAGCTTTTAGCTGTGGGAAGCAGGAGCAGCAATGTAATATGCAGAACTCCCACCTGTGACAGCTCCGCTAAAGCCTGGCATAGCACATCAGTGCACAGTCTTCCGATGTCCTACGCAGAGCTTTTAGTTGAGTCGAGCAGCATGAGCAGTGATGTGTGCTCCCGCTAGTAAGAGCTCACTGCGGCCTCTATTCCTGTAGAACTATAGAATCTGTAGACTGCTTACATGGCAATGATGTATGGATGTTGTTTGAGCAACAATGAAAAGTGCTATAGGCAGGCTAGAACTTTGGGTGCCTATTTTGACATTAAGACAACAAAATCAGTTAATAAACTACATTACAAAATTGCATCTTAGATCATTTAGAATAGTTCAAAAGAAAGTTGAATTAAAATTTATGTTGCAACAGCAGCCCATAGCTGCCGCTCCACTCACCTGCCTGTCTCCCCTTTCCCGGAGGGATAGACCCACCCCCCGTCCAGATCCCTGTATGGGGGTTAAAGGGTAAAAACCAGGGGACTGCCAGGATAACACCCTTAGGAGTAGCCCTAAGTCAAATCTGTTTGGTTAACATAGTGGTTCCACATCCACTGAGTAACAGTTTGCTAAGGTCATTGATGCCACTATCCCACCCAAGATGGGTATGCCTGAAGTGTATAAAGAACTGACTAGTTAGCGATGTTGCCAGGAGCAACTATTGAACTACCTGAATACAATTTCAGCCAGCCTGCACTCACTGACCACTATATGTCACGGACGTACCGAGACATACGGACATCCCGGCGACAGTGAGTGGTAGGAGATCTGTGAGACTGGCAACACGTGGTTTGATCTGACAGGTTTTCCTTGTTGATCAATAGGTGTCTGTGTTGTGTCTGGTAATGGCCACACCCCTTGCCTCCAGGTGTTGCTTATGTGGTCATTTAACCTTTCCTATTTATAGTTGCTTCTCCCACTATGCAGTGCGGTTTATAGCTTCTGTGCCAGTGGATTGTTTGTGGTTTGATCTCAGGTGAGTTCCTGGTGCTTCCATAGCCTTGTTGAAATTAAGTCTTTCCTTTCCCTTTTGTATTTTGTTTGGGTTCTGTGTGTTGCATTTACCTATTGATTGTATTAGGCCTGAGGGAGACTCCTATTTGTCCTTCCTTTTGAAGGAACAGGTAGTCTCGTCCCTGCCATTAGTACCAGGGTCCTATAGGGATAGATAGGACTCTAGGAAATCCTGCTTATGAACTCACCTAACTGTTCATACTGGTAGTCAGGATTTTGGTTAGGGTTTTGGATGGAGGTGTCCATCTTTCTTCCCTAGTTCTCAGGCTTGATTCCCTGTTTCTCCCTTCCTTCCTATGCTCAGTGTAGTGTTTCCCTCCTACACCGAAGAGTGACACTATAGTTCCTTTACCACCACCTACAGCTGCAGTGTCTGCACCATCACTTCCACCAGTCACAGTCTCTGGCACCTCCAGCCTGCACTTTCCACTTCCCCCACAATATGAAGGGGACTCCAAACCATCCCATGGATTTCTGAACTAGTGTACCATACAATTTGAGTTACAGGCCCATCAGTCGTCTACAGACCAGGGTGAATTTCTTGTTCTCCTCCTCTCTGGTGAAATACTCAACTAGGCCACTCCTGTCTGGGAAAGTATCAATTCACTGAAAAACAGGAATTCCTAGCTGTCTTTGAAAAGCCAAGCTGTACCACTTCTGCAGCCTCATCTATTCTACTCTTCTGCCAGGTCAATATCACAATCAGACAGTGTGCTACACAATTACACACCTTTTGCCTTAGTACTGTCAAGGAAGAACAAAGCATTGGTGCCAGCTTTCTGGGAGGGACTGTCAGGGCACCTGTCAGGGCAAGAATGAGTTGGACAGTCCAGCTTATGCTGGCCTCAAGGAGTCTGCACATGAAAGGGGAGTTCCCAGCTTGTCATCTTCTTTTCAGAAGTCAACGCTTATGTCTCTCTACCCCTGAGTTTATGCAGCTGGACAAAGTCCATTAGCAGTGACTTATACATGTATTGCAGATCCAAAAGTCACTGTGTGCGAACCTGTCCCCTCAAGGCCTGAAACTCCAGCGCCTAGGATTGATTGACCCTTGTTAAAGTCAAGTTCTCTCCAAAGTTGACAACTCCTGTTTCCTTGTCATGTGGTGAGATTCAGTTTAACATACAGGCCTTCCTGGACTCTG
Organism: Bufo bufo; assembly: GCF_905171765.1. Taxonomy (NCBI): domain Eukaryota; kingdom Metazoa; phylum Chordata; class Amphibia; order Anura; family Bufonidae; genus Bufo; species Bufo bufo. The sequence goes on along the minus strand of NC_053391.1, from coordinate 542,098,007 downwards.
GCTCAACAGGAAACTTCCTGCACCAGGCCTTTGTATCCCAATATCGTATCTCTACTAAGCAGTAGAAGTCCTTGTTGATGACGTCCATGAAAAAGATGGCAGCCCTGGAATCTGTACAATACGTCACAATGCCCATGGAGCTTCAAGTGGGAATCTTGCATACGGAAAAGATCTCCTTCTATGTCCTGCCTGCATCTACTAGCCCTCTTCTATTTAGACTACACCGGATCCGCATGCATAGCCCAAACATAGACTCAAACTCGGGCAGATTTTGCATTGGTTTTCTGGTTGTCACTTTTGCTGTTTGCTTCTGTACAGCCTGCCTGGACTTTGCCAGTTCCTCAGAGTCTGCAGGGTCTACCTTCTGTAAGGGATTAGCTCTTTTTCGGGGGTCATTCTCATAATTATCTTCACAACAGCCGGATTGCAGGTCCAAACGTGAGGTTTATTTTCACAACAACAAAACATAAAGTAACATCTTGCCCATCTGAGCTCTAACTAAACATTAAATATCCCTACCTCACTTAAAGCACCGTTCACACGGTAATAACATGCAGCTTTTCCAGCCAATAGTCCAGCTCACTTCCAGGCTGTAACAAAGTCAGTCCAGTACCTTTTGGGGATATGGGGTCTAGCAGTCCTGCCGACTCTGACCTTGCGACCGTCATTTCCCAGACCTCACGAAGTCCCCCAAAGTTCAGGCTATCACCGAGCCCCGTGGACCCTCAGCCAGCCTGGCTGAGACCACTCTTACAGAGCCTCCAGCAGGACTCTGTTTCACAAAGAATCTCTCTCCCTGACTGACAGTCGGGGCTGGGCTCTTATACCAGACTGGTTGTGTCACCTGGTGCTGCTTCAGACATGATGACTGACGGGAAACTCCTGCCATAAATCTCCCATAGCAGCTATGAGGCCTGTCACTGCCTCACACTTCCCTCTATGTAAGTTATGCAGATGTCTGAGACTCATCCTTATGCCTGTCCATCGATATGTTGCCAGGAAACACTCTACCACATTGCCGTGTCTACCTGCTGTCTAAGCCTAATGCCGATTTCTTATTTTCGTTAAGAAAAATTATGAGTTCCCTTCAGCCATGTATCGATTAGTGTGCCCTGAATAAAATTACTGTTGAGAATAAGTATCCTCTGCCATCGATTCCTGGACCTTTGGATAGGCTTTGTGGAGCCAGAATCTTCACCAAGCTAGATCTCTGTGGAGCCTATAACCTGATTCAAATAAGAGAAGGCAACAAGTAGAAGACAGCCTTCAATATTCACGATGGCCATTATGAATATATTGTTATGCTCTTTTGCCTATGCAATGCTCACACTGTCTTCCAGGAATTCATTAATTACTTAAATGTTAATGACCTTGACCTGCTCAATATGTACTGTATGTCCTGTAGTACTTGGATGACATCTTAATCTTCTCCCCTGAACTGTTTACACATCTGAGACATGATCAGACTGTACTTCAGCATTTACAGGAGAACGGGTCATATGCCAAATTCGAGAAGTGTCTTTTAGAGAAAACCTCTTCTTCTTTCCTGGATTACATTATCTGTGATCATGGAATCAACATGGATCCCAAGAAGTTGACTGCAGTCTTTGATTGGGCCATTCTACTGGTCTGCAGGCTATACAGCTATTTATGGGCATCACCAATTATTACCAACAGTTTGTGCTGCAGTTTTCCCACCCTGACCGCTCCTATCTCTGCTCTTACCCATAAAAGGACGAATGCCAGGGAGAGGATACCTGAGGCAGAATCAGAATTCCAGACTCTCAAGCGGGCCTCCTCCTCAGCTTCAATTCTGAATTATCCCAATTATTTTAGGCAGTTCTTCTTTGAGGTGAATGCTTCCTATATGGAACCCAGAGCTGTCCTTACCCAGAAAGGTTTCTCCAGTAAGATGGTCACCTGTAGCTTTTTCTGTCAGTTTTTTTCTTCTGTGGAACGCCTCATCCTGTGAACATCTATATGGACTATAGGAACCTGACCTATTAGCAAACTGCTTAACGTCTCAATTCCTATCAGGTCTGGTGGTCATTATTGTTCACTTAATTTAATTTTGTCCTCCATTTCCTCCCAGCTGAGAAAACTACCAAAGTCGATGCTCTCATTCCTTTGACCCAGTTGACAGGGTGAAAGAGTCCCAGCCTATCATCGATTCTGATTTAATAATTTATGTTGCTCCAGTTCAACTAAAGGACATTATGCCTGGCAGAATTTAGGTTCCCGTGGCCAAAAAAAAGCAAATCATGACCTGGGGCAAAATTGCTGGCCACCCAGGTCTTCGCAAAACCGTCATTCTGATCTCTTGACATTATTAGTGGTCGGCGCTCTCCAGAACATCAGGTACTACTGTATGCAGCTTCCTGTACCACCTTTGCCCAGCATGAGACCCCTAAACAAAAACCTGCAGGTCACTTGCTTTGTCTGGCAGTAACTGATGTCCAATGGCAGCACATTGTTATGGATTTTATCACTGACCTTCGTCCTTCTTTGGGATGCACTGTAATCTGGGTGATGGCCAATAGTGATGGACGAACATCGTCCGGGACGATTCGCGTATGTGAACGCGGGTTCACGATCAAATGTTTGCGAACCACGCGTTTGCGAGTGGCCCCATTAACTTTAGGGCAGGCAAACCTGAAAAACCTTCAGGTCATATTTGCAGCCAGCAAAAACTTACTAAAAGTTACACAAATAGTCCCACAACAAGGACAGTGATATACCAGAGGGGGATCATTGGCAAAAATTTCCATAAAAAATATGCATTTTAATCAGGGGCCATTTTTATGTGTCTTAAAGGGAAACTCTTAAAAATATGCTGTCACGGCTGAGGGTGGGGAAAACCCTCAGCCGTGCGGTGTCAATAATAAAGGGTAGCTGCTGGGCCAGGACAGGAAACAGGGAGCAGGTCACCTCCTATAACGTCCCTAAATCTGACCTTGACTCCTAGCTGTATGAGCCAACCCTGATGGTAGGAGGGCTCATACTCCGGAACCTAGGGTCCCTACTAGCCCTCAGGATAGCCCTGGAACTAGGAGCAGGGTAAGACGACCTGTTCCTCCTAGGCACGGATGAACAGGAGTCTCACTGGCCAAGCTGCACAAGAAAGGGGAAACATAAACAGCATATGGCAATGGCAGGTAGTCAAACTAGAACCACACGTACCTGCCACAGACACACAGCTTGGAACCCATGTATAAGTGCTGCAGTCCTCAACAACATAAACGGACACAGGATACACCACACATCACACAGGAACACAGGACCATAAGCTGCAATAAACATAAAGACACCACAAGACAAAGTTAACATCAGAACATCTATGCCTAGACATGGCCGCCATTTTGAGTTTATACCGGGGGTCTAAGTACGTTGCCACCCAGTACAGGTCCTTGACCTTTGTGCTTTTTATACAGGGGTCCCTCTTCAAACACTGGAGCATGAATGCCCCCATGTGCACTAAATTGGAAGCGGTGGAGCGCCCTGGCTCCTGCTCATCGCCCAGGAGAATGTCGTCCTCGGTTTCCTCCCCCAGCCATAGACAACACCAGGGATCCCCGAAAAGTTTAAAGCCTGCTCTTCTTGCTCCTCCTCCTCCTCCCAGCCACCATACTCCTCTGACTCCTCTTCAGACTCCTGCTGACTTGTCTCAGATGGAGAAGCCCCCCCCCGGGAATTAAGGACATGTTCCATTTTTTGCGGACCTGAAGATTGGGGCCGCGCTCCGAAAATGCGGATGCTGACAGCACACTGTGTGCTGTCCGCATCCATTCCGTCCCCATAGAAAATGAATGGGTCCGCACCAGTTCTGCAAAATTGAGGAACGGATGAGGACCCATTTGAAGACGTGTGAATGGAGCCTAATTCAGCATTGTGACTTCCTCATCTTCCAGCTCCTGCTCCTCGACAGCTTGATCAATGACATGACGCAATGCACGCTCCAGAAAGAAGGCGTAAGGTACGATGTCACTGATGGCGCCCTGGCTGCTACTGACCAGTTTGGTGATCTCATCAAATGGCTGCAGAAGTCTGTTTGCATCGCGCATGAGCAGACACTAGCGCAGTGAAAAGATCAAGCTGTCAAAAAGGTAGTCTTTTTTTTTTATATATATATATATCTTTATTAGTATATAAAAGGAATACACAAAGAAAGAATTTGAGTAAACACTCAATATAATTATTATTATTTTTTTTTTTCATTTATCTTTATTTTTATTTTAAAAAAGAAACATAGAATTGATATATAGCCAATTAATAATCACTTTAGTGTATAGTATATAAAGATATATCACATATCACGACCGTGTACATAGCATAGAAAACATACACATTCCTATAACCCCCCCCCATTGGCTGTCGTTCCCCTCAGTTCAGTCAAAAAAAAAAGCGCGAAACACAAATAGCTTATTTCTACGTGGCTCTGCGTGCATCTCTCCGATTCCTTTCGATCTCTTCATATATTTTAATTTTCTGAAAGTATAAGGCCTACTCCCTTGACGAGGGCGGGGCGGCAGCACCCCAATACCTGACCAATATGACTTTTGCTACCATCAATCCTCTCATCCAGATCCGTCTGACATACGAGGGAACTTCTGTTTCTGAGCCATAATCACCAAAGATTACTATCAAGATCCCCGGGTTATAATTCATTGAGGATTCCTTTTGTAAAGCAAGAAAAACCTCATCCCAGAATTTCCTGACTTTGCTGCAGCTCCAGAGCAAGTGGACATAATTCGCATTCACATATCCACATTTAGGGCAACAACAGGCCCGAACACTCAATATAATTAATACCTTTTTTCCTTTTCCCTCTTCCCCCAACCCAACCCCCCCCCCCCCACCACCCCAGCCCTGTGATGCGTCCACCCTCCCCGACCCCTCTTCAACAGAGAAGAAACGGGCAGGAGACAGGACGAGAGAAATAGAGAAAAAAAATAAAAATAAAAAATAATATAAAGTATTACAGTCAATCAGATCTTCCAGCCATCCTATATCTTAATCCACTTCTCGTCTACATCTCTCTGCCTATAAAGAATCTGTTCATAATTTTTTACCTTATTGACTAAGTTTATCCAGGTGTTTAGCTCTGGTGTATGACGAGCAAACCAGCTCCGGCTGATCAAGATTCTAGCTAACAACAATATCCTACCTAGAAGAATCTTTTGGTATTTATGACTGCTTATTATGGAGAAATCATTCAGCAAGAACAATTGTGGCTCAAAGGGGATTCGTATTTTAAGTTTGTAAGTAAGAAAGTTATTGATGCTATTCCAGTATCCTCTAAGTTCTGGACAAGTCCAGATCATATGGAGGTAATCCGCACCTAAGGTATCACATCTAGGGCACTTGGATGTATCTCTTAGCCCACATTTGTTTAACCATATAGGGGTAACATATAATCTATGACAGATACTAAACTGGACTAGAACATGGTTGAAATTATGGGATAGTGAACCTAGATTAGTAAAAATATTCCCCACCCTTCTAATTGTATATTTGGACAATTCAACTCCCAGGCCCTTTGTCCTGGTGATTGTGTATCACAAAACCGTGCCTTAAAGAGGACCTTTCATCGGTCCAAACATTGTGAACTAAGTATCATGACATATACAGCGGTGCCCAGGGATCTCACTGCACTTACTATTATCCCTGGGTGCCGCTCCGTTCTCCCGTTATGTCCTCCGGTATGTTCGGGGACTTGGTTATAGTAGGCGGAGACTTAGGGGACTTGGTTATAGTAGGCGGAGTCTGCCCTTGTTCTGCTGGGCGTCTCCTTCTCCTAGGCTGTAGCGCTGGCCAATCGCAGCGCAGAGCTCACAGCCTGGGAGTTTTTTTTCTAGGAGAAGGAGATGCCCAGCAGAACAAGGGCAGTCTCCTCCTACTATAACCAAGTCCCCGAACATACCGGAGGACATAACGGGAGAACGGAACGGCGCTCAGGGATAATAGTAAGTGCAGTTGGATCCCTGGGCGCCGCTGTATATGTCATGATACTTAGTTCACAATGTTTGGACCGATGAAAGGTCCTCTTTAAGTAATAGTTTATATACACTCACCTAAAGAATTATTAGGAACACCATACTAATACTGTGTTGGACCCCCTTTTGCCTTCAGAACTGCCTTAATTCTACGTGGCATTGATTCAACAAGGTGCTGATAGCAATCTTTAGAAATGTTGGCCCATATTGATAGGATAGCATCTTGCAGTTGATGGAGATTTGAGGGATGCACATCCAGGGCACGAAGCTCCCGTTCCACCACATCCCAAAGATGCTCTATTGGGTTGAGATCTGGTGACTGTGGGGGCCATTTTAGTACAGTGAACTCATTGTCATGTTCAAGAAACCAATTTGAAATGATTCGAGCTTTGTGACATGGTGCATTATCCTGCTGGAAGTAGCCATCAGAGGATGGATACATGTTCTCATTCTGTTTACGCCAAATTCGGACTCTACCATTTGAATGTCTCAACAGAAATCGAGACTCATCAGACCAGGCAACATTTTTACAGTCTTCAACAGTCCAATTTTGGTGAGCTCGTGCAGATTGTAGCCTCTTTTTCCTATTTGTAGTGGAGATAAGTGGTACCCGGTGGGGTCTTCTGCTGTTGTAGCCCATCCGCCTCAAGGTTGTGCGTGTTGTGGCTTCAGAAATGCTTTGCTGCATACCTCGGTTGTAACGAGTGGTTATTTCAGTCAACCTTGCTCTTCTATCAGCTTGAATCAGTCGGCCCATTCTCCTCTGACCTCTAGCATCCACAAGGCATTTTTGCCCACAGGACTGCCGCATACTGGATGTTTTTCTCTTTTCACACAATTCTTTGTAAACCCTAGAAATGGTTGTGCGTGAAAATCCCAGTAACTGAGCAGATTGTGAAATACTCAGACCGGCCCGTCTGGCACCAACAACCATGCCACGCTCAAAATTGCTTAAATCACCTTTCTTTCCCATTCTGACATTCAGTTTGGAGTTCAGGAGATTGTCTTGACCAGGACCACACCCCTAAATGCATTGAAGCAACTGCCATGTGATTGGTTGACTAGATAATTGCATTAATGAGAAATAGAACAGGTGTTCCTAATAATTCTTTAGGTGAGTGTATATTTGAAATCTTGATTCTTAGGGGTGTCATCCCTGTCCAATCGTTTAAAAAACAGGAACTGTCTATATCCAATATAGATTTATCATCCAAACTAAATAGTGCCGACCGCAGCTGAAAATACCTAAACCAAGAGAGGTTTTCTACATTATGTGATAACTCCATGAACGACTTAATCTCTCTAGCCTTGACTACTTGTGAAATGTAAAAAATCCTATTATTTTGCCAAAATTTATCCGTTGCAATACCATCTAAAATCTGTAGATAAATGTTATGCCAAAGAGGCATGAATATAAGTGAACCCTTTACCCTCAGCCATATTCTAGTAGTAGCCCAGATTTTAGAAAGTAATATTGTAGTCTCTTTATAACCCCGCTCTTGACTAATCAATAGTCCAGATTTCAAAAGAGTAAATATGTTGTTATATGAATAACTCCCTACTAGGCTCCTTAAGAGTGCACTATTTTTCCATTCATAACACATCAATAACTGAGCAGCAATAAAATAACCTTTGATGTAGGGGAGGTTTAAACCCCCATATTCCAATGGTTTGTATAGGTATTCCAATTTTAGCCTGACTCGTTTTCTTCCCCACACTAAATCATTAATTATTCTTTCCATGAGTTTAAAGTATTTATATTCTATCCAGATAGGTGTATTCCTGAGCACATACAGTAATTGTGGTAGAATCACCATTTTGACCAGTGAAACTCGATCAGCTCTAGATAGAGGGAGTTTCAACCAAATCAATATTTTTGCTCTGGTTTTCGTTATTAATGGGATCAGATTGAGTTGGACAAAGTTTTCAACCCTGGGTGGTATCATCAAGCCCAAGTATTGAAGAGTATCAACAACATCCAACTGGGTTATCAAGACCTCCTTATGGGATAACAGGTCTATTGGCATCAAACTGGTCTTAGACCAATTTATGTGAAGAACAGATACCTCACCAAATAGTTTAACCATTCGGATGATTCTTGGGAGAGTTATTTCCGTGTGGTCTTTAAAAAAAAGAACATCATCCGCATATAAGGAGATACGATCTTCCACTCCTAGTGTTCCAAATCCTTTAATTTGATCATCCTGCCTAATGGCCAGAGCTAGGGGCACGATGTAAATATCAAATAGCAATAGAGATAGTGGACAGCCCTGGTGAGTACCTCTATTTAGATCAAAACTAGTAGTCAGGATCCCATTAAGACTCAGTTTTGCCGTAGGGAATCTATACAGTAATTTAAGGATATTTATGAATCTTTCTCCAAAACCCATCCTGATCAGAACCCTCCAGAGGAAACACCACTCCACCCTGTCAAAGGCCTTAGAGGCATCCAGTGACAGGATGGAGCAGACGGCCCCCCCAGGGGCCTGTATGTTAGCAAAGAGCCGATGAAGATTGTGATGAGTGCCTTTGATTTAAATAAATCCATTCTGATCCGGATGGACAATGGAGGAAATGACCCTAGAGAGCCTTGTGGCCAAAATCCTTGCGAAGAGCTTTACATCTGCATTAAGCAGTGAAATCGGTCTATACGATCCCAGATCTGTGGGGTCCTTGCCTTTTTTTGGAACTAGTGTTATTACAGCTTCCATCATTGAGTCTGGCAGTTTCCCATCCTCCACCGATTCAGCAAAGACCCCCAACAGTCTAGGGAGAATAATCTCCTTATATTTACTATAAAATTCATATGGGAGTCCGTCTGAACCAGGGGTGGAATTACCCGAACATAATTTAATTGCCCCATCAAGTTCCTGAATCGAGAAGTCTACCTCAAGTGCTTTCTTTTGGGCCATGGTAATAGTTGCAAAAACAATACCATCGAGATAAGAATCCATCATGTCATCTGTAACCTTAGATTCAGCTTTATAAAGGTCTGAAAAATAATCCAAAAAAGCTTTCTCTACAGAACTTTGTCCACTAACCATCCTACCGTTGGCCAGTCGGACATTATCTATATATTTTTTGGATTCCTGGCTCGAAATCACTCTAGATAGAATTTTCCCAGGTCGCACTGATTCTGTGAAATATTTTTGCCCCTTAAAAAATAAACTTTGTTGGGCCTTGTCCAACAAAAAGTTGGAGTATGCTTGTTTAGTCTTCTGCATATTTTTCCTATTTTCCTCTGTATTATTTATATAGAAGGATTGTGTAGCTGAGGACGCTAGTTCTTCTAAGTTTTTCTGTTTTTTCCCATACTCCTTTCTCAGGTTCGCAATGTTACTGACCATTATTCCCCTCATATAGGCCTTAAAGGTATCCAATACCACCTCGATTTTTGCTGAGCCATAGTTAGTGTCCTAAAATCGGTTAATTTCCTTTTGTCTTATTTCATGTCTCTTTATTACTGATAACCAATAAGGGTTTAATCTGAATGGGGGCCTCTCTATAAATTTCTCGTGGGTCAGACAAAGTTCAAGGAGTAGGGGTAGATGGTCTGAGAATGATCTTGTCTCGTCCTTCATTCGTTTTACAAATCTCACATATTTTCTATTCATCAGGGCAAGGTCTATTCTGGACATGGATCTGCCTGATTTACTGATGCATGAAAAAGCCCTTTTCCCATGGCCCAAACGTCCCCAAACATCTTCAAACCCGGCCTCAGAACAAAACCGTGCCAAGGGGGACCCCTGAACAGGAGTGTCTCCCTTGACACCCGTAGAGACCCTATCCAACACAGGATTAATAACACAGTTGAAATCTCCAATAATCCGTGTTGGACACTCTGGCCATTTATCCATAAATGTTAACAAAGAGTTGAGGACTGAGAAAGAGAATGGAGGTGGAATATAGACAAAGGCCAAAATACATGTCTACCCCATCAACCTGCAGTATAGGAAGACAAATCTCCCTTGTTGGTCAACAGAGGATGCCTCGCACACAAAATCAATCGTTCTATGTGTAGCGGTCAGAGGAGGGAGAGACCGCAAAGCAGGATTCAAGTACAATACAGCAGACAAGGAGACTGAAGCAAAAAACGGCTTTATTAAAGAACCAGATGTAACTGCCGGAAAATCGGATTAACGGTATAAACAGGTTTACACAGATTACATGAACACGAGTTAGAATAAATGCGTACCACAGTATACACATCAGAGTCCAGGCTACACTCAGCTATTATACTCCTATCTAGCCCTGCTACCCAGGGGACGCTTCTGCAGCGCACTGACTAAGTCCCTGACTCTATAACCTATCACAGATCAGCACCGGTGCCACTCACAGTTCTGCAGATTCTCTTGGATCCCATAAGATGCAGTCTGGCTCCAGGTCCGGTTGCTTGCTTGTCTGTCTTTCTCCCTCTGGTTACAGCAGATGCAGCCCACTCCTCTGTAACACACTGTGCAGTCTCTTTCTCTGGGTCACAGCTGCAGCACTTCAGTTCAGAGTCTATCTTGGACTGTCTCCAGCACAGCCAGCTTCTCAGGACTCCATCAGTCAGGCTCCATGTCCCATCACTAGCCTTTACTTGGCTCCTAACATGGCAGCCATCCTCTCACAGCTCTCAGGACACTCCCAACTCCAGTCAGTACTCAAACCCCGGGAACTTCTGGCTCCTCCTACCTCTTGGGCATCTCAGCAACAGTTCAGCCTCCTCATTCTCAGAGCCACAGTGACCTCTAGTGGCTGAAATAAGTAATCACAGTCTATGTAACACCATATTGTAAGATATCTGTGCAAAGAACAGTATTCTAGGGGCTGACCCTTACATATGTATAAAAACGGTAACTCCCCTAGAATAACTGGAGAAGGTGGAGTGGTACGTGTGTATAGCCCATCCCCTGCAGACCATCCTGGAGGTCTCCCCAGTAAGGTGCGTTTCTAACAAACATACTATTGCTGGGAGATGGATCCACGTCAGATCAAAAACCACTTGTCTCTTTCTACTATCCCCCAGGCCCCATACGTTCCAGGCAAGAATTCTGATAGACATTATAGAGAACAATTTGGTGTATAGAAAAAGAGAAAAGACCAGAGAAAAAAAAAAGGAAAGGAAAAATAAAAAAAAAGGGACACGCATCGCAGCCCAACCCCCCCATACAGGTAATCCACCACTTATTGCATCAGATCTCTCTCCTATGACCATCCCTCCCACACTCCCCCCTGCTCGGCACCTCCCCACTATCTAAAACAAGAAAAGTAGAGAGTATAAGCACCTCTACCAATTGTTATTCCCAGCAAGGATCTACAACAGTTAGGTCACATATCATTTCGTTCAAGCCAATCCGCGGCTTTGTCCGGAGTATCCAAAAATAAAGTTGTGTCCTTAAAAATAATCCAAAGTTTTGCTGGGAAAATAAGTGAGTATTTAATATCTCTTTCTCTTAACTTCTTTTTAACCGTCATAAACGAGCGTCTCTTTTCTTGAATGTCCTTTGAAAAATCGGGAAAGAAGGCCAATCTGTTTCCATCATATAGAACGGGTGAGCATTCCCTCGCCCTTCTTAGTACCATATCTCTGTCCCTTGAAACCAGCAACTTAACAAGGAATGTCCCGGGTTGTCTCCCAGGGATTGGTTTGCCACCTGGGACCCGATGAGCTCTTTCTATCATAAACAAAGGGGAAAAGAGATCCCTCCCAAAATTCTCAAGGATCAGCATCTGTATAAATTGGGTAGGGTTCTTATCCTTGGCACCCTCTGGAACCCCCAGGATTCTCACGTTGTATCTTCGGGATCTATCTTCGGGGTCCACCACCTTTCTTTTAAGAAGATTAAGATCTGACTTCAAGGTGGACATCTCAGTGTTTATTTTTTGGGATTCATTCTGTATAATAGCCATAGAGCTCTCCACATTGTTAACTCTATCTCTGATTTTTAACAAATCGTCTCTAATCAGTCCCACGTCAACTTGGATAGACCCGAGTTGGGTTGTAATACCTTGTATTAGATCCCCATTCTGTTTTACTGCCAGTAGTATTTCTTTTAGCAGGGAAGAGGTGGCACTAGACATATCTTCTCCCTCTGTTCCCTCTTCCCCTTGAGGGTACCCAGGAACTTTTTGTGATCCTATTTCCATCACCTCAAAATTATCAGTTTTTTTGGAGCTAATGTCCTTTTGTCCACCTCTCGTATTAACCCTTGGGGACCTTAGGAATTGATCTATTTTTGTCCCTTCAAAGGATTTAATGGCCGCTTTCTGGCCAGAGAGGTCTGCCGAACGCCTACTAGCTTTTGGAGCCATCCCCCATTCCTCTTTCTTTTCCTTCCCTCCTTTTATCCTTTTATTCTCCTTTTTTTCCCCTTTCTTTTTTAAGTATATCCTTTTTTTCTCTTTCCTTTTTTCCTTCTTTCTCTCCCTTCCTCTCTTTCCCTCTTTCCTTCTTTCTTTCCTTTCTTTCCTCCTCCTTCCCTCTTTTTCCGCTTTTTTAATTTTTTTATTATTATTATTATTTTTTACTTTTTTTTTTTCCAATTTTCTCTTCCTTTGCTTTCCTCCCCCCTTTTTCCTGTTTATTTTGTATTTGTATTTGTCTCCTTGTTCTCCCTCAGTAGTAACCCATGTAGAATGTGGGTTAAATACACTTTAGTATACTTTGATTACTTTAGGTTAGTTTGTTAGTTGATTAGTAGAAAAAAAGGACATGGGAGAGCAAAAAATGAAAAGAAAAAGGAACAATCTCACCAGTTTTTTGTTCTTCAACCTCCGGATGCCCACCTGGAGGCCTGGAGGCCGCACAAGTACGCCCACGGAAAGACCATTTGATCCCGGAGACACTGGGGGGGGGCGACGGAGCAGCAGGAGGAGACTGCCAGAGAAGAGCCGAAGGTGCAGGACAGGGGAAGCGTCCGACCAAGCTCCGATGGCCACTGCAAGCAACTCGAGCCACAGGAAACAGGACACAGAGAGGACCCGCCAGGAGGAGAGGAGCGCCGTCACCAACGGGCACCGGGAGATCAGGAGGCACCGACAGGGAGGCACAGAAGGACCAGGGACCAAGGACCCAAGTTGTGGCGGGAGCCCCCCGATCCAGTCAACTGGCCACGCCGAGCCCCGCCAGCCAAGTGACAGAGGGAAGGAGCAGAGGCAGACGAGGGGAGATGAACCGGAGCCCCAAGGAGGAAGTCCACAATCCGGACGAGGTAAGGAGATGATGAGGTGCAGAGGAGAAGCGGGACACTGCTAGGAGGCAGGCACAGCTGGGTCGGGAGCCGAGGCAACAGCACGAGCCCCCGGATCCGTGGAAGCAGGAGAGGCCACAGAGACGTAGGAAGCAGCGGGGTAGCGCGGTAGCCGAGTCGCGCAAGAGAGGAGAGCGTGACGTACTACGTCATCAAGTCACAAAAGGTAGTCATTAACGGCACATTTCTGCTGGAGCAGCCTATCAAGCATATACAAGGTGGAGTTCCAGCGCATCGTGCAGTCACAAATCATACGTCTGACGGGCAAGTGCTGTCGCCGCTGAAGGTCAGCAAGGCGAGCCATGGTCGTGTAAGATCTTCTAAAATGGCCAGAGATTTTCCTGGCCTGCTGCAAGACGTCCTGAACCCTGGGGTATTTGGCAACGAATCGCTGCACGACTAAGTGACATGTGCCATGCACGGTATGTGTGTCATTTTGCCCTGTTTCAATGCGCTCAACATATTGTCACCGTTGTCGAACACCACTTTACCAACTGTCAAATTGAGCGGGGTTAGCCACTGATCGGCCTGTGCAGTGCAGGATCGGTGTGGTTCTTGGCTTCCAGGCACAACAGCCGCAGCACAGCATGGCAACATCTCACATGGCATGTCGAATAGGTTCTGGGGAGCTTGGGGGGTGCAGCGGAAGAGGCAGTTGCAGTGGAAAAGGAGGCGTCAGCCTAGAAGGAGACGGAGGATGGAGTAGGAGGAGGAGGAGAAGAAGAAGCGTCAGGCCTGCATGAAATCCGTGGCGGTAACACCAATGGGTTACATGCTTGATGGGGGTCAGAAGGTTCACCCAGTGGGCAGTAAAAGTTATGTACCTTCCCTGCCCGTGTTTGCTAGACCACGTGTCTGTGGTCAGATGTATCTTGTCACCGACAGTGTGTGCCAGAGATATATTAACTTGCCGCTGAACGTGGCCATATAGTTCAGGGATGCCCTTCTGGGAGAAATATTTCCTTCCGGGGACCTTCCATTGTGGAGTGCCAAAGGCCACAAATTTTCTAAAGGCCTCCGATAGAGATGGCCTTGCGGTTCGCCCGACAGTCGTTTCGGGGCAAATTTTGCTCGTTCGCGGTTCGCCGAACGGGCGAACAAATGGCGATGTCTGCCAGCGCCATATTTTTTTTACATTGTGAAGAACTTTAACTCATGACACATCCATCAGGTGGTACATTGAGACGTTTCAGCACATGGACATACCACCTGCCTTATAAATAAACACGATCTGGCCACCATTTTACATTCAGTATTTTGCCAGTGTAGGGAGGGGTTGCTGTGTGGAGCAGGGACAGACTGTTAGGGACACCAAACGCTAGCTATTAGGGCCACAAAAGTCCTGGTATAGGTGTGCTATCGATATTTGTTACTTACTGAGGGGTGTAATACACTTATAATATACAGTACAGACCAAAAGTTTGGACACACCTTCTCATTCAAAGAGTTTTCTTTATTTTCATGACTATGAAAATTGTAGATTCACACTGAAGGCATCAAAACTATGAATTAACACATGTGGAATTATATACATAACAAACAAGTGTGAAACAACTGAAAATATGTCATATTCTCGCTGATCAATGCGTGTCTTGAATCGTCTGCCCCCTGCCTGATGTAACCCTGGATTAAATAAAGCTGAATATCCTGACTACACACTGGTGAGTGCCGCTACTTCCTTCTGTTCTACATTACCTTCTCTATGTCATATTCTAGGTTCTTCAAAGTAGCCACCTTTTGCTTTGATTACTGCTTTGCACACTCTTGGCATTCTCTTGATGAGCTTCAAGAGGTAGTCCCCTGAAATGGTTTTCACTTAATAGGTGTGCCCTGTCAGGTTTAATAAGTGGGATTTATTGCCTTATAAATGGGGTTGGGATCATCATGCGTTGAGGAGAAGTCAGGTGGATACACAGCTGATAGTCCTACTGAATAGACTGTTAGAATTTGTATTATGGCAAGAAAAAAGCAGCTAAGTAAAGAAAAACGAGTGGCCATCATTACTTTAAGAAATAAAGGTCAGTCAGTCAGCCGAAAAATTGGGAAAACTTTGAAAGTAAGGGCTATTTGACCATGAAGGAGAGTGATGGGGTGCTGCGCCAGATGACCTGGCCTCCACAGTCACCGGACCTGAACCCAATCGAGATGGTTTGGGGTGAGCTGGACCGCAGAGTGAAGGCAAAAGGGCCAACAAGTGCTAAGCATCTCTGGGAACTCCTTCAAGACTGTTGGAAGACCATTTCAGGGGACTACCTCTTGAAGCTCATCAAGAGAATGCCAAGAGTGTGCAAAGCAGTAATCAAAGCAAAAGGTGGCTACTTTGAAGAACCTAGAATATGACATATTTTCAGTTGTTTCACACTTGTTTGTTATGTATATAATTCCACATGTGTTAATTCATAGTTTTGATGCCTTCATAGTCATGAAAATAAAGAAAACTCTTTGAATGAGAAGGTGTGTCCAAACTTTCTAACATAGTGCATTTGTATTGTGCAGCAGTTGTGCCAAATGCTATTGGAACAAATAATTTCTACTGGTGTGATATACCAGTTGACCACCCAAAAAACTGATTGAAGCAGGGGTGTGATATACCAATAATATACTTTATATATAGTGCATTTAGCTAGTGCAGCATTTGTTTGCGGCTTTGCTGCATTACCACAGCTTCACAGAGTGACAAACGCTATTGGAACAAATTATTTCTAATGGTGTGATATACCAGTTGCCCCCCCAAAAACTGATTGAAGCAGGGGTGTTATATACAAATAATATACTTTCTATATAGTGCATTTAGCTAGTGCAGCATTTGTTTGCGGTTTTGCTGCGTTACCTCAGCTACACAGAGTGACAAACACTATTGGAACAAATTATTTCTACTGGTGTGATATACCAGTAGCCCTCCAAAAAAACTGATTGAAGCAGGGCTTTTATATACCAATAATATACTTTCTATATAGTGCATTTCGGTAGTGCAGCATTTGATTGTGGTTTTGCTGCGTTACCGCAGCTACACAGAGTAACAAACGCTATTGGAACAAATAATTTCTACTGGTGTGATATATCAGTTTCCCCCCAAAAAACTGATTGAAGCAAAAATGTTATATACAAATAATATACTTTCTATATAATGCATTTGGGTAGTGCAGCATTTGTTTGTGGTTTTGCTGCGTTACCGCAGCTACACAGAGTGACAAATAATTTCTACTGGTGTGATATACCAGTTGCCCCCCCAAAAAAGTGATTGAGGCAGGGGTGTGATATACCTTCTTCCACAAATACTGCTCTTCTATAGGGACTTTTGTCACAGGGTCATTTTGAAAATGACAGGCAGAGGAAGAGGCAGGCCATTCCACAGGGTTGGTCGCTATGTAGCCCTATCCAACCTGGACACAGAGACCAACAGGGGACCAGCCAAGCATTGTCATAGTGGTGTCAGGGGAATGTTATGGTAAGTGTACCTCTTTTTTTCCCATAAAAGAAAAATCTGCAATAAAATCTGCTCGATTTGGTCCAGATTTGTTGCTGCAGGTTTTCCTGCAGATTTTGTCAGATTTGCTGTGAAAATAATCCGCAGCAAATCTGTTACATATGAAGCTACCCTAAGGCTACTTTCACACTAGTATTTTGGCTTTCCGTTTCTGAGAGGCGTCATGGGCTCTCAGAAGCGATCCAAAATGGATCAGTTTTGCCCCAATGCATTCTGAATAGAAAAGGATCCGCTCAGAATGCATCAGTTTACCTCCGATCAGTCTCCATTCCGCTCTGGAGGCGGACACCAAAACGCTGCTTGCAGTGCTTTGCTTTCCGCCTGACGAAGCGGAACCAAACGGATCCGTCCTGGCACACAATGTAAGTCAATGGGGCCGGATCTGTTTTGTCTGACACAATAGAAAACTGATCCGTCCCCCATTGACTTTCAATGGAGTTCAAGACGGATCTGTCATGGCTATAGAAGACATAATACAACCGGATCCGTTCATCACGGATGCATGCGGTTGTATTATGGTGACGGGAGCGTTTTTGCAGATCCATGATCCGCAAAAAACGCTAATGTGAAAGTAGCCTTAGAAAACAATCTTTTACAACAAACCTACACATGTGAATACACCCTTACTTTTGTATTGCTAATATGGAATATTTAAATTTTTTGCTAATATTGTGTACAATTCCTTTTTAACTTCTAATTTTGTGATATTACTTTTTCATACTCATTTTTGTTAAGCGTTGAACTAATTATATGCATTTTACAGTAAACAAAGATTTAAACAGAAAAAATGAATACATTGATATAATTTAGCTTTCACTAAGCCTACGGTTACATTTTCTGAATGTTAAATAAATGTCTGCATAATAATTAGAATAAAAAAAGATGAAAAGTGGAAGCACATAGAGCAGCGCTCATTTCCTGCTTCATAGGGCTCAGATTTCTCTACAAACATTTGTTCCTGCCCTATATTGAAAAAGTCTTGGATCGCTTTAAAAAGCTTGTGAAGAGAAAATACTATGAATAGAATCTATGATTTGTCTGTTGTACAATAAATGATTAGTGTTGGATGTGGAACCAGTAAGAGGAGTGCCTACAGTTTTATATTTATTTATTGGCCCAAGTGGTGGCATTCTGTATTGTACACTATATCGCTGCAGCTAATTACTGGATTTTGCGATATCTCGCCATACACCTACAGTATGAGGCCACTGACTGCGGCCAGAGGTGACATTCCGTATACCGCTGCAGCTAATCACTGGGTCCAGCAATACAGTATCTCACCATACTGTACATCTATGAGGCCATATACTGTATTGGCTACAGCAGTATACAGAACATGGTGGCTGCAGCCAAAAAACAGGTCAATGGCTGCAGCCCTGAACATGACAAAGCAGCAGCGCTGGATCGGAGCGGGCACAGGAAAGGAAGTTTTTTTTAATTATTTTAGGAGATGTGTCAATCACTTTTGGTAAAATAAAGTTTTACTATGGATCTGCAGTACGGCCCCCTTATAGAAATACAGTATGGGCCCATACTGTACCTTTCTTTGCCTCACATTTAGGGTCAATTCACACGTCCGTAGTGTATTGCAGATACGCAATACACCTGGCCGGTAACCCCATAGAGCTGCCTATTCTTGTCCGCAATTGCGGACAAGAATAGAACATGTTCTATTTTTTTTCGGGAGCCGCGGACTGGAAGATCTGGGCCGCGCTCCGGAAATGCGGATGCGGACAGCACATTGTGTCTTCCGGCCCCATAGAGAATGAATGGGTCCGGATTAGTTACGGAACGTTGCGGAACGGATCCGGACCCATTCTACGGACGTGTGAATAGACCCTTATAGACAGACGCACGGGATGCTGTCCATGTAATATATTTTGATTATATTCTTTCACATTTATTCTTGCCCAACATTCCATAGATCTATAGTTGTAACCAACATACAGCAAAGTATTTATTAACTCCTCTCCAGAGACATAAATATTAAAATATGAAACAAAAAAATAAAACATAAAACAAAAGGTAAAATAGAGAACAATCTGAGATTATGTCCCATTAGCAGTAGGTTACAATATGTCGATATTACAGTACATCCAATGTCTGTCACCTACAGTACAATGTCTGTCACCTACAGTACACTATACAGCCAGAATAATAAAATGGCTTATTATAGATGGTAATAATCATATGATTAATCAGAAATAATTCATTCTGATCTCACGCAAGGCTAGAAAAGGTACAGTAGTGTACAGTATCTCAGTGATCTCAATGACGGGGGTGGTAAATGAGTACACTGTACTGTACAGTATGCGCGACAGACAGAAATGGATGGGTGTGGTTAATGTCTGTAGCATATACAGTACAGTATACTGTATACTGTACAGTACGAGGCTGTATTATTCAAGTACAGTAGTTACATGTACAGTATTTTCAGCGGATAAATGGGCTATGTAGGGTTATAATCAGTTGTCAATTTCACAATGTTCATTCATAAATTAATACGCAAAATAAATTTTTTTGTTTCTTTGGTTCTAATGTATCAACAAAGGGACAGACGTGATCTAAATTTAAAAAGCCTTTATTTTTGTACAGTATGAAGCTGCTCTCCTGGGATTGTGGGAACATGGCCAGCAAAAGAAGCAAATGTCAGTTTCCCATACGGTAAAAACATGGCAGAAGAGAATGCGATCTCAGAGAGGCATGTTTTCCGAATTTACTACAGCTGCACCCAAAACAAGCGATTTCTAGCAAGGAGCAAGAGACACGAGCAGACACTGGAATTGTTCTGTTGTCCGCAAAATCGGCATACTGTATAATAGATACTGTATTTAACCGTCAAATTCACGTGCAGCCCCCTGTTTCGCCACAGCAGTTTTTAGAAGGTACATAAAACCAAGTATCCAGACCAATAATCTCCTAGATAGACTTTAATCACCGTTCACAATGCTGATATCCCTTTGCATCATGGAGTAATATTAAGAATAATAATTCATTCAGATAGGATCCAGGCGGCCGCTCCGCAGCTCTACATTGAGATGATAGAGTGCGGCTCTGTCTTGGAAATTGCTTAATAATACTACAGTACAGTATAACCCCAAAAAAATTAAAACATGTACAGTAGCTGTGTCCATGCGCTCAGTGCCGCTGCTTCCCACGCTGCCCCGGGAGGCGTCATCCATTCCAGGAATGCTTCTAATTTCACAGTATTTTTAAAATGGCAAGTTCCCTCTTTTTCTGCAACATTAGAAGAACAATCATGATGATGCGTCTCCTCAGACACATCCATGAAGAGTAGTAAACCGCACTGATACAAGGTGATCAGCGCTCCCACAGGATTGGCACCCAGCTTTCCAAGTGTCCACTGCATCGATCTCTGGAAAAGCTGAGTGATGACCTCTGTGTTGTCACCCAAGAATAATGAAGAGTTACAGTAGTAAAGTAGCTCTGTCAGACTGGTCAATTATAACATCACCTCTGTGTCGCTATCACGAAATGCCCGCCCCACCATCCTGCATTCTTATATTAATTCCAGGGCCACAGTTATCCCACAGACCCGACCACTTGCCCTCATCAGTCCATCTGTTCTGATCGTTCCATGGCTGTGAGGATGGGAACGGGGCAGATCATGGACTGGGAAATAGTGAAATTACAGTATAACATTACGTCTGTGTCGTCCTGAATATGCAGTGGAAACAGCAGTTCCCTTACGTCCTACCAGCAGCACAGATGGGGTTAACCACCCCCCATGGACTGGTAGGACCGGCGGAATTTTAATGAGCCCAAGTAATAATTAAACACTTAACCCTCCCCTATAAAGGAGGGAATCACCTCCAGCCCATTGTGTTTTTTTCTGTCCTCCGGACAGGTGGACTAGGCGGTGAGTCCCCCTCTCTTAGGGGGGAATCTTTTTTTCATTTTATCTGCGGGCTTTGCCTCCGCTTTTACTAGATGGCTTGTCCGGCAGCTTACCTGCTGCCGGCGCTGCGCAGCGGTGCTTCGCTGCGGTGCAATTTTCGGCCTCCTCGGTCCTTTTCCTTGCGGCCGCTGGGCGCCGCCATCTTCCGGAAGTGATGTTGGTATCTGACGTCACTTCCGGAATTTTTCCTTGCGACGCGATTTCGCGTCATTATTGCGATTTTTTGAAATATATAATTCACGATTTTTCCTCCGGTTGGAGGTTTTATTGTATTCCTTCCTGGGGGGGAAACCTTTTTATTTACTGATATGTGTTTTTCTCCTCTGGGGGCAGGGACTCGGTTCCTCCCCTATTTAAGAAAACATTGTGAACCAGGTCGTTCTCTGGCTGCACATGCTTTTTAAGCTAGCTCCCAGAGTCCTATAAGCTGGTGTTCCTCCACTTATTGGTGCCTTATTTCTGGTCCTCATTTTCAGCTTCCGCCGGTCTGCCTTTCTTTTACCTTTCTCCTGAAACATTTATTGGTTGTTTACAAATGTTTTACTTATCCTTTTTTTCCCGCAGTGATGTCGCCTCCACGGGATTCGAATGGCAAAAAGGCGGGTTCCAAGCGGAAACATTTATCGTGCTATGATTGTAGCGCGCTTTTGGAAGATAGCTGTCCCTACTCCAGGTGTGACGGCTGCCGTCTGAGGGTCCAACCTTCCACCGAACCTACGATGCAGGATATGTATCAGTGGGTGAAGACCTATGTTGATGGATCCATCAAAGGGGTTATAAGCCTGCTGGATGAGAGGCTTCCTACTCAGACTCCTATGGAGTCTTCGGCTCCAGTAGAGAGACCTTCCGTAGTCTCCTTGAGTTCCTCCTCCTCGGATGAGGAGGAGCTTACTTCATGCTTCTTTCCTCCTGATAAGACGCAAAAGTTACTTAAGTCCATCAGGTCGGGGGACCATGATGTTGACCTGGGGGAGCCCTCTGATCCCGCTAGTCGGGCACTTCGTGTCTTTAAAGCGGATGAGACCCTCCTCTCTGTCATGTGCACAGAGTGGCAGAGTGGAAGAAACCCGAAAAAAGATCCGATTCTAACTAAAGATTCAGAACCATGTTTCCGATGGCTAAACCCTTGGTGGAATCGTGGGGTTCCATTCCCAAGGTGGACATGGCGATTGCCAAACTGTCCAAGTGCACTCTGGTTCCTGCGGACGATGGGTCGAGTCTGCAGAATCGCCTTGACAGGAGAGCAGAGTGCACACTCAGGAGAGGTTATACGGCAGCTGCAGCTTCCGCGTCTACGGCCATCGCTGCTACAGAAGTTTCTACCTTCCTCCGGTCTCGATTAAACCAGATCCAGATGGATGTGGATCAGAAGGTGTCTCGGGACGACATTCTGGCGGCTTTCAAGACTGTCAACCTGGCGATGGATTTACTGTCTGATACAGCGCAACAACAGCTGAAGTTGGCGGCTAAAACCATGACCCTGGTGTCAGCGGCCCGCAGGCCTTTGTGGCTTAAGCTGTGGGTCGCTGACAATTCCTCTAAATATAATTTATGTAGCCTTCCCTTTGAGCCCAACCGTTTGTTCGACTCAGAGTTGGATAAGATTATGGAAGACCTGTCAGATAAAAAGGGGAAGAGTCTTCCCCAACAGTCCTTTCGGGAGCGAGGCAGACAAAACCGTGGTGGTAGGTCTGACCAGCAGTCAAGAGCCCGGAGGGACTGGGGAGCGCAGTGAAGAGGTTCGAGGCGCTCTCGTGAAGGTGCCAAGGATAAAAAATCCACCTCCTGACTACGGGCCTCCTCAAGGCTCTTGGATGATTTCGGATCCCTGGGTCCTAAATGTCATCTCAGAGGGGTACTCAATCAATCTTATTTCTCTGCCTCCGGACAGGTTCATCAGAACCAAACTTCCACAGGCCGCAAGGCAGTCGGTTCTGGAGGCTTACATTCAGGATTACATCCACAAGGGGGCTCTGGAGGAGGTTCCGGCAGGGGAACGGGGCTTAGAGATTTACTCACCAGTGTTTCTGGTTCCCAAGGCGTCAGGGGATCTCCGGATGATTATCAATTTGAGATTCTTTAATCGATACGTAAGGAAAGTAAGGTTCCGTATGGAAACCATCAGGTCAGTGGTTCACGTTCTCAATCCTGGAGATGTGATGGCAACCCTGGACCTCAAGGATGCATATTTGCACATCCCGATTCATCCTGCTTCCAGGAAATATCTCAGGATCGCGGTCCAGGTGTCAGGTGTCACCAGACACCTTCAGTTCATTGCCCTTCCCTTCGGCATTTCTTCTGCCCCTCACACTTTCACCAAGGTGGTAGTTTCTGTGGTGGCGGCTCTAAGACTCCAAGGACTGACCATCATTCCTTATATGGACAATTGGCTTTTAAAAGCCTCTTCCTTTGTGGTCCTGACCCACCATCTTCATGTAGCGATTTCCTTTCTGTTCCGCCTAAGGTGGATCATGAACTGGCAGAAGTCGAACGTGAGCCTGTCGACTTCAGTAAGATATTTAGGCTTCATAATCGACTCCGTTGGGAGATCTCTCCGGTTGACTCCAGAAAGAAGATCCCGAATACAGAACATGGCAGAATTCCTATCCGTGCCTTGGCGAGTTCCAATTTGGACTCTCATGAAGATGTTGGGGCTCATGTCAGCATCTGCGTAGGCAGTCCCTTGGGCTTTATGGCACCTCTTTTTTTGCAAGACCGGGTCCTTTTAAGATTTCTCCTGTACTTTAGGCCTAAGGTTCCTTCTTTCCAGAATATCAACCAGGTGATATCCCTCCCGGTTCTTTCTAGACCTTCTACCTCCTCCGAGGAACCTGGTATACATCCTTTGGATGTCTCGAGATGCCTCCGGATCTATGTGGATAGATCAAGGAGTTCAGGAAAGATGTAAATCTTCTAATCCTGCTTGCCGGTAAGTTTAAAGGCCGTTAGGCGTGTAAACCATCCTTCAGTCGATGGATTAAGGAGGCTAATAGGGAATCCTTTGTTTCCCAATCTCTAGACCCTCCGGGGTTTGTAAAGCCCATTCTACGAGGGCTGTAGCCACTTCTTTTGCCGAGAGGAGTCTTCTTCCGCTTGACGTGATTTTCAAATTTGCCTCCTGGAGCTCTGAATGTACATTCATCTCCCATTATAGACTAGATGCCAGATTAGCTGAGTACTCTGCCTTTGGGCAGACTATTCTTAGTTCTGCCAGGCATGATGGCCCTCCCTAAGGGTTCTTCTTGCTATCTCCCCATCTGTGCTGCTGGTAGGACGTAAGGGAATCGTTAATTTCTAACGATAATTTGTTTTCCATTAGTCCTAACAGCAGCACACAAATTTCCCACCCTAGTAAGACTAGTTTTTTCTTGCTATAACACAATGGGCTGGAGGTGATTCCCTCCTTTATAGGGGAGGGATAAGTCTTTAATTATTACTTGGGCTCATTAAAATTCCGCCGGTCCTACCAGTCTATGGGGGGTGGTTAACCCCATCTGTGCTGCTGTTAGGACTAAGGGAAAATAAATTATCGTTAGAAATTAACGATTCCATGCGCCATCTGCTGTTTACAAACCCAAACTGCACTCTGATTTTTCTCACTACTCTTTATACGTGCTTCGCTACTAATTACTGTACAGGATATCGCTCTGTGCTCACACGATTCTACTATGATCGCTAGCGCTGCTACATCTGTATAATTTACACACCAGCCACTTCTAGGGGTGCAGCATTGCTTCCCTATAAAAACCATATAATACTTACCTGTATATAATTATCATCATTACCCCATGGATTGAAACACAGTTTCAAAACTGGCATAGCTGGTATAGATTTGTCTTTCTGGTTCATAGACTGACAGGAGATGCACCAAATTTTTATGGGTTTTCCAAGTGTGTTTTTTTTTTTTTACTGATGAGCTATCCTCCTCCTCTTCTCCATTCAGACCAGACCACCATGATGATTTTTCAGCCATCTCTTGTCTCTGCATTTTGAGAAAAAGAACATCTTAGTTTCCTACTTTTCCATCATCCTTCTACCTTCGGGACAAATCATCCTACCACCCCCAATACTATGCCACTGTGCTCCCCAATATTATACTGCAGAAACATATAAACCACCTGAAAATACTAGTACCATGTAGATAGTGCCCTTCAATAATTATTTACATGTACAGGCTTATAGTGGCTACAATAGCAGAAAGAAAGTGCACCATAGGGTAGTATGTTTCAGTTTAGTCAGACTGGTTGATAGAAAAAAAAAATTTAGGCTCACCTTAAACGGTTGTGCAATAAATAGGCACAACTCTACTGTAGGTTTGTAGAACTCGTGTATCCACGTGTCGCTTTATGATGCTGTAGTATCCAAAGCTTCTGGAGGAGATGCCTAGTCTTCCCCAAAGGCAATGTAGTAGAGATATATCAGGATCACGATGTGGCGCAAAAACATTGGCTTGGACACTCACATGAAGAATAGTAAAGTTCTTCTTCTTTATTCAGTTTTTCTTTTTTGTCAATAAAACAATGTGTTTTGGGGGTACTCAAGCCCCCTTCATCAGGTTGAAAAGACTCCATGCTTAGTGTTGCACATATTACAAGTATTTCTAGTCAGAGATAAGCATAAAAAAAACACCAAAAAAAAGCATCCGTGGACAGTCCAGGGGGAGGGGTGCTGCCACAAGTGCTCTCTGATTTGCATATACTTTATTTTGTCACAAAACTGTAGTCAGACCCAAGAACATTATTTAGGCTCTTATGGAGCCATTATTCCGCCAAATTGCGGTCAAAAACGAGCATTTATATCATCATAAAACTCACAAAACTAATTTATTGGGAGCGGGTCCACGTGATCGCATTAACTGCGGCCACATGGTGCGTCTCCATGATGCTCAGACGCTAGTGCGAGTGCAGCCGGCCTGTGTCTGCCGGGTTCCGTGCCACGTGATCGATCACGTGGTGCGTATCCATGGTATTTAGACGCTGGTTACCGCACTAAGTGCGGCCGGCCTGTATGTGCCGGGTTTCTGCATCATGTGACCCGCATACCATGTGACCGCCATGTAATGCGGTCACGTGATAGCAGATAGCGTGGGTTCACGGCTTGGTTGCCTTGTTTTAAAGATATATTGCTTCTATTCAAATAAATGTTTTTTATTCGAATAGATGCTATTACAGTCCCATATTAAAGGTCTAATGCAATTCAATTAGATGGGATGTCTGCACAGGGTGACCTTATTTGTTAGTATACATGTAATGGTTAAATAATAATCTAAGAACAAGGATAAGGGTACATATTAAAAAGTATATATATATATATATATATTTATTTATACACAGAGATTATTATTACAAGCCTACAACCAGTGACCCTGCTGCCTCTATACCGCCATGACCAGCTTCACCCGCACCTACTGTGTCCTTCCTCCATACCTTGTAGATTGTAACCCCTCACGGGCAGGGCGCTCTCTCCTTCTGTACTAGTCTGTAACTCGTCTTGTTCGTGCTTAGTGCAATCGTCTGTATTATGTATGTGCACTCCTCATCATATGTACAGCGCTATGAAATGAAATGCGGTCCGCAATACGGCAACGGGCAGCACACGTTCGTGTGAATGAGCCCTAAGGCTACATATATGTGTTTTGCGGCCCAAAAATTGCAGATCCGCCCAAAAAACGGCTGACATCCATATGCCATCCGTTTTTTTTTTTGTAGATCCATTGTAACAATACCTAAAACGGACAAGAATAGGACATGTTCTATTTTTTTTGCGGGGCTACAGAACGGACATACTGATGCGGACAGCACACAGTGTGCTGTCCGCATTTTCTGCAGACCTATTGAAATGAATGGGTCCGCATCCTATCCGCAAAAAAAAAAACGCAATGGACACGGAAACAAACAACGTTCGTGTGCATGTACTGTAGCTTAATCAATATGCAAATGAGTAACTAAGTGCACGGAGGGAGTGAACAAGCCACTATGTGCACCCTTGCTCTTCCTGCTTCCTCACTCTCATTCTTGATTGACAGGGTCAGATGAGAAGAATATGCAAGCACCTGATCCTGTCAATCCTTTTCTCCAGAATGAAACGACAGATGGTGAAGTGAAAGGTACCATTATATTCAGCTGAGCTAGCCCTTCAAGGCATCATGCTTGGCATAAGGGACCTCTCTATGCAACTGTTTGCATAGCCATATAGCTGTGGTTCACCTGATTAAAACGCTATTTTCCTTGTTGATCTGAGGCTTTGTTCCTGAGTTATTATACTTTTTCTTTATATGCAATGAGGGCATCACCACTGCACCATTGCACCCAAGCTCCACTCATTTCTGTGACCAGCCTCTCCCTGGCCGCTTTGATTCCCAGGGCCAGGCAATGACACAGCAGTGAGGGAGGGGCTGGCCAATGGTGATAAGCCAAGCACAATGCCTGGTGACAGATTCCCTTTAATAGGAACCGCAATTTTGCTATAGACTGCAATAGTCAACTGTATATAAGTTCTAATGGTCACATGTTCAACCCCCTAGAAGGGCTAAAAATGAAATAAAAAAAAAAATATATATTTGTTTAAAAATATCAATAATAAAATTAACAATTCAAAACATCCCTATTTCCCTATTTTACAAATAAAAATAAATAAACAAAAAAATACATTGGTATCTCTACGTCCAAAATTAAAGGATTGTCCCACAAAAAATATTCTACAGTTTTCAAACCAGCACCTGGATCTGAATACTATTGTAATTGAAAGTAATTAAACATTTATTACAACTACTGAGTTATTAAATTAAATCTATTTGTGTCCGGCTCACAGAGATGGAAGCACATGCTCAGTTCCATCCTTCAACTGCCACCAGCTGCAGCAGACAGGACACGCCCTCTGTGAAGGAACACACACCCTGAGCTGCCAGTCTGAAATAAATCTAGATGAACAATTGGAGCAATGAATGTGGAGATCGCTGGATCCATGTGAGGTACAGAACTGGTTCTAGATTTGTTAGAAAGAGGTTGTCATGCCCTATATGATGTCTCATTTTCATTTTAATGGGATAATCCCTTTAAATATAAAAGCATTCATCCCAAAAGCATTCATCCCAACGCCATACCAGAAAAACATATACAGTAAATACCCATATTGACATTTTTAGTCACTTAGCCTCCCAAAAAAATGAATAAATAGTGATCAAAATGTCATACAGACACCCAAACAGTATCAATAAAAACTATAGCTTCCACCTCAAAAAAAGCAAAAAAAAAAAAAGCCTCACATAGTTCCGTAGAAAGAAAAATAAAAAGTTACGGCTTCCACGTGTTTTTTTTAAATTTATTTTTAAGTATTAAAACATAAAAACTGGAAAAATTAGCACTGACCTGCAGAATAAAGCTAACACATTTTTGTCATACAACTAAATAAAACGAATAAAACATTGACACAATGGTTTTCAACCAATTGCACCCATTAATATTTATTTTCAGTTTGCCAGTTCATTTATGGAATATCAAATGGCGCCATTAGAGGGTACAACTTGTCTCACAATAAAACAGGCTGTCTACAGCCATGTGGAAGGAAAAATAAAAAAGTTATGGCTTTGGAAATGCAAGGTGTGTAAAATGAAAATGCAAAAATGAGGCATGCACCTTTTAATAAATTTGGTGGAACTATTTTTTGCTTAAGAGTGGCATATGAAATACCAGAATTAAAAACACGTGGGCCATAGTGTTTTAATAGTGCATCCTGAGGAAGTCTCATCAAGATATTTGCCCACATTTAGTGATGTGATTGTGCCTAGTATTAGGCTTAAAATATGGCCAAATTTTATGCAACTTTGCAAATTTGGGATATTTTTTAGACCTATTTATGAATCAAACTTGACAAAAAGAATAATCTATCATGCCTAAGGGTGTGGCTTATAGTAAAAGAGGTGTGGCTTAGTAGAAAAGCGGTGTTAAGATGTGACCGAAGCCCAGATCTACTAATCCTAAAGATGGTGTAAGCTAACACAGGCTGTCAAGACCTGCACCAGATTTATCGTAGTGGCTCATTAAAGCGGCACTTTATACTAACTATTGGTTGGCTTACTTTGAGACTGAGTTTTACGCCAGAATTGTGACGGCATTTTGGCACAAAATTGCTCCTCTTAAACGTCGCCCTTTCCATTGAAACTCCACCTTCTTTCTGCTAAACCATGGATGGAAAAATGTGTAGAAACACAACATTCACCAAACTGCATCAATTTTGCACAAAACATTGGCGTGAAGCAAGTCAACCAATTCTTGATGTAAGGTAAGACGAAAGCGTTTAGCCATTCTCCAAATTCAGCATCCAGCATGAGCCACCAAAGTAACTTTGGTGCGTCTTTAGACTTGGTTTTAGACAGGATTGGTAATTCTACCCTATTGTGTGCAAGGCCTGGAAATAAAGAACGTTTTAGTCAATTTAAAAAAAGAAGTTCTTGACTTAATTCACAAATACTTTATTGTGTTTGATGGTGACATCAATTGCTGAAATAAAAACGCAGTAACACTGTATATGGTCCACTGGTGCATCAGCTACAACTCCCACTTTTCAGGTCAAGTATTTTCAAGGATTTTAAAAATGTACATTTGCAACACATACATTTCAAGTGACATAAGTTTAGAATTCTATTCATACACATAGTTCCTTTGGCAATAATTTTGAAAATTTTTATATAAAAATAGAACAAATTTCCCCACTATTTACAAACTTATTACAAGTACACAGTAGTCATGTAATTTCACTAACCAATGGCAAGCCATGTGTGAGATCAGAGCAAAAAACACAGTAAAAAAATGAAATACTGCACATCTCATAAAAATTACCAAAACGTCAAACAATATTTGATTACCCATATCAAATGATATTGACCTGACAGGAATGTGATCCCACCATTTCTTTGATTTAAGGCACATTGGGGGGAAATTATCAACATTTTGCACATATGCAAAAATTAAGCTTGGTCGGCACAAATTAATTCCATTGAATAAATAAAAAAAATACTATGCGTTTGAAAACGTTTCATTTGGTTGAATTATTTTGTGCATCCAGAGTAAGACTTTGATAGATTCCTCCCACTGTTTCAATGAGTGTATGTGTGAATGTGTATCACAAATATACACACACACTGGCCACGGTTTATCCAGGTACAAGTACACCTACATAATGCAAAGAGAGTCTGTAATGTAATGTACATAACACTAATATATCTGATATATAAAAACTAGTATGCCCATCTCTCCAGCTTGCCCTGTAGGCAAACGGTCTTGCACTACAAAAGTGTAATGGCTTGTGAAATATGGATTTATGAAAAAAATATATATAATACGGTATGCAATATAAGAAATTCCATTGGTAGTGAAGAGTATAGTTAATGGCTGCTACTAGATATGGACAATGTAGTGATTTTCAAAAGGTAATGGAGTTGGAGTGGATTTAGGAGTGGTTGAATTTACCATCTAGGTAAACTAGTGCAGCATAGTCTAGGGGAGCAGCAAAGAAACGGGATTATAGTCTTTTTATTGATTGAATATATATTTTTTGCAACACATTTAAAGGGGTTTTCCAATATTTTGATATTGATGACCTATCCTCAGGATCGGTCATTAATATCAGATTGGCGGCGGTCTGACAACCTGGGGCCCCACCGATCAGCTGTTTGAAGAGGCAGCATTGCTCTGGTGAGCACCCTCACAGCTTACCAAGCACAGCACTATCCACTGCATATCAACTGTACTTGCAGTTCAGCCCCATTCATCTTAGCCTAGGCCATGTGACTAATGAAGGTGATGTCACTGGCCTAGGAAGAGGCAGCGGCTCTCACCGGAAAGCCACAGACTCTTCAAACAGCTGATGGGCGAGGTTTGTTGGGAGTCAAATTCCCATCTATATCAAAATCCCAGAGAACCCTTTTAAAAAATAGCCCAATTTTCCACCAAAAATGGAAATGGAGCACATGGGGCAGTGTAAAGTAACCATGTCAAGGAAGAAAAATTCCAGTTGAGGTATATTTACAAAAAGTTGATCTCATTTATAGAAACAAATACAGAAAAAACTGAGATGTTGCCAATGCCAACCCATCAATCAATGCTGAAACCTGACTGGTTGTTTTGATTAGCGCTACCTTTTTTTTTTCTGCACTGTTTTTCATAACGGAGGACCAGTGTATGTTGGTTTGACCTACAATGTGTGATCTGAATTTGTCTGGTCTTGCATTGTTTTTGTAAAATCCCTCACCTAAAAACGATCATTTCTTGACAATTTTATAACTGGAAGACGTTGTAATGCTTTGTAATAAATAACCTCATAGATATAACTTGAACTATGGCAAATGAAGTGCGTTAAGACTTCTTGTACCTAAATAAAGGATCATTATTATTTAACTATGGTCAATAACTTAAAACTCTTAGAGTTATTCAGTCCCATTTACACCAATTGTGGCTGTCCGTAACAGACTGTACAAGTCCGATTGTGTTAGACTAAAGTTCATCCTGTTCACATGTGGTGTCCTGCGATGGCACATATCTACTTGTGCCAGGAGACTTGTAAAGAGGCATGCTGATTTCTTGTAAATCAGGAAGCCTGCCAGATCTCGGAGGTGAAATTAAAGTAATTGTCCTGCTTTCGTAGTCTTTGGGTGGCACCTTCTCATACACACACTGAAGTCCACCAGTTTTCTGGAGGTGTGCTTGAGCTGATGATGATTGGTAATAGTTATCTCTATGCAGAGGATCTCGAGGGAGAGAGGTGCTCTTGCCAAAGCTGGAGACTGAGAGCTGGCCTGTGTGCATGGCCGCAGAATGGACATTTGGTGGTCTTCCACATGATGGACTCCAACAGCGGTCAGAATGACCTAGGATCTTACACTCTGTTGTACAGGCCCATAGTCCTAAAATACAAATAGGGCTTTTAGAGATGGGTATAGGAAGCAGAGTGAAGTGAATAAACAATATTTTCCCTGTCTCTTAGATTGACTAGGTACGTGTCCTGTTGAGATACATCACCATAATGATGTATAATAAGACAGCCATAAATTCATGCTAAGGATTTTCCTACTACCTGCAGACCATCAGATTATGTATTCTACTGTGGTGGGGATAGTTTTGACAGACTCGCTGTCAGTTGATTATTATCTTAGGTCAATATATGTGGGAGTATCCATTTTTTATGGACTTTAATATACTATGTTCCATTGATTTTGAATCATGCTTTGGATAATAAAGCTATGGGACATGGCCTACTGGTTCAAATTAGACTATTCCCATAAAAAAGAGACCAAATGTAATAATATTCCAAAATGGTAGAAGTACCAGAAGATCCTTCAAGTGACCTTGCCTCTCAGATGCAATTTACTAGTAAATCTGTCTGTCTGTCTGTCTATCTACCTATCTCTTGTGAATGATTTACATATAGACAGTGAAAACTGCAAGTAATGGGTGGGCTCTCAGATGTAGGGTGTCTTGCTACTAAAGCCCTGATATGGGCAAATATAAATAGGTAGGTAGGTAGGTAGATAGATAGATGGATTCATACATAGATAGATAGATATAGATAATTAGAATAAAATACAATACACAGATCATAGAATAGACAGACAAGCAGACAAATAATAAACAGATAGACAGATAGTAAGAGAGATAATTAGAATAGAATAAAATACTGCAGATAGACAGATAACAGAACAGATAGACCGACAGATAGATGGACAGACAGACAGATAATAGAACAGATAGATAGATAGATAGATAGATAGATAGATAGATAGATAGATAGATAGATATTACAATAAAATACTGTAGATAGGTCATAGGATGGATGGATAGATAATTAGAATATAATAAAATACTGTAGATAGACGGATAACAGAACAAATAGACCGACAGATATGAGAATAGAATTTTGTAGATAGATAAATCATAGAATAGACAGATGATAAAACAGACAGGCAGACAGATAATCGAACAGACAAATGATAAAACATAGACAGACAGACAGACATTAGAATAGGACACTGTAGATAGATCATAGAATAGACAGTCAGACAGATATGAGAACATGATAGTGTAGATAGATCCTAGAATAGACAGACAGATAAGATAGACAGATATTAGAACAGAATACTGTAGATAGATTTTAGAATAGACAGTCAGACAGATATTAGAACAGAATACTGTACATAGATCAGAATAGACAGTCAGACAGACAGACATACAGATATGAGAATAGGACACTCTACATAGATCATAGAATAGACAGACAGACAGATATTAGAACAGAATACTGTAGATAGATCACAGAATAGACAGTCAGACAGACATACAGACAGATATTAGAACAGAATACTGTAGTTAGATCACAGAATAGACAGTCAGACAGACAGACATTAGAACAGAACACTGTAGATAGATCCTAGAATAGACAGTCAGACAGACAGATATTAGAACAGAACACTGTAGATAGATCCTAGAATAGACAGTCAGACAGACAGATATTAGAACAGAACACTGTAGATAGATCCTAGAATAGACAGACAGACAGACAGACATTAGAACAGAACACTGTAGATAGATCCTAGAATAGACAGTCAGACAGACAGATATTAGAACAGAACACTGTAGATAGATCCTAGAATAGACAGACAGACAGACAGACATTAGAACAGAACACTGTAGATAGATCCTAGAATAGACAGTCAGACAGACATGAGAACAGGACACTGTAGATAGATCACAGAATATACAGTCAGACAGACAGATATTAGAACAAGACACTGTAGATAGATTCTAGAATAGACAGTCAGACAGACAGACATGAGAACAGGACACTGTAGATAGATCACAGAATATACAGTCAGACAGACAGATATTAGAACAGAACACTGTAGATAGATCATAGAATAGACAGTCAGACAGACAGATATTAGAACAGAACACTGTAGATAGATCATAGAATAGACAGTCAGACAGACAGACAGACAGATATTAGAACAAGACACTGTAGATAGACCCTAGAATAGACAGAGAAGATAGATGGGTGGTAGATCCAGGCACATCCTGGGTATCTGGGGGCACTTACCTGTCTGCATGTGGTTGATGAGGTCCTTCTTCAGAGCGTCCCCGCTGATGTCGGAGTCGCTGTCATTGAAGTCACTGTCCCCTTTGCCGCTGTCCTTCCCACTGAATTTCTCGGCTTCACGAATGGATATGGTGTTGAATGAGTGGCCCTTCCACACGGTGACCGTGGGCCCCGCGTCCTTGCCGTAGCCGGGGGCCGGTGCATAGTTCTGCGGGATACAAGCGGTTATAGCGCCGTGTTCACACCCCCGTCCCGCCCGCACACGGACGCAGCCTTACCTCGTTGTTGGCGGTCCTCAGCCTCTTCTGGGTGTCATAGAGGCCGGTGCTGAAGTTCTCCTCGGCGCTGGGCACCTCCGGGGTGACTACTGCTGCCGCCGGTGCTGCCTCCGTCCCCGTGAATGGGGTCGCGTTGGGGAAAGGTCTGGCATCGAACAGGTTGCCCTTCTGGCTGTCTATGAGCTCCTCGTCGTCCTGCTCCCCCTTCTCCAGCTCGGAGATGTCCCTCTCCTTGCCGGCTTTATTCTCCTTCCTGCGTTTGTTGCATGTGGTGGCAATGGTGACGATGGCAGCCAGGAGCAGGGTGCAGCTGCCTGCCAGGACGATGATGACGATCAGAGGAATGTCCCAGCGGGAAACTTTCTCCTCCCAAGAACTTGGCTGCATGACTTCATGGTTGGCAGGAGGGGTGGCGGCTGTGACCAGGAAGCTGACAGTGGCTGTAGTAGATAGAGAGGGTCTGCCGCCATCTGTGACGGTGACCACCGTCTTGAATACTTGCCCCAGGTCATCACTGACGTCTACTGTGAGGAACACCTCACCTGTCACCTTGTTGATGGTGAACAGGCTGCGTCCCTCTTCTGAGAGGCTGAAGGACAGTTCTGCGTTGACCCCCTCATCTGCATCCTTGGCTTTAATCTGGGTGACAAGAAAGCCATGGGGAGCTCTAGCTGGTATCACCACTTCTGCAGAGCTATTGGACAGAATGGGGTTAACAATAACTGGAGCGTTATCGTTTTGATCCACAATCTTGACCTTGATGATGGAGCTACTTGTGAGCTGTGGAGAACCCCCGTCACTGGCTTGTATCCTTAGGTCCAGCTGCTTGAGGATCTCATAATTGAAGGTTCTCAGGGCATAAACAGCTCCAGTAGCAGGGTCTAAGGACACATAGGTGGAGATCGGGGCACCATTAACTTCTGATTCTACCAGCCTGTAGATAACTTTACCATTGTGCCCAAGATCAGGGTCCCTGGCCACTACTGTGGTGATATAAGCTCCAGGGGCATTATTCTCCATGACTGACACTTCATAAACTGGTTTGGCAAACACTGGGGCATTGTCGTTCTCATCGCTCACCCTGATGGTGTATTGCTTGATGGTCTTGAATGGTGGGGAACCGAGGTCCTCAGCCACCACTGTCAGGTTGTACTCTGCTATCCTCTCCCTGTCTAAAGGTGAGGTGGTGACTAACATGAAGCTGTCTTCATAAGCTTGCTGGAGCTTGAAGTGTTCATGACCGTAGATAGTGCAGTGAACTTGGCCGTTGGCCCCAGAGTCCCTGTCCGTGGTGCTGATCAGCGCTACAAAGCTGTCTTTAGCGGCTGCCTCGGTGATGTAGGCTACTCCTGCGCTGATGGAAGTCAGAGGAGTGATGGTGACAGAAGGAGCATTATCATTCACATCTAGGATATGGACAATTATTTTACAAGTGGCAGTTAAAGGGTTAGGACCCAAGTCCTGGGCTTGGACATCAAACTCATAGGTTTGCTTTGTCTCAAAGTCAACCTGACCTTCAAGCGTTAGACGACCAGATTTCGGATCAATTTTAAAGAGCTGACGTACCTCTTGAGACACCTGGGGAGTGAAGCCATAGACTATCTCTCCATTAGCTCCTTCATCAGGGTCAACTGCATGGAGGTCCAGCAGAAGGTATCCTACGGGAGCATCCTCCATCAACTCCACAGTGATTGCGTTCCTCTCAAAGACTGGGCTGTTATCATTGAAGTCCAAAACACGCACGTTAACCATGGCACTTCCAGATCTCGACGGGGTTCCTCCATCCATGGCCACCAGTTCCAAGGTATAAGCTGACTGACTTTCCCTGTCCAGCTCTTTCATGAGGACTAAGTCTGCATATTTAACTCCATCTGCCCTGGTCTGTACATCAAGGCTGAAGTGACTGTTGACTGAGATTTGGAAGCTCTGGATAGAATTGGACCCTACATCCTCATCCACAGCTATCTCCAGTGGGATTCTGGTGCCCACTGAAGCGCTCTCAGACACCTCCACAGGTATCTCCGGATTGGGAAAGTGAGGGCTGTTATCATTGATGTCTTTCACCTCCACTTCCACATGAATCAACTTGAATTGCTCCTTGGAGAAGCTGACAACGTCCAGGGCAAGGTTACAAGTGAGAGATTGCTTGCAAATCCGCTCCCGATCTATTCTCTCTCCAATGCTCAACTGGCCATCACTCTCTCTGACACGAATGAGTGAGCTGTTGAACTGTTTCATCAAACGAAAGCTACCTTCTGCAGGTAGGTTGAGGTGCATGTCTTCAGCTAAGGTCCCTATGACTGTCCCAGGGTCATCTTCTTCATAAGTCCTGTAACGTATAGTCTTGCAGGTAGCAATGGATACCAGGGTGAAAAAGCATAGAAGGCAATAGTGAAGATTCCTGGAACAGCATCCCCTTTTCATCAAAGTCATTTTCTAAAGTCAGTAATACCAGCAGCAGGTGAGAAGAAACCAGGCAATGGGATTTCTATGAAGACTGCATGGATAGTAGAAATGATCTGCTCTGCAAAGTGTCACTGCCAGGCTTGCTAGTTCTGAGATGCTCTGACCACTCTTGGGGGGGTTTTATGAGCTCAGACATGCAAATCAGTGCACACAGCAGCCAATCACAGAAGTTCCTCTGACACCATCCTCTTGAATTCTTCCCATTGCACTGATTTAACCATTTCACTGGTTTAAGCCTTAGCAATGAATAGATGTGTCAAGTGTTGGTGGGTCGTTTAGCCACAAAGGGGTTATTAAAGAATCTTAAAAGAGAAACAAGAGACTTCTTTTGTTTGTCCTTTGCTCCTGTGTTGTCTAGTGTTCTCATGTGCATCCTTGGAGGAAGAAAAGTGACGAAATGTGAGTGTATGACACCCTACTGTGGACCAGGTGCCACGTCCTTCACCAAAAGACTGCCCTTTAGATCTGCCTAGTTACAGACAACTGCATTACACTTATTAATGATCATAGCAGAAGCCCTAAATGAGATTGAAGGATTACCCTGAGGACAGTGCGTTGAACTCTGTGCACACAATAGTGATTCAGTCGTGTGAGAGACGCTGATCAGAGCTGTAATTTGCTTTGCTGATGACTGTGCTGGGCTTTAGTATGCATGTCACTGCCCCGGTGGCTTTCATAAGTCTGGACACAAGCTAGACCCAAGAAAGAATGAAATGTTCCAAATAGGATTTAGAAGAGGATTGAGGAGCTTTGGAAAGGTTTCAAAGATCAGACGGTATCAAAGGCTTATGAAGGCCTCGTTAGCTGAACCGGGATAATGGCATGGCAGGCTATCCCATTGGAGACACCAATGTCTGTATTATGTCAGTATGACAGGCACAGGGGAACAAAGTTGAACAGTTTCCACAGAGGAATTGGACTAAGTTGAATATAATGAGCAAGCACCACATGTATCCATTCTACCCCCTATTCAGCACCAATCAGTGCCATAACTCTTTGGCTAAATGATGATATGTGCTGAATGGGGCACAATAGCCTCCTCCTATTAGAATGCATTCAGTAAGCGATCCCTCCTGATGCTCTGTTCCGCCTATTTAGAGGATTTTCATTTTGTGCCTCTCTGGGAAGCAACACCAGTCTCGTTCCAGGCTCACAAAAACACAACAGGGGGTTAAACCTGGCACGAACCTTTAGGGACTCAACCATCTGCCTCTTCAATGTATGAAGACATATACACTGTGCTGTGGATCACCAGCTTTTACTAGCCCCAGGCTACTGTAACATGGAGCACGTGCACTACACATTTCATTATGCCTACACCATCTCCACGAAGGGGAACTACACCAATTATTACTTAGCTCCAAAATCATTGCAAGCTTCATAGATTCATGTCAAGGACTTGAGGAACCTTAGTTGAACCTGTGAGGATAGAGGTCAATGATGCATTTGCTACCACTGACCCATGAAGGCAGAGCAAATATAAAAGTATATGTCACGTGTGTTTACTGCGCAGTAGAACGCGCTATTATCACTGCGCAGAGGTTAAATGAAGTCATATATCGGACATGAGGTCCAGAAAAAGGTTCATCATGTATCTCACATTTCTTCAAGAAATGACATCAGCAGTCGATTTACAAGATTACTTGGTGCTGTGAGATTTTGGGTTCCTGCTTACAATATTGCACAGGTTTCCTTCATCATATGATATGCTAAATATAGATTTAAATCTGCAGTTTTAAAAATCTTCTATAAATGACTAGAAAAAAAAAAAAAAGTGAGGTGAGGGCTACACGGTGACTGGATTTTCTGTAAAAACCTGGATCTAATGTGTAACGGGTCAGAACCTACTTTATATTTGTCTGGGGCATGGAGCTGGCCATAAGGCTTTGGTCCTGATTTATCATCCCTTCACTCCAGAATTCTGGCCTCCAAAAAATTGCAAAATGGGGCTTTTGTGATTTTCTTTTTAGCTCACTTGCACAAAAATTTTGCGACTTTTTGTATTTTTACACCAGGAACCCCAAATATATCACTGAGACTTAAAAAAAAAAAAAAAAGTTGCAATCTCACTCCAGTAGGCCCCTTTCACACGGGCGAGTATTCCGCGCGGATGCGATGCGTGAGGTGAACGCATTGCACCCGCACTGAATACCGACCCATTCATTTCTATGGGGTTGTGCACATGAGCGGTGATTTTCACGCATCACTAGTGCGTTGCGTGAAAATCGCAGCATGCTCCTTTTTGTGCGTTTTTCACGTAACGCAGGCCCCATAGAAGTGAATGGGGTTGCGTGAAAATCGCAAGCATCCGCAAGCAAGTGCGGATGCGGTGCGATTTTCACGCACGGTTGCTAGGTGACGATCGGGATGGAGACCCGATCATTATCATTTTCCCTTATAACATGGTTATAAGGGAAAATAATAGCATTCTGAATACAGAATGCATAGTACAATAGGGCTGGAGGGGTTAAAAAGAAATTTTTTAACTCACCTTAATCCACTTGTTCGCGCAGCCGGCATCTCTTCTGTCTTCATCTGTGCTGTGAGCAATAGGACCTTTGATGACGTCACTGCACTCATCACATGATCCATGGTGATGGATCATGTGATGGACCATGTGATGGACCATGTGATGAATGGAGTGACGTCATCAAAGGTCCTATTGCTCACAGATGAAGACAGAAGAGATGCCGGCTGCGTGAACAAGTGGATTAAGGTGAGTTAAAAAATTTCTTTTTAACCCCTCCAGCCCTATTGTACTATGCATTCTGTATTCAGAATGCCATTATTTTCCCTTATAACCATGTTATAAGGGTAAATAATAATGATCGGGTCTCCATCCCGATCGTCGCCTAGCAACCGTGCGTGAAAATCGCACCGCATCTGCACTTGCTTGCGGATGCTTGCGATTTTCACGCAACCCCATTCATTTCTATGGGGCTTGCGTTACGTGAAAAACGCACAAAGAGGAGCATGCTGCGATTTTCATGCAACGCACAAGTGATGCGTGAAAATCACCGCTCGTGTGAACAGCCCCATAGAAATGAATGGGTCCGGATTCAGTGCGGGTGCAATGCGTTCAACTCACGCATCGCATCCGCGCGGAATACTCGCCCGTGTGAAAGGGGCCTAAGGCTTTTGCCTCTTGCACACGACCGTATCGCTTTTTCAGTATTTTGCGGTCCGCAAAAAACGGATCCGCAAAAAATACAGATGACGTCCGTGCGCATACCATTTTTTGCGGAATGGAACAGCTGGCCCCCGATAGAACAGTACTATCCCTGTCCGTTATGCGGACAATAATTGGACATGTTCTATCTTTGAACGGAACGGAAAAACGGAAATACGTAAACGGAGTACATTCAATTTTTTTGCTGAACCATTGAAATGAATGGTTCCGTATACGGATCGTATACGGAACGCAAAAAACGGCCCGTAAATGAAAAAAAAACTAAAAAACGGCCTTATAGATAAGACAACCTGTGACATTTGATAAATGTGGCCAACACAGACTCAAACAAAACTGCAAAACGGACTTCAAATATTCCCCTCATGATAAGTTCCCACCTTTATGTTTACGGGTGAGACACTGATCAGTAAATGGGGCACGCTATACTTAACTACTGAAAGGGAATCTCTATGTAGGAAAATTCACTGATAAAGCGGGCACAATGCCTTGTAGGGCTAGATCAGCTGAATGTACTGATAACGTTCGCTTAGCGATCACTGCTTCATTCTGGATAAATGTACTTCTAAAGGCGGATCCAAGCTAAATTGGGCATACTTGCTCCTCCTCTTTTTTCTGCCAGCCCCTCCCCTTACCTTTTGATTGACACATCAGGTTTCCGCATAGTCATCTTGCCTGAACCTGTCAATCAAGATGGAGCGGGAAGAAGAAGAAGTAGGAGGACCAAAGGTGCACAGAGTGTCTTTGGGCCTGCCCTCGATGCACTTACACTCATAGCAAAGCTACCTGCATGAATCCTGCGCACTGGCATGTGGAATCTTCTTGGGTTTGTATTATAGACCAGTAGGCACTTCATGTGACAGTCTAGGGCAGTGATGGCGAACCTTTTACAGACCAAGTGCCCAAACTGCAGCCCAAAACCCACTTATTTATAGCAAAGTGCCAACACAGCAATTTACCCTGAATACTACAGTCCAACATAGTATGTCTTCCATGTACTCTATCTTGTAGCTATAATATCCTGCCTACATTGAGCCTGTGCCGTTCATAGTGCGCCCTGCGCTGATGAATAACAGGAATCGTCCAAGGCATATTGGTACACCATAGACTTTTTCCAGGGTGCGGGTGCCCACAGAGAGGGCTCTGAGTGCCGCCTCTGGCACCCGTGCCATAGGTTCGCCACCACTGGTCTAGGGTGTCTCCTTTGATGCATCAGATTCTCTAAAAGGACACAGTATTGCAGATCTGTACAACACTAATCATAGACTTAGAGAGGTTGTCCAGGATTTTACTATTGATGACCTATCCTCAGGACAGGCCATAAATATCAGATGGGCGGGGGTCCGACACCCTGCTCACCTGCCGATCAGCTGTTTCAGAGTAGATGGAAGTTGGTGCCAGGACAACGGAGCTCCATCCATTGCATAGTGGACGGAGCGGGTTACTGCAGCGCTGCTCTCAATGACGGGAATTGGAGCCGCGCTGCAGTCGCAAGCTCCGTCTTCTGTCAAAATGGACATGGCTATGTAGGTCCTGTGCCAGGTCTACTCTGAAACAGCTGATTGGCAGAGGTGCTGGGCATCGGACCCCTGCCGATTGGATATTGATGGCCCATCCTCATTATTAAAATCCTGGACAACCCCCTTAACATGGCTCATCATTATCAATTGTCATTGCACGTATGGGCATCTTAAAGAGACATTTATCAGACTTTGAATGACTTCTTAAATATATGAAATGATGAAATTAAGGACAGCTTTTAAATAGAGGCAATCCCCGTAAGGGTTTATCAACAAGTGGGGGGGTTTGTGCTGGGATTTTAAGGAAGTGCAGCAAGACTGTGGTGTTTTTGCTGTGAAAACCGTACCACAAATCTTGACACGGCTACCACTTAGGAATTAACCCGTACTGTACTGATAAATCTCCTTCATTGTGTGCACACGATCCTGTACGCCAAGTCTGCAGATACATGTGTTCGTGTTTACTGTGAAGAGAAGCCTTCTCCAGAGAGGACCTCCGCATACATAAAGGACATCACGGCTCCAGTTCTCTTGATGTTATCACGTGCAGATCTATGTACTTCACGTATCTACAGGACTCTATGGGTTTGTAGCTTGAAAATCAAAGGTGGTCTCTTTCTCACCCCCAGTTGAATCTACTGTAGGCAGGAACTTCCCACTCTTTGGTATATGTTATCAGAAGACTGAATACATTGTGTACCAGAGCAAGTTGGAAGCATCCTGCTTGTGCCCGCTTTTCAGTTCAGACACATCCATTATTTTAATGATTGGGGCAGTGTGGTTACAGTCGTGGTGATTACAGCGTATTACTTTTTATGTGTAGTGAAATGGCTCAGCAATCTCTTTGAAGCACCCAGGCAGCTATTTTGATAATGTAATAAGGCTGCTCTACAAAGAAAGGAACACATAACACGTGGGAATGGATTCATTAGTGGAAAAAAGCCTAGATATCTCCAACACATACAGTAACATGACGATCTGAGATATGATACATGCAGCCGGTGAGCTGATGCCTAGATTTTGTTGTAGTATACTGTATATACGCCTATTACTTTAGGCTAGGTTCACATCATGTATTTTTTCCTACATTTAACATATATGTTGGGGAATAGAGGATGCAAAGCATAGTGCGCTGTGCTTTTCTATCCTGCAGAGGCCAGCAAAAAAAAAGTATACATTAACGTATGTACTGTATATACTGTGAGGCAGTGACCGGCCTCATAGCTGTTAGGGGAGATTTATGGCAGGAGTTTCCATGTCTTCCCCATCAATCATCAGGCCTGAAGCAGGACCAGGTGCCACAATCACCTGGGGATAAAAGAGTCCTCAAAGTGAGATGGGGTGCTGAGCCTGCTGAGGCTCTGTGTGTGTGGTCTCAGCCGGGCTAGGCTGAGGGGCCACAAGGCTGGGAGATAGCCCGGAGTTTGGGGGACCAAGCAACGCCTGCTGGGAAAGAGGATCGCACGGCCAGAGTCAGGCCTACTGTTGAGCCTAAGTTCTCCAGACATACTGAGCTTGCTACAGCCTGGGGGCTGGTATACAACTGGTGGGGAAGACAGACCTGCAGGGGCGTAGCTATAGGGGAAGCGGCTGCTTTGGGGCCCTGACCCAGAAGGGGCCCATCCAGGAGGAGGAGGACTAAAAGATTTTGTCAGAGCCCCCTGAACAGTATTACACAATGAAATTATATACAGTGACAGTATAGACGGATGGAACAGCTGCCGGGCCTGGTCTGAGAGAGCGATCTTTACTAGCCACAGGAATGGGGGCGGCATGAAAGGAAGGGGTTGCGAAAAAATTACTGGGGGAGGGGGGCCCCATTCAAAAATTTGCTGTGGGACCCAGTCATTTCTAGCTACGCCACTGTAGACCTGATACTGTGTCTGAACAGTCCTTTATAGGTGAGTCAGGGAATATGTTATGTATTAGGTAGTGCCTAGACGGACAGGTGTTCATTTATGTCGTTTTGTTTGTGAAGACTGCCAAATAAATGCACCGTTTGGACATTAAATCCGTTGTCCGCAAGGAAGTTTGTGAGGGTGATACCCTGTAAAAAAGACGATCCCTTACAATACATTTTCTTTTTTTAACAATGGAATTCCATGGTGAGGATGCCACTATTTGGCATCTGTATGAGCCAAATATATCTGTTATATATATCTGTTTAACTTATACGTTTTGGTTTACTATGTAAGTCTATGGTGATGGATGTGTTTGGCATTCGTTGGAGGCATCCGTTTAGGTGTGCAGAAACAGATACCATTCTAGGCGGCCCTCAACCATCTTGTAGCAGACATGTACAGTACAGACCAAAAGTTTGGACACACCTTCTTATTCAAAGAGTTTTCTTTATTTTCATGACTATGAAAATTGTAGATTCACACTGAAGGCATCAAAACTATGAATTAACACATGTGGAATTATATACATAACAAACAAGTGTGAAGCAACTGAAAATATGTCATATTCTATGTTCTTCAAAGTAGCCACCTTTTGCTTTGATTACTGCTTTGCACACTCTTGGCATTCTCTTGATGAGCTTCAAGAGGTAGTCCCCTGAAATGGTTTTCACTTCACAGGTGTGCCCTGTCAGGTTTAATAAGTGGGATTTCTTGCCTTATAAATGGGGTTGGGACCATCAGTTGCGTTGAGGAGAAGTCAGGTGGATACACAGCTGATAGTCCTACTGAATAGACTGTTAGAATTGGTATTAAGGCAAGAAAAAAGCAGCTAAGTAAAGAAAAACGAGTGGCCATCATTACTTTAAGAAATGAAGGTCAGTCAGTCAGCCGAAAAATTGGGAAAACTTTGAAAGTAAGGGCTATTTGACCATGAAGGAGAGTGATAGGGTGCTGCGCCAGATGACCTGTCCTCCACAGTCACCGGACCTGAACCCAATCGAGATGGTTTGGGGTGAGCTGGACCGCAGAGTGAAGGCAAAAGGGCCAACAAGTGCTAAGCATCTCTGGGAACTCCTTCAAGACTGTTGGAAGACCATTTCAGGGGACTACCTCTTGAAGCTCATCAAGAGAACGCCAAGAGTGTGCAAAGCAGTAATCAAAGCAAAAGGTGGCTACTTTGAAGAACCTAGAATATGACATATTTTCTGTTGTTTCACACTTGTTTGTTATGTATATAATTCCACATGTGTTAATTCATAGTTTTGATGCCTTCATAGTCATGAAAATAAAGAAAACTCTTTGAATGAGAAGGTGTGTCCAAACTTTTGGTCTGTACTGTATGTCCATGTCTTTTAGCTGCTTACATGTATTTTCATATGATCTAACATTAGATGGGAGTCCAGGAAGTTTAAATAGACATTTTGGGTATATACTGTATGTCCGAGATGCCATAAATACA
This sequence comes from Bufo bufo, assembly GCF_905171765.1. Classification (NCBI taxonomy): domain Eukaryota; kingdom Metazoa; phylum Chordata; class Amphibia; order Anura; family Bufonidae; genus Bufo; species Bufo bufo. The sequence goes on along the minus strand of NC_053391.1, from coordinate 542,053,476 downwards.
GTTGGTAATATCCCTGTAAGTTTTGGCCCTAGGGATTGATTCAGTCTGACAACGTGGCCCCAACCAAAAAAAAGTTGTGCATCCCTGGTTTAACGTATACTTTTTTTTTTGTACAACATATGACAAAAATGTGATGTGAACTCAAGCTTAGGTCTCATGCACATGACCGTATGTATTTTGCGGTCCGCAAAAAATACGGGTGACATCTGTGTGCATTCCGTATTTTGCGGAACGGAACAGCTGACCCCTAATAGAACAGTGCTATCCTTGTCCACAATAATAGGACGTGTTCTATTTTTTTGCGGAACAGACATACGGAAACGGAATGCACAGAGAGTAATTTCAGTTTTTTTTGCGGACCCATTGAAATGAATGGTTCCGTATACGGTCCACAAAAAAACAAAAAACATAACGGACATGAAAAGAAAATACGTTCCTGTGCATGAGCCCTTAGCCTGATTTCTCTACCTGCAAGACACCAGGTCAGTCTTATGTTCTGTATAATGGACATTGATCTAAATGGAGCCAAAAAAGTTCTTGCCCTCACATTTGTTATTATGGGTGTTTACTCAGCAGCCCCATGTGAACAATGCAGAATGTAACACGCATTTTTTGGCACATACATTAAAAAGTCTTCCATGACCTTATTCCAGCTCATTAAAATGCAATAATTCCCCCATTCCCTCCCCTCCATTCCTTTTACTCCACCCCTTCATCCAGGAGAGGGCCCATGTGCAGGACCGGGATATGGGCCCCTCTGCTCATCATAGAGCACCTCCTGACGTCTGTCCACAAATACCTGTGAAGGAAGTTCCTTTACGCGGTCCATTGCATATAATCTAATAGGCAGCAGAATACAGCTTTTAAGGTGACAGTACCCCCCCCCACCGTCTGGGTCCCTGTGCAGCTACATAGGTTGCACATACGGTATGTCCGTCCTGCCCTCCTCTGCTTTATTTTCCTCTCCCGATATAATTCCTCTATATTGCGCAGCTTGGAAAGTTTGACTCTTTAGTTGCCACAGAACTAAATGCAAATCTGTCAATGACATGTTCTAGATACTGACATAACCGGCTAAAGATAGGAATTGTACTCATCGAGTCCTGGAGGACACTTTTAGAAGTCGAAACATGCATGAATATCATCTCATGGGCGAAATGTGATTTTTTAATTTTTTTTCTTCTCGTCACATCTGCTCGCTTTCACATAGAAACCTGGCATGAAACCAAGAAAGACAAGGTTAATTATCCAGAGGATCAACTATTTTTATCAGGTTATGGTCACACTCAATTGTTTAATGCTATTAAATATCTGCCTATGTGTGACATTCAAGATCACCGCTTTGTCCTACTTTGCCTTCTTCTCCTAATTGTTCATTCTGTCTGTGGAACATATCAAGGGTGTGTTGTCTGTGCTGTGGAGCCTTGTCTGTAAGTTACGTTTATGCTCTGGAGCTGTCCTCTGTATGTCACCATGCCTGCCTCCCTATGTAGTGATATTGCATTTACCTCGGTAAGGCTCACCTACATATTTTCCCCAAATAAGCACCTTGATATAGTTTGATAACCAAAAGATACTTTTAAAATAACCACATGCCACCTACATGCCACAATAATGCTGTTGGACTCCTGTTTGAATCCATTTCTGCAGGTTTTTCGTAAACTCTGCACACACCTTATACCGTTTTGTTTTTTTGTTGCGTCACCGCAGCCATGCAGCAGCATTGTATTAGCTAAATAGGATCAGTGTTCATCGTTACAGGGGTTTTTAATTTTTTTTTACTGATAACCTATCCTCTGGATTAGTCATCAGTATCTGATCGAGGAAGGTCCGACACCAGGGAGCCCTGCTGATCAGTTGTTTGAGAAGGCATCGGCACTCGCAGGAGCATCACTGCCTCCTCACAGTTTTGCCTCGGCCATGTGATTTCACGTTTATCGGTCAAATGGCGTAGGCACGGCTTAGCTTTATTGAAGCGAATAGGACAGAGCTGTGAAACCAAGCCCAGCCGCTGTACAATGTACGACACTGTGCTACTACAAGCGCCGGTTTCTTCTCAAATAGCTGATCGGCAAGGGTTCCGAGTGTCAAACCTCCACCAATCAGATACTGATGACCTATCTCGGAAAACCCCTTTAATGGCTGCGTGGATTTGCCGGCTACTGCACGGCCATCAGAATGAAAAAGAAACAGTTTATTTCCAATTAGATAATATGATGCTGTGGCTTGTAAGTCCCTGTGGTACTCATGCTCCTAAGGTGTAATAATGTGTCTACATCCCGTGCCTGTTATTTATTGCTTTCTCTTACCTGATTTCTGGAAACCTTTTTGTCTATTTAAGGCTATTTTCACACTTGCGGCAGTGTGATCCGGCGCGCAGTTCCGTCGTCGGAACTGCCCGCCGGATCCGCCGATCTGGATGTGACTGAAAGCATTTGTGAGACGCATCCAGATGCGGATCCATCTCACAAATGCATTGCAAGAAAGGATCCGTCTCTCGGACCTGTCTTGTATTTTTTTTCACAGTTTTACTGGTCTGCGCATGCGCAGACCGGAAGGACGGATCTGGCATTCCGGTATTTCTATGGAGAAAAATGCCGGATCCGGCATTCAGGCAAGTCTTCAGTTTTTTTGGCTGGAGATAAAACCATAGCATGCTAAGGTTTAATCTTTTTCCTGATCAGTTAAAACGACTGAACTGAAGACATCCTGATGCATCCTGAACGGATTACTCTCCATTCAGAATGCATGGGGATATGCCTGATCAGTTCTTTTCCGGTATAGAGCCCCTGTGACGGAACTCTATGCCGGAAAAGAAAAACGCTAGTGTGAAAGTACCCTAACAGTGCCATGTGTAATTTTTTGTTTGTTACCCTGCATTCCTATTGCCTTTTTTCTTCTCCTTAATCCTGTCTGCTCCTGATCCTAAGATTCTGCTCATTCCTGTATGCTCTATCTCTTAATCTTCTGGTCCTGCCTGCATTATAAGCCCTTGCGCCTGTGCTCCTGCCGACGTACATCTGTTCCTTGTCCTGATCGTGCCCATTATGTCTGTCTGGCTTCATCAAGTTTAATCTCTGGATTTGTACCCTGTCTCTATGTTTTATCTGCTCTTTGGTAACAGTGATTACGTTTTACTAGATAGTTTGAAAAGGTCCTGCAAAGTGTATAGACATATAGATATATAACTGTACTGTACCTATACAGTTATGGTATAGTACCATGGAGTACATATACCTTTTGTATACAGTTGTATTGAAACATACAGTAGGGCTTATAGTACTGTTGGCTCTGCGAGATCCCAATGTAAGCTGGCCAGAGATATGAAAGGAAACCCTTTTGGCATACATTCGCACATTAAAGCCTATAGGCATGTGAGTGGCATATAAGCTGGCAATACCAGGTGGTGACCAGATCCAAAGCCATTCTTATTCTGTTAATTGTCCGTGGGTGGCTGGCTCAGGATTAAGACAAATAGGATTTTGCTCACTTAGTCCATCTACTGGAGAACCATGACCAGTATGGTCAATGTACCATCACTGATCAGAAATATATGACACGATCACAACCTTCAATGAAAGATATCAATGAGCAATATGGTAGCCTAACATACAGGCGTGGATTGGCCAAAGGCCCTACAGGAACTTTTCTGGGTAGGCCAATGCTCAGGGGGCTGCCCGATCCCTCCTCATTATTGCTGGCTGGGTACATAATGATCTGATGCTATCAGTGGTAGAATCAGGTACCTTGCTGGGGGCCACTGGTGCCCTCCTGAATTGAGTTGTATTGCTATCCTCAGGGGGTACGGTTGAAGACTGCAACGGGGAATAGAAGTTCATGGCAAGGTACATAAGTATGCCCTTGTGTTCAACCTCATAGCCCACTATATGACCAGTGTATTAATGATGCAGAGACTCAAGCCGCAGGGGGAAGAGACATCTATATGCTGCATTAGACGCAGCAACTTGCAACAGGACTCAGGTATTTAATTTTTTATCTTTTTCTTGACCACTCAGGGAGCATACAACTGGGGGCACTATAGGGGTCATTATTTGGGAAAATCTTGACTGCATGCTTAAGTTAGACCTGGTTTGGTACTGTGGCCCACATCTGAGCCCCTAAGGAGGACAGAATGTGACGGCTAATTATGGCCGCCTCAGGGGGAGAGCTTATGGAGAGGTATTCTGTGTTGTACTATGGTATTGCTGACCCCGCCTACTGGTGTTGGCCACATCTACTTGTGTACACCTACAACATGGAGGCCCCTTTTTTATTTTCCAAGGCCACTTTAAGCTCACAGTCCACCTCTGCTAACATACGAAAAGACTGAAAGTGAAATAACACTCCCCATATGATGGCCCATGATTAGTTGTCTTGAACAAAACATTTTACCAGTTATGTATATTACCCTTTTTAATATGTAATAGAACAAGTAATAGAATTCTGTTCTGGTTACCTTGATTTGCTTTCTAGGCAGATCCATGGGTACAACACACTACCATGTGGGATGAGAGGCAATATGATTTCAGTTTGGAACCACCCAACTCTTGACCTGCACATATTGGTCACATTCACTGGAAACTGGGTTAAAATGTAGCTTGTTACAGCTATCCCTTTGGCAGTGTAGTCCTTCAGGGTGAAGTACATGGCACTTTATCTCCATATTGACATTTTGAATGTTACAAATTATTTTACATGTGACACTGTTATTTCCTATAAAAAAAGAATGAAATGGACATAGCTTTTTTTTATTACCCTCAATAATTCCTGATAATATCATGTATGTAGCAAAGGGCACCAATATAGTTGGTCAATACAAGGCAATGCTTTTTTGCTATAAATGTTGAACTATATCATGTCAAAAAGTCACCATGTAACTCTAGCCTAAGAAACTTTTAGACGACATGTCAGCTCTCCTGACATGTCTGCCATAGAAGACTGTTGTGCCAGTTCTTTTTTATTCCTGTTGAAAGTCAACGAATTGCTAGAAGTTTGCATTGAAGATTTAGCTGGTTTTTACCAGTGGAGGATGTGTCCCTGCACTAGTAGCACTGATTGTATAATAAACACCCACTACTGGTAATGCCCATCTGGACCTTCATTGCAAATTGCACATCCTAAAAAGAACCATAAGAATAGATGCTCCAGAATTGTTATTACATGGGGGATGCATTTAGTTGCTAAAATAGACATGTCAGGAGAGGTTGCAGGTCCTACAGTATTTTAATGGTCCTTCTAACCTTGAGAGACAGTACTTCAAATGAGACTGTCTGGGAGATCAGTCAATCCCTGAAGGCATCTAATATACCCTGTCTGTGGGAAGAAGAATGTGCAACATTCATTCAAGCAGGGGACCCGTGTTCGGTTTCATAGAGACCACCCTCATAAATGGGTTACCAAGTAAAACATGGTGTGGCCAAGTCTTCTATAGCGGGTTATTCTGCTTCTTTAATGGCTCTCTGCTATGGTAGAATGAGGTTCAGGAAGGACACCCTCAACTTTGTTGTCCATATCCCATATCGGGCAGATGTTATTTTTTTATCACATCCCATTCGCAACTAGTTTTCCACAATGGAGAAAGCCTAATTTTGTTAACATACAGTATACAGCTAACGGCAGTGTGAAATAATGTCTGTCATCTTTAAACTGAGCAACAAAACCTTGTACAGTATTTAGCAACTTTCCAAGCAATTCTCCATAATGGAATTAAACAGAATAAATGAAGGACTGTGGTATTCAATTACTGCACCTCTAGAAGCCATTTATTGAAAGAGCGCAGAAGGGTGCTGACAAATATCGCAGAGCCGTAGAGATGAATATGCAACAGGCTGCCTCATATAGCTCAAGCTCAAGCAGCACATCACAGCTTGCAGGTAATGACCATATGGCCTTTCAGGTTGACGATATGCTTTGCTGATCCAGCATGAACAGTACTATTAGAGGACATGACAAGCCCCAGCCTGGTAGACGGCTTACGATGTGCCAGGACAGATCAAGCATACGGGGTGTACAATTTAGACATTTGTTAAGCTTTGTTTGCTTTACGTAGAAGCAATTTTCTTCACAACTTCTGCAAAGCTGAACTAAAGAAATAGAAGCCCTTTCTCGCTTCACTTGGCGGACTAACAGGTCAAGTTGTTTTTTTTTGTTTTTTTTATTTTGTTTTCAATATTCATAATCAGAAATATAATTTTCTTATAGAAGCTTGATCCACCCCATTGGAATACTGAGAGTTGATGTAAATAGCAAGGACTGGTCATTACACAGTCAATTAATGGTAATTATTCTGGCATGATTTAATGGGTGAGCCGCTCGTATTAATTGATCCGTTATTTTCTTTTGCAAATTGTGGTGAGCTCAGTCTCCATGTGCATCCTCACAATACCCTCTCTGATTGCCTTCTGTTGCCTGTTTATGCCAGTTGGCTCTATCTTTTGTCACATGGAGCTTAGACTTAACATATACAGCAACCATCTAATCCCATGCCCTCACAGTGATCATATATGGTGGAGATGTCCTGGCATGTGAATGAAGCAAGCCTGAGGCTAATGAGAGACTGTATGTTACTTTCCAACCCTATAGCAGACTGAGCATCTGGCCACTTTCCTCCTTAGACATATACCCAGTTTGTCTTTAGGTATGAAATTACTGCTCTCGCTAACCAAATTCATCTTACACCCAAACTGAGCATTATCCTTGGATACGCAGATACGGTACAGCCACCAGGATTAAGCAAATGTCATTGAAAGTATCAACCCTTAGATCCCTACAGGGAGTTAAAAAAACACCCAGCGCAACTGATCCTCGGAACAAAAGCTTCTTTTTGTCGTGTCAATAGGCTTTTTAGTGTCTGAAAGGAGCCCCAGTGTTCATGTGAACCATTCAGTAGACAAATGTCTACCAATCATGAGACTAAACAAGCCACAAAGCCTTACATTGGAGCAGAATGGGAAAGGATAGCTTGCAAAGTCTAATGTCAGTATTGTAATACTCGTGTGCAAACACTTGCATCACATGATGGATAAAATCTATTGAAAAGTTTGGACATAGTTTTAGGAAAAGGGCCTGGATTCATCTCAGCTTTCTTCTGCTATGAAAGGGGAAGATGCGGGATAGAATCTCCTGAGTAATAGGATTATCTTTCTAGTTTCAAGTTCTATATAGCATGTAATTTATTTTTAATTAGGATTAGATCTAGGGGTATAGGAAACCTGCACTTGGAAAGGATTTTAATGGGTAGGATTTTTCAACCAGAGGACCTTGTTTGCCCTACCAGTGTTTTGGATGTAAGTAGTTTAAATGAGAAACTCAAGAATGGATCAGGCTGGAAACTCAGAAAAAAGTTTTACTCTGAATGACACATTATATCTCCGCAGAGAAGTTTTTAAGTGGAGGACAATTGCAACAGTTCCCATACTAAGGGGAACATGAGTCATTCATACATGTATTCAGGGGCGGATTGGGAATTTAAAGTGGCCCTGGAAAAAAACTAAAAGATGCCCCATGTTGTAGGTTGGTCCAAATTGACACAAGGCGTGACAACACAAGTAGGAGAGGTCAGCAATTCCATAGCGCAAAATACAGTCCTAGCAGAACCATATACCACAGAGCAGCACAATATAACAATATATTGCCCCAAAATTCCTCAATAGCTGCCATTTTCTGCCCTCATTCATCTACCTCTGATTAAGATATAGAACATGGGGCTTAGGAGGTGAGATATGGGCCACAGCAATTGAATTAAGGAAGGCATGAGCGGTCACTGGCTGAGTACATGAGTACCTAATTCTCACAGTAATAATTGCTGAGAGCTCCTTAGGTACCCGGCCAGTGGCATAGAGGAGGGCTTGAGTGCCCCCCTGGTCATCGGCCCACCGGGAAATTTCCCTCTTAGGTCTATGGCCAATTCACCCATTCACGTATTGTATGAATATTATGTTTTATCTGACTGAAATGCTTAAAAAATAATGTATAGGGTTTAGGCAGAGGGTGAAATATGAGAATTTAAATTAATGATTTATTCAGAAAGTGTAAGGGCTTATGCACAGTGGGGCAGCAATATATGGGCACCGGCCGAGTTCACACTGTATCATGGATGTGGACTCATTCGCTTGAATGGGTCCACAATCTGGAAGGAGTGGTGCGGAACGGAGGACTCTGTAGTACTTAGGTGGGGTTTCTCTCCGTGCCTCCGCCCCATGTTCTGTTTCTTTTTGTGGTGCGGAGGGATCATTGACCCTTTCAAGTTGAATGGGTCTAGATCCATCTGCAGCAACCGCACGGATGGTGCTCGTGCATTGGGGACCGCAAATTGGGATCCCCAATGCACGGAACAGCCAGCACACATGAGCCCTAAGAGTGGATGTTATTCATTATATTTAGATATGGGCCATTAAATTGCTGTCATTGCCTTAAAGCATGGCAAAAATATGGGTACAGTAAAAAACTATTAAGCAAATTGGGGCATATCTATGGTGGTTGCCTCTTGTGTGGATTATTGAAGTTGGTAGATTATGGGCCATCAAGAATGTATCTTGCAACTCTATGATTGCCTTTGCACTGTTAGATAAATGCAGACAAGAGTTTTCATGTTCCACAAGTTTCTGCATTGTTCAGTAACTGTGATTACAGATGTAGGTATTTAAAAAAAGAAGGAATGGGGTAAACAATTACATACAAAACTGACGTCAAGTATAGTGATCTGTTAAGGGCTGACCTTATAGATAAAGCTAACTAGGGCCCCCATTTTCAGATGGACTTTCTCATATTTTCAAAAGCATGTATTGTATATAGACATTCATCAGTACATTGCCTACATAATGCTACCATTCCCCAAAAATCACCCAAAATAATCCCATACAATTCCGACATAAGATCTCCAAGCCTTATAATACTGCCATATAATGCCCACATAACACTGCTATATGTTTCCCACAGAGTATTGTCCTTCAATGCTCAAATACAACTCCCAGACATTCAGTATACAAGTAATACCACCACACAATGCCTACACAGTTAAGCGATATTTCAAGGCAGTCGAGCTTTACATGATTCTGGTTGCTTCTGAGTCTAGTTTTTAAGGCAGACTAAAAAAAAGTGGCTCCTGAGCAATTTCCACCTTTAGCACTTCCTATGGTGGTATGGCATGCTGTTAGGAATGCCTTTGGCACTGCTATTCATGGTCCATACCCAAATTATTTTCCATTGTACAATGGAACATATTTCAGATTCAAAATCATGCATTGATTTGGCCAGACAATCCATGATTTAGGCTAGGGCTACATGGTGACATTGGTCACAGCCAGGATTGCAGAATAGCTGTGATCCCATACAAAATTACTTAATTTTACTTATTGTACTAACCTGAAAGACTTAAAGGTAGGCAGACAATGTCATAGAGCAGCAGGAAATACTAGCAGAACACTTGGGTGTATAGGGAGAGGAATTACCAGTAGTAAGAGGGAGGTGCTCATGCCGCTCTACAGAGCACTAGTGAGACCTCATTTGGAGTATTGTGCGCAGTACTGGAGACCATATCTCCAGAAGGATATTGATACTTTGGAGAGAGTTCAGAGAAGAGCTACTAAACTAGTACATGGATTGCAGGATAAAACTTACCAGGAAAGATTAAAGGACCTTAACATGTATAGCTTGGAAGAAAGACGAGACAGAGGGGAGATGAGAGAAACTGCTAAATACATAAAGGGAATCAACAAGGTAAAAGAGGAGAGAATATTTAAAAGAAGAAAAACTGCTACAAGAGGACATAGTTTTAAATTAGAGGGGCAAAGGTTTAAAAGTAATATCAGGAAGTATTACTTTACTGAGAGAGTAGTGGATGCATGGAATAGCCTTCCTGCAGAAGTGGTAGCTGCAAATACAGTGAAGGAGTTCAAGCATGCATGGGATAGGCATAAGGCCATCCTTCATATAAGATAGGGCCAGGGGCTATCCATATTGGGCAGACTGGATGGGCCAAATGGTTCTTATCTGCCGACACATTCTATGTTTCTATGTTTCTAAATAACCTGCAATGTCAAGCTCTTATGTGTCTTTTATAATAGAAGTCATAACAAAAAAGCCAGTGGAACTAATTATCAAAAATAATATTAACTTTATTGTAATATTATATATAAAAATTTGGAAGAAAAAAAGGCAAGCTGGAAAAGGATATACAGAGAAGCAAAGGGCAGCACCTCAATGGACAACCATGTACCTCCGCAGGGCTATAATAGCACTTTCCGGATACCAGGCCATACGCTGTGTCTCACAATAACTGGTAATGCATCTCTTAATTAGAAGAGTGTATGCGCAACAACTATGTGATAGTACATATCACCAACCGCTATAGGGGAATATTTTGTATGGCACAATTTATCAGATAATAATCACCAGGCAATGTGAGATCCACAGCATAAGCCCCCAGTAACCATGAACAACAGTGTATTTTGATAAAGTGAGCGTTAATAGACTCCCAGCCTGAGTATATATCATAGGCCTAATATGAACACTGTGACATAGCAGTATCTTAATAGACACATCTAACCAGGGACATACCTGAAGACATGATCTGACCAGTAGAGGTAAAGGAGCCCGAAGCACAAGACCTCGACGAGCGTTTCACCTCAACGGCTTCGTCAGGAATTTTATAATAGAAGAACTGACTGTACCATGTGGCAAACAAGCTTTTGTGTGGAATTAGGGATGATGATATTCAGGTTATTCATATTATTTTAATATGAATATACATGAATGATGTAAAACATATCAACTCCATTCGGAAAGAAAAATAGCCCACTGTGGAGACGGATATTATGGGCTAGAGGGCTTAAAATAGAGTTAGAAGTAAAATGCATTTGTAAGGACTTTATCAAGACTTAATTTATAGAAAATACAGTACGGTAATCTTCTTTCAGGCTGTCAACAAGGGATCATGAAGGACTAGTCTTGCCAACCAATCTGATTATTTTTGATAAGTTAAGTTGCAATCTGGATTTCGGTAATGCACTATAGTTGACATATATATAGATTTTTCCAAAGCACTTGATATTGTTTTATACAGCACATCGAGACCTGCTATAAATTACAGATACCAGGATGCTGTAGAGAAAACACAAGTATAAAAATATTAGATTTGGAAATGAAATACACAAAGACAGGCTCACCTGCTTGTGAAGCTCAGCTGGTTACACACATTGCATAGCTTGGCCAAACGCTTGTTTGCTCAACAGCTTTCTTTCCTGACTACCCCATAAATAAGTTTGGCTAGGATTATCATGAATGTTTATTTCAAAAGGAAGAGGAGAATAAGCTGCTGTGAAGCTGGCCACCTGGCCACACACATTACACTGCGTGCAGAATTATTAGGCAAATGAGTATTTTGACCACATCATCCTCTTTATGCATGTTGTCTTACTCCAAGCTGTATAGGCTCGAAAGCCTACTACCAATTAAGCATATTAGGTGATGTGCATCTCTGTAATGAGAAGGGGTGTGGTCTAATGACATCAACACCCTATATCAGGTGTGCATAATTATTAGGCAACTTCCTTTCCTTTGGCAAAAGAAGGACTTGACAGGCTCAGAAAAGTCAAAAATAGTGAGATATCTTGCAGAGGGATGCAGCACTCTTGAAATTGCAAAGCTTCTGAAGCGTGATCATCGAACAATCAAACGTTTCATTCAAAATAGTCAACAGGGTCGCAAGAAGCGTGTGGAAAAACCAAGGCGCAAAATAACTGCCCATGAACTGAGAAAAGTCAAGCGTGCAGCTGCCAAGATGCCACTTGCCACCAGTTTGGCCATATTTCAGAGCTGCAACATCACTGGAGTGCCCAAAAGCACAAGGTGTGCAATACTCAGAGACATGGCCAAGGTAAGAAAGGCTGAAAGACGACCACCACTGAACAAGACACACAAGCTGAAACGTCAAGACTGGGCCAAGAAATATCTCAAGACTGATTTTTCTAAGGGTTTATGGACTGATGAAATGAGAGTGAGTCTTGATGGGCCAGATGGATGGGCCCGTGGCTGGATTGGTAAAGGGCAGAGAGCTCCAGTCCGACTCAGACGCCAGCAAGGTGGAGGTGGAGTACTGGTTTGGGCTGGTATCATCAAAGATGAGCTTGTGGGGCCTTTTCGGGTTGAGGATGGAGTCAAGCTCAACTCCCAGTCCTACTGCCAGTTTCTGGAAGACACCTTCTTCAAGCAGTGGTACAGGAAGAAGTCTGCATCCTTCAAGAAAAACATGATTTTCATGCAGGACAATGCTCCATCACACGCGTCCAAGTACTCCACAGCGTGGCTGGCAAGAAAGGGTATAAAAGAAGAAAATCTAATGACATGGCCTCCTTGTTCACCTGATCTGAACCCCATTGAGAACCTGTGGTCCATCATCAAATGTGAGATTTACAAGGAGGGAAAACAGTACACCTCTCTGAACAGTGTCTGGGAGGCTGTGGTTGCTGCTGCACGCAATGTTGATGGTGAACAGATCAAAACACTGACAGAATCCATGGATGGCAGGCTTTTGAGTGTCCTTGCAAACAAAGGTGGCTATATTGGTCACTGATTTGTTTTTGTTTTGTTTTTGAATGTCAGAAATGTATATTTGTGAATGTTGAGATGTTATATTGGTTTCACTGGTAAAAATAAATAATTGAAATGGGTATATATTAGTTTTTTGTTTAGTTGCCTAATAATTATGCACAGTAATAGTCACCTGCACACACAGATATCCCCCTAAAATAGCTAAAACTAAAAACAAACTAAAAACTACTTCCAAAAATATTCAGCTTTGATATTAATGAGTTTTTTGGGTTCATTGAGAACATGGTTGTTGTTCAATAATAAAATTAATCCTCAAAAATACAACTTGCCTAATAATTCTGCACTCCCTGTAGATAAATGTAGGCTGAACCTACTGAAGTTGGTGGGACCGTTGACCTCATATATATGATCTCATATATATGGGGACCATCTGACTCTCCCCCGATGATCCTGCCCGTTCCTTTTGTTCTTGGGGAGATAAGCTGTCAGCAGCTTTCATTCCTCTACCCTTTCAAGACACATGGCTTGACGAGCTTGAGAGTGTATGGCTGGGTTGGTAGATACAGCCATTGGCCAAACAAGTGTTTTGATGATAGCTATTTAACGTGTATGGCTGGCCCTAGTTACCTCTAGTAGTGGCTTCTTGTCCTTGGAAAAAAAAGGTCATGCATGGAGAGGACTGCTGCGCGGCCTACAGAAATTGTATGTTTGTTAATATGTATGGTTAGCATTGATCTTTTATTTCTAACATGCTGCATCAGCAATTTTCATTTAGTCCCTTTTTTGTATCAAACAATAGGATAACCTTCTATAGTAAACTAATGTTAATGTTGCTCAGTTCTGAAGCAGAGACAAATGAAATGATCAAGAAAGTGAATGAAGGTGCAACCTAAAATGTGCAAATGTAGATTGCTATTGGGCCACACGGTTAGTTTTTTAAAGTGTTTTTGAAGCCAAAACCAGGAGTAGATTAAAAAAAGAGGACAAGTCTGATCTGTCGTAGGGTTAAAAGAAATAAAACAAATGGTAGTGTCGGGGGGAGTAACCTGAAGCTCCTGACCCCCAATTTAAAATATGTAACACCCCAAAAAAAAGATTAAAAAAGCATGGATTGATTCATATTTTTTCTCTTTTTTGGAAAATATTTAACACCGCCTGATTTTTCATTGATATTACTTTGTCTTTTTATGTGGTGGGGGACATTTTGCACCCGCTTTGCCACCAGGGCCTGGATATGACTGCTACCTTTGAACCATTTATTGTTTGGCCCTGTACAGTACCCTTGTCCTGTTCTGGTACAATGTTAGTTTCTACACTTTACGTGCAAGATGATGTCCCAAATGGTGCCATAGATACAAAATAAGTGGACAGAGCCTGTACCTATCAATCAATACATGTTAACATATTTAAATGATATTAGCTAGTAAATTATATGGGTAATAAACCATTATTTTATGTCCTTGAGTTTAATACTGGTGTCATTTGAACTTTACAATATAGATTTAGTATAATTTAAATGTAAAAGTTTGTCTCCAATTGATTAGTAAACCTAATAAGTTGCTGCATTTTTCCATGAACACTTACTGTATATGCCCATATACTGTCATGTATTGTAGCTGATATCTATTGAATTATAATGAGAGGTGCATTATAACTTCCATTATCTAAAACTCGCTTCTCAAGGGTCAAGTGTGAGCACTCCTATGACGCATACTGCCAAGTGGTGCAAATGTTAAACTGTTAATAGGTAAGTAATGTATTATATTGAATGATTCCACTTAGTTGCATTTGTGCATTTTATGTAGCTGCACTTTTTGTGATTATAATGGAAGAAAGTAAAATGCACTATGTATAACAACAACAGCAAAAATGCTAATGTATAGCATTCGCTCTAGGAACAATCCATGAACTATATGGAATAGTTTGCAGTTTAAGATATAAAAAGGCACTTAAGACATGGAAAAGAAATAAATGCTGTAAGTGTCCATCCCATACACTCAAGTACAATAATGTCAGCCTGATGGTACGTTCCTTTATTGTGCCACTGCCCGCAGTATTAATGCATACCTGGGATGGAAATTTAGCATCTCTGACTTTAAAAAATGTTTACCTTTACCTTTTACCTTTGTAAAAATGTCTGCTCAGTTGCCTAACTTTTCTGTATGTCATAAGGTCAACCTTTGTTCATATGCCATCAGTAGAGATCAGCGAAGGTTGCCAAAAATTCGATTTGGCTGCTTCGCCAAAGTTCACAAAGAAATTTGATTTGTGATGAATTACTTTGTCAAGAATCGCATCCCATTGAATGTAGCAGTCGCAATGATGGGGAATGGCGATCGCACAGCGCCACGTCATTGAACCCCCTTGTGGATGCTGTGTTCAACGTTGATTGCGTCATCTGAGCGTCACATTTAACCTATCAGGGGGTTATTCTGGGGTTAAAAAAAAATATATATATATATATATATGTACTCACCTCATCCATTTGCTGGCAGAGAGGCCGTCGTTGCCATCTTGATTGAAGAAAACGCACCAAATCTCGCGCGAGCCGACGTGATGATGTCACCATGTCATCACACTGGGCGGACGTGGTGACATCATTACTGATGAGTTCACTGCACCTGGCCAGCATGATGACATGGTGATGTCACATGGCAGCACGCACAAGATTTGGCATGTTTTTTCAATCAAGATGACCACAACAGTCTCTCTGCGAGCAAATGGATGAGGTATGTATTTTTTTTAGTTTTTTACTGCCATTTCAGAAAAAAAATGATTCATTAACATGAAGGGCAAGGAAATTTGTGACAAATCTTTGCTGAAAAACCCTAGCTTGGCAGTATAGGGGAGTGTGACCATTTTTCCATTTTTGCATTCCCGGGACATATGGTATGTGCTCCCTTTTTCCACTGGTGATCAAACTTAGATGCCACTGGGTTATTTGGGAGCATGTATGTATTATGTGCAACTATTTATTTTTGTTGTAACTTTATTATTTTCTGATACATGCATTGAACAAGGACATTACTGTTCGACTGTAGTCATAATAGGTCTCTTCTCGGGTGGCGGTATCTATCCCTTGTCAGGGACATATAGGGCCTATCAGGAGGTTCCTGACACGGGATCGCCCCTATCGGGGCGGCCATTCAGTTTTGCTAGGCAGGGCCTGTAGTTTGATAGGGCAAGTGTGAGGGTGAGATATTTTTCCTTTCCTTGTCCTGCCCAGCCTTATTGTCAGTTGTTTTCTATGGGCGCAATCTGGGTGAGTTTTAATGATCATCAGTAAAGGTTATGTTTTACACTGGTGAAGATACACTATGATTATATTATAATTAAATTACACTAGTCACTACCTAGCATCTAATGTCTATATCTATCAGAACTGTGATACATCCATATTTATCCAAAAATATACTCCTGTCTTAGATCTTTTTTCTAGTTCCATTATTTTATTGACTTTTCCTATCCTAGATTTTTTACTTTCTCTAATTCACTTGTCTATCATTCATTTGTCAGACCTATGTCTTACATACTATTAGTCTGTCTCTGTTCTGTCATCTGGTTTGCTAAAACATCTGTGCTCCTCGTATTTAGATTTCTCCATAGAGATCAATGTTCTCTGTTTATCAATCCACAAGCCCAAAAGAGAAATTCAATAGAAATGAGCATGTGTTTAAACTGTAATTATATATATATTTTTATCATGATTACATTGATATTTATACCATACACTTATTTGTGGGTGCCCTTTCACTACTCAGAAGTGGGGGCGCAATGATGGCCGGCTGGCCGCATGTGGCCACCATTCCACCATTCAGTCCTACAGGCTTCAGGCCTGTAGGCAGTAGATCAGCGAAAGAGGCCGCAATGACGTCACAGCGAGCTCCTGTGCCGGGTCTTACATGATCACATCATAACAGGAGTGAGAATGTCATGTAGACCACCTGTGTCGAGATGCAGCAACACAGGTTCCTGATCAGAAGAGGGAATGGGAGTGAGGTAAGTGTTTGCTTTTTCACCCTGAGCAATAGCATTAGTAGTACTTGGGGCACCAAGGAAGGCACTGGGGGGGCATCATATATAGTGGCACTGGGGTGGGGGGAGCATCATCTATACTGGCACTAGGGTTGGGGGCGGCATCATATATACTGGTACTAGGGTGAGGGGAGCATCATATATACTGGCACTGGGGTCAATGGAGCATTATATCCTGGCACTAGGTTGGGGGGGCATTATATACTGGCACTGGGGGGGCATTATATAATTCTATACTGGCTGTACAGGGGGAAGCATTATATACTAGCACTGGGGAGTGCATTATATACTGGCTGTATATGTGGGACATTATACACTCACCTAAAGAATTATTAGGAACACCTGTTTTTTGAGCATGGCATGGTTGTTGGTGCCAGACGGGCCGGTCTGAGTATTTCACAATCTGCTCAGTTACTGGGATTTTCACGCACAACCATTTCTAGGGTTTACAAAGAATGGTGTGAAAAGGGAAAAACATCCAGTATGCGGCAGTCCCGTGTGCAAAAATGCCTTGTGGATGCTAGAGGTCAGAGGAGAATGGGCCGACTGATTCAAGCTGATAGAAGAGCAACGTTGACTGAAATAACCACTCATTACTTCCGATCTATGCAGCAAAGCATTTGTGAAGCCACAACACGCACAACCTTGAGGCGGATGGGCTACAACAGCAGAAGACCCCACCGGGTACCACTCATCTCCACTACAAATAGGAAAAAGAGGCTACAATTTGCACAAGCTCACCAAAATTGGACTGTTGAAGACTGGAAAAATGTTGCCTGGTCTGATGAGTCTCGATTTCTGTTGAGACATTCAAATGGTAGAGTCCGAATTTGGCGTAAACAGAATGAGAACATGTATCCATCCTCTGATGGCTACTTCCAGCAGGATAATGCATCATGTCACAAAGCTCGAATCATTTCAAATTGGTTTCTTGAACATGACAATGAGTTCACTGTACTAAAATGACCCCCACAGTCACCAGATCTCAACCCAATAGAGCATCTTTGGGATGTGGTGGAACGGGAGCTTCGTGCCCTGGATGTGCATCCCTCAAATCTCCATCAACTGCAAGATGCTATCCTATCAATATGGGCCAACATTTCTAAAGAATGCTATCAGCACCTTGTTGAATCAATGCCACGTAGAATTAAGGCAGTTCTGAAGGCAAAAGGGGGTCCAACACAGTATTAGTATGGTGTTCCTAATAATTCTTTAGGTGAGTGTATATTGGCTGTTCAGGGGGGAGACTTATGTACAGGAATAACAGGGATCAGTGGCATAGCGATAGGGGTCGCAGCGGTCACAGTTGCGACCGTGCCCCTAAGCCAGGGGGGCCCAGAGGGTACTGTACTTTTTCCTTTTAAAAGATGCAGTGCATCTTATAAAGGGAATACTAGTGAGTGCTTCCATAATGGAAGCGCTCACTAGTATGCAGTAGGAGGAGGCGGGGTGAAGCGCTGTGTGTCTGTACTTACCCCTCCTCCTGCTTATTTTTCTCAGGTCCTACGCTGCTGTGTTCTGGCTGCCTGCAGGGTCATTTAGGGTCTTATATGGGGGGCTGATCTAAAGAGGGTATTTTGAGGAGGATGATGGAAAAGTAGGAAAATAAGATGTCTGTTTGTTAAACTCTGCTGAGACGAGGCGCGGCGCGGCTGAAAGAAGTTACTATGGTGGTCTGGTCTGAGAGAAGAAGAAGAGAAAAGAGTATATCTACATCAGAGAAGAGAAGTCACTGGATGGAAGAGGTACATATGTGGCGCTGTATTATCCTGTATGTTCTGTAGCGCTGTATGTAATGTTTTCCAAGTATGTCTTTTAAAGGGGTTGTCTGCTTTTTTTATCATACGAGCGCTGCCTTCTCTGCTCTGTTCACCTGCTCATCACTGCAAATGCTACGGTGAGCAGGTGAACAGAGCAGAGAAAGCAGCTCTCATATGACCGCTGCCCTCTCTTCAAACAGCTGATTGGCGGGGGGTGCTGGGGGACCCCGCCGATCTGATATTGATCCTGAGGATAGGTCATCAGTAGTAAAAAGAGGACAACTCCTTTAACAGTAGGACTGGAGGGAAGGTATTAGGTTGAGAATTTGGCATGGGGGGGGCCTTTCAATTTTTTCCTCGGGCAGCAAAAAAGGTAGGTGCACCAGCGCTGAGTGAAGGGGGGCCCAAGCTGAACTCTTGCACCAGGGCCCATGAGCCTTTAGCTACGCCCTGGACAGGGAGGATGGAGGAGCATTATAAACTGGTACTGCAGGGACACATTATATATATATATATAATGCCACTATGTGGGGTATATATAAGGGGCGGAGAAGCATGATATACTAGCACTATGTCTTCCTATACAGGGTTGGGCAATACCAAAATTATTCCTACGATAACGATATTAGGAAATTTATTGCAATAATATGATATGTATCGCAATAAATACCAATTTAGAAAAAAAAAAAAGAAAAAAAACTTGGGGAAACTCAGACATTATACTCTATGGGGCAGTACTGATACTGTATGGGGGCAACAAGGAGAGATTATACTGAATGGGGCCACAAGGAGAAATTATACTGTATAGGGGCATAAAATAAAATGTCTCTGTGTTGCCCCCATACATTATAGTAATGCCTCCTTGTGGCCCCACTGTCTCACACCATGTACAAACCGGATTCCAAAAAAGTTGGGACACTATACAAATCGTGAATAAAAACTGAATGCAATGATGTGGAGGTGCCAACTTCTAATATTTTATTCAGAATAGAACATAAATCACGGAACAAAAGTTTAAACTGAGAAAATGTACCATTTTAAGGGGAAAATATGTTGAATCAGAATTTCATGGTGTCAACAAATCCCCAAAAAGTTGGGACAAGGCCATTTTCACCATGTGTGGCATCTCCCCTTCTTCTTACAACACTCAACAGACGTCTGGGGACCAAGGAGACCAGTTTCTCAAGTTTAGAAATAGGAATGCTCTCCCATTCTTATCTAATACAGGCCTCTAACTGTTCAATCGTCTTGGGCCTTCTTTGTTGCACCTTCCTCTTTATGATGCGCCAAATGTTCTCTATAGGTGAAAGATCTGGACTGCAGACTGGCCATTTCAGTACCCGGATCCTTCTCCTACGCAGCCATGATGTTGTGATTGATGCAGAATGTGGTCTGGCATTATCTTGTTGAAAAATGCAGGGTCTTCCCTGAAAGAGATGACGTCTGGATGGGAGCATATGTTGTTCTAGAACTTGAATATATTTTTCTGTATTGATGGTGCCTTTCCAGACATGCAAGCTGCCCATGCCAAACGCACTCATGCAACCCCATACCATCAGAGATGCAGGCTTCTGAACTGAGCGTTGATAACAACTTGGGTTGTCCTTGTCCTCTTTGGTCCGGATGACATGGCGTCCCAGATTTCCAAAAAGAACTTCGAATCGTGACTCGTCTGACCACAGAACAGTCTTCCATTTTGCCACACTCCATTTTAAATGATCCCTGGCCCAGTGAAAACGCCTGAGCTTGTGGATCTTGCTTAGAAATGGCTTCTTCTTTGCACTGTAGAGTTTCAGCTGGCAACGGCGGATGGCAAGGTGGATTGTGTTCACTGACAATGGTTTCTGGAAGTATTCCTGAGCCCATTCTGTGATTTCCTTTACAGTAGCATTCCTGCTTGTGGTGCAGTGTCGTTTAAGGGCCCGGAGATCACGGGCATCCAGGATGGTTTTACGGCCTTGACCCTTACGCACAGAGATTGTTCCAGATTCTCTGAATCTTCGGATGATGTTATGCACAGTTGATGATGATAGATGCAAAGTCTTTGCAATTTTTCGCTGGGTAACACCTTTCTGATATTGCTCCACTATCTTTCTGCGCAACATTGTGGGAATTGGTGATCCTCTACCCATCTTGGCTTCTGAGAGACACTGCCACTCTGAGAAGCTCTTTTTATACCCAATCATGTTGCCAATTGACCTAATTAGTGTTAATTGGTCTTCCAGCTCTTCGTTATGCTCAAATTTACTTTTTCCAGCCTCTTATTGCTACTTGTCCCAACTTTTTGGGGATTTGTTGACACCGTCAAAATTGGAATCAACGTATTTTTCCTTTAAAATGATACATTTACTCGGATTAAACGTTTGATCTGTCATCTACTTTCTATTACAAATAAAATATTGACATTTGCATCTCCACATCATTGCATTCAGTTTTTATTCACAATTTGTTTAGTGTCCCAACTTTTTTGGAATCCGGTTTGTAATAAGACTTGAGCATGCGGATTTAGAAATGAATGGGATTGCATTCAATCTACAAAAAATGCGGATCAGATGTGGACCGAAAATACGGTCATGTGCATGAGGCCTTAAAGACATATCTGGTTGGACATTACATACAGCGCTGCTAAATATACAGGGTAATAAGGGATCACATACGGTATCTCTTACATGCAGTCATGTCTCCTCTGATGTAGATGTTCACTTTTCTCATTTTCTCCGTTTGGAGATCAGACTGCCATGATGATTTCCTTCAGCGATCTCTTGTCTCTGCGGAGTTAGACACACAGACATCTTAGATTCCTCACATTTCCATCCTCCTCCCCCTTCTGGTGTCCCAACATTTGTATCATGCTGCTATCTTCAATATTGTGGCCGCTCCCCCCCCAATACCATCAAACGCTATACTGCAGAAATAATAGTGCCACACAGATATTCCCCCCCCCACATAGCTCGCAGACTATGCTCCCACCATAGCATAATGCCCTCATATATAATGGTCCATGTATAATGCTCCCCCATAGAATAATACCCTCATATATAATGTTCCTCCGTAGAATAATGCCTTTATATATAATGCCCCCATAGCATAATGCCCTCATATATTATGCTACAAGGAGGGAGCATTATATGCCCTGATATATAATGCTCCCCCACTTTAGCATAATGCCTTCATATATAATGCTCCCCCCCAGTGGTGCCATAGATAGATTTACAAAAGGCCAGAGGTATATTCTTTCTTCAGGCCACAGGGCCTGAGTTGCCGCTTCCCAGCACAGGCGGTCGCAATGACATCACTGCAACCTCCTACACCAGATCAC
Source organism: Bufo bufo (assembly GCF_905171765.1). NCBI lineage: Eukaryota > Metazoa > Chordata > Amphibia > Anura > Bufonidae > Bufo > Bufo bufo. The sequence continues at coordinate 542,031,813 of NC_053391.1, read as the reverse complement.
GGGTGGCACGATGACGTGATCACATATCTACTCTAACTCGCCGCCCGTGACCCGGTGCAGGCTGTCGCGATGATGCCATATCGCCGTTTCTTAATGCCTCAGTATACCATAGCTACCGGTATATTGCCTAACACTATTCCTATATAGCAGACGGGGCTGCACACCCCTGGCCAAAGATATCTGCGTGTGATGGTCTGGACTAAATGGAGAAGAAAAGAAAAGTAAAGAATTGAAATCCTTGGAGACGTCAACTGCCGGTCATTGGAGGACCCCAGACTGCTCTCTTAAATGTGGTTTAATCGTTTTATTACTTATTATTAATTTTGTGTTTTAATCTTTTATCTGACTGGTAGGGGTCCAACAACCGGGACCCCCACCAATCAGATGTTTTGGAAGGGACCAGCGCTCCTGTGAGTGCTTCGACCTTCTCGTAGCTTACCCTAAGCCAGTGATGACACGTTCATTGGTCACATGTCCTAGGCGCAGCTAAGGGTACTTTCACACTAGCGTTTTTCTTTTCCGGCATAGAGTTCAGTCCTAGGGGCTCTATACCGGAAAAGAACTGATCAGTTTTATCCTAATGCATTCTGAATGGAGAGCAATCCTTTCAGGATGCATCAGGATGTCTTCAGTTAAGTCTTTTTGACTGTTTAGGACGGAGATAATACGGCAGCATACTATAGTTTTATCTCCGGCCAGAAATCCGGAACACTAAGATCCAGCATTTTTTTCCATAGGAATGTATTAGTGCCGCATTGACTGATCCGGTATTCTGGTCTGCGCATGCACAGACCTTTAAAAATGTGAAAATAACATCTACCGGATCCATTTTGCCGGATGACACCAGAAAAAAGGATCCGGTATTGAAATTCATTTTTCTGACTGATCAGGCATTTTTCAGACTGATCAGGATCCTGATAAGTCTGAAAAATGCCTGATCAGTCAGAAAAAATGACATGCGTTGAGGCAACGGAACTGCCTGCCGGATTCAAACAACGCAAGTGTAAAAGTACTTTCGCACTAGCGTTTTTCTTTTCCGGCACTGAGTTCCATCAAAAGGGCTCAATGCTGGAAAATAACTGATCAGGTATATCCCCTATGCATTCTGAATGGAGAGCAATCCGTTCAGGATGCATAAGGATTTCTTCAGTTTAGTCATTTTGACTGATCAGGCAAAAGATAAAACCGCAGCATGCTACGGTTTTATCTCCGGCGAAAAAAACTGAAGACTTGCCTGAATGGTGGATCTGTCATTTTTTTGCATAGGAATGTATTAGTGCCGGATCTGGCATTCAAAATAAATGAAAAAAATAAATGCTGGATCCGTTTTGCATTTTTCTGACTGATCAGGCATTTTTAAGACTGATCAGGATCCTGATCAGTCTTACAAATGCCATCGGTTGGCATATGTTTTGCCGGATCACTCTGCCGCAAGTGTGAAAGTAGCCTTAGTCCCACTCAAGTGAATGGAGCTGAGCTGCGATATCAAGCACAGCCACTGTACAGTGTATGGCTCTATGTTTGGTAAGGTGCGAGAAGGCCACGGCACTCACATGAACACTGGTACCATCTCAAAAGCTGATGGTGGGGGTCCTGAGTGCCAGACCCCCACCGGTACAAATACTGATGACCTATAAAGACAATAGGTCATCAGTTAGAACGAGTCAGAAAACGCTGTTAAGTCCTTGCTCTTTGAAACGTTGTACTATATATATATATATATATATATATGCTATTGGTCATAATGTATTCGATTTTTATCACATGCGTTGTACTACCGATCATGACATAATGAACAGAATCTTTTTCTAAATATAAAAGTTTTCTGGTGACAAATATAGTTCTATAATGTAGACTGAAAAAACAAAAAACCCTCTGGCATTTTATGAAGATACATGAATGACACGTCTCTGCATCAGCCCAGTACCTCCAGTTTCTGAGCTGAGGATATTCACCAGATGACTCTCACAGTCCTTAGCCCTTATATCGTACCTCTATCGAGGTGGCCACTCTCCAGCTCCAAAATATCATTATAATGCACCTTAGAGACCTGTTTAGATGAAAGCAACTATAAAAATGCAAATTGTTTTATCTCTCCCAGGCTTTGCAATCAGCACACTCTTGCAATTCCTTAGAGATCGAGAAAAGCTACTTCTTAGCTACTGCAGCTGCTGATAGAGAAACTCTCGACAGGAAGAAGATTTTAACTCCTCACTCAGCTATTTTAGGTCAGTAATATCCCCACGAAGGACAAAAGGCTTGATTGGCTCTGTATCCGCAAATCTATGCATTAAATTAATGAAGAAATCTATTGGTAGCTACATATTGTATCCTCGTGCATAAATATACCCGGGAATAGTTATAGTATATAAATGCACCTTTTGGTTCTCACCGAGGCAAAGTCATTTATAACTCAGGGGATTTTTCATTTACTGTATTATACTAGTATAATAGATCAGATTTTGTGCGTCTAGTGATAGCTGATGTGTACTGAGAAGGTATACCCAGAGGCATAAATAAGACTGATGGAGATTAGGAGGCTGATTGCTTTTGTGGGGGAAATAATGCGTCTCCGATTCTCCCTGAGTAGTATTTATCTTTGTGCCGCTAGTATTGGAAGGCATGATGTTAAAGGATTAGCTGTCTTATTGAACTCCAAACTCCAGCAACATCAACAATCTCTAACACGTAAACCCTGTATTAGAAATTTGGTATCCCGCATGGAAACGAGCAAAGAAACACTACAAATGGCTTAATCCCATCAAAAACTTTAAACAATGTCAATTACAAGCGTGGCATGCCAGTATTCTAATTCGGTCTGCTGGTGAATAACATGTCTAGCACAGACGAGACTGATAACCGGCTGCTGCGCAGAGGACGCTGGGCGTGCCAAACTCATGCATTGCTTTTCCAGGCAATTACAGGGTGACATCTTTGCCTTGTAATATAATATTAGTAAATTGCATATGTAGACTCTGTGTACTAAGGGTGTAGGGGAAAGATAAGTAGTGCCCTGGAATTAAAGACTATCGACACCTTTTTTTATTGCATTGTACTCATTTTGGGCTAAAAATTATTTTTTCAATTGGTCGTTATAAATAATTTTCAACAGTTATTCTTCTACAGCTTTCAGTTCCAGTGCATTTGTAGACTAGCAGGCTCTGCTTCACACTGAATCTGTCAGCTGGATCTGTAGCCCTCATCTCTGAACTTCTGAAAACGGGAAACACTCATTTAAGGCTACTTTCACATCTGCGTTTTTGCTGGATCTGGCAGGGGATCAGCAAAAAAAAGCATCCAGTCAATAATACAACCGTCTGCATCCGTTCAGAACAGATCTGGTTGAATTATCTCCAAAATGAACAAGACGGATCCGACACTAAAACTATTGTAAAACAATGGGCGCCGGATTAGTTTTTTTCGTGTCTGACACTGTTATGTTTCATGACGGATCCTTCTTGATCACTTTCCCATGCCACACACAAAAAATGCTGCTTGTTGTGGTTTTGTATCCGGCATGGGAACGCAACAAAACGGAATGGAATGGATTCTGGTTCACTCCGTTCCGGTTTGTTCAGTTTTGTCCCCTTAGGGACAAAACTGAAGCATTTTCCTCTGGTTTTGAGACCCTGTGCTGGATCTCAAAACTGGAAAGGAAAACGCAAATGTGAAAGTAGCCTAAACTAAATTCTTATCATACTGATAACCATTTAGCTATGATGAGTGTTTATGAGCGGTTAGGAAAGTACAGAAAAGGCTACAGGTCGAGCCAGTCCAGCAACTCTCTAAAGAATTCAGTGTTAAGCTGTAGAAGAAAAACTGTCAAAAATTATTTAATAGTAACCAATTGAAAAATTAGTTTTAAAATAATTTTTTACATTGGTTTTGCTGCTAAGAGGCTGAAATCACTAATATGCCATCATTATTTGGTTGGTGGTGGTACAACTGCTGGCGAGTGATACTGAGCAGAGAAGCCACAGTCCCTTTGATCTGGGGATGGGTGGATTCCTACCTAAAGGTGGTAACTATATGTGTATTTTGTATTATACATTTGGCTATGTATATGGCATGTGGTGGTGTGTGTGTGGGGAATGAGGCGTAGGAAGAGTAAGCAGTCGTCTATGGCGCTTTTACGCTAGGGCTATCTTCTGCGGCTACAATCTTGGCTGTGACACCTGTCGTACAACCAAAGATCACTTTGTATTAGTATAGTCATTGAACTGAATGGGTTCGCTACGTATCTAGCAAATTTCTCTGGCCCCAAAATTACAAAAAATCCAGCTGTGTTGGAACTGCTGTACTGCAACCCCCATTTGTTCAGTTGCTGCATTGCTACCCAGCAATCTTTGGTTGTGCAACGGGTGTCACAGTCAAGATCACCACGTGGTCCAAGTTGTAACATATTAGTTTTTGGAATCCATGGGAAAAAAACTCATAGTACTTCTGTACAGAAGTAAACAGGATTATGGTGTAGTGCCATAGCAGCTCTAGACAAAACGGCCAGGAAAATATTTTGTGATTTTAAAACATACAATGTATATTCTAAGCAAAGTCAAGCAATTTAATGGTTTATTCACATGGAATCTCCGTGTAAATATTCATGTGAATCCATGCTTTGGGCCAAAAACTGAATCAGATCCTATTAAAGAAAAGCAAAGATACCTTTCTCAAGACTTTTTTTTGAGCTAGCCATAAAAGTTAGATGTATATTAGCAAAATCCATCAATTTTGGCCGCACAAGCCAACCATCTAATGTGTATGGGGCCTCCCTACTTTCTCCCCATAGGTGATCATTGAAGAACCTTTTACACTGACAGAGAAATGAAGGGCTGAATGAATGATCGTTTGCTTACATTATTTTTTACATGGGGCGAGGTGCAGCTAAACAAACACTCATTCGTATGTGCACATACAGTCAGGTCCATAAATATTGGGACATCGACACAATTCTAAATTTTTTGGCTCTACACACAACCACAATGGATTTGAAATGAAACAAACAAGATGTGCTTTAACTGCAGACTGTCAGCTTTAATTTTAGGGTATTTACATCCAAATGAGGTGAACGGTGTAGGAATTACAACAGTTTGCATATGTGCCTCCCACTTGTTAAGGGACCAAAAGTAATGGGACAATTGGCTTCTCAGCTGTTCCATGACCAGGTGTGTGTTATTCCCTCATTATCCCAATTGCAATGAGCAGATAAAAGGCCCAGAGTTCATTTCAAGTGTGCTATTTGCATTTGGAATCTTTTGCTGTCAACTCTCAAGATGAGATCCAAAGAGCTGTCACTATCAGTGAAGCAAGCCATCATTAGGCTGAAAAAACAAAACAAACCCATCAGAGAGATAGCAAAAACATTAGGCGTGGCCAAAACAACTGTTTGGAACATTCTTAAAAAGAAGGAACGCACCAGTGAGCTCAGCAACACCAAAAGACCCGGAAGACCACAGAAAACAACTGTGGTGGATGACTGAAGAATTCTTTCCCTGGTGAAGAAAACACCCTTTACAACAGTTGGCCAGATCAAGAACACTCTCCAGGAGGTAGGTGTATGTGTGTCAAAGTCCACAATCAAGAGAAGACTTCACCAGAGTGAATACAGAGGGTTCACCACAAGATGTAAACCATTGATGAGCCTTAAAAACGGGAAGGCCAGATTAGAGTTTGCCAAACGACATCTAAAAAAGCCTTCACAGTTCTGGAACAACATCCTATGGACAGATGAGACCAAGATCAACTTGTACCAGAGTGATGGGAAGAGAAGAGTATGGAGAAGGAAAGGAACTGCTCATGATCCTAAGAATACCACCTCATCAGTGAAGCATAATGGTGGTAGTGTCATGGCGTGGGCATGTATGGCTGCCAATGGAACTGGTTCTCTTGTATTTATTGATGAGGTAACTGCTGACAAAATCAGCAGGATGAATTCTGAAGTGTTTCGGGCAATATTATCTGCTCATATTCAGCCAGATGCTTCAGAACTCATTGGACGGTGCTTCACAGTGCAGATGGACAATGACCCAAAGCATACTGCAAAAGCAACCAAAGAGTTTTTTAAGGGAAAGAAGTGGAATGTTATTCAATGGCCAAGTCAATCACCTGACCTGAATCCGATTGAGCATGCATTTCACTTGCTGAAGACAAAACTGAAGGGAAAATGCCCCAAGAACAAGCAGGAACTGAAGACAGTTGCAGTAGAGGCCTGGCAGAGCATCACCAGGGATGAAACCCAGCGTCTGGTGATGTCTATGCGTTCCAGACTTCAGGCTGTAATTGACTGCAAAGGATTTGCAACCAAGTATTAAAAAGTGAAAGTTTGATTTATGATTATTATTCTGTCCCATTACTTTTGGTCCCAATATTTATGGACCTGACTGTAAAAGATGCGATCAGCAAGAGTTTGTTCATTTGTTGGCTGATCGATGGGCTCTTTTAAATGGGGCAGTGATTGGGATGGACGATCAAAATGGTGACCGTTTACTCAATAAACTGCCCATCTGAAAGATCTTTAAAGGGGCTTCCCAGGACTACAGAACATCACCAGCAGTACAGAATGCAATGAGTCAATATACTGTACTGCACCTCACTGTACGAATCCTTGAAAAAAGGAAATTGTTCCATACCATAGTGTACACTATGAATTCTTTAGGTCAGTTTTGTCTTGAAACCAAATTTTGGGGCTGCTCTGTATGGCTTTTATGCTTGCTTACGCATGTTTCTCCGTATCCTATTGGCGACACTAAACTCAATACAAAATACTTATTAATCCCCCACTGGATTCAGGGCGATCCCCATGATGTTTGCTCAGAAATCACGTTGACACAGAGGGAGCATTACAAAGTTTAACATCCTTGTATAAGTCAGTAAATGAGGGTGCGTACGAACATATATTTGATTAACTCGTATTACTGAAGCAGTGCGCTCTAGAAAAAACTGTACGTCTTCAGATAATTGCTTCCTGAAAAGAATGGATACTTTTCTCTTTTTCATTTAGCTGACAATGAATGATCTAAAATATTGTTTAATTATCACTGCTAATCATGTTCTCCTCCTTGTGCAAATGTAAGTCACTGTCTGATGCTTTCCGTGTTAGCACAATAAAACTGATTTACACTGAGGATGGCTTTACTACTCAAGGAGAATGCGAGACACATTATTTTTCCCATGGAAGCAATCATCCTCCTAATCTCTGCCAGTCTGATGTATACCTCTACACTCTACGTAAACCCTCACCAGCACCCCCAAATGTGGGCCCGGAGATAAAATGCCAAAGATATTCTGTCGTCAGGCAGATGATTCTCTCCAAGTATTTGCCTGTCTGCATTCATCCCTCCGTGGTCACTTCAAGGGAGATGGAGAGAGGAGAAAGTGACTTTTCACTACAGTGCGGTGCAGCAGTGAATACACAAAGCAGTCACAATGTCCTTCAGACTCGCTCATGATCTCCCTAGCTACCACCTTCACTGTCATTGAGTGCTTACTATACTGGATGCGGAGTGTCGATGTGCGACCAGTACAGACTAAGGGGTGATGATTTGGTATCCAGTGCTATGGGTAACTGTCCCACTTTCCACTGCACTAGTTTCCCAGGTCAGAGCCTAATGTGAGGCAGTGTGGGGGGAAAATCACATAATGTGGGGCAGTGTGGGGCAAATTACATAATGTGGGGCAGTGTGGGGCAAATTACATAATGTGAGGCAGTGTGGGGGGCAAATCACATAATGTGAGGCAGTGTGGGGGGCAAATTACATAATGGGGGGGGGGGCAAATTACATAATGTGGGGGGGGGGGGGGGCAAATTACATAATGTGGGGTGGGGGGGAATTACATAATGTGAGGCAGTGTGGGGGGCAAACAATATAATGTGGGGCAGTGTGGGGGAAAATTACATAATGTGAGGCAGTGTGGGGGGCAAATTACATAATGTGAGGCAGTGTGGGGGCAAATTACATAATGTAAGGCAGTGTGGGGGCAAATTACATAATGTGAGGCAGTGTGGGGGCATATTACTTAATGTGGGGCAGTGTAGGGGGCAGTATTACTAATGAGGGCATTCTAGAAGGGAATTACTATTGTCGGGACTACACTGCGTGCAGAATTATTAGGCAAATGAGTATTTTGACCACATCATCCTCTTTATGCATGTTGTCTTACTCCAAGCTGTATAGGCTCGAAAGCCTACTACCAATTAAGCATATTAGGTGATGTGCATCTCTGTAATGAGAAGGGGTGTGGTCTAATGACATCAACACCCTATATTAGGTGTGCATAATTATTAGGCAAGTCCTTTCCTTTGGCAAAATGGGTCAAAAGAAGGACTTGACAGGCTCAGAAAAGTCAAAAATAGTGAGATATCTTGCAGAGGGATGCAGCACTCTTAAAATTGCAAAGCTTCTGAAGCGTGATCATCGAACAATCAAGCGTTTCATTCAAAATAGTCAACAGGGTCGCAAGAAGCGTGTGGAAAAACCAAGGCGCAAAATAACTGCCCATGAACTGAGAAAAGTCAAGCGTGCAGCCGCCAAGATGCCACTTGCCACCAGTTTGGCCATATTTCAGAGCTGCAACATCACTGGAGTGCCCAAAAGCACAAGGTGTGCAATACTCAGAGACATGGCCAAGGTAAGAAAGGCTGAAAGACGACCACCACTGAACAAGACACACAAGCTGAAACGTCAAGACTGGGCCAAGAAATATCTCAAGACTGATTTTTCTAAGGTTTTATGGACTGATGAAATGAGAGTGAGTCTTGATGGGCCAGATGGATGGGCCCGTGGCTGGATTGGTAAAGGGCAGAGAGCTCCAGTCCGACTCAGACGCCAGCAAGGTGGAGGTGGAGTACTGGTTTGGGCTGGTATCATCAAAGATGAGCTTGTGGGGCCTTTTCGGGTTGAGGATGGAGTCAAGCTCAACTCCCAGTCCTACTGCCAGTTTCTGGAAGACACCTTCTTCAAGCAGTGGTACAGGAAGAAGTCTGCATCCTTCAAGAAAAATATGATTCTCATGCAGGACAATGCTCCATCACACGCGTCCAAGTACTCCACAGCGTGGCTGGCAAGAAAGGGTATAAAAGAAGAAAATCTAATGACATGGCCTCCTTGTTCACCTGATCTGAACCCCATTGAGAACCTGTGGTCCATCATCAAATGTGAGATTTACAAGGAGGGAAAACAGTACACCTCTCTCAACAGTGTCTGGGAGGCTGTGGTTGCTGCTGCACGCAATGTTGATGGTGAACAGATCAAAACACTGACAGAATCCATGGATGGCAGGCTTTTGAGTGTCCTTGCAAAGAAAGGTGGCTATATTGGTCACTGATTTGTTTTTGTTTTGTTTTTGAATGTCAGAAATGTATATTTGTGAATGTTGAGATGTTATATTGGTTTCACTGGTAAAAATAAATAATTGAAATGGGTATATATTTGTTTTTTGTTAAGTTGCCTAATAATTATGCACAGTAATAGTCACCTGCACACACAGATATCCCCCTAAAATAGCTAAAACTAAAAACAAACTAAAAACTACTTCCAAAAATATTCAGCTTTGATATTAATGAGTTTTTTGGGTTCATTGAGAACATGGTTGTTGTTCAATAATAAAATTAATCCTCAAAAATACAACTTGCCTAATAATTCTGCACTCCCTGTATGAGGAGCACTATTACTATGGGGGCACTATTATTTCTTCAGGATAGTATCTGGGGGTATTGGGGAGCACAGCGAGCAGCAAGATAACATTGTGGGGACTCCAGGTTGGGGGATGATGATAGAAATGTGACGAAGCTAAGATGTCCGTGTGTCACACTCTGCAGAGACGAGGCGGCTGAGAGAAGCGTGCGGACCGAATAGAGAAGATGATGACAGAGAAGATCTACATTGGAGGAGACGTCACCTGGAGCCCCTGGATGTGAGAGGTACGTGCTGCTGTATATGTGCAATGCTGCTATTTTATGTTTTGCATATGAGAAAATGTTTACAATTAAAATGTTTTAATTAAATGTTCTATTTTACTATTTTAATTATTTGGTCGAAAGGCTGATTGGGGAGGAGGGGGGATTGTAACGGGACTGCTGTAGAATATCTAAAATTAGCTGGTCAAGTAAAATGTTGCATTGAACAATCGATAAATAGGTGGCTGACAAAAAGGGGCGGGTCAAAGGGCGTAGTCAATGGGCAGAGACAAGGGGGGGGCGTCAAAATTAGCTTTTGCCTAGGGTGGCAAAAATCCTTGCACCAGCTGGTCAGAGCTCTTTTTTAATGTGTGTGTTCACTTCTTTAATGCACCATATCCCTATCTGTGTAAGAATCATTCCCAATACAAAGGGAGAATTCTAATACTAAGAACTCATTCACATGACCATTTGGTCACCGTGCACGTGTGCAAATAGCAGTCTGCAATACACGGGCGCCGGCCATGTGAATCCTGTATTGCGGTGTGGACCTATTATACACATGTACTACCTTTTGCGGTGCGGAAGCACGGACTCGAATAATTCCATTGGATTTCGGTTCCGTGCCTCCACTCCGCAAAAGATAGGACAGGTCCTATCTTTTGCCATATCTTGCAGATCGCGGACCCATTCATGTAAATGGGTCCGCATCCGCAGCACGGGGTTCACGCGGTCGGTGCTTGTGTATTGCATAACGCAATTTGCAATCTGCAATTCGGGCACCATGGCCATACGGTCATGTGAATGAGCCCTAGAGGAGGATATGTCACCACTACTGAAATTTCTGTTTTAGTAACTACGTGCTTTCCCCATGTAATACCAATTCTGGAACATCTATCCCCATGACTCTGTGATGTGGCATTCCTTTATTATTCCTACTAAAAGTTTTTAATGAATTACTAGGAGTTTGCGATGAATGTCCAGATGGGTGTTACTGGTTAGGGGGGTGTCCCTGCACTGATTGGATAATGTCAGACTGTGCTTTACTTTAGGGCCCATGCACACGGCCATTCCATGCATTGGGGACCACAACATCTGTGTGGCTGCGGCAGACAGATCCAGACCCATTCAACTTGAACATGTTCTATTTTTTTGCTGTGCGGTAGCACGGAGAGAAACCTCGCAGTGCTTCCGTGGGGTTCTGTGCCTCCGTTCCGCAGCACACCTTCTGGATTACAGACCCATTCAAGTGACTGGGTCTGCATCCGTGATGTAAGAAAGGCAATTTGGGCCCGGCCAGCACTCGATCATGTGCATGAGCCCTAAGCTACATAGATCCCAAATTCTATGCTGATTTCTTGTGATGGGGCCTCTGCAACCGCTCACTCTCAGTGAAGTCATGTCCCCAAACAGCACAGGACCGAGCAGTAATGTGGTGCTTGTACAGCATTAGAGGATAACAGTGGTAGTGGCCCTGATGAAGTGTTGTGTCAAGGTGAACTCCCTCAGGCATTGCTCCCTGGGGATCGGTGCAGTGGAATTATAGTACTAAAGAATATGGCCAGAGTTAAACCTAAAAAAAAAACTTTTTTACTAAGTGCAACATAGAACTGGAAATACATACAGGCTTTAGTGCAATTCTTCTCTAGCGCCAGCAAGGATATGGAGGCAGATTGGTTGGTGGTAATTTAGCACTTAGCTGATATTGGCCTAATGGTTGTTTGGTGGTGGGTGGCTTTGCCAGTACTCTCTGCTCTGCACTGATGAGGGGTAATCAGCCCAAAACAGCTGTCAGCAGATGAGGTGCTGGCTTATTTAATATCCAAGTCATGTCCTAAAGGGGTTGTCTCACTTTAGTAAGTGGCATTTATCATGTAGAAAAAGTTAATACAAGGAACTTATTAATGTATTGTTATTATCCATATTGCTTCCTTTGCTGGCTGGATTCATTTTTCCATCACATTAGACACAGCTCGTTTCCATGGTTACAGACCACCCTGTAATCCTTCAGTGGTGGTCGTGCTTGAACAATATAGGAAAAAGCACTAGCCTATGTGAGCTCCCATGATCCCGGCCACAGGAGAGGCTGATGCTTTTTCCTATTGTGTGCAAGCGAGACCACCACTGATGGATTGCAGGGTGGTCTGTAACCATGGAAACAAGCAGTGTATAATGTGATGGAAAAATGAATCCAGCCAGCAAAGGAAGCAATATGGGCAACCACAATATATTAGTAAGAGCCTTGTATTAACTTTATCTACATGATAAATGCCATTTGTTGAAGTAAGACAACCCCTTTAAGGCCTAGTTAAAGGGTTGAACATTGATTTATAGGATAGCGACCTTATATCTGGTGGCATTAGAGCCAGAGCTTGTTAAGAGCTCATTTACACCTCTTTCTTCCCGGAATTCCAGAGTAAGGCTTTCTCTCCCCAAGAGGAGGTAGCACCCCCCAAATGTAGATACAGAAGAAGCAGGTCACTCTGCTGTCTGGGCTCTGAAGGCTTTGCTTGAGGTTGCTTGGAATGGATCCCTCTGGAGATTACGTAACAGGAGCAGGAGCACTGCACTTAGCTTCCTCTCCACAGTGCAGCTTCTCAGCAACTGTCCTTGGCAGGGAGCGGAACCAGTCCACTCATACCAAGAGGGGAGAAACAGAGTGGTTAACCATGTTCCTGCCAACCTTTGTCACTCCTTCCTTGCTGCTAGAAATGGCCAGGAACAAACAGTAAAATACATAACATAGCAATATACGAATTGTAGTAGCCCCAGGTCTGGGGTACTACACTTGGGGACATGGCCACTGAGGCCAGTGAATAGCTGCAGCAGTGCTTGCGGACTGTGGACCCTAGGTGCTTCAGAAGATGAGTGTATTTTTTATTTTACTGTATGTAAAATTTACTTTGGCGCTTGAAAACCTCTTCACAGATATCATGCTGGCTACCTGCAGTATATCCAATAGTCGTGCTAAGAATCTTACAGCATACTTCTTTATATTGAGCTCAGAAATAACACAATGTGGCAAATTTACTAAGACTGACATTTCCTACCCCAGTGTTAGGGGGTAATGTATCACTCTTGTACATACTAAAATCTCAAATTTTGACACCATAAATTGTGTGTTTTTCCACTTATTCACCACCCTCTCCATTTTTTCAAAAATTGGGTGGGAGGCAAATTGACACACAGTACACCTAAAATCTACAACAGCTCCCTGCTGTCATAGGTTTCATTTTATGGCACACATTACTCCCAAACATTCACCAAAATTAGAAACCATGGTGGTCATTTAATAACATAACTTAGTAGTATTGCTGGCGCAGATGGGAGCACAATGGTGAGCTGCGTTGCTATCTGCTACTTTTCCCCGCTCGCGCCGGTTCTAAAATTTTGGGTGTGACGTGGACGGGGACAGGCCCGCAGGCCCTTCTCATTCATCATCTTCTACGCCTGTTTCAGACGTAGAAAATGGTCTAAATGTAAGACAGCCCATGGCTAATGCCTGCGACCAGCAATATTGCCGATCGTGGCCATTACAGCCTTTAGATGCCATGTTCAAGTGTGATTACGGAATCTCAAGGGTGAAAAACCTGAAACCTGCAGTCAGTGATGGTCAGTTCGCAGTGTTCGCCAGCGAACACATGCGGGCTGCCATCTTTAGTAAGGTAGACTCACCTGTCCGGCGATGCACAGGTAAGCCCTTACCTGTGTCGGGAGCCGGTCTGAAATCAAATGCAGTCACCGGGAGCAGGCAGTTCCGAGAACAGCCGCTGGGGGCCTTCATCGGGCTGTTCTTGGAACTGCCTGCTCCCGGTGACTGCATTTGATTTCAGACCGGCTCCCTGCACAGGTAAGGGCTTACCTGTGCAACGCCGGACGGGTGAGTCTACCTTACTAAAGATGGCAGCCCGCATGTGTTCACTGGCGAACACGGCGAACTGACCTTCACTGCCTGCAGTTCCTATGTTTGCCAGCAGGTGGATAGGAGATCGGCAATTAAAGAATTACTATAATCCTTATGGGAGTATAGTAATATTCTCTAAAAAACAAACTAGTGAACATTGTAGCCTTCTAGAGGGGCTACAAAAAAAATTAAAAAGTTAAAAAAAAAAGTAAAAAATATATACAAAAAAATTAATAAATACATAAATAATAAAAAAATATAAACATCATGGGCATCAACACATCCGAAAACACATGTACTATTAAAATATAAATATATTTTTCCAATATGGCGAATGGCGTAAGGGAAAAAAGTATTAAAATGTCCTATTCAACATTTTTTATTGCTTCTCTTACGCCCCCAAAGAAAGATTAAATTGTGATAAAAAATACACACACAATAAAAACTACAGATCACACACACACCACACAGCACCACACAGTAAATATAACTATAAAAAAGTTATGGGGGCCAGAATATGGTGATATTTCAACTCCATACATTTCTGACCTGCTTTCCCGTTACATCCCTGCATGTAACGTCCAATCCACACAGGACCTCCTCCTCTGTTCTCCTCTCATCTGTTCTTCACACAGTCATCTACAAGAATTCTCTTGTGCATCCTCCCTACTCTGGAACTCGCTACCCCAACACATCAGACTCTCCCCCAACATCCAAACCTTCTAAAGCAACCTGAAAACCCACCTATTCTGGAAAGCCCACCACTTGCAATAAGCATGCTGCCACCACACAGCCAGATGAGCAGCTTTTACCCTTGCCTACTCTGTCCTTCCCCTTCCCTCGTAGATTGTAAGCTATCGCAGGCAGGGTCTTCTACCCCTCTGTACCAGTCTGTTAATAGTTTAATGTTTATCATTTTTGTATTTTTTTTTAAATTATCTATGCATAACCCTCTCTTGATGTATAGAGCTGTGGAATTAATGGTGCTTTCAAATATAGAATAATAACTTTTCTAAGTGTTGAAAACAATGCCAAGTCTGACCTGAAGTTGTAAGACATTGGACTCATGCTGTGCTGATGAATTTGTCAATCACACTCTGCACTAGACCATATGTATTATTGCTTTATCTCTATCTGTAACTGTCACTATCTTTCATAATAAAAGGAGTCAGTGTATTGGGCATCTCTTACTGGCCTTCTGCTTCTGATATTATATGATTGCAAATAAACATAATAACACTCATTAACAAAAAAATAAAAAATAACTCCCCGAGAAGAAGTTGAATGAAAGTTTTATGTGGGTGTGTTATTTTTTTCCAGCACTTAGTATATTTTACCTGACCTTCTTATGCTGCATATGTTGTTGCACAGCTCTTTGTTACCACATGAAAATGATCTCAAGTGTTTAGCTGGAACCTTCTCCTCCAGCCACTCCAGATGTCAAACACAACAAGACAAAGCTATCCTGCAACCTCATAACAGTGCAGTGGGCGCCTTTCCCTAGGGCCCTCTATATATAAAAAGTCCCAGGTGTAGGGAATGCCGAGTGGTATGTTGCGGCCTAAAATGTCTCTATGCGTGTCATGGTGCTCCTACCTGCACACGTCTGGACCCCAGACTTTGGCTCCGAAGCAACAAACAGGGGGAACAATTGAACAAAAGAGCAACCCAAGTCCAGACCTTGAAATTAAGTTCAATGGCAGCTTTACTTGAGTAAACGTTTCTTCAAACAGTCCTCAGGCTTTGTCTTGGTTCCAGCATGAAACTGGTAGGCAAACTTCACTCTGCTATATCTGTTTCTCTCTGACTCTGCTGTACTTACAGGCCGGCTGTATAACTCAGCTCCCTCTGTATACTGCACCTCACTCTGTAGTCTGACTCTACTTTATGCCAGGGAACTTTCCTCCTGGCTCCTGAGGCTTCAAGCTTTGGCCTCCACGTCCAGCAGAGACGTGCCCCTGCATACCCTTCCCCTAGCAAGGGGTAAGCTAGACTAACTAGAACTTCTGCCCCACCCTTCCTGCAGGAAGTAGGACTCGCCCACCTCTCTCCAGAAGGGGGGGGGGGGTTTAGAATGGAATGGCAAGTTCCATCCTAAGTATAGCTCTGCCGTGTTTGCTGTCACCTGCTGGTGAACCAGGCACATTACATTTGAACAGTTACATAACATTAGAAATGCACAGTGTGGAGGACCTGGAATAAATACATAAGATGACATTATGTTAGACCATTAAGGACAGTAGCAGGGTGTAGAAAGAATAAAAACATCAGACATACATGTGGCATGCGAAGCTGCAGCTCGACCATGGGGTTTTGTTGTTGTGGCTTCTTCCTGGTAAACACTTGGGATAATCTTCTTGTTGTACCACAAAGCTCAGCAACACCATCAATGATGGAAAATGGCTCTGGCAAAACTGTGTCTCCTTCCTCCCTGTATGAGAAGAGGATAAGCCGATGTATGTTTTCCTTTGATTACTTTTGGACTGGGCTCTTGTTCCTTACAAGCTCCAATATTGGATACAAGATTGTTTCTAGACTGTTCATACCCTACATTTATTACTGGTTTATTCAATGATTTCAGTGTGTTTAATTTTCTATCAACTACCAGACTATTATGGGGTCATTTATCAAACTGGTGTAAAGTAGAGCTGGCTTAGTTGCCCATCACAGACAATCAGATTCCACCTTTCATTTTTGACAGCTCCTTTGGAAAATGAAAGGTGGCATCTAATTGGTTGCTGTGGGCGACTAAGCCAGTTCTAATTTACACAAGTTTGATTAATTACCCCATTAGTATTTCTGGACAATTGGATGCCAAATCAAGGAATAGTTTGATATTTTTTCATTTCTGTTTGGATGCTCTCCAATAACAAATACAATGGGAGGAGTTTAAGCATTGACACTATATTAGGAGAATTGGTATTTAAAGATGATTGGTCTCCTCTCCTGACATGTTTGTGTTAGTAATTACTTGCAATTCCCATGAAATAACAATTGTGGAACATTTTTTCATTGAACTTGATGTTATTTGGTTCCTCTGTTATTCCTATTATAAATGTATGAATGAGTTGACAACTGGATGTTACCATTCCCCTTGTCAAAGGGTAGTGCCCCTACACAGTCTGCCACTGCCATCACTAATTAGACAGCGTCAGACTGCGCAGGGACACCCCCCCAACTGGTAACACCCATTTGTTAATTTAGTCATAAAATTAGGAATAATAGAGGAATGGATAGGAATAGATGTTCCAGAACTGTCATTTCATGTGAAATACCATTATCTACTAAAACAAACGTGTCAGGTCCTCTTTAAGTAATATTCCTAATACTAACACCTTATCAAATCAAGCTTACTAAAAGTTTCTCAAAGTCTACTGCTAACAAAAATACGTTAGTTTTAGATCATTCTTGACAGAAGACAGCTTGAACATATGAATAACTATAGCATTCAGTCTTCAGATGAAGCCCACCAGGCAGATTAGCAGAATGTGTTATTCGGAGACTCTTATTGTGGTTTCATTTAGTACAAGCCTGATTGGTGTAACTTGGGAGAAGTAACGTTAATTGAAAACTGACAAGTGCCTCGCAGAAAACATTACGGGACTAGAGATCTTGGAGAATAAAGGAATGATTTATATTTCTCATTTTTACTTGGTTAAGAAAATAAATGTTTACCATGGAGCAGCGCTTGATCACACACATAAGGGATGCTGAGGGGGAGAGACTGCTGTTAGAACTCAATAAAGACAGACTATAGCTGTAACAGTAACATTTATCTGAAAAATGCGAATGTTTTTTATTATTCACATGACGACAGAAAGATATCCCGCCATCTGCCGAAAAGGTTACGTTTCATTGGCCATAAAGCCAGCTGCAAATAATCCAAGGATTCCTTTGCCGTAAAATTACATACGCAATAAATATTCTGAAACTGTGGCCTTACGTTGGAATTATTGCATGAACTCCATTGGGAAATTACTATAATATCAATCCCACTGTAGTGTCGGTATCACAATAATTCCCTTTGTGGTGTGGGAGTGATATGACAATATTCCAAGGCTAAAGTCGGATTTCCATCCAGTGATTTAGATCATATTCATATGCTATGTAATGAGTTAACCGGAGCAAAACCAGTAGTTTAATGTATTAGATCATAGATAATTAAAGGGGATTTCTGGGATTACTGTGGTCTTTAACCCTTTCATGACCAAGGGTCATTGATGCCCCAGTGTCCAGGTCAAAATTTACAAATCTGACGTGTCTCTTTATGCGGTAATAACTTTGGAACACTTTTACTTATCCAAGCTATTCTGAGACTGTTTTCTCGTGACACATTGTACTTCATGATAGTCAGAAATTTGAGTCAATATATTTCCCCTTTATTTGGAAAAAATCCCAAATTTACAAAAAAAAAATAAAAATTTTCAATGTTTAAAATTTCTATTTCTCTGCTTTTAAAACAGAAAGTGATACCTCATAAAATATTTATTACTCAACATTCCCCGTATGTCTACTTTATGTTGGCTTCATTTTGTAAATGTCATTTAATTTTTTTTAGGACGTTAGAAGGCTTAGAAGTTTAGAAGCAATTATTAAAATTTTGAAGAAAATTTCCAAAACCCACTTTTTAAGGACCAGTTCAGGTCTGAAGTCACTTTGTGGGGCTTACATAGTGGAAACCCCCCATAAATGACCCCATTGTAGAAACTACACCCCTCAAGTTACTCAAAACTGCTTTTACTAACTTTGTTAACCCTTTAGGTGCTCCACAAGAATTAAAGGAAAATGGAGATGAAATTTCTAAATTTCACTTTTTGGGCAGATTTTCCATTTTAATCCATTTTTTTCTTTAACATATTGAGGGTTAACAGCCAAACAAAACTCAATATTTATTACCCTAATTCTGCGGTTTACAGAAACACCCCACATGTGGTCGTAAACTGCTGTATGGGCACACGGACTGTACACTGCACAGACTAACCAATCGGGTCGATCTCCGGTAAGGGACCACTCTAATTGGTCCCTTGCCAGCATTACTGCACTGTATGCTGTCCGTGACAGCAGCAGTGCAGGGACAGAAGCTTTAATCCAAGCGTTTTGCAGCGCTTGGATTAAAGAGCTGCCATGACGTCTATACACGTGCTAGCTGCACGGGGCATGTGCAAATAGCACGTATATAGCCGTATGGCAGTAGGAAAGGGGTTAACAGTTACAGTATGCTCATGTAGTTACCTTTTTTTTTTTTCAATTTAGACTCTCTTGACCCATTTTCACCATAAAACCAATCCCTCTAGTTTGTTTCCATCCTGTATGTAGCACTTCCTGTTGCTGTATCCAACCAAACCCATGATGCACTTCTTCATTCTCTACCACAGCTCTGGCACCGCCCCTAACAAGCCCAGCTAGTTTATAGCTCCTCCCACCTAGCTAGTTAGATTGACACTCCCCAATCACTGCTGCTGTTACTGCTTTGACACGCTCCCATGGATATAACATAAAATAGGAAAGCTACATGGACACAGCTTTGTGACCACAGCCCAAAACAACATTGCATTACAAAATTACAACTACCTGTGTAAATTATTTTTTATAGGCTAATGCTCTTCCTGAGGCTTGCTCTACTAAGTGGCTTCTTATTAAGTGGAGTTAAAAAACAAGGAGTTCTAGAGCTGTGTGTGGTTTTGTGGGAGTGATTGCAGGTGGCTGAGTGTGGATTGCAGCAGAGATCATTGAAAGTTAAGTGTTTGTATTCTAGTACTGCCATTTAAAATCGTTTTTTTTTTTTTTTTTTCTCTCTGCTTAATTAAGGCGAGTGCCCGGGGCAACCAGGTGCTATAAATTGACCCACTCACACTCTTCAGAGCCTGCTCTTCCTGAGGCTTGCTCTACTAAGTGACTTCTTATTAAGTGGAGTTAAAAAACAAGGAGTTCTAGAAAAGGAGTTTGGAAACTAAGGTTGGATATAATTTCCTTGTGTGTTGTTAGCTTAATTTTACGTGGTCCTTCGACTACAGCAGACAGGGTCTAAATTTAAATCATTTATACTGTTTTACTTTTTTACTGTTGTAATCCCCATTTAGTATGTGTTGCACAATTTACAACGCAGTCCAGTGCACATCTTGCATGATGTATGCAGTCCTGGAACAGGAGTTCAAGGGTGTATATCTTTGTTCTAGATGTGAGCAAATTACCCGTTTGGAATCGCAGATCGAGTCTCTAAATGGGCAAGTTGCAACACTGAGAGGCATTGATAATTTGCAAAAGAGTTTGCTTCTCACCGAGCAAGCACTCTTTGGGGTAGATGAGGGGGAGGGTGACAGAGAGGAGGCTGAGGAAAGTGAGGTAGCTAGCTGGGTAAAAGTTGGAAAGCGGGGTAGAGGGAAGAGTGCCAGGGAGGCTAGCCCTGATCTGACACACCCCAACAAGTTTGCACGTTTGGCAGATGAGGGGGATGTCAGTCCGGGGACGGCACTGCTGCAGCCAGACACTTCCTCTGCCAGTCAGGGGAATGTCAGCTCCAGTAAGCAGGGAACCAGGAGAGCAGGGCAGGCCAGACAGGTGCTGGTAGTGGGAGACTCCATTATTAGGGGAACAGATAGGGAAATCTGTCACAAAGACCGTGATCGCCAAACAGTGTGCTGTCTTCCTGGCGCTAGAGTTCGACACATCGCGGATCGGGTTGACAGATTACTGGGAGGGGCTGGAGACGATC
Organism: Bufo bufo; assembly: GCF_905171765.1. Lineage (NCBI taxonomy): Eukaryota > Metazoa > Chordata > Amphibia > Anura > Bufonidae > Bufo > Bufo bufo. The sequence continues at coordinate 542,011,305 of NC_053391.1, read as the reverse complement.
CAGCGGTCATGGTCCATATCGGAACCAATGACAAAGTTAGAGGAAGGTGGAGAGTCCTTAAAAATGATTTCAGGGATTTAGGTCAAAATCTGAGGGCAAGGACCTCAAAGGTAGTATTTTCCAAAATACTGCCTGCACCACGAGCCACACAAGAAAGGCAATGCGAGATTAGGGAGATTAACAAGTGGCTCAAGAACTGGTGTAGGAAGGAGGGGTTTGGGTTCCTGGAGAACTGGGCCGATTTTTCTATCGGCTACAGGCTCTATCGTAGGGACGGGCTGCACCTCAATGGGGAAGGGGCAGCTGTGCTGGGGAGAAAGATGGCTAGAAGGTTGGAGGAGTGTTTAAACTAGGGACTGGGGGGGAGGGTAATTACGTTATAGGAGGGGAAGATAGTGCAGATAGAGACCGGGGGCAAGGTAATAAGAATGGGGGAGGAATGGAAGGAGGGACTAGAACAGTTCAGAAGGAAAGGTGTAGGGTAAAAAATATACATAAACCTCTCAAATGTATGTATACTAATGCCAGAAGCCTGACTAATAAAACTGGTGAACTGGAATTAGTGATGTGTGAGGAGGACTATGACATAGTGGGAATAACTGAGACATGGCTGGATGATAGCTATGACTGGGCAGTTAAAGAGGACCTTTCACCGATTCTTACCCTATGAACTAACTATACAGACATGTAGAGCGGAGCCCGGGGATCTCACTGCACTTACTGTTATCCCCGGGCGCCGCTCCGTTTTCCTGCTATGCCCTCCGGTATCTCTGCTCACTAAGTTATAGTAGGTGGAGATACCAGTCCCTAAGTTATGGTAGGCGGAGTCTGCCCTAGCGCTGGCCAATCGCAGCGCAGAGCTCACAGCCTGGGAGGTTATTTTCTCCCAGGCTGTGAGCTCTGCAATGCGATTGGCCAGCGCTAGGGCAGACTCCGCCTACCATAACTTAGGGAACGGAGAAACCAGTAGTTTAATGTATTAGATCATAGATAATTAAAGGGGATTTCTGGGATTACTGTGGTCTTTAACCCTTTCATGACCAAGGGTCATTGATGCCCCAGTGTCCAGGTCAAAATTTACAAATCTGACGTGTCTCTTTATGCGGTAATAACTTTGGAACACTTTTACTTATCCAAGCTATTCTGAGACTGTTTTCTCGTGACACATTGTACTTCATGATAGTCAGAAATTTGAGTCAATATATTTCCCCTTTATTTGGAAAAAATCCCAAATTTACAAAAAAAAAATAAAAATTTTCAATGTTTAAAATTTCTATTTCTCTGCTTTTAAAACAGAAAGTGATACCTCATAAAATATTTATTACTCAACATTCCCCGTATGTCTACTTTATGTTGGCTTCATTTTGTAAATGTCATTTAATTTTTTTTAGGACGTTAGAAGGCTTAGAAGTTTAGAAGCAATTATTAAAATTTTGAAGAAAATTTCCAAAACCCACTTTTTAAGGACCAGTTCAGGTCTGAAGTCACTTTGTGGGGCTTACATAGTGGAAACCCCCCATAAATGACCCCATTGTAGAAACTACACCCCTCAAGTTACTCAAAACTGCTTTTACTAACTTTGTTAACCCTTTAGGTGCTCCACAAGAATTAAAGGAAAATGGAGATGAAATTTCTAAATTTCACTTTTTGGGCAGATTTTCCATTTTAATCCATTTTTTTCTTTAACATATTGAGGGTTAACAGCCAAACAAAACTCAATATTTATTACCCTAATTCTGCGGTTTACAGAAACACCCCACATGTGGTCGTAAACTGCTGTATGGGCACACGGACTGTACACTGCACAGACTAACCAATCGGGTCGATCTCCGGTAAGGGACCACTCTAATTGGTCCCTTGCCAGCATTACTGCACTGTATGCTGTCCGTGACAGCAGCAGTGCAGGGACAGAAGCTTTAATCCAAGCGTTTTGCAGCGCTTGGATTAAAGAGCTGCCATGACGTCTATACACGTGCTAGCTGCACGGGGCATGTGCAAATAGCACGTATATAGCCGTATGGCAGTAGGAAAGGGGTTAACAGTTACAGTATGCTCATGTAGTTACCTTTTTTTTTTTTCAATTTAGACTCTCTTGACCCATTTTCACCATAAAACCAATCCCTCTAGTTTGTTTCCATCCTGTATGTAGCACTTCCTGTTGCTGTATCCAACCAAACCCATGATGCACTTCTTCATTCTCTACCACAGCTCTGGCACCGCCCCTAACAAGCCCAGCTAGTTTATAGCTCCTCCCACCTAGCTAGTTAGATTGACACTCCCCAATCACTGCTGCTGTTACTGCTTTGACACGCTCCCATGGATATAACATAAAATAGGAAAGCTACATGGACACAGCTTTGTGACCACAGCCCAAAACAACATTGCATTACAAAATTACAACTACCTGTGTAAATTATTTTTTATAGGCTAATGCTCTTCCTGAGGCTTGCTCTACTAAGTGGCTTCTTATTAAGTGGAGTTAAAAAACAAGGAGTTCTAGAGCTGTGTGTGGTTTTGTGGGAGTGATTGCAGGTGGCTGAGTGTGGATTGCAGCAGAGATCATTGAAAGTTAAGTGTTTGTATTCTAGTACTGCCATTTAAAATCGTTTTTTTTTTTTTTTTTCTCTCTGCTTAATTAAGGCGAGTGCCCGGGGCAACCAGGTGCTATAAATTGACCCACTCACACTCTTCAGAGCCTGCTCTTCCTGAGGCTTGCTCTACTAAGTGACTTCTTATTAAGTGGAGTTAAAAAACAAGGAGTTCTAGAAAAGGAGTTTGGAAACTAAGGTTGGATATAATTTCCTTGTGTGTTGTTAGCTTAATTTTACGTGGTCCTTCGACTACAGCAGACAGGGTCTAAATTTAAATCATTTATACTGTTTTACTTTTTTACTGTTGTAATCCCCATTTAGTATGTGTTGCACAATTTACAACGCAGTCCAGTGCACATCTTGCATGATGTATGCAGTCCTGGAACAGGAGTTCAAGGGTGTATATCTTTGTTCTAGATGTGAGCAAATTACCCGTTTGGAATCGCAGATCGAGTCTCTAAATGGGCAAGTTGCAACACTGAGAGGCATTGATAATTTGCAAAAGAGTTTGCTTCTCACCGAGCAAGCACTCTTTGGGGTAGATGAGGGGGAGGGTGACAGAGAGGAGGCTGAGGAAAGTGAGGTAGCTAGCTGGGTAAAAGTTAGAAAGCGGGGTAGAGGGAAGAGTGCCAGGGAGGCTAGCCCTGATCTGACACACCCCAACAAGTTTGCACGTTTGGCAGATGAGGGGGATGTCAGTCCGGGGACGGCACTGCTGCAGCCAGACACTTCCTCTGCCAGTCAGGGGAATGTCAGCTCCAGTAAGCAGGGAACCAGGAGAGCAGGGCAGGCCAGACAGGTGCTGGTAGTGGGAGACTCCATTATTAGGGGAACAGATAGGGAAATCTGTCACAAAGACCGTGATCGCCAAACAGTGTGCTGTCTTCCTGGCGCTAGAGTTCGACACATCGCGGATCGGGTTGACAGATTACTGGGAGGGGCTGGAGACGATCCAGCGGTCATGGTCCATATCGGAACCAATGACAAAGTTAGAGGAAGGTGGAGAGTCCTTAAAAATGATTTCAGGGATTTAGGTCAAAATCTGAGGGCAAGGACCTCAAAGGTAGTATTTTCCAAAATACTGCCTGCACCACGAGCCACACAAGAAAGGCAATGCGAGATTAGGGAGATTAACAAGTGGCTCAAGAACTGGTGTAGGAAGGAGGGGTTTGGGTTCCTGGAGAACTGGGCCGATTTTTCTATCGGCTACAGGCTCTATCGTAGGGACGGGCTGCACCTCAATGGGGAAGGGGCAGCTGTGCTGGGGAGAAAGATGGCTAGAAGGTTGGAGGAGTGTTTAAACTAGGGACTGGGGGGGAGGGTAATTACGTTATAGGAGGGGAAGATAGTGCAGATAGAGACCGGGGGCAAGGTAATAAGAATGGGGGAGGAATGGAAGGAGGGACTAGAACAGTTCAGAAGGAAAGGTGTAGGGTAAAAAATATACATAAACCTCTCAAATGTATGTATACTAATGCCAGAAGCCTGACTAATAAAACTGGTGAACTGGAATTAGTGATGTGTGAGGAGGACTATGACATAGTGGGAATAACTGAGACATGGCTGGATGATAGCTATGACTGGGCAGTTAAAGAGGACCTTTCACCGATTCTTACCCTATGAACTAACTATACAGACATGTAGAGCGGAGCCCGGGGATCTCACTGCACTTACTGTTATCCCCGGGCGCCGCTCCGTTTTCCTGCTATGCCCTCCGGTATCTCTGCTCACTAAGTTATAGTAGGCGGAGATACCAGTCCCTAAGTTATGGTAGGCGGAGTCTGCCCTAGCGCTGGCCAATCGCAGCGCAGAGCTCACAGCCTGGGAGGTTATTTTCTCCCAGGCTGTGAGCTCTGCAATGCGATTGGCCAGCGCTAGGGCAGACTCCGCCTACCATAACTTAGGGAACGGAGATACCGGAGGGCATAGCAGGAGAACGGAGCGGCGCCCGGGGATAATAGTAAGTGCAGTGAGATCCCCGGGGGCCGCTGCATATGTCTGTATAGTTAGTTCATAGGGTAAGAATCAGTGAAAGGTCCTCTTTAATGTACAAGGTTACAGTCTGTTTAGAAAGGATCGTCAAAACCGGAGAGGGGGAGGGGTCTGCCTTTATATAAAGTCCTGTCTAAAGCCCACAGTCCGAGAAGATATAAGTGAGGGACATGAACATGTGGAGTCTCTGTGGGTAGAGATACATGGAGCTAAAAACAACAATAAATTACTAATAGGAGTTTACTATAAACCACCTAATATACCAGAGTCCACAGAAAATCTACTACTAAACGAGATAGACAAGGCGGCAAATCATAATGAGGTGGTTATTATGGGGGACTTCAACTACCCAGATATAGACTGGGAAACTGAAACTTGTATATCTCATAAGGGAAACAGGTTCTTGGCAATAACCAAAGACAATTACCTCTCCCAACTGGTTCAGGACCCGACTAGAGGGACGGCCATACTGGACTTAGTATTAACCAATAGACCTGACAGAACAACAGACGTGCAGGTTGGGGGACACCTGGGAAATAGTGACCATAAAGTAATAACCTTCCAATTATCATTCAAAAGAGCATTTCTACAGGGAGGAACAAAAATACCAAACTTCAAAAAAGCTAAATTTAGCCAACTAAGAGAGGCCATAGGCCAAACTAACTGGGACAAAGTCCTCACAAATACAGACACAAAATGGGATATCTTTAAAAACATCCTAAAATCTCATTGTGAGAGGTACATACCATATGGTAATAAAAGGTTAAGGAACAAAAAGAAACCAATGTGGATAAATAGAACTGTAAAGAAAGCAATAAATGACAAAAAGAAAGCATATAAAACACTAAAACAGGAGGGTAGCACGGAAGCACTGAAAAACTATAAGGAAAAAAATAGAACATGTAAAAAACAAATAAAAGCGGCCAAACTAGAGACCGAGAGATTAATTGCCAAAGAGAGTAAAACTAACCCTAAAATGTTCTTCAATTATATAAATGTTAAAAAGTATAAATCTGAAGGTGTTGGCCCTTTAAAGAGTAATGAGGGGGGAGTCGCAGAGAGCGACGAGGAGAAAGCAAAGCTGTTAAATATTTTTTTCTCCAATGTATTCACTGAGGAAAATAAATTGTCAGATGACATGCAGAATGCAAAAATAAATTCCCCATTAAAAGTGTCCGTCTGACCCAGGAAGAAGTACATCAGCGACTTAAAAAGATTAAAATAGACAAATCGCCAGGACCGGATGACATACACCCCCGTATCCTAAAGGAATTAAGTAATGTCATAGCCAGACCCTTATTTCTGATATTTGCAGACTCTATACTGACAGGGAATGTCCCACAGGATTGGCGCGTGGCATATGTGGTGCCAATATTCAAAAAGGGGCCAAAAACAGAGCCTGGAAACTATAGGCCGGTAAGTTTAACATCTGTTGTGGGTAAACTGTTTGAAGGTTTTCTGAGAGATGCTATATTAGAGCATCTCAACAGAAATAAGCAAATAACGCCATATCAGCATGGCTTCGTGAGGGATCGGTCATGTCAGACTAATTTAATCAGTTTCTATGAGGAGGTAAGTTCTAGACTTGACAGCGGCGAATCAATGGATGTCGTATATCTGGACTTCTCCAAAGCATTTGACACTGTACCACATAAAAGGTTAGTATATAAAATGAGAATGCTCGGACTGGGAGAAAACATCTGTATGTGGGTAAGTAACTGGCTGAGTGATAGAAAACAGAGGGTGGTTATTAACGGTACACACTCAGATTGGGTCACTGTCACTAGTGGAGTACCTAAGGGGTCAGTATTGGGCCCTATTCTCTTCAATATATTTATTAATGATCTTGTAGAAGGCTTGCATAGTAAAGTATCAATTTTCGCAGATGACACTAAACTGTGTAAAGTAATTTACACTGATGAGGACAGTATACTACTACAGAGGGATCTGGATAGATTGGAGGCTTGGGCAGATAAGTGGCAGATGAGGTTTAACACTGATAAATGTAAAGTTATGCACATGGGAATGAAAAATGCAAGTCACCCGTACATACTAAATGGTAAAACACTCGGTAACACTGACATGGAAAAGGATCTAGGAATTTTAATAAACAGCAAACTAAGCAGCAAAAACCAGTGTCAGGCAGCTGCTGCCAAGGCCAACAAGATAATGGGTTGCATCAGAAGGGGCATAGATTCCCGTGATATGAACATAGTCCTACCACTTTACAAATCGCTAGTCAGACCACACATGGAGTACTGTGTACAGTTCTGGGCTCCTGTAAACAAGGCAGACATAGCAGAGCTGGAGAGTGTCCAGAGGAGGGCAACTAAAGTAATAACTGGAATGGGGCAACTACAGTACCCTGAAAGATTATCAAAATTAGGGTTATTCACTTTAGAAAAAAGACGACTGAGGGGAGATCTAATTAATATGTATAAATATATCAGGGGTCAGTACAGAGATCTATCCCATCAGCTATTTATCCCCAGGACTGTGACTGTGACGAGGGGACATCCTCTGCGTCTGGAGGAAAGAAGGTTTGTACACAAACATAGAAGAGGATTCTTTACGGTAAGAGCAGTGAGACTATGGAACTCTCTGCCTGAGGAGGTGGTGATGGTGAGTACAATAAAGGAATTCAAGAGGGGCCTGGACGTATTTCTGGAGCTTAATAATATTACAGGCTACAGTATAGCTACTAGAGAGGGGTCGTTGATCCAGGGAGTTATTCTGATTGCATGATTGGAGTCGGGAAGGAATTTTTTATTCCCCTAAAGTGGAGAAAATTGGCTTCTACCTCACAGGGTTTTTTGCCTTCCTCTGGATCAACTTGCAGGATAACAGGCTGAACTGGATGGACAAATGTCTTTTTTCGGCCTTATGTACTATGTTACTATGTTACTATGTTACTAATGCCCTTTAAACATTTGTACTATATGTTCAGCACAGATATAATAAAATATACAGAAGCAAGCAAATAACTTTGTGATGACTACCATGGGGTCCGAGCAGTATAATGGTAGTGAAAGGGGTGTTCCCATCATTGGATGTTACTGCTGTTTTCTCACTAGGATATTGCACAACATAGTACGTAACTAGAGATGAGCAAAGTATTGGAAAATTCGATTTGGCCGCCAAATTTTACCCAATAATTTGCTTTGTGACGAACCCCTTTACTAACAGGGGACTGGGAACTCCTTACAGAAATACATTTTAACTTAACGTCTAATTAGATAATAAAGATGCTAAATCAAAGATCATGCTTAAAATCCTAGTTGGATCAAAAAGATGTTTTAGGTAAAACTTGTAGTGGCTGGGTGAGGTCAGGAAGACACCTATAAGCTCAATGGCGAGTTGCTAATAAAGAACAGCACTCGTTGCTAATAGCCTATGTAAGATTTCCCTAATACATGCTAGTCTTGTCATGGGGATTACCTGACATGGCTGCAGTCGGAGCACCTGCCCTGATAAGAGCGATCCCCATCCAGATGGAACCTTGGACCCAAACTAATAAGAACCTACTATCTAATGTACCCTCGATCCTCCAATGCCTTTTGCCATGAGATACGGCTCATCGGGGAGCGGCGTGGCGGGTAGTCAATATGGGCAGTGGCAGTGGTGAGCGCTGTGCGAGCTCGTCTTCCTTTTAAGCACGTGGCTCCGACCACTGCAAGGGCTAGCTATGAGCGCCGACGAGCCCCTGCAGTGGGCGGAGATTTATCAAACTGGTGTACAATTAGATTCCACCTTTCATTTTCCAAAGGAGCTGCTATGCCTGCTATGGGCAACTAAGCCAGTTCTACTTTACAATAGTTTGATACATTTCCCCCAAAGTTTTGGTGGTGCAACCTGACCTTTTGGAGGACCTGTGGGGGGTTACACAGTCCTCAAGGCACCTGTGGGTGCAACTGTTGAGAAAGTGTTTAGTCTTGTTTTACAGTTTAAAAGAAACGGTTTACGCTGTGTATAACCGCCAATCTTGTTGCCCCTCTCCAAGAGGGTGTTAGACCCGCATTACTACTATGCAGGAAAATTGAGCATCGCTGTGCAAGAAAGGATCAGTGCCAACATGATCAGCAATTGATGGCTTATCCCACCGATATGCCATCACTTGCATCAATATAGTATGATTTCCATTATACTGTTTTTAGTTAACGCTCCACTTTTGTCTCTAGAGATAATATTCTTTATCTACAATCTTTCTATTTGACTTATTTCCGTGCGAGAGTATTTGTGTCTGTGCTCCACAGTGACAGAATGAACGTGGCTACGCTGGTGACAGACATACATTAAGTGTTTGCAATCTTATAGTTCTACAAGACTGAACTGAGAAATGCCCAACAAGCATAAAATTAATTAATTCATTCATCATCAAGGCATGTAGAAGGAGGTTATGTCATTTACTAAGGAAGCAATCTGTAATTTTTCATTTTTCGGCAAGTGAATCCAAATACAGTAAACTAGATGAATGTGACAAAGAGTCACACATAACACTTCCTTTATGTATACAAATATGCCTAGAGGTGGAGATGAGCAACAGTCTTGAAATTCACTTCATGTAGAATTTGTTAAATTTTTCAAATAATCAGACTTTTTTTTATCTTGTTTCAATTTTTTTTCTACAAATTTTTGCTCTTTCTTGCCACTATTTTATGTTATTTAACGGAATGACAGCAAAATCAAATAATGTCAGAGTGACCCTGACATATATAGTTTGGGTTAACGCATAGTTGATGATTTTAACAAACAGCGTGTTTAAAAACACACTGCACCATTGCCTGTGTTATGCTTTTTCATATTAAAAGCCTTCCAACTATTGTCCCTTATAAGGGGCAGATGGTGTTTAAACATACACAATGTTATGACAAAAACACAGGGGATTGTTGAGGCCAAGCGTCCAAAACTTGTCCCTTAATGGGGGCAGATCACTAATCCTGTTTATACACACACATGTTAATGTCATGAGAAACAGTGACTTATTTTGCACATGTCCAAAAATTATGCCTTAGTGAGGGCAGAATGCCTGCCCATATTTATACATAGACAAGTGTTAATTGTCAGAAGAAACAGTGGCTTGTTCTGAAGTTTAAAAAGTCTTATTTAAGAGCAGCAGCAGTACAGTGTGGATGTGGAAAGTGTAAGGGGTATAAGGTAATAGTAGCAACAATAGTAGTGCGAGCAGTAGCAGCACAGCATGGAACAGACAAGCACTAAGTAGTTGCATGTGCAGCTGTGTTGGGGTAGTAGTAGTAGTAGTAGTAGTAGTAGTAGAGATTGTGTAATCATAGTGGTAGTAGGGGTAATAGAAGTGGCAGTAGGGGGATTAGCAGCAGTGGTAGTAGCTGCAGTGGTTATGGCAGCAGCAACCATATGGTACAGATAATGATGGTAGGCAGGCAGACACTGGCAGTGGCATTATGGGGCACAGTTAGCAATAGCAGACCTATTTATTGGCCTTAGTCGTAGGTGTGTGAAACCCCTTATGGATCCATGCCTAATTCATTTTGACAAAAGTGATGTTTTGTACACTGGACAACTTTGTCCATTTTGGTCGTGATGACGCCACCTGCTGAACTGAAAACCCTTTCTGATATGACACTGGAGTTTGGAAAAGACAGTACAGCGAGAGCAAATTGGGCCAGTTTTTGCCCCTGTTACAATCTGCCAGTCTAGAAATCCATAGGGTCCAGAAATACGGTAATAGCACTGAACCGGAGGTATGTTTCTGCTTGCTGATTTGCGTTAACCTGGTGTGGTACATGAAAATCGACTCCATCATATTCATGAAACTGAACTGGCTTCTGCAGCTTTTGTTGCTTGTGGTAGCACATATGGGGAAGGGGCAGACTCGGCAGGGGCAAGAGAGGGGCCTCCTGGCCAGACATGTAGTACGCAGGCACCAGCTCGTCGAAAGCTGTGGGAAACTGTGTACACAATGTATCTATCTGTCATGGATGATGTTGCAGATAACTGGAACTTATAAATAAACATCTGACTGGCTTGATCCCAAACTAAGGAGCATATGAGTGAGCCCTATAAAACTCTAAGAGCACTCCCTGACTGCTATGCCCATGCAAGGGTCTCAATGGTAGACGATTGCATGCCCACGTACCTAAGACTGTGTGACACCTGAAAACCCTATAATAGTGAGGGGACACGACCACCGGCTCCCTGCACTTAATACGGATGGAGTCAGGGTCACCTAGAATCAAGCCAGCAAGGAAACACAAATAAAGGAAAGGACTTATCTAAGCAAACAGCAGCAGCAGCCTCCAGCAGTGAACATCTCATCCAGGAAGTAGTATAAACCGCAAAGTGAGGCAGTATGGGAGGGAATATAAAGGGAGACAATTAGTCTAAATAGGTGACACCTGGGAGAAGGAAAGGAGATGATAAAGTGAAACCAAAACAAAGAACGTCATGCAAGAGGTAGAGAAGAACATCTGCCAGACCTTCTCACAGAACTGGCGGTGACAGTACCCTTCCCTCTACAGGTGGACTCCGGACACTCAGAGCCCATCTTCTCAGGATGAGACCTATGGAAATCCCTGATGAGACGAGTGGCCTTAATGTCCGCCACTGGGACCCACATCCTCTCCTCAGGACCATAACCCTCCCAATAAACGAGGTACTGGAGAGAACCGCGGATAATGCAAGAATCCACAATCCTAGAGACCTGAAATTCAAGATTACCATCAACAACAATTGGAGGAGGAGGTAAAGAGGAGGGTACAGTGGGTTGGACATAAGGTTTTAATAGGGACCTGTTAAAAACATTATGGATCTTCCAAGTCTGAGGAAGATCAAGACGGAGGGCAACGGGATTGATGACGGACAAGATCTTGTAAGGCCCAATAAACTTAGGACCCAACTTCCAGGAGGGAACCTTCAGTTTGATATTCTTTGTAGACAACCACACCAGATCACCCACATTCAGGTCCGGACCAGGCACACGTCTCTTATCCGCCACACACTTATATCTCTCACTCATCCTCTTCAGATTACCCTGAATCTTTTGCCAAATAAATGACAAAGACGAGGAAAATCTCTCCTCATCAGGTAAACCAGAAGACCCCACTCCAGAGAATGTCCCAAACTGCAGATAAAACCCATACGCACCAAAAAATGGTGACTTATCAGAGGACTCCTGGCGACAGTTATTTAAAGCAAACTCAGCAAGGGACAAAAAAGAATACCAATCCTCCTGATTCTCCGCCACAAAACAGCGCAGATATGTCTCCAGATTCTGATTGACGCGTTCGGTCTGACCATTCGACTGCGGGTGAAAAGCAGAAGAGAACGACAACCGAATCCCCAAGCGAGAACAGAAGGCCTTTCAGAATCTGGAAACAAATTGCGTGCCCCTATCAGAAACGATGTCTGAAGGAATGCCATGCAGTTTAACGATGTGATCAACAAACGCGTGCGCCAACGTCTTAGAATTGGGTTACCCAGGAAACGGAATGAAATTCGCCATTTTGCTAAAACGGTCCACTACCACCAGGATCACAGTCTTCCCCGAGGAACGAAGCAGGTCCGTAATGAAGTCCATGGACAGATGCGTCCAAGGACGGGAAGGAATGGGTAACGGGAGGAGAGAACCCGATGGCCGTGAATGAGGGACCTTGGCACGAGCGCAGGTCTTGCAGGCTGCCAAAAAACCCTCAACCGTCTTACGAAGAGCCGGCCACCAGAATCTACGAGCAATGAGATCCACTGTGGCTCTACTCCCCGTGTGCCCAGCAAGGACAGTATCGTGGTGCTCCTTAAAAACCTTGTGTCGTAAAGCGAGAGGCACAAACAACCTTCCAGGAGGACAAAGATCAGGAGCCTCTGCCTGGGCTGCCTGAACCTCTGCCTCTAAATCAGGATAAAGAGCAGAGACGACCACCCCTTCAGCCAAAATGGGACCCGGGTCTTCAAAGATCCCCCCTCCCGGAAAACAACGTGTCAGGGCATCCGCCTTCACATTTTAAACCCCAGGACGGAACGTGACAACAAAGTTAAACCTAGAAAAGAACAAAGACCATCTGGCCTGTCTCGGGTTCAGACGCTTGGCTGATTCCAAGTAGGCCAGATTCTTATGGTCGGTAAACACGGTAATAGGGTGTCTGGCTCCCTCTAACCAATGGCGACATTCCTCAAAAGTTAATTTGATGGCCAACAACTCCCTATCTCCCACATTGTAATTTCTCACTGCAGAGGAGAGTTTCCTTGAGAAAAAGGCACACGGTCGCCATTTGGCAGGAGCGGGGCCCTGAGATAAGACTGCACCCACACCCACCTCAGAAGCGTCCACCTCAACAATAAAAGGTAGAGAGACATCAGGTTGTACCAAAATGGGAGCGGAAGCAAAACTCTCTTTGATACTAGAAAAGGCTTTATGCGCATCTACCGACCATGAGGAAAAATCTACCCCCTTTTTAGTCATATCAGTGAGTGGCTTAACAACAGAGGAATAATTCAAAATGAACTTTCTGTAATAATTGGCAAAACCCAAAAACCGCATCAGTGCCTTCTGATTCTCAGGAAGCTCCCAATCAAGCACAGCGCGGACCTTCTCAGGGTCCATCCGAAAACCAGAAGCGGAGAGAAGAAAACCAAGAAATTGAATCTCCGGAACCTCAAACACACATTTTTCCAGTCTAGCGTACAATTTATTCTCCCGCAGAATCAGCAAGACCTGACGCAGGTGGTCCCGATGAGTCTTGAAACCAGGAAAAAAAAATCTAAATGTCATCTAGATACACCATTACAAATTTCCCCATTAAATGATAAAAAATGCTGTTCACAAAATGTTGGAAGACGGCCGGAGCATTCATCAAACCAAAGGGCATAACCAAATTCTCGAAATGACCCTTAGGGGTATTGAAGGCCGTTTTCCATTGGTCCCCTTCCCTGACCCTGACTAGGTTGTATGCCCCTCTCAAATCAACTTAGAAAAAACTTTAGCCCCAACAATCTGGTTAAACAGATCCGGGATCAGAGGAAGCGGATATGGGTCACGAATTGTGATACGGTTCAGCTCCCTGAAATCTAAACAAGGTCTTAAAGAACCATCATCTTTTTTCTTAACAAAAAAAAACCCAGCGGCAACAGGTGACTTCGAGGGTCGGATGTGTCCCTTTCTCAGGCTGTCAGAGATATAAATACGCATTGCGACTCTTTCAGGTTGGGAGAGATTGTATAAATGTGATTTTGGCAGCTTGGCGCCTGGGATGAGATTAATAGGGCAGTTGTACTCCGGGTGAGGGGGCAACTCCTGGACACCACTCTCAGAAAACACATCCGAAAATTCTGAGAGAAAAGATGGTACAGTCTTGGTAGAAACCTCTGAAAGAGACGCCGTGAGGCAATTCTCTCTGCAAAACTCACTCCAACCATTTATTTGCCTTGCTTGCCAATCAATAATGGGGTTATGTTTAGTGAGCCAGGGTAGCCCCAACACTAGAGGAGTAGGTAAACCGCTTAGGACGAAACACAACATATCCTCAACATGAGCGTCACCCACAGTTAAACAGATATTGTGAACTATGCCCTTTAATGATCTTTGAGAAAGTGGAGCGGAAATGATAGCAAAAACAGGTATATCCTTTTCCAAAGTGTATACCTGGAAACCATGCGTTATTGCAAATTGATTATCAATGAGATTGACAGCTGCTCCACTATCTACAAAAATCTCACAAACAATGTTCTTGCTGTCTAGCGCCACCCTGGCAGGTAGGAAAAACGGGAATTACAAGTAAACAGCAAACCTTCAATTTCCGCATCAACCTTGCCAATAGTAGCCAATGGAAAGTTTTTAGAGGGTTTTTTTCTTTTTGTTTTTCTTTTATTACCCTCAGAAAACTCCATGAATCTCCTAGAGGGGCAAACATTAGCCAAATGATTTATACCCCCACAACAGAAACAAACCCTCCTCTGAGAGCTGAATCCTATACTATCAGAGGCAAGCAAACCCAGCTGCATGGCCTCCTCCTCAGAGGGGATTGAGAGAGACTGAGACCCCTGCGCACTGAATGAGACAGCCCCACTGTCCTTGGGCTGAATATGACAGGAAGGAGTAGTCTCCTCTCTCTCTCTAAGACGCCTGTCAATTCGAACAGCTAGTGACATGGCAGAGTCTAACGAGGCTGGTCTCTCATGAAAAGTAAATGCATCTTTCAATCTTACCGAAAGACCATGGCAAAATTGACTTTGGAGTGCAGCATCATTCCAACCAGTATCAGCTGCCCATCTCCGAAATTCAGAACAATATATATCTGCGGACTGTTTACCCTGGCATAAAAGATGCAGTTTAGATTCAGCCAGAGCAATACGATCCGGGTCATCATATATCTGCCCTAGGGCTACAAAAAATTCATCCACCGATCGGAGGAGCCGTGTTCCCACCAGCAGCGAAAAGGCCCAAGACTGAGCATTATCCCTGAGCAGCGAGATGATGATCCTCACCCTCTGCTCATCATCACCAGAGGAATGAGGAAGTAGGCGAAAATGGAGTTTGCAAGCCTCTCTAAAGCGAACAAAATTCTCACTACCCCCGGAGAACGTATTCGGAAGCAAGATCTTAGGCTCGGAACAAACTCCATGAACGCCAGCAGAACCGGTCACCTGAAACTGAGACATAGTTTTACGGAGATCTGCTACCTCCAGCGAAAGACCTTGCATGCGGTCAATCAAGGCTGAAACTGGATCCATGCTTAAGACGGTTAAGGCAGTTTATAATGTCACGGATGATGTTGCAGATAACTGGAACTTATAAATAAACATCTGACTGGCTTGATCCCAAACTAAGGAGCATATGGGTGAGCCCTATAAAACCCTAAGAGCTCTCCCTGACTGCTATGCCCATGCAAGTGTCTCAATGGTAGATGATTGCATGCCCACGTACCTAAGACTGTGTGACACAGAATCAAGCCAGCAAGGAAACACAAATAAAGGAAAGGACTTATCTGAGCAAACAGCAGCAGCAGCCTCCAGCAGTGAACATCTCATCCAGGAAGTAGTATAAACCGCAAAGTGAGGCAGTATGGGAGGGAATATAAAGGGAGACAATTAGTCTAAATAGGTGACACCTGGGAGAAGGAAAGGAGATGATAAAGTGAAACCAAAACAAAGAACGTCATGCAAGAGGTAGAGAAGAACGTCTGCCAGACCTTCTCACAGAACTGGCGGTGACACTATCACATCTGAGATGGCAGGTAACAGACATGCGGCGCAGAGGGGAGGGAAGAGGAGTACCCTTCCACTAGGAAGAGGGAGGAGTGATGACCCCTAGCTTGCCTGGCACTGGCACCTGGCTGCCCTGATGTCCCTAGACGGGCTTCTAACCCGTACGCCGATTATGTGCCTCGTCCCTGGCTTACCCTGAAATAATCACTAAGTAGTGAGTAGAGCAGTGGGAGCACTAGTCCTCACCACTGACACCTAGGGTAACAACAGGGAAAGGACAAACAACACAAACAATCCCTGAAGGGAGACAAAAACAACAGGAGTGAACCAGAGATCCAACAGCTCCAGTTCTAATGGCTCCACAGCAACAGTTGTCCACCTGAGCTCAGAATAGAAGATCTGGAAGGAAGGTCTATATCTGGCAACAAGGGAAGCAGAAAGGGAGAATATATAGTAGCTGGGAGTGGCTGACAGAGAACAGCTGAAAGGAAAAGCTACAGATTCCTAAATGAGACAAAAAGGATCGCAAACCTAAGTAGGAAAACCTGGACTGGGATCTATTCTCACCATTAGATCATGGAGTAATCTCTTGAGAAATCGAGCGCGTAGACACCCACTGTGACCTTCTGACCCCATGCCCAACAGGGTAAGCGATAGGTCTTGACACCCTTGTGACAGTAAATATCACATCTGAGATGGGAGGTAACAGACTTGCGGCACAGAGAGGAGGGAAGAGGAGTACCCTTTCACTAGGGAGAGGGAGGAGTGGTGACCCCTAGCTTGCCTGGCACTGGCACCTGCCTGCCCTGACGTCTCTAGACGAGCTGCTAACTCGTATGCTGATCATGTGCCTTGTCCCTGCTTACCCTGAAATAAACCTTAAGTAGTAAGTAGGCCGGCGGAAGCACTAGTCCTCATTAGTGTTGATCGAGCACCAAAGAGCTCGGGTGTTCAAGTGCTCGGGTCGAACACTTCAGGATGCTCGGGTGCTCTACCGAGCACCCGAGCACAATAGAAGTCAATGAGAGAACCAAAGCATTAACCCAGGCACCCCCTGCTCTGAAGAGGAGAGGGTGTCTGGTTCATAAGAAAAGGTCAGAAATTGATGGAAACACCACTGAAATGGTTCGGGAACAGCATGGAGAGGATGTCTGTATGCATCTTGGACTCCCAGGTCGCTGCTGGGAACGATGTTGTCCGAGTAGTACGCCACTTTTTCAGACTGACAATAATATGCACAAAACCGAAGATAAAATCGATTTTAGAGCAAAAGTTGTTAGGAAACATTCTTTCCTCTATATTTACTTGTATATAAAGTGCTGCCAAGAATTACAAGGAAGAGACACTCCGATACAACCTGTATATCACTTAATGGAGGGCCTCATTCACAATGTGGTACAATTGTTCATGTAGTGGGACTCCTACACTCATAAAGCCTATGCACTAAGTGAAAGGGCTTCCAAAAATTACAAGGAACCAATACACCCTTTATTACACATAAAGGAGGGCATCATACACCCTTGAAAAATTATGATTGATGGCCTGCTGGTGAGCCTCAAAAACATTAGGAGCAAGGGCCTGCTGGTGACCCTCTAAAACATTACGGGCGAGGGCCTGCTGCTGAGCTGACCATCTAAAACATTAGGGGTGAGTGCCTGCTGCAGAGCTGACCATTGAAAAAATTATGGGCCAGTGCCTGCTGCTTAGCTAACCATTAAAAAAATTATGGGCGAGGGCCTGCTGGTAAGCTGACCCTCAAAAACATTATACGCAAGGGCCTGCAGGTGAGCTGACCCTCTAAAAGATTGTAGGTGAGGGCCTGCTGGTAAGCTGACCCTCTAAAACATTATATGCAAGGGCCTGCAGGTAAGCTGACCCTTTAAAAGATTGTAGGTGAGAGCCTGCTGGTGAGCTGACCCTGTAAAACATTATGGTTGATAGCATGCAGGTGAGCTGACCCTCTAAAAGATTGTAGGTGAGGACCTGCTGGTGAGCTGATCCTCTAAAACATTATATGCAAAGGCTTGCAAGTGAGCTGACCATGTAAAACATTATGGTTGATAGCCTGCTGGTGAGCTGACCCTCTAAAACATTACATGCGAGGGCCTGTAGGTAAGCTGGCCCTCTAAAAGATTGTAGGTGAGGGCCTGCTGGTGAGCTGACCCTCTAAAACATTATATGCGAGGGCCTGCAGGTGAGCTGACCCTTTAAAAGATTGTAGGTGAGGGCCTGCTGGTTAGCTGACCCTGTAAAACATTATGGTTGAGGGCCTGCTGGTGAGCTGACCCTCTAAAACATTATATGCGAGAGCCTGAAGGTGAGCTGACCCTCTAAAAAATTGTAGTTGAGGGTCTGCTGGTGAGATGACCCTTTAAAACATAATGGGCCAGGGCCTGCTGGTGAGCTGGCCCTCAAAAACATTATATGCGAGGGCCTGCAGGTGAGCTGACCATCTACCACATTAGGAGCGAGAGAAGACTTATAAGCATGTTGATATGATGGAAGAGGAGGAGGAGGACGAGAAAAGAAAGATTGAACAATATACCCTTTTTTGTTGTGGAAGGGGTTCATGGGAATACAGTGTATTCAGTACATTATACAAAAAAAATTTCAAGTGACTTTATGTTCAGCCGCTTTCCTCTGGTGGAGTAGAGAAGTCAGCGGCAATTCAAGTCTTTTTCATTTTTATAAGAATCAATCTGTCAGCATTTTCAGTTGACAGGCGGATCAGTTATTATGCCACCAGCAGCACTAAATACACGCTCTGACAAAACGCTGGTGGCAGGGCAGGCCAGCACCTCCAAGGTGTAGAGCGCCAGTTTGTGCCATGTGTCCAGCTTGTACACCTAGTAGTTGTAAGGCACAGAGGGATCATTGAGGACGCTGACACGGTCTGCTACGTACTCCTGCTACGTACTCCTTCACCATCTTCCAAATTCTTTCCCTCCTTGTGACACTAGGCCGCGCTTCAGAGTGAGGGTGCTGGCAGGGTGTCATGAAACTGTCCCAGGCTTTGGAGGATGAAGGAATGGCGTGGAAAATAGCTCCTCTGAATATCCGAGTGTGGGATCACTTGATGGGCAAGACTCTCCATGGTGGGAGAAAGGAGGATCAGGGTGAGGATTGTGTTGACCAGACTCTTAGCTACTGAGACTGGACTTGGTGGAAGACAGGGTGGTGCTTAACCAACTGGAAGCATTATCTGCTGCAATTCAACCGACCACCTGGTCGCACTGGTCTGACTTCGAGAGCGTTTTCCTGTGCCACCCTGCAAACTGGGACATGAAGCTAGGTATCGTGGATGATTGTTTTTTGTGCTCTGGCAGCAGGCACAGTTTCAACGCGCCCAGGGCCATGGCCTCTGCATGCACCATCAGCTACTTCCCTGTCCTTTACTGCTCGCCTTCTTCATATTAAATGTTATATATGCTTGAAAGTATGTCACACGTACAGTAGCGTAGGATTTGTAAGTGTATGCCCAAAAAAAAGGTATTTGGGATGTGGAAACGTCACACAGGAGATATAATGTACCGCAGATAATGTCACTGATGTCAGCAGCGGCTAATATAAAATTACAGGGAATGTCACAGGTATTTTGGATGTGGAAACGTTACACAGAAGATGTAATCCAGGCAATGTCACTGTCTGCAGCGGACACCGTCTACGGAAAAAGTACACTAGATGTCACAGATATTTTTGGGATGTGCACACGTTACACAGGAGATGTAGTACATCTAATGTCACTGTCCACAGCGGACACCGTCTACTGAAAAAGTACACTGGATGTCACAGATATTTTTGGGATGCGCACACGTTACACAGGAGATGTAGCGCAGATAATGTCGCTATCTGCAGCGGCCTAACTATTGCTGATGTCAGCAGCAGCTAATATAAAATTACAGGGAATGTCACAGGTATTTTGGATGTGGAAACGGTACACAGGAGATGTACCCCAGGTAATGTCACTGATGTAAGCAGCGGCTAATATAAAATTACAGGAAATGTCACAGGTATTTTGGATGTGGAAATGTTACACAAGAGAAATACCGCAGATAATGTCGCTGATGTCAGCAGCGTATAATATAAAAGTACAGGAAATGTCACAGGTATTTTGGATGTGGAAAAGTTTCACAGGAGATGTACCCCAGGTAATGTCCGCAGCGGACACCGTCTACGGAAAAAGTACACTGGATGTCACTGATATTTTTTGGATGTGCACACGTTACACAGGAGATGTAGCGCAGCTAATGTTACTGTCCGCAGCGGTCACCGTCTACGGAAAAAGTACACTGGATGTCACAGATATTTTTGGGATGTGCACACGTTACACAGGAGAAATACTGCAGATAATGTCACTGATGTCAGCAGCGGCTAATATAAAATACAGGGAATGTCACAGGTATTTTGGATGTGGAAATGTTACACAGGAGATGTATCCCAGGTAATGTCACTGTCCGCAGCGGACACTGTCTATGGAAAAAGTACACTGGATGTCACAGGTATTTTTGGGATGCGGACACGTTACACAGGAGATGTAGTGCAGCTAATGTCACTGTCCGCAGCGGACACCGTCTATGGAAAAAGTACACTGGATGTCGCTGATATTTTTTGGATGCGCAAACGTTACACAGGAGATGTAGCGCATCTAATGTCGCTGTCTGGAGAGGCCTAACTATTGCACGCTATATAGCGCAGGATGCGCTAAAAAAAGATATTGCTGACACACACAACAGTTCTTAAAAGGACTTTTAAGTCTGTAAATATTTCGAAATTTATCGCAGGTTGCGCTGAAAATAGATATTGCTGCTGTCACACACAACAACATTCCTTAAAAGGACTTTTGGGTCTCTGACAAGTTTTTCTACTGAAAAAATGAAAATTTCACTCCCTACACTATCTTTCCCTTCTTCAGCACAGCTCTCCCTGACTAACACTGAGCCGAACACGTGTCATCGGGATCTACAGTAGGTGAACCCGATTTTGTGTCAATCTCGCTCTCTTTCTCGGCGAGATTGAGCACCTACGAGCCCCATCGCGGGAGCCAGCGCCGAGCTGGCTTGCCGCGATGGAGACAGAGCCGTCATAGAAGCGACGGGAGATCCGACTTGGATTCCCGCCAATTCTACACGTGTGCGGCGTTTGTTATGAATCCTGAGGGGGAAGTCCCCGCCGGATTTTAAATAAAAATCCGGCCTGGGTCCCCCCCTCAGGAGCATACCGGGCCCTTAGGTCTGTTATGGGTTGTAAGGAGAGCCCCCCCTACGCCGAAAAAAATGGCGTAGGGGGTCCCCCTACAATCCATACCAGACCCGTATCCAAAGCACGCTACCCGGCCAGCCAGGAAGGGAGTGGGGACGAGCGAGCGCCCCCCCCCCTCCTGAGCCGTACCAGGCTGCATGCCCTCAACATGGGGGGGTTGGGTGCTCTGGGGCAGGGGGCACACTGCGGCCCCCCCACCTCAGAGCACCCTGTCCCCATGTTGATGAGGACAGGGCCCCTTCCCGACAACCCTGGCCGTTGGTTGTCGGGGTATGCGGGCGGGAGGCTTATCGGAATCTGGGAGCCCCCTTTAATAAGGGGGCCCCCAGATACCGGCCCCCCACCCTAAGTGAATGAGTATGGGGTACATCGTACCCCTACCCATTCACCTGCAAGAAAAGTGGTAAAAACACAAATAAACCACACAGTGTATTAAAATATTTTATTTTTCTGCTCCGGAGGCCGCCCCCTGTCTTCTTTATTAGCTCTTTTACCAGGGGGGGGGGCTCTTCTTCTTCCGCTATCCCGACGGGTCTTCTCCGCTATCCGGGGGGTCTTCTCAACTCTCCGGGGTTCTCCTTCTGTCTTCTCCGCTATCCGGGGGGTCTTCTCAACTCTCCGGGGTTCTCCTTCTGTCTTCTCCGCTATCCGGGGGGGTCTTCTCAACTCTCCGGGGTTCTCCTTCTGTCTTCTCCTTCTGTCTTGTTGACTCGGCACACCCCGGTTCTTCGTCTCGCGAGACTCGGCGCACCCCGGTTCTTCGTCTCGCGAGACGTCTCGCGAGACGAAGAACCGGGGTGCGC
The DNA here is from genome assembly GCF_905171765.1 of Bufo bufo. Classification (NCBI taxonomy): domain Eukaryota; kingdom Metazoa; phylum Chordata; class Amphibia; order Anura; family Bufonidae; genus Bufo; species Bufo bufo. The sequence continues at coordinate 541,989,485 of NC_053391.1, read as the reverse complement.
CGAGTCAACAAGACAGAAGGAGAAGACAGAAGGAGAACCCCGGAGAGTTGAGAAGACCCCCCCGGATAGCGGAGAAGACAGAAGGAGAACCCCGGAGAGTTGAGAAGACCCCCCGGATAGCGGAGAAGACCCGTCGGGATAGCGGAAGAAGAAGAGCCCCCCCTGGTAAAAGAGCTAATAAAGAAGACAGGGGGCGGCCTCCGGAGCAGAAAAATAAAATATTTTAATACACTGTGTGGTTTATTTGTGTTTTTACCACTTTTCTTGCAGGTGAATGGGTAGGGGTACGATGTACCCCATACTCATTCACTTAGGGTGGGGGGCCGGTATCTGGGGGCCCCCTTATTAAAGGGGGCTCCCAGATTCCGATAAGCCTCCCGCCCGCATACCCCGACAACCAACGGCCAGGGTTGTCGGGAAGGGGCCCTGTCCTCATCAACATGGGGACAGGGTGCTCTGAGGTGGGGGGGCCGCAGTGTGCCCCCTGCCCCAGAGCACCCAACCCCCCCATGTTGAGGGCATGCAGCCTGGTACGGCTCAGGAGGGGGGGGGGGGCGCTCGCTCGTCCCCACTCCCTTCCTGGCTGGCCGGGTAGCGTGCTTTGGATACGGGTCTGGTATGGATTGTAGGGGGACCCCCTACGCCATTTTTTTCGGCGTAGGGGGGGCTCTCCTTACAACCCATAACAGACCTAAGGGCCCGGTATGCTCCTGAGGGGGGGACCCAGGCCGGATTTTTATTTAAAATCCGGCGGGGACTTCCCCCTCAGGATTCATAACAAACGCCGCACACGTGTAGAATTGGCGGGAATCCAAGTCGGATCTCCCGTCGCTTCTATGACGCGCTTGCTGGGATGTGCTGTCACTATTCCAGTGAGTGCGAGATCTCGGCACCATGTTGCCGAGTATCAGCGCGACGCTGTCGTGCTAAAAGCACAATCTCACAAACACCTACTGTATATAGCACCCGATGACGCTTTCCGGCCAGCCAATCACTGTAATGCCAGTAACTGACATGGCTACAGTATTACAGTGAAAGGCAGTACTTACCTGCACGTTTATTGACTGTAAATTACTTTTGTGCACATTGATGACCTTTGAATCAGCTTCAGTAAAGTACTGGGAATTTGTTAAGAGAACTGGTCTCCTAATTGTGCGAACTTATCACCTATTTGCACCTTACTGTGCTGGCGTCACAAACACCAGGGACCCTGTCTCCACGCCACCTTAAAAACCACACCACCAAGGACAACTCAACCACCATCTGGCGGAAGTCCCTGGACAATAGAGTGTACCCCAAAGAACCTGGTGCTCTCCTTCCATTCACTGCACGCTGGCCCAGGGAGCTCTGCTAACCGAAAGTAAAACTGAAATTACCCCCATCGGCCCACCATAACTTACACATATTGTCCCTGCGGTCCGGTCGCTTCATATGTAGTGTTTCTGAAGCTTATACTTTTATAAGAGCGAGTTCACACCACCGCTAGTTATTTCCTTTGTTCTGCTCCATTAGAGGAGCAGAACCGAGAAAGTAACAGAAGTGCCAGATTTTTCACATGACTGAGACAAATGGCTGAACAGACCTCATTGACTACATTGGAGTCTGTTCACTTTCTGTTTAACAGTTTTTTTACTGGACCAAAAAGTCCTGCATGCAGGGCTTTTTTGTCCGGTCTTTTTGACAGAATCTGTGATGGAGGCTCGAATGGAGTCTCCATTGCAGATGTGAACAAGCCCTAATTCAAAACATCCCAAATATTCAAAAGTTGCTTCCAGTGAGAATAGCTTATAATTGTAATAAAACTGCTTGGAAACAGTCTAAATGCTTGGAAATAATCTGCAAAAACTGTTCAAACAACAAAAGCCATAACAATAATATATAGACATACAAGGAAATTGAGCAGCTATAAAGGAGGAAAATTTAAAGACTTGTGTTTTTTTTTCATTAGGAAGGATTTCCTCTATTAACATTTCATTTGGTCTAGCAAGTAGTTTCTTATCCAAGTTTGATGCATTGCCTATGTGTCCGTCCCATGTAATGATTATTATAATCCGATATATATTTACTGTCATGCTGATATTGTGTTTGATGATACTGATTTTCTGCAAGTGCTGTATGTTTCACGAAGCATGATAATATAGAATGTCGGCTCATTATATGCACATTTTGAAAGGATGTAATGCAAAATATAGTGTCTGTTACAGGAGAATCACTACAAATAGAAAAGAGAATGACAGAATGAATAATTTATATAAAAAGCAGCATTACTCATGCACATTAAAGTGCATCTGCAAATCCGTACAGAATTTATGTCCCCATAAAAAGGGACTATTAATGTAATGTGAAAAGTGTTAGTGTTGTTTTCAATAAAAAGGTAACAAGAGCATAAAAAGATTAAATCCGTTATCTGGGCAGTGGCTTGATCAGTAAATTACTTTCCAGTTAAAGATTAGAACACATACTCCTTGCATTCAAGGTGAATCAAAGGAAAACTATATCCAGGAGGAGCGGGGGATGCAAAGCCGGTAGCAGTGGAGCACACGACCACATGACATGCTCCAGGGCAAGAGCCAGGCTGTTAGCACAGCTGCCGGGGGTGAGTGCCAAGAAGCCAGATTAGGACGCCAGGAGCATATCTGTCAGGCCTCTGGATAAGCCCACCGTTGGCTGGATTTCCTTGGTACTCATCCGGCCCCTATATCTGGGAATATGTACAGAGAGAATAGTATGAAAACATTGGAGGCAACTAACATTTGATTAAAACATCTTATTCATTTTGCTAAATATGGCTTATTGGAGCAGTGTCCGTAAGATAGGTATAGACCTCGAGAACTGGAAAATTCTCATGCACAAGTATAAATGCATGAAGAATTCGAAGGAATGATTTGTAATATCAAGTTAAAGATAGAAAAATAAAAGAATAAATATGATCGAAAGTGAATCGCACATTGAAAGCCTATAAAAACATAAAGGGGTAAAGAAAATAAGCAACATCTCGCAGACGGTTTACGGTATGTTCACATGCAGCACATACACTGTGGATTTTTCGTGCATGTTGTGTAGACGGAGAATCCATAGCATATTACAGTAGCTGCAAAGTGGTTGAGATTTTCTAAAATATGTAAAAAATACATCAGTGCGGATTTGAAATTTGCCACGTGCCAATTAATATTGGAGATTTTCACAGCGGACTTCACCCTTTGCAATGCATGACGTGAAATCCCTGGCAATCCGCCTCAAAATCTTCAAGGGCTCATGCACACGGGTCTGCAATACACGGGCACCGGCCGTGTGCACCCCACATCACGGGTGCAGACCCATTCATGGGTTTTCTGTCCGTGCCTCCGCACCGCAAAAAGTAGTGCATGCACTACTTTTTTGTGGTGCGGACAGTCGGATGCAGATTGTGAACCCCATTCAAGTGAGGCTTCCGCCGGGCAGTTTGTTTGGTGACGTCACCGGCTCTGATGGGCGGGCTTTAGTGCTGCCCTAGCCGTTTTACTGGCTAGAGCAGCGCTAAAGCCCGCCCATCAGTGCCGGTGATGTCACCGGGGTTCCTGGCAGCCGGAAGAAGAGGCCTCAGCGCTCCTGCAAGGGATCTGGTACGTCACCGAGTCTAAGAAAAGTTCACTTCCAGCGAAGAATTTCCTATAAGAAAACGGGGCTTGAGAAACATGTGGAAAAGGTAGGACATGGATGTATGTTATACAGTATGTTTGTCTATCTTGTACTAATGTAACAAAGTCCTCAATCCCAGACAACCTCTTTAACTGAGTGAATGTGGCCATGTAAATTTGCAATATAGCAATAGCAAGCTATAAACCTAAAGTAAAAATTGTTAGATACAAGGAAATATGCTGAAAAAAGAGAGCATTTTGTAGTCCATATCTACTGGCCAATGTTTTGTGCTATAGCCCTTGTGTAGTCCCTGTACAATAAAGGCACAGGGCTTCCTGCTTGTATAAAAAAGCTTGGTACTACCGTATGTTGTGCAGTTTTTTTTGTAAAGTCACCCATTATTTCTACTCTCTGAATTCTGTTATCATTGGAGAAAATAAATAGCTGTTTCCGATCAGTTTCCAGCATAGGCAACAGAAGCTTTTTTCAATTATGTTATCACTGCGGGTGGTAGCACTTATAATGAAGGAAAGACAATAAAATCTATAACATTTACGCTCATACAAATTCCAGTTTTCGAACCCATATGAAGGCTCCACACAACGTGTCGATCGTTAGGGGAGACTGCTAATGTATTTTCTAATAGAAAACACTTCTACTGATTGTGAGATATAGCGTCAATGTATTTTATATAAAGTATGAAAACCTTTTCTAGGCAAGTAGGCTACAACTGTTTCTTAAGTAGTAGAAGCTGCTTTGCAAAATTAATGAGAAGCCAAGATCAATATAGTGAGGCCGATTTATCAATGTGTCACGGCTGTAAACTGGAGAAAGAGGGAGCTAAAAAATTGTCTCAGGTTCGTTGTCCTATATTTATCAAACAGCCTAGATTCTGATTAAAGTGTATATTGATAAATTATATCTATGGTATACACAGTATAACTGTCTGAGAGGCAAGTGTCCCACAGCAGGGACCGCTACCTATCAGGAGAATGAGGGTCCTGTGAGCTCTGTCGAACCTCCATGCTCTCATTTCTATGAAGGTTCAGAAGCAGATGATCACGCTGGCTTGGCTGCTACCATACTGGAAGTCCCATTTTTCCTGAAGTATTCAAGAGGTGAGACCTTACCTATTAGACATTTATGGAATCCTGCTTGTACTGTTAGAAGTGCAGCAGAAATGGCTTCCATACAAGATGGAACCACACTACCACATACTAATAAATGCAGCTTTCAATGCTCCGGCTTCACGACATTGAAGTAAATGGAGAAAACGGAGGCAAATCCTTAATGGAAATCTGTCTTTGTGATCCAGCCCTATTAACATCAGTACTATGTGAGTAGTGCTGCAGATAGGGAGCCCAGGTCAATATTTTTTTTTTTCACACTTGGTGTTGCCAACCTGAGTTTTTCTTTTTTTTCTGGACAACTTATCCATAAAAAAACGGAAAGCCACAATTTATTTTTTACAGACAATTTGGAAAACCATAAGGAATGATAAAGATGACATACAAATCTATAAAGATTACATATATCTATAGCTCAATCAATAAAAATATGATGAAATCCAGCTCTTAAACAACAGGAGACACTTTTATTAATGCGGTAAAAACTTTCCAATCCTGATAAGCAAGAGTACAGTCTACGCGTTTCGGACCGTCATATTTCAAACCATAATCAATAATCATGACATGATTAAGGACTGAAATATGAAGGTCCGAAACGCGTATACTGTACTCTTGCTGGTGACCGTGCTCACAACAGGTGCAACAGGTGATAGCTGCTAATTGTTCCTATTGATCTATAGCTCAATATACCAATATGAAATCATTACCAGCATTTACTGTGAGCCATACAATGCTCTGCACAAGTTCCACCAACCTCACAACCAAGGACCCATCAGATTTTTTTCATGGACAAGAATTTTTTTTACCAATTTTTAGGGACTGCCAAGGCGCACATAAAGGGGAGTACCTCCTGTGAGTGAGTTCAACAAATGGGGAACAGGGTGGCAGTGGGGAAAGAGTATGAGAATTAATCCAGTCTGGATTCCCTATCAGCAGTACTTCTCATGCAGTTAAGCAAATCCATTGTCACGTAGTGATGTGGGAGGGAACACCGCACTGACAACAGGAGGAAAGGGAAAAGGAACTAGGCCTTAAAAGCTAGGGAAAGGGAAACTGACACCTCCTATGGAAACCCTAATCCTAGCCCTGACTCCTATCCGTATGAACAGACCTTGAGGGTAGGAATGTTCATACACTGAAACCTAAGACCCTGGCAACCCTGAATTGCCCTGGAGTAGTGTCTGGGCTTAAGACGGCCTGTTCCTTCCAATATGCAAGAACCAGGATCTCCCTGAGGCCTACTAATAAAAGACAGAGGGGAAACAACAAAATATAAAAGGGAAGTAACACTTAACTTCTGAAGTAAATGGACGAGCAGGAACTCAGAAGAGGACCACACACCAGCACTTCCAATACCAAACTGAAGCTATCAACCGCATAGAATGATGGGTGAAGGCAGACTAAATAGAGGAGTTGGAATGACCACTAAGCGACACCTGAGACAAGAGGTGTGGTCATTACCGAAACAACACTGAAAACAAGTGAAACCAAAGAGGCTGTCAGATCACATCAGTCTATTAGATCTTCTGACACCTGTCACATTAGAGACCGTGACATCCATACTTATACAAATCACCATGATAGACCCCCTTTAAAACCATATATAGTGTAAAAATATTGCCTGGTGATGTAAGGCCCCTTTCACACGAGCGAGTATTCCGCGCGGATGCAATGCGTGAGTTGAACGCATTGCACCCGCACTAAACATGATCCATTCATTTCTATGGGGCTGTGCACACGAGCAGTGATTTTCACGCATCACTTGTGCGTTGTGTGAAAATCGCAGCATGTTCTATATTCTGCGTTTTTTTCACGCAACGCAGGCCCCATAGAAGTGAATGGGGTTGCATGAAAATTGCAACCATCCGCAAGTGCGGATGCGGTGCGATTTTCGTGCACGGTTGCTAGGTGACGATCGGGATGGGGACCCGATCATTATTATTTCCCCTTATAACATGGTTATAAGGGAAAATAATAGCATTCTGAATACAGAATGCTAAGTAAAATAGGGCTGGAGGGGTTAAAAAAATAAAAAATTTAATTTAACTCACCTTAATCCACTTGTTCGCGCAGCCGGCATCTCTTCTGTCTTTAACTGTGAGCAATAGGACCTTAACTGTGAGCAACACACGCCCAGCCAACTACGTTTCCAGGTAATTGATTGGGTCCCCACCCCCAGGAGAGGGGGGAATCGTGACGAGACGCTACACTTGAGAGAAATGCAATGGATCCGCCGTCTGGGGACGTTGGGCCCAGGAGGTCTAAACAAGGATTATAAATATGCTTAAAATGGCTCAGCTCCATGAATGTTTAACTCATATGCTTTTTCGTATTTCTCTCCAATAGGATCTTCACCCACAACGCATCCCTATGGGCCCACATAGAACGTCCACTATAGACTACCACTCACCAACCTCCATAGTTCAACTCATATATCACTACCTTTGGGTATAGTATGCCTATAGATGTAGTTATAGAATGAAAATGTATATGTCTGATATGCAAAAACCTGCGGCACCTCAGAGACTGCGCCTCACACTGACGGTCTTGCTGAAATCATGTATACTCATGTGAAGCCATATTCATATATCCCTACCATAGTGGACCTAGCCCCCCTATTTCGTCTGAGTACCAAAATGACAATAGGGAACCTCATGATATTGTCTGACATGCGCCACCCCCTCTTTCCCACTCGAGTGCCAGGAATCAAGATGGCGCCGCGGAGACAGGGTAGTACTGCGCATGCGCCAGGTCTTTACCAGCCTGAAGCCCGCTCGCTCCTCCCTCATGGGGGCCGGCCACATTACAGGGAACCTCACGATATTGCCTAAACATGCGCCACCCCCTCTTTCCCACTCAAGTGCCAGGAATCAAGATGGCGCCGCGGAGACAGGGTAATATAGCGCATGCGCCAGGTCCTTAACAGCCTGAAGCCCGCTCGCTCCTCCCTTACGGGGGCCGGCCACGTCACTTGGACCCACCCCCCATGTGCCGGCAACGGCCGGATATCCGACATGGCTTCTGGTTAAATACACCGCGGCGTGCACCGCAGTTACCGCACGCCGTGGATACACACAGACCGGCCATCCAGGTATGTAACCTTGTTCCTGAGTAAGTCAGTTTACAGGAACATAACACCTATGTTTTCTCACCATGTGCTACAACTAGATGACATGCACCACTGAGAGTTTTTGACGGTCCTCCCTCGTGCCACAGGTTCTTGCTCTCTTACATTGCATTGGATTGTATATGCTATCCTCCTCCCCAGGGTGTCCATAAGGGTGTAGTGTGAGACCACACAACCTGGGCGTTCTCCATGACTATGGACTCGCTGGTCACCCTGGTCAGCTTACACGGTACAACTATCATGTATTTAACCTGCCATTATTGCCGCTTTGTATGGTTCCCTTCACCCAAATTAGGCTCTTTGTATCCCCTGCTCTAATCATGTTCTATCTAAACCATGCTCTAATCATGTCGTCTTCAAATCATGCCTTATTCCCCATGAATTGTGATTTCTCATGAATTTTACTCTAATCATGTTAAGTTTTGATACCGATGCACTACAACTCCCATCCCCCTTTTTTTAATGAATTGATGTATGTGGGCTCCTCATGTATAGGTATAACCATGAAGGATAGTTGTCCGCAACGATGCCCACCCTGAAGTAGACTATTTAAATCAATGTAGAACCAACATGTGTCTAACATGCGTCCTTATTGATGTTGTTTTTGATGCTAGTATTCCACCGCTCTTCCTCGTATTCAATGTGAAACCTCACATCTGGGCCCCATGCATCCGTTGCTGCATAGAGGAGCCATCATTCACAGCGGTGTCTACCATCAAAACATGAATCATGCATGTAATTAATATGAAGTCAGTAGTCCCTTGGACGATATGAATTATGAATGATTTATTGAAACAATAGTTGAATCACGGATGAAATTCCCATCTATCAAGGAGCAGTAATTGAGATATATATATATATGTGTATATATATGAATTCCTATTGATGTGTATATGAATTTTTTCAATTTTTTTCCGTTTTTAATTGTATTGTTCTGTGTTTATTTTTGCATTTATAGCTTGACAAAGGGCACCGAATGGGCCCGAAACGTTGCAGACAGCAATAAATGTCATAAAATAATTTGAGAATGTACCACTGGTAAATAAAGGTTGAATAATAAGCCACTCGGGTCTTGTCGTCAGCACATTGTGTGAAGAAGTGCCATGCCAGGGAACTCCTTGAAGCTGCCTTTGGTGTGCTCGGTCCCTGGTGACGGTGGCCAGTAGCAGGCGAACTGTTTTGGCGACGGCTGCTCTGCTTTTGCACCCTGCTCCCGCTTTTGCTACGCTGTTGGCTCAGTCTCACCACTGCCTCTTCCTCCGAACTCTGAAAGTCAGTGGCACGACCTTCATTCCATGTGGAGTCTAGGACCTTATTGTCCCCTGCATCGTCTTCCACCCAGTCTTCCTCCCTGACCTCCTTTTCGGTCTGCACACTGCAGAAAGACGCAGCAGTTGGCCCCTGTGTTTCGCCATCATCAGAGACGTGCTGAGGTGGTATTCCCATGTCCTCATCAGGAAACATAAGTGGTTGTGCGTCAGTGCATTCTATGTCTTACACCCCTGGGGAAGGGCTAGGTGGATGCCCTTGGGAAACCCTGCCAGCAGAGTCTTCAAACAGCATAAGAGACTGGAAATAGTGGTAGGTTGTGGTGGCTCACTAGCAAGTATTTAAGGTATGGTGCTGCAAGCTCATATAGAGGGAATCACCCCACCCTCTCTTAAAGGCAAATGTAGTAATAGAGTAATGAGCGAGCACTCATACACTTGGCAACCAAGTTGACATGTGCAGAAAATATTTATTATATCCCCATAAAATACAAGTAATAAAATTTATAAGAACAATGTAGCAATAATATACAACATTACAATCACATATATTGTGGTAGATATGATCAACACTATATTCATATGACTCAATAGTGTCGATAAATTCAATAATATATATCACACCAAGAAACTTCAAGTATATGCTGTTATTTGGGAAAGAGGGGGTATTATCTTCTAGCGCTCTATCCCAATTTGGAAAACTGAATGTCACTGAAAATGTTGTAGGTGTATTCACTGGGAGCGCAACATGTTCATAAAGTGTCCACAGGAATCCTGATAATGTGAAAAGTCTCTTATAGCATATCCTTTTATGGTCGATATGAGCTTTGGATTGAAGAAAACTTTAAATCGATATTTGGCTTACCGTCTAGCGTCTGCTGTCTCCCTATTGCTTCAATGGAGCTTTAAATATTTGCCGGCTTATTCAGTCGCTCCATACAGCAAGCTAGTTTAAATTTCGCGGGAGTTCCAAAGATCGCGGGAGTTGCCTCTCTGTTCCGCAATTTCCTTTGGTGCAGCTTTCGACGATAAGAATAGTTAATCCTTTACTGCAGAGATTTTCTTCTGTATGGCCATACAGTATTATCGGAGGCTTTTCAATGCAGGTACATCACTTGTTTCACCATACGCGTTACGGGTAGATTCAGAACCACTGAGGAAGGGAGAGTGAATCTACCCGTAACGCGTATGGTGAAACAAGTGATGTACCTGCATTGAAAAGCCTCCGATAATACTGTATGGCCATACAGAAGAAAATCTCTACAGTAAAGGATTAACTATTCTTATCGTCGAAAGCTGCACCAAAGGAAATTGCGGAACAGAGAGGCAACTCCCGCGATCTTTGGAACTCCCGCAAAATTTAAACTAGCTTGCTGTATGGAGCGACTGAATAAGCCGGCAAATATTTAAAGCTCCATTGAAGCAATAGGGAGACAGCAGACGCTAGACGGTAAGCCAAATATCGATTTAAAGTTTTCTTCAATCCAAAGCTCATATCGACCATAAAAGGATATGCTATAAGAGACTTTTCACATTATCAGGATTCCTGTGGACACTTTATGAGCATAAGAGACTGCTGCATGACTTGAGGCTCAGACAGGTTCCCCGATATGCACGGGGGTGATGTGACAGACTGATGGGCATGGGTTTCAGGCACCAACTGTGTGCTTTCTGCAGAAGACTGGGTGGGAGATAATGTGAACGTGCTGGATCCACTGTCGGCCACCCAATTGACTAGCGCCTGTACTTGCTCAGGCCTTACCATCCTTAGAACGGCATTAGGCCCGACCAAATATCGCTTTAGATTCTGGCGGCTACTGGGACCTGAGGTAGTAGGTTCAGTAGGACGTGTAGCTGTGGCAGAATGGCCACGTCCTCTCCCTGCACCAGAGGCTCCACCAACACCACCAGCACGACCATGACCGCTTCCCTTATTAGATGTTTGCATCATAGTTAGCATTCACAAAGCAAAGTAAAATGTGGTTAAATCTGTTAAAAATAATTAACCGCCAATAAAAACCCTGATGTAGGGTATTGCACAAAATATATATTTTTTTAACTCTATATGACAGCGGTATTTGTGGCCTAAATTTCACAGTAACTTATGCACGTCTAATCCCAGATGTGCAGTATATCAGAGGGTTTTTTCACCCCAGTAAGCACAAAGCCGTATTTCTGGCCTAAATGTGACACTCACTTATGCACGTCTAATCCCAGATGTGCACTAGATGAAACAGATGTTTTTTTTTTCCACCCCAGTAAGCACAAAGCCGTATTTCTGGCCTAAATGTGACACTCACTTATGCATGTCTAATCCCAGATGTGCAGTATATCAGAGGGTTTTTTGACTCCAGTAAGCACAAAGCCGTATTTCTGGCCTAATGTGACACTCACTTATGCACGTCTAATCCCAGATGTGCAGTATATCAGAGGGTTTTTTCACCCCAGTAAGCACAAAGCCTTATTTCTGGCCTAAATGTGACACTCACTTATGCACGTCTAATCCCAGATGTGCAGTATTTCTGGCCTAAATGTGACACTCACTTATGCACGTCTAATCCCAGATGTGCACTATATGAAACAGATGTATTTTTTTCACCCCAGTAAGCACAAAGCCGTATTTCTGGCCTAATGTGACACTCACTTATGCACGTCTAATCCCAGATGTGCAGTATATCAGAGGGTTTTTTCACCCCAGTAAACACAAAGCCGTTTTTCTGGCCTAAATGTGACACTCACTTATGCATGTCTAATCCCAGATGTGCAGTATATCAGAGGGTTTTTTGACCCCAGTAAGCACAAAGCCGTATTTCTGGCCTAAATGTGACACTCACTTATGCACGTCTAATCCCAGATGTGCAGTATTTCTGGCCTAAATGTGACACTCACTTATGCATGTCTAATCCCAGATGTGCAGTATATCAGAGGGTTTTTTCACCCCAGTAAGCACAAAGCCGTATTTCTGGCCTAATGTGACACTCACTTATGCACGTCTAATCCCAGATGTGCAGTACATCAGAGGGTTTTTTCACCCCAGTAAGCACAAAGCCTTATTTCTAGCCTAAATGTGACACTCACTTATGCACGTCTAATCCCAGATGTGCAGTATTTCTGGCCTAAATGTGACACTCACTTATGCACGTCTAATCCCAGATGTGCAGTATATCAGAGGGTTTTTCCCCCCCAGTAAGCACAAAGCCGTATTTCTGGTCTAATGTGACACTCACTTATGCACGTCTAATCCCAGATGTGCAGTATATCAGAGGGTTTTTTCACCCCAGTAAGCACAAAGCCGTTTTTCTGGCCTAAATGTGACACTCACTTATGCACGTCTAATCCTAGATGTGCACTATATGAAACAGATGTTTTTTTTTTCACCCCAGTAAGCACAAAGCCGTATTTCTGGCCTAAATGTGACACTCACTTATGCACGTCTAATCCCAGATGTGCACTATATGAAACAGATGTATTTTTTTCACCCCAGTAAGCACAAAGCCGTATTTCTGGCCTAAATGTGACACTCACTTATGCACGTCTAATCCCAGATGTGAAGTATATCAGAGGGTTTTTTCACCCCAATAAGCACAAAGCTGTATTTCTGGCCTTAATATGACACTCACTTATGCACGTCTAATCCCAGATGTGCAGTATATCAGAGGGTTTTTTCACCCCAATAATCACAAAGCTGTATTTCTGGCCTTAATGTGACACTCACTTATGCACGTCTAATCCCAGATGTGCACTATATGAAACAGATGTTTTTTTTTCTACCCCAGTAAGCACAAAGCCGTATTTCTGGCCTAAATGTGACACTCACTTATGCACGTCTAATCCCAGATGTGCAGTATATCAGAGGGTTTTTTCCCCCCAGTAAGCACAAAGCCGTTTTTCTGGCCTAAATGTGACACTCACTTATGCGTGTCTAATCCCAGATGTGCACTATATGAAACAGATGTTTTTTTTCACCCCAGTAAGCAAAAAGCTGTATTTCTGGCCTAAATGTGACACTCACTTATGCACGTCTAATCCTAGATGTGCACTATATGAAAAAAGTTTTTTTTAACCCCAGTAAGCAAAAAGCTGTATTTCTGGACTTGCAGATATGCAGATATCCTGTGCTGGTGCACTATCGTTGCATAAAATGGCTGCCGATTATGCATTGATATTGACAAACTGAAGTAAAAAAAGTTAGTTTTCAGCAGTAGTTGGCTCAGGGCAGGCTTAAAAAAATTGTGCACTGCACCCATAAAACACATTTGCTGTAGATAGCTGAGTAAAAAAGCAGTTCTTCATAAGATTTCTCCCTGATCTCTCCCTCACAGCAGCTGCAGCCTCTCCCTACACTAGCAGAGTGACGGGGGCGGCGCTACGTGATTCCAGCTTAAATAGAGGCTGGGTCACATGTTGCAGTTGGCCAATCACAGCCATGCCAATAGTAGGCATGGCTGTGATGGCCTTTTGGGGCAAGTAGTATGACTCTTGTTGATTGGCTGCTGTGCAGCCTTTCAAAAAGCGAAAAGAAAGCGCCGAACACCGAACCCGAACCCGAAATTTTACGTAAATGTTCGGGTTCGGGTCCGGGTGCCGAAAAACCTAAAGTTCGGTACGAACCCGAACTGTAAAGTTCGGGTTCGCTCAACCCTAGTCATAACATTACATACACATCCAATGCATGTATATTTTATATATAGATTGAAGTCAGTTTTTTTCACGCAGCGCTGGAAAACGTCAACCCATTCCCATTTTCTTTTTTAAATTGTAACTTTTGCTTCAAAATAATATATGATTGAAATTAAACTCATCATGTACTCGCATTGTCAACACCCACGCTGTAATATTTACATTTTTTAATTAATTAATAATTTTACTTTAATATTAATTGCTTTAAAGATTCGCTAATTAGTAGGAAAAACTGTAATAAAGCAAAGATGTTTCTGTGTTTTACCTCTTGACTTTCTGACTGTTCTTCCCTCTTGCTGCGTTTGGATGCATTATTATAAGAAATAAATATCTGATTATTGCAAGCATTAGACATGTTTTGGTAAGGGAACCTGTGGTTATCAACATCATAAAACATGATACAGATCATAGAGTAAACTTACGTTTCCTCGCTTAGCCTGATCGGAATTGATCCTGGTACACAGCTCAAAGAATTTAAGACATAAGATTACATTAACCTTTTGTACATACTTATATGTGACTGGCCTTACTGCATGAGATCTGGTCATTTAACCTCTTAATTTTCCAGCTCTACAGCATGTCTGTACTGTCTAGTATGGTGATGACTGCACCCAGAGGAGGAGGTTGCTTTATGTTGACCTTTAGATCATATACTTCTATACACTGATCAGCCATAACGATAAAACCACTGACAAGTGAAGTGAGTAACATTCAGCTGTTATCGGATTGAATATATTAGGCAGCAAGTGAACAATCAATTCTTGAAACTGATGTTTTGTCAGCAGGAACAATGGACAAATGACGAGGGCCAAATTGTGCCAGCTAGGCGGTTGGGTGAGAGCATTTCCAAAATGTCTTGTGAGGTGTTCCTATGATGTAGTGGTTACTTTTTACCACCTAAAGGAGGCTAGGAAGGACAACCTATAGAGTTAAGTGAATTGATTTGGTTCTAAGCGAATTCAGCCAAATTTTACCAAAAATTCAGGTTGAAACCAAATAAGATTTAATTCAAATTTCACAAAATGATATCAGCTATTTTTCAGATCAGAAGAGGAAAGATCATATGACCCCAGGAGGTGTCTATGTTTACACGTCGATAGGCATTTTCTGCCAAGAAAAGAACATTTTTGCACTACTGTATGTTAAAAAAAAGTTCTAAAGCAGCGCAGCGGATTTTAAAGAGGCTGTGTGTTACCAACAGCAGCCATGAATTTACCCAAAGTCATATACTGTATGCATAGTTGAAAACTGTCCTGAATTTGGCTGCACTGTCCCTGATTTTCAGGTGTGCAGGAACGGACACAGGCAGCAAAGGGCCCCTGTGCAAAGAATGTGCCTGGGCCCCCCAAGCCAAATTCTCAACTGAACCTATTCCATCCTAACACTACATACAGCAATACAAGTATTTTCCGAAATACTACCTGTACCACAAGCCACACAAGAAAGGCAGTGGGAGATTAGGGAGGTTAACAAGTGGCTCAATAACTGGTGTAGGAAGTAGGGGTTTGGGTTCCTGGAGAACTGGGCCGATTTCTCTGTTGGCTACAGGGTCTATCGTAGAGATGGGCTGCACCTCAACGGGGAAGGGGTAGCTGTGTTGGGGGAGAAGATGGCTAGAAGGTTGGAGGAGTGTTTAAACTAGGGACTGGGGGGGGGAGGGTAATTACATTATAGGATGGGAAGATAGTGCAGATAGAGACCGGGGGCAAGGTAGTGGGACTGGGGGAGGAATGGAAGGAGAGACTAGAACAGCTCAGAAGGAAAAGTGTAGGGTAAAAAATATACATAAACCTCTTAAATGTACACTATGTACACTAATGCCAGAAGCCTGACTAATAAAACTGGTGAACTAGAATTAGTGATGTGTGAGGAGGACTATGGTATAGTGCAGGGGTGGCCAATCTGTGGCTCTTGAGCCGCATGCGGCTTTTTGCTTCTTCACGTGCGGCTCTAGCTGTGGAGCCAGGAAGAAGTCAGGCTGGCTCACTCTCCACCCCATGCTCAGATCTCTTTTGCAGCTCCAGCTCACTCTCCACTACGTCCTGATGCACACAATGTGAGAACGTAATACGTGGAGACACGCACTATGACCTGATGTTGTGCTCATCAGGTCACAGTGGAGAGAGTGTCAGACCTGCAGAGTAGCAGGTGCCAGAGCAGGAGCCCAGTGCCTGATCAGGAGAGGGAAGAGATTTTTTTAAATTGTAGAACTGAGCATGGGGGTCTGATCTAAGCATGGGAGGTTCTGATCTGAGCAATGGGGGTCTGATCTGAGCATGAGGGGTCTGATCTGTGCAATGGGGGTCTGATCTGAGCATGGGGGTCTGATCTAAGCATGGGAGGTTTTGTTCTGAGCATGCGGAGTTCCTGATCTGGGCAATGGGGGTCTGATCTGAGCATGGGGGGTCCTGATCTGTGCAATGGGGGTCTGATCTGAGCATGGGGCTTCAGATTTGAGCATGGACGGCAGATCTGAGCATGGGGGTCTTGTTTGATCATGAGTTGGTCAGGTCTGAGCATGGGGGGCGTCAGATCTGAGCATGGGGGAGATCTGAGTATGGGGGGAGATCTGAGCATTGGGGTGGGGGGGGTCTGACACTAGGAGTCTGATTTTGTGTTGTCTGATCTAAGCATTGGGTGTCTAATTTTGGGAGTTTGATTTGGAGGTCTGATGAGGTTTGGGGATCTTATTTTAGGTCAGATGAGGATTGGAGATCTAATTTAGGAGTCTGACCTGAGGTCTGATGAAAAATATTTTTTTTCTTTTTTTCTCTGCTAATGAAAAATAAGAAAAAAATATTTTTATTAGACCTTAGATCAGATGAAAAATAACAATTTTTCTCTTACTTTTCTTTGTTAAAACCTAGGTGCATCTTGTAGGGCGAAACATACGGTGACTCGTGTGTAAATATATAGCTTGTGCTCCTGTTAGTCATGTGTTTTTTTGGGCTCTTTGTGTCTGTAAGGTTAGCCCCCTCTGGTATAGTGGGAATAACTGAGAAATGGCAGGATGATAGCTATGACTGGGCGGTTAATGTACAGGGCTACAGTCTGTTTAGAAAGGATCGCAAAAACCGGAGAGGGGGAGGGGTTTGCCTTTATGTAAAGTCTTGTCTAAAGCCCACAGTCTGAGAAGATATAAGTGGAGTCACTGTGGGTAGAAATACATGGAGGAAAAAACAACAATAAATTACTAATAGGAGCTTACTATAAACCACCTAATATACCAGAGTCCACAGAAAATTTACTACTAAACGAGATAGACGAGGCGGAAGATCATAATGAGGTCATTATTATGGGGGACTTCAACTACCCAGATATAGAATCCGAAACTGAAACTTGTATATCTCATAAAGGAAACAGTTTCTTGGCAATAACCAAAGACAATTACCTTTCACAATTGGTTCAGGACCCGACTAAAGGGACAGCCATACTGGACTTAGTATTAACCTGACTAAACAACAGATGTGCAGGTCGGCGGACACCTGGAAAATAGTGACCATAAAGTAATAACCTTCCAATTATTATTCAAAAGAGTGTTTCTTCAGGGAGGAACAAAAATACCAAACTTCAAAAAAGCAAAATGTTGCCAACTAAGAGAGGCCATAGGCCTAACTAACTGGGACAAAGTCCTCAAAAATTAAAATACAGCCACAAAATGGGATATTTTTAAAAGCATCCTAAAATCTAATTGTAAGATGTACATACCGTATGGGAATAAAAGTTTAAGGAACAAGAAAAAAACTATGTGGATAAATAGAACTGTAAATAAAGCAATAAATGACAAAAATAAAGCATTTAAATCACTAAAACAGGGTAGCGAGGAAGCACTGAAAAACTATAAGGAACAAAATAGAATATGTAAATAACAAATAAAAGCAGCCAAACTAGAGACCGAGAGATTAATTGCCAAAGAGAGCAAAACTAACCCTAAAATCTTCTTCAATAATATACAGGGTAAAAACTAAAAATCTGAAAGTGTCGGCCCTCTACAGAGTAATGAGGGGGGAGTTGCAGAGAGCGATGAGAAGAAGGCAAAGCTATTAAATATTTTTTTCTCTACTGTATTCACTGAAGAAAATAAACTGTCAGATGAAATACAGAATGTAAAAGTTAATTCCCCATTAAAAGTGCCCTGTCTGACCCAGGAAGAAGTACAGTGGTGTCTTAAAAAGATTAAAATAAACAAATCGCCAGAACCGGATGGCATACATCCTAAGAGAATTAAGTAATGTTATAGCCAGACACAGGATTGGCGCATAGCAAATGTGGTGCCAATATTCAAAAAGGGTCCAAAAACAGAGCCTGGAAACTATAGGCCGGTAAGTTTAAAGGGCTTCTGTCAGCCTACTAAACTGTTGTTTTTTTTTTTGTTTATTAATAATCCCTACACTGCGAGCTCTGCATACATAAGTTAAATAATCATTTTGGTTCAGTAGAATTTGATAAAAAGCTATTTTTAAAATATGCAAATTACCTTGCTACCAGCAAGTAGGGCGGCTACTTGCTGGTAGCAGCCGCATCCTCCGATCCTAATGACGCCCCCTCCGCATTGTGATTGACAGGGCCAGGGAACGGAATCGTTCTCTGCTGGCCCTGCCTGTTAGCATTCAAAATCTGGCGCCTGCGCCGCGGCCGTACCTATCTTCAATCTGCGCAGGCGCTCTGAGAGGCGGCCGCTCGCTCCTCAATGCGCCTGCGCCGGGTGTATATGTGACGTCATCGGCGCAGGCGCATTGAGGATGGAGCGGCCGAGAGAGTGGCCGCCTCTCGGTGCGCCTGCGCAGATTGAAGATAGGTACGGCCGCGGCGCTAATAGGCAGGGCCAGCAGAGAATGATTCCGTTCCCTGGCCCTGTCAATCACAATGCGGAGGGGGCGTCATTAGGGTCGGAGGATGCGGCTGCTACCAGCAAGTAGCCGCCCTACTTGCTGGTAGCAAGGTAATTTGCATATTTTAAAAATAGCTTTTTATCAAATTCTACTGAACCAAAATGATTATTTAACTTATGTATGCAGAGCTCGCAGTGTAGGGATTATTAGTAAAAAAAAAAAAAAAAAACGGTTTAGTTGGCTGACAGAAGCCCTTTAACATCTCTTGTGGGTAAACTGTTTGAAGTAGGGTTGTCCCGATACCGATACTAGTATCGGTATCGGGACCGATTCCGAGTTTTCTCGGCGGTACTCAGCCGCCGATACCCCGCCCCGATACATAAATAGAATACTTTTTTTTTTTTTTTACATCAAGCGGGCTGGTGAGCGGTGCATAGAGGGGGCAGTGAACGGCAGCTGAGAAGGGGTGGAGAGAGCCGGCAACGATAATTATTGCTGGTATGTGACTGGGTATTACTTACTGCATGGGTGTCATGCGGCCCGCAATGAATATTTTTGCGGCCCGGCAAAGATGCAGCATCGGGAGAGAGGAGGGGCTGGAGTCCGTAACTAGGGGCGGGGCCCGGTGCAGTCACTGTACTCTTACACCGGGCCCCGCCGCTCACCAAAGTATTTATAAACGTGAATCCTTATCCTGTTATTAAGTTGAACTGACGCTGCCCTCTCCCATGTTCCCATGTTCCCCTGTATCCCCCTGTAAGCTTCAATAGCAGGCAGAGCAGACGGCAGCAGTAACGTCACTCACTGACGTAGAGCGCCTGCTCCGCCCACTTTATGAATGAAGCAGGCGGAGCAGACGCGCGACGTCAGTGAGTGACGTTACTGGTGCCGTCCGCTCTGCCTGCTATGGAAGCTTAAGTAAGTGCTGTGGGGATACAGGGGGATACAGGGGAACATGGGAGAGGGCAGCGTTAGTTCAACTTAATAACAGGATAAGGATTCACGTTTATAAATACTTCGGTGAGCGGCGGGGCCCGGTGTATTGGGGGACACTGTTATGAGGGGGATCTGTGGATGACATATAGCAGTGTCATCCACAGATCCTCCCCATAACAGTTCCATCCACAGATCCCCTATAACAGCACCATCCACAGATCCCCCACCAAATAACAATGCCATCCTCAGATCCCCCCACCCCATAACAATGCCATCCACAGATATCCCACCCCATAGCAGTACCATCCACAGATCCCCATAACAGTGCCATCCACAAATCCCCATAACAGTGCCATCCACAGATCCCCCATAACAGTGCCATCCACAGATCCCCCATAACAGTGCCATCCACAGATCCCCATAACAGTGCCATCCACAGATCCCCATAACAGTGCCATCCACAGATCCCCCATAACAGCACCATCCACAGATCCCCATAACAGCGCCATCCACAGATCCCCCATAACAGTGCCATCCACAGATCCCCCATAACAGTGCCATCCACAGATCCCCCATAACAGTGCCATCCACAGATCCCCCATAACAGTGCCATCCACAGATCCCCATAACAGTGCCATCCACAGATCCCCATAACAGTGCCATCCACAGATCCCCCATAACAGTGCCATCCACAGATCCCCCATAACAGTGCCATCCACAGATCCCCATAACAGTGCCATCCACAGATCCCCATAACAGTGCCATCCACAGATCCCCCATAACAGCACCATCCACAGATCCCCATAACAGCGCCATCCACAGATCCCCCATAACAGTGCCATCCACAGATCCCCCATAACAGTGCCATCCACAGATCCCCCATAATAGTGCCATCCACAGATCCCCCATAACAGTGCCATCCACAGATCCCCATAACAGTGCCATCCACAGATCCCCATAACAGTGCCATCCACAGATCCCCCATAACAGCACCATCCACAGATCCCCATAACAGTGCCATCCACAGGTCCCCCATAACAGTGCCATCCACAGATCCCCCATAACAGTGCCATCCACAGATCCCCCATAACAGTGCCATCCACAGATCCCCCATAACAGTGCCATCCACAGATCCCCCATAACAGCGCCATCCACAGATCCCCCATAACAGTGCCATCCACAGATCCCCCATAACAGTGCCATCCACAGGTCCCCCATAACAGTGCCATCCACAGGTCCCCCATAACAGTGCCATCCACAGATCCCCCACATGACAGTGCGTCATCCACAGATCCACAGATCCCCAAAACGGTCACATGACATTTAAAAAAAGTATCGGTATTCGGTATCGGTGACTACTTGAAAAAAAGTATCGGTACTTGTACTCGGTCCTAAAAAAGTGGTATCGGGACAACCCTAGTTTGAAGGTTTTCTAAGAGATGTTATCTTGGAGTACCTCAATGAAAATAAGCAAATAACACAATATCAGCATGGCTTCATGAGGGATCGGTCATGTCAAACTAATTTGATCAGTTTATATGAGGATTTAAGTTCTAGATCTGACAACAGCGAATCAATGGATGTCGTATATCTGGACTTCTCCAAACCATTTGACACTGTACCACATAAAAGGTTAGTATATAAAAAGAGAATGCTAGGACTGGGAGAAAACGTCTGTATGTGGGTAAGCAACTGGCTCAATGATAGAAAACAGAGGGTGGTTATTAACGGTACACACTCAGATTGGGTCACTGTCACTAGTGGAGTACCTCAGGGGTCAGTATTGGGCCCTATTCTCTTCAATATATTTATTAATGATCTTGTAGGAGGCTTGCACAGTAAAATATAAATTTTTGCAGATGACACTAAACTGTGTAAAGTAATTGACACGGAAGAGGACAGTATACTGCTACAGAGAGATCTGGATAGATTGGAGGCTTGGGCAGATAAGTGGCAGATGAGGTTTAACACTGACAAATGTAAGGTTATGCACATGGGAAGGAATAATGCAAGTCACCCGTACATACTAAATGGTAAAACACTCGGTAACACTGACATGGAAAAGGATCTAGGAATTTTAGTGAACAGCAAACTAAGCTGCAAAAAACAGTGTCAGGCAGCTGCTGCCAAGGACAATAAGATAATGGGTTGCATCAAAAGAGGCATAGATGCCCATGATGAGAACATAGTCCTACCACTTTACAAATCACTAGTCAGACCACACTGTGGCCTGACACTAACTCAGATGTGAAAGTAGCCTATTACAGCGCCACATACCTCTTACATCCAGTGATGTCTCCTTTGACAGACAGACATCCTCCCACCTTCTGAACACCCCATCCTGCCACACCCAATACTGTGCCCGCTGTGCTCCCCAACAGTGGTGTGCCTAGGGTGTTTGGCACCCGGGGCGGGTCCTTTCTCTGCCCCCCTATACTTGACCACATACCTCTTACATCCAGGGACATCTCCTGTCATGTAGACCTTCTCTTTCCTCTTCTCCTCCATTAGACCGCCATGACAAATTCTTTCAGCCGCATCTCGTCTCTACAGAGTTTGTAACACAGACACGTTAGATTTCTCAGTTTTTCCATCAACCTCCTCATCCTGGTGTCCCCACAGTGTCATTGTGCCCCCCAATGCCCCAGGTACTATACTGCTGAAAAAATTGTGACCCCAGTAGACATAATTGGAGTTATTTATCAAACTGGTGTAAAGTAGAACTGGATTTCCAAAAGAGCTGTCAAAATTGAAAGGTGGAATATGATTGGCTGCTATGGGCAACTAAGCCAGTTCTACTTTACACCAGCTTGATAAATTACCCCAAATGTCCCTATAGTGTCCACAGCAGCTGTAATATCCCCTAGAGTGCACCCAGTAATAATAACACCCTATATTGTGCTCCAGGCAATAATCCCTGTATAGTGTCCCCAGATATAATAGAATTGCCCCTACAGTGCCTCCCCAATAGCAACGCCCCCACGCTGCCCCATATAGTAATTTCCCCCACACTGCCCCCATACAGTAAATTGCCCCACACAGTAATTTCCACCACATTGTCCCATACAGTAATCTCCCCCACACTGCCCCATACAGTAATTTGTTCCACACAGTAATTTCCCGCACACAGTAATTTCCCCCACACTGACCCCCATAGTAATTTCCCCCACACTGCCCCCAACAGTAATTTTCCCCATGCAGTAATTTGCCCCACACAGTAATTTTTACCACACTGCCCCATACAGTAATCTCCCCCACACTGCCCCATACAGTAATTTCCCCCACACAGTAATTTCCCCCACACAGTAATTTCCCCAACACTTCCCCCATACAGTAATTTCCCCCACACAGTAGTTCCCCCCACACTGCCCCATACAATAATATCCCCCACACAGTAGTTCCCCCCACACTGCCCCCCACACTGTAGTTCCCCCCATACAGTAGTTCCCCCCACACAGTAGTTTCCCCCACACAGTAATTTCCCCCACACTGCCTCCACACAGTAATTTCCCCCACACTGCCCCCATACAGTAATCTCCCCCACACTGCCCCCATACAGTAGTTTCCCCCACACAGTAATTTCCCCCAAACTGCCCCCACACAGTAGTGTCCCCCACACTTTCCCCATACAGTAGTGTCCCCCACAGAGTAGTTTCCGCCACATTGCCATAAAGTAATTTGCTCCCCACATAGTAATCCCTCCCATAATTATTGCCCCCACATAGTAATCCCTCCCATAATAATTTGCCCCCACACAGTATCCCACCATATTTTCCCACCACATGTCCTCCTGTGTGCACCCCCCTCATGCCCCCCAAAGTTTCCACATAAAATGTAAAAAAATAATTTGCCCCCACACAGTAACCCACCATATTTTCCCCTCACATGTTCTCCTGTGTGCACCCCCCTCATGTCCTTCAAAGTTGGCACATAAAAGAAAAAAGAAAAAAAAGAAAAAGAAACCTAAAAGCTGAATACTCACCTGCGCTTGCTCGCAGAGTCCCGGCTCTGTGCTGCTGAGTCCCGACACAGGCACGCGCGATGACGTCATCGCGCGCGCCTGAACCGGGATTTCCCCACTGCATAGACCTCAGGCCTCAGGACACAGTGCCCAAAAAAATACCTGCGCACAGGAAATAGTGTCCCTGACACTAATAGTGTAAACATAATGTTCCCCAAAAATAATTGTGCTAAGCCCACGGTAATAATGCTCCCTAAAGTCCCAACAATAGAAATAATTATCTGCCAGAGTGCACATAGTAGTAATAGTGCCCCCAACAGTAATAATGTCCCCACTGTTCCCCAGAAGTGATAATGCTCCCAAAGTGCCCATACTAGTATTCATGTTCCTCATAGTCCCCCAATTGTATTGAAGCCCACCAGAATGCCCCTGGTAGTAATAATTCTCTTTATAACATGTGACAGTAGAAAAACACCCCCTCATAATGTGCGCCAGTACATAAAAATGCCTTGTTGTGTGGCAGTATAAAAAATACCTCCTTTTAGTGCGCCCAGTAGAGCCAATTCCCCCTATCGTGTGCCCAAAAAACCCTCTTAGTGCCCCCATTTGAGCTAAGGTCCCCATAGTGCCCTATAATTTGTGCCAGTATAAAATACTCCTATATAGTGCCCTCATAGTGCTCCTCCCCTCGTCCCCTTGGTGCCTGACATAATGTGCCAGTATAAAATGCCCCCCTTTCTCCATAGTCCCCCCCGAAAGTGTGCCAGTATATAATGCCCCCCAGTAGATGCCACCATTGTGCTCCTCGCCCCCACTTCTCCATAGTGCCCCCCATGTGTCCCAGTATATAATGCCCCCCAATAGATGCCCATAGTGCTCCTTTCCCATACATCTCCATAGTGCCCCATGTGTTTCAGTATATAATTTGCCCCAGTAGATGCCCCCATAGTGCTCCCCCTTCTCCATAGTGCCCCCCATGTTTGCCAGTATATAAGATAGGGCCCCCAGTAAATGCCCCTTAGTGCTCCTCTTCACCCCTCTCCATAGTGACCGCCCCATTTGTGAAATATAATGCCCTCTAGTAGATGCCCATAGTGCTTCTCTCCCCCACATCTCAATAATGCCCCGCATGTGTTCCAGGATATAATTCCCGCCAGTAAATGCCCCATAGTGTCTCCCCTTCTCCAAAGTGCCCCCCTGTGTGACAGTATATAATGCCCCCAGTAGATGCCCATAGTACTCCTGTCCTCCACATCTCAATAATGCCCCCCATGTGTTCCAGTATATAATTACCACCCAATTGACACCCCCTAGTGTCCCTACGTCTTCATAGTGCCCCCCACGGGTGCCAGTATATAAGATAGGGCCCCAAGTAGATGCCCCCATAGTGCTCCCCCCTTCTCCATAGTGTCCCCCATGTATGCCAGTATATAAGATAGGGCCCCCAGTAGATGCCCCCATAGTGCTCCTTCTCTTCTCCATTGTGCCCCCCATGTGTACCAGTATATAAGATAGAACCCCCAGTAGATGCCCCCATAGTGTTCCCCCTCTTCTCCATAGGGCCTTTCATGAGTGCCAGTATATAAGATAGGGCCCCCAGCATAGCGTAAATGAAAAGTCTACAGGCACCTGCCTCTGATAGGCTACAGACACTAGGCCTGCAGCCTATCAGAGGAACTGGGAAGGGAGACAGATCTCCCCTGCCCCGCCGCACCATTCATCTGTATTGCTGTCCTAAGGACGGCGATACAGATGAATATAGAGATGAAAATCTGTATTGCTGTCCTGAAGAAGGCGATACAGATAAATATAGAGATGACAGCTTCCACAATGGAAGCTCTCATCTCCCTCTGCCCTGCCGCAGAAGCTGTACATGGGTCCCCCTTCCGCACTGGGCCCCGCGGTGCACAGGTGGTGTGTCCGCTACAGTAGGTGTGTATGTTGTCTACCTGGGGAAGAGAAAGCACTAGGATGCACTAGGTGAGCAAGGCAAGCTAGCAGTAATATGATGCTCTTTGCAATATTTTGCTCTGAAATCTTGGGTTCTGGCAGTTATGTGAATGTTACTTTGACACATACTATCTACCTACATATTGTTGTTAACCAAGTACATCCCATTCGTAGCAATGGTATTTCCTTAGGGCAGTACCCTCTTTCAGCAGGATAGTATGCCCTGCCTCATGTCAAAAATTGCCCAGGAATGGTTTGAGGAATTTGACAAGGCGTTCAAGTAGTTGATTTAGCTCGAAATTCCCCAAATCTCGAACCGACCAAGCATTTTAGCTAGAAAAAAAAGATCCAATCCATGGAGACCCAACCTCACTACTTACTATTATAGAATCCTGACTACAACACAGGAATAATGTTATGGAGTAATGTAAATGTGCAGGAAGACTCAGTGGCATCACTGATGGGTCCAGCAGTCACAGCAGTCCTAGTGCCAACAGGGCACACAAGTACTTGTTTCATCTCCTTCATGATTTCCTTTGATGTCTGACATACAGAGTACTGTGAATCTGAGACTCTGGAGTGGAGGAGACATGGGAAGAAGATGTATGATGCACTGCACCCCTCACTGTCAGAAAGGATATCATTAACCCTTTTTATGCCCAAAGTAGCAGTGGGTAATTATATAGTCAAAGAAGGGGAACTATGGAGAAAAAAGCAGACAGATCGGTGTAAATGGTTACAGTGCTCTCTAAGCAGCAGATATCTATATGGAAGAGACTACTGAGCTGAACATGATATTATACTCCACCCTTACCAATACTTGGAGTCCTGGTGGTGTGTTGGGGTATAACTAATATGAGACCCATATCAGGACTTACAGCCCAAGTAGATTAAATTTGGATAGTCAGTCACTGGCTGACACCAGAGAGTAAGTCCATGCATAGAACTGAACATTATATTATGAAAGGCCTGTCCCTCTGTCAAACACCTTAAGAGTTAAATGCAGTGCAATCACTGGCTACTAGTGCTGCATCCATGTGCTGGGGGGCGGCGGGGGGGGGGGCTCAAACTGTACTTTTGCATGTGGGCCTGTGAAGCTTTAGTACGCCCCTGAGCAGACTGCTGCCAGAGGTGACAATCCATATAAAAGAATCAGACTGCTGTTTTAGGGGGCAAATGTAATTAAACTACCAAAATGCGCCCCTATAGGAAATGGCAGACCTATTTGTGTGTTTTTTTGTGTGATTGTATTGCCTTATAGCCTTGAAGCCCCCTTATTGAACCATCAGGATATACTTATTTTTATGACGAGTGTGCTATTATTAACATAGACTTAAGGATATTATAATAATCCTAGATATTTGGGCGAAAAATTGACTAGTCTAACAAAATCACTCCCAATAAAACCACTTGTCTCATCAAAAGCGGCAACCCTGTTAGTGACCTTCTATATTCTGAAAGAATGTTTCTAATGTCAAGAAGGGCATGAAAATAATCACCTGATACTGTATAAATGTAATAATCAATACCCCAGGCCTTCATTATTTCGAACTTGATACCCTTAGCTAATTGGTTTCGCTGGGTTCTTTTCTATTTCTGTGCTGGGAGTAAGTATTTTAAGACCACGAAAATATTGTTAATTATTGCTTTTCTATATCAATCGATATGACTCCTGATTCCTTGGAGCTCACTACCTGCATTCCATGTTCCAGAAAAAAGGGCTTAATGAAAAGCTGCTAGTGCATTAAAAAAGTTAAAAGAGGCTTGAAAGGTTTGGCAGAATGATTGATTTCAGGGCCGCCTGACACAATGAAATGAACCCAGATCAAAACATCAGCTTTTGAGGATTTCTATAAAGAATAGGCTGAGAAATGAGCACACCTGAGGGTGAAATATACAGTAAATAACCTATCCTCCCACCGGCCTGCAATTATCTATTTATTAAGTAAATGCACAGTTTTCTTAATAACATTCTTCTAGGTAATTGAGTCAGAATGGCCAAGAATGGAAGAAATATCTATTCGTTGCCCATTATGTCACCGCTGCCCACTGTGTAATGGGAAGAAAACAGTTTGAAGAAAATGTTCAGCCATGGTCATCTATATACAATACACTGCAGCTCTCAATTCACTGCTTTCTTTCTTAGTTTTTTTTTCTTTCTTTCTCTTCCTTCCTTCTTGTCTTCTTTCCCATATTGAATTCTTAATGTTATAATTAAAGGAGTTCTGCAGTTTTTTAAACTGATGATCTATCCTCTGGATAGATCATCAGCATCTGTTCAGCGGGGGTCCGACACCGGGAACCCCTGCCGATCAGCTGTTTGAGAAAGCAGCAGCGCTGGCATTAGCGACGCTGCTTTCTCGCTGTTTACCGCCGGCCCAGTGACGTCACGACTAGTATTAATGGCCTGGGCAGGGCTAAGCTCCATTCAAGTGAACAGAGCTTAGCCCCGCCCAGGCCATTGATACTAGTCGTGACATCACTGGGCCTGCGGTAAACAGCGAGAAAGCCGCGTCGCTAATGCCAGCGCTTCTGCCTTCTCAAACAGCTGACCGGCAGGGGTCCCCGGTGTCGGACCCCCGCTGAACAGATGCTGATGATCTATCCAGAGGATAGATCATCAGTTTAAAAAAACTGCAGAACCCCTTTAAGCAAATTAATGCTGAACCAAAGATATTAATGAGGCATAATGTGCTAATGTGCATTTTTGATAAAAAGACTCCTCTTTTCCATTCCGAAAACACTGACAAGCATATTTCATTTCAGTCCAGACAGCTGATCTCATGTAATTTCCTGAAAATGCTTATGTACCCTGAAAGCCTCTTGTAAACAAGGGTTAATATAAAGCAATATCTGTAAAGGCTTAGTGCTGTGTTGTCATTTTCAGGGATACTAATTTTTTTTTTTTGTTAAAGCATCAGGAACGAGACAAATAATGGGCTCTTGACTTCCCGATGGCTGCTATAGCAATTTGTTTAGTGTGAAAATGAAACATAGTTACTTATAGTGTTATAAATTATATTGATAAGTGACAGCTACCAGAAAGCTGGCGATATTAGTTTAATGTGATTGCCCTTGTAAATAAAATGTATATTGAAGTTGTCAGGGATGAGAATCCATTTTGTATAAATATGTCCTCCATCTTGTGTATATGTGGAAAATGACTGAGCCAGCTGTGAAGACATGGCAGTTTCTGTGTATAGATAGCTAGAAGGCCCTCGTTTTCTTATCAGAGTTTGACATACAAGAGAGAGTTATGTTTCTTCTGAGTTTTGGCATGTACTGCTGAAGAATGTCAACTTTGATATAAGATGCTGCAGAAACCTTTTAATTATTAGAATTCTGTCAGTATGGTGCAGAAGTATTGGCTTTTATGAATAACTAATCAAATCACTAGTTTCACTTTCCACCCCTTTGGTGGTGTGCCAGATTTGTCTGTGATTATCTGTAGTGTTAAAAAGATGTATACTTGTATGGAATAAATTAGAGAGAGAATCTGATTCAGCAGTGTGTCTGTGTCAGCTCTCTGAGCGCTCATAAAGAAAACTTCAATAGGGACCCCGACAATTATAGAGAAGGGGATTTTCCCCAACAAAGTCTATTGCGCTTGTTTTTATTTTTTTTGTATTTTATTCTGTACATATATTGGAATGGAAGATGGTTGAAAATGACTAGTATACTCTGAATGTGAATTCTATGGGATGTGGCTAAAGTATATATTTTCCTCTGCAAAATGCAATTACAGATGGAGCAGTTTCTAACTTAACTGATACCCAATCACAGTGTTGTATCACATTGAAAAAAACGCTGAAGAAGTCAAGTAAAAGTTTTTATAATTGTTTATTTAACATAAGTGTCAAGACAAGGATCTCTATATCGATATGGTAGTACGGTAATATTTTGGGGACATTGCATGAATAGCAATTGTATGGTAAACACTACGTTTTAATTATTCCATGCAAATACTAGAGTGATATGATAACATAAGAAGTTGGGTAACATAATAGAGTTTTCCGAGACTGGGAATGGTTATGTTATTAAGCAAAAAAAAAATATCCTGTTCAAAGCATTCCCAGTCCAACACCTAGTGCCCGCTGCACTGGAAGTTTGATGTGGCATCTAAATGGACATCACTTCTGCCAGCCAATCAATAACTTTTGAGCTATTAAGTGGCTGGCAGCGGTGATATGTATGTAGATGGCATGTCACACTTCTGGTCCAGAAGAAAGTGGTTGAGAAGGAAACCTGGGCAGTGGACTGGCAATGCTTTGAATAGGTGTTTTTTTTTTTTTTTATATTCTTACACCATGCCTGGCCTAATGGACATTAGTTCCCAGTCTCAGACCTCTTCTTTTAGTCTCATTCACAAGTAAGGGTTTTGGTCAGTGATTTCCATCAGTGATTGTGAGCCAAAACCAGGGGTGGATCCTCCACAGAGATCAGGTATGAGGGAAAGATCAGCACCTGTTCTGTGGTTGAAGCCACACCTGTTTTTGGCTCAAAATCACCAATGGACTGTGTGAATGAGGCATTACGTCAAACCCTTTGTTATATACCAGGGCTCTATTTAGACTTTTCCAAGGCTTTAGGCATTGTACTGTAACCTGACTTAGGGAAAATGAATGATACTACTGCATTAGCGGAGCACTGCTAAGCGGAGCATTTCTAATGACAACCATTAGAATTCTGAATACAGCTCTGGGATATAACACATGAAATGTAATGCAAAGTTAGTTTTCAAGTAGATATAAATTGTAAAAGGGTGTTCAATGGGAACATAAACTCCCCGACATCTTGCTTTATAATTAGAAAGTTCCTGCAAAAGTAGATTTTGATAATGCTATATAAATATTAGTGATGATCGAGCATGCTCAGCCAAACACCAGTACGGCTCGAGCATCTCGATGCTTGGCAAATGGAGGTATTCTGCGGAATACCGCATGTGCTCGAGCACAAAGCTCGAGTCTCCGCACCACATGTTGCTTGGCTGCTACGCAGCCAATAAATGTGCAGGTAAGTACTGCCCTCACTGTAATGCCATAACCATGTTGGCTGCTGGCATTACAGTGATTGGCACCCGATGACGCATGTTCAGCTCATTCTTAGTCAGTCAGGGAGAGCTGTGCTGAGGAAGGGACAAACAGTGTAGGGAGTGATTTAAGAATATTTTTACCACCAAAACTTTTCAGAGACCCAAAAGTCCTTTTAAGGACTATTGTGTGTGGAAGCAGCAATATCTTTTTTTAGAGCAAACTGTGCTAAATAGCTCAAACGTTACAGATCCAAAAGTCCTTCTAAGGACTATTGTGTGTGGCAACAATATCTATTTTTAGTGCATCCTGCGCTAAATAGCGTACAATAGTTAGGCCGCTGCAGACAGCGACATTAGCTGCGCCACATCTCCAGTGTAATGTGTGCACATCCAAAAAATATCTGTGACATCCAGTATCCTTTTTCGGTAGACAGTGTCCGCTGAGGACAGTAACATTAACTCTCGCCACATTTCTGGTGCAAAGTGTGTGCATCCAAAAAATATCTGTGACATACAGTGTACTTTTTCAATAGACGGTGTCTGCTTCTTACAGTGACATTACCTGCGCTACATCTCCAGTGTAAAGTGTGCGCATCCCAAAAATATCTGTGACATTCAGTGCCCTTTTTCAGTAGACGGTGTCCGCCCCAGACAGTGACATTAGCTGCGCCACATCTCTTGTGTAACGTGTGCGCATCTAAAAAATATCTGTGGCATACAATGTACATTTTTAATAGACGGTGTCCGCTTCTGACAGTGACATTAGCTGCGCCAAATCTCCTGTGTAAAGTGTGTGCATCCAAAAAATATCTGTAACATACAGTGTACTTTTTCAATAGACGGTGTCCGCTTCTGACAGTGACATTACCAGGGCCACATCTGCAGTGTTACGTGTGCGCTGAAAAAATTTATCTGTGACATACAGTGTACTTTTTTCGTAGACGCTGCGGACAGTGACAATACCGGTGTTACCTCTCCTGTAAAACGTTTACTCATCCCAAATACCTGTGACATTCCCTGTAATTTTTTATTAGCCACTGGTGACAGCATTGACATTATCTGCGGGATATCTCCTGTGTGACGTTTCCACATCCCAAATACCTTTTTAAATTTGTTTGCGCATACACTTCCAAATCCTACGATACTGTACGTGTGACAGACTTTCAAGCATATATAACATTTAATATGAAGAAGGCGAGCAGTAAGAGACAGGCAGTGGCTGTGATGTGGATGGTGATGTCCCAGTTTGCAGGGCGGTGCAGGACACCACTCTTGAAGTCAGACCAGTGCGACCAGGTGGTCGGTTGGATTGCAGCAGATAATGCTTAAGCACCACCCTGTCTTCCACCAAGTCCAGTCTCAGTAGCCAAGAGTCTGGTCAACAGAATCCTCAACCTGATCCTCCTTGCTCCCACCATGGAGAGTCTTGCCAAACAAGTGATCCCAAACTCGGATATTCCGAGGAGCTCTTTTCAGCGCCATTCCTTCATTTTGGCCTCTCGACAAGCCCGCTTGAAGAGGGACATGAGTAGGGTTGAGCGAACCCGAATTGTAAAGTTCGGGTTCTTACCAAACTTTAGGGTTTTTTGTACCTGGACCCGAACCCGAACATTTTCGTAAAAGTTTGTGTTCGAGTTCGGTGTTCAGCGATTTAATGGCGCTTGTTGAAAAGCTGCAGGGCAGCCAGTAATACTGCCCCCTACACTGCCCCACATTAAGTAATATGCCCCCCACACTCCCTCATTAAGTAATTTGACCCCCACACTGCCCCACGTTAAGTAATATGCCCCCACAATGCCCCACATTATGTAATTTGCCCCCACACTGCCTCACATTATGTAATTTGCCCCCACACTGCCTACATCATGTTGTTTGCCCCCCACACTGCCCTCAATTATGTAATTTGTCCCCTACTAAGAAATTTGCCCCCACTAAGTAATTTTGGACGTGATTGCGCGCCGAAGACACTGAACTTAACTGAACTCATGCTCGCACAGCCGGCAAGTACAGACTGTACAGCGACTCAAGTACGTGGGGGGGGTTGGGGAAACTACATAATGGAGGGCAGTCTGGGGGCAAAATTAAATTGTGTGGGGGCAAAATTACTTAGTAAGAGGCAAATTACATAATGGAGGGAAGTGTGGGGGACCTCGGGAGGTCACGGGTCTCGTGAGATTGCGCACCGAAGTGACTGAACTCATGCCCGCACAGCCGGCAAGTACAGGATCAGATCAGCTACACAAGTACAAGGGGGCGGGTGCTAGTGGTGTTGGGAACTTGGGTCCGGCAGGTGAAGACCCATCAGACTGGTGCCACCTCCACTGGCAGCCAGACTCCAGAGCGCCAGCGCCCCCCAGCCAGAGTGCGCTCTACGCGGTGGCCTACTCTGCTTATGGGTGGCGCCGGCCCTGTTAGCATGGCCGAAATGTGGAAATGTTTTGTCAGCACGCCACAACAACCAGCACCACCAGCTGATATGGAACGTCTTAGCAGGAGGCAGCATTTCACCAACATGGTGGAGCAGTATGTGTGCACACGCCTACACATACTGACTGATGGGTCTGCCCCCTTCAACTTCTGGGTCTCCAAATTGGGCACATGGCCTAAGCTTGCCCTTTACGTGTTGGAGGTACTGGCCTGCCCTGCAGCCAGTGTATTGTCTGAACATTTGTTTAGCACGGCAGGAGAGGGTTATCACAGACAAGCGCAGCCGCCTGTCCACAGCCAATGTGGACAAGCTCACGTTCATTAAAATGAATGAGGCAGGGATCCCACAGGACTTGTCCATACCTTGTGCAGAATAGACATTGTGACATAGCAAGGGGTTTTGTTTGGGAAGGCAGGTATTTTCCTTCCAACATAGGCGGCTGGGCTGATTTCCAGTCAGGTGAGATCAAATACAGGACCGGAGTTTTAAGTGCCGGTCCGGGTTTTGGCAGCACCTGGCTGTCCTTTAAATAGGCAGCTTGGCTCAGAATCTGAGTCTCTGTCTTGGGATCTGAAGCATGGTGCTGTGCTGGAAGGTTGAGAGCTGCATGAGGGCTGTATGCTGGGAAACAGGCCCCCTAAAGCCTACTGTGGACTGCCGGGGATAAAACGGCTAAGAAGGTGACATTTTTGTTCTATAGACTTTTCATTGTGTGAATTAAACACTGACATTTTGATTTACGAACTTGTTTGGCTTCTGTACTGCGTCCGCTTACTCTGCCTACCAGAGCAAATCCTCACAACATGTATATTGGCCTCACCCAGCTATTGTTGTTCTCCAGTGCACTTTCTCTTTGTTTTATTTTTTATATTTCCCAATGTTTTGGGGTCTACCCAAACTTAAACCAAAATATATATAAAAATAATAAAATAAAAACAAAACAAAAAAACTGTGTAGGCTACCTCCACCGCCGCTTCCACCTACACCGCCTCCTCAACCTCATACTCCATATGGACCTCCTCCTAGATCAAGATTATTATTTTTACATATTTTATGTTATTTTAAGTCATTTCCCTATCCACATGTTGCTGCCTTTTGCAGCCCTCTAGCCCTTTCCATGACTTTTTTAGAGCCATTTTAGTACCTCAAAGTTCGGGTCCCCATTGCCTTAAATGGGGTTCGAGGTCAAGTTCGGGTCCGGAACTCGAACTTTTTTGTGAAGTTTGGCCGAACCCGTTGAACCCGAACTTCCAGGTGTCCACTCAATTCTAAATGATAAAGTATTAAGGCACTCAGGTTTTTTTCAATTAAAGTATCTGCATCATCCATTTGCCCAGTGGTACATATAAATAACAGAATATTTCTGACTGGACGTTTTGGTCACGATAGACCTTCATCAGCGGTCACATTATATGGAATAGTATAAAAACAATTGTTTTAAGTGGGTCGTCGTTAGATAGCAGGACATGAAAGTAAGTATCAAAATTATAATAAAACAATAGAAAATCTACAAGCCAAAGAGCATAGTTCAATTGTATATTTAAGGCTACTTTCACACTAGCGTTCGGGTGTCCGCTTGTGAGCTCCGTTTGAAAGGTCTCACAAGCGGCCCCGAACGCATCCGTTCTGCCCTAATGCATTCTGAGTGGACTCGGATCCGCTCAGAATGCATCAGTCTGGCAGCGTTCAGCCTCCGCTCCGCTCAGCAAGCGGACACCTGAACGCTGCTTGCAGCATTCGGGTGTCCGCCTGGACGTGCAGAGGCAAGCTGATCCGTCCAGACTTACAATGTAAGTCAATGGGGACGGATCCGTTTGAAGATGACACAATATGGCTCAATCTTCAAACGGATCCGTCCCCCATTGACTTTCAATGTAAAGTCTGGATGGATCCGTTCAGGCTACTTTCACACTTACAATTTTTTTTAAACTATAATGCAGACGGATCCGTTCTGAACGGATCCGAACGTCTGCATTATAGGAGCGGATCCGTCTGTGCAGACACCAGACGGACCCGCTCTGAACGCAAGTGTGAAAGTAGCCTAAAGCAGTGAAAATAGTGTCCAGAGCCTGGTAAATTCATATACAGTACAGACCAAAAGTTTGGACACACCTTTTCATTCAAAGAGTTTTCTTTATTTTCATGACTATGAAAATTGTAGATTCACACTGAAGGCAAAATTTTACTCTGCTCAAAATAATAAAGGGAACACAAAAATAACACATCCTAGATCTGAATTAATTAAATATTCTTCTGAAATACTTTGTTCTTTACATAGTTGAATGTGCTGACAACAAAATCACAAAAATAAAAAAATGGAAATCAACTTTTTTTAACCCATGGAGGTCTGGATTAGGAGTCACACTCAAAATTAAAGTGGAAAAACACACTACAGGCTGATCCAACTTTGATGTAATGTCCTTAAAACAAGTCAAAATGAGGCTCAGTAGTGTGTGTGGCCTCCACGTGCCTGTATGACCTCCCTACAACGCCTGTGCATGCTCCTGATGAGGTGGCGGATGGTCTCCTGAGGGATCTCCTCCCAGACCTGGACTAAAGAATCTGCCAACTCCTGGACAGTCTGTGGTGCAACGTGACATTGGTGGATAGAGCGAGACATGATGTCCCAGATGTGCTCAATTGGATTCAGGTCTGGGGAACGGGCGGGCCAGTCCATAGCATCCATGCCTTCGTCTTGCAGGAACTTCTGACACACTCCAGCCACATGAGTTCTAGCATTGTCTTGCATTAGGAGGAACCCAGGGCCAACCACACCAGCATATGGTCTCACAAGGGGTCTGAGGATCTCATCTCGGTACCTAATGGCAGTCAGGCTACCTCTGGCGAGCACATGGAGGGCTGTGCGGCCCTCCAAAGAAATGCCACCCCACACCATTACTGACCCAATGCCAAACCGGTCATGCTGGAGGATGTTGCAGGCAGCAGAACGTTCTCCACGGCGTCTCAAGACTCTGTCACGTCTGTCACATGTGCTCAGTGTGAACCTGCTTTCATCTGTGAAGAGCACAGGGCGCCAGTGGCGAATTTGCCAAT
This sequence comes from Bufo bufo, assembly GCF_905171765.1. Lineage (NCBI taxonomy): Eukaryota > Metazoa > Chordata > Amphibia > Anura > Bufonidae > Bufo > Bufo bufo. The sequence continues at coordinate 541,953,472 of NC_053391.1, read as the reverse complement.
CTTGGTGTTCACTGGCAAATGCCAAACGTCCTGCACGGTGTTGGGCTGTAAGCACAACCCCCACCTGTGGATGTCGGGCCCTCATATCACCCTCATGGAGTCTGTTTCTGACCGTTTGAGCAGACACATGCACATTTGTGGCCTGTTGGAGGTCATTTTGCAGGGCTCTGGCAGTGCTCCTCCTGTTCCTCCTTGCACAAAGGCGGAGGTAGCGGTCCTGCTGCTGGGTTGTTGCCCTCCTACGGCCTCCTCCACGTCTCCTGATGTACTGGCCTGTCTCCTGGTAGCGCCTCCATGCTCTGGACACTACGCTGACAGACACAGCAAACCTTCTTGCCACAGCTCGCATTGATGTGCCATCCTGGATAAGCTGCACTACCTGAGCCACTTGTGTGGGTTGTAGACTCCGTCTCATGCTACCACTAGAGTGAAAGCACCGCCCGCATTCAAAAGTGACCAAAACATCAGCCAGGAAGCATAGGAACTGAGAAGCGGTCTGTGGTCACCACCTGCAGAACCACTCCTTTATTGGGGGTGTCTTGCTAATTGCCTATAATTTCCACCTGTTGTCTATCCCATTTGCACAACAGCATGTGAAATTGATTGTCACTCAGTGTTGCTTCCTAAGTGGACAGTTTGATTTCACAGAAGTGTGATTGACTTGGAGTTACATTGTGTTGTTTAAGTGTTCCCTTTATTTTTTTGAGCCGTGTAGATTCACATAGTCATGAAAATAAAGAAAACTCTTTGAATGAGAAGGTGTGTCCAAACTTTTGGTCTGTACTGTATGTAAAAATCATTGGATCCGTAAAACCTGATTATATACGCATTATGGCAAAAAACATGATTATTCAGAAAACATGATTATTCAAATATAAGAGCACTGCATAAAGCGAGGGAACTGGGGGTAGCAAGGAGTATGATATGTGATACATGAACATGATTATGTGGGAATCAATGTCAAGCATGATTATTCCAAACATGGTAATACCATCTGTGCCAAATATGAGAAAACACACTGAAAGTATCTCGAAACGCTGGTTCTACAAAGGATATAGTATGCATAGTTACATAGGCATTGGAGTCAGACATGAAGGAATGGCCACAAGAAGATATGTGATAAATTCCCATATTTGGTTGGAGTAGCATGGAGACGAAGCTCTATACAGTGTCTGTGGAAGAAAGAATAAATAAAGCCAGTTATCTATCTGTGACGTGGGTAAAGGCATTCCTGGGGTGCTGGATGCATTTAAATTGTATGTGCTTTCCAGTGGTTTCGGTCATGTGACCGGAAGTAACGCAGCGTGTGGAGCGCACATGTGCGTTCCATAGGTTGTCACATGGGCGGAGCCATAGATGGAAGGCGATGGCTGATATGTCCCAAGTCCAGCGTCATGTTTAGAATGTACAGCTGGATATCAGGGACTATTGAATATTATATGATCTATATAGGCCGGAGGCATTATATAACATGGAAACCTAATATGGGGGCATGAATAATCTATTAGAGGGGGGGAATACAGTGTAATATGGGAACATTTATAATGTATTATCAAAAATACAATAGGTCGATGATAAAAGGAGAAGGTTATTTGTAAAGGGGAATAAAATAATTATGGTGCTAGTCGTAGGGGGGATGGGTTGGCCTGGTGGGTATGGAGCATAATTGTTGGAAGGGTCTGTAGGATATAAAGTACAGACCAAAAGTTTGGACACACCTTCTCATTCAAAGAGATTTCTTTATTTTCATGACTATGAAGGCATCAAAACTATGAATTAACACATGTGGAATTATATACATAACAAACAAGTGTGAAACAACCGAAAATATGTCATATTCTAGGTTCTTCAAAGTAGCCACCTTTTGCTTTGATTACTGCTTTGGCATTCTCTTGATGAGCTTCAAGAGGTAGTCCCCTGAAATGGTCTTTCAATAGTCTTGAAGGAGTTCCCAGAGATGCTTAGCACTTGTTGGCCCTTTTGCCTTCACTCTGCGGTCCAGCTCACCACAAACCATCTCGATTGGGTTCAGGTCCAGTGACTGTGGAGGCCAGGTCATCTGGCGCAGCACCCCATTACTCTCCTTCATGGTCAAATAGCCCTTACTTTCAAAGTTTTCCCAATTTTTCGGCTGACTGACTGACCTTCATTTCTTAAAGTAATGCAGGTAAGTCGTTTTTCTTTATTTACTGTAGCTGCTTTTTTCTTGCCATAATACAAATTCTAACAGTCTATTCAGTAGGACTATCAGCTGTGTATCCACCTGACTTCTCCTCAACGCATGATGATCCCAACCCCATTTATAAGGCAATAAATCCCACTTATTAAACCTGACAGGGCACACCTATGAAGTGAAAACCATTTCAGGGGACTACCTCTTGAAGCTCATCAAGAGAATGCCAAGAGTGTGCAAAGCAGTAATCAAAGCAAAAGGTGGCTACTTTGAAGAACCTAGAATATGACATATTTTCAATTGCTTCACACTTGTTTGTTATGTATATAATTCCACATGTGTTAATTCATAGTTTTGATGCCTTCAGTGTGAATCTACAATTTTCATAGTCATGAAAATAAAGAAAACTCTTTGAATGAGAAGGTGTGTCCAAACTTTTGGTCTGTACTGTATATAAGGGATGAGTATCTTAAGATGGAATACAAGATATATGATGGTATAATATATATATGTTTGTGCTTTATATGCGTATTAAAGGAAAACATATTGGAAAGCTAAATACCCATGTTGGATACATGTCTACAAGTATAAGGGGTATATGCCTAATCATGAGGAGGCATATACCCGCTCAACTCTAGACATGAGGAGATCGTGTGCCCTGATTCCCAAACTCTTGAGCATCCACAGTCACAAGAAGATGACGGTGAGAAATGGCAAAAAGTGTTTCACGAGGTGGATGATAATGATGAGACACAGTTGCCGATAAGTCAACGGCAATTAGTGTCTCAAGAGGTTGAGGATGAGACACAGTTGTCAATAACTGAGGTTGTCGTTAGGTCAACAAGTCAGGAGGATAACCAGAGTGAGGAAGTGGAAGAGGAGGTGGTGGACGATCAAATCACTGACCCAAGGTGGCAAGCCGAGCGAGGACAGCAGTATAGAGGGGAAGGGATTCGCAGCACCACAACAGGCTGGAACAGGCAGTGGGTTGGCAAAAGGGAGAAGGCGGACCAGACCAAACAGGCCTGCAACTGTTCCCCAGAGCACACCCTTGCGGCAATCTCCCTTGCCAAGGGGTAGGTGTCTTGCAGTCTGGCGCTTTTTTGAAGAAAGTGCAGACGACAAAAGAATTGCAATTTGCAACCTGTGCCATACAAAAATGAGCAGGGGTGTGAACACTAGCAACCTTACCACCTCCAGCATGATCCACCACATGGCATCAAAGCACCGTAATAGGTGGGCCGAGCGCCTTGGTCCACAATCTGTGTATGCGGGTCACACCACTGCCTCCTCTTCCCCTGTGTTACGTGCTGGCCAATCCCCTATCGAAGGTGCAGGCCCGGATGCCTCCCGCCCAACACCTGGACCTTCGCAAGCTCCATCAGCGACCACCACCACTTCCGTGTCCCAGCGTAGCAAACAAATGTCCTTACCCCAGGCATTTGAATGCAAGCGCAAATACTCAGCCACCCACACACAGGCCATAGCAGTAAATGCGCAACTTTCCAAATTGCTGGCCCTGGAAATGTTGCTATTTAGGCTTGTGGACACTGAGGCCTTCTGCAGCCTGATGTCGGCGGCCATCCCTCGTTACGCAGTCCCCAGCCGCCACTATTTTAAATGGTGTGCCGTGCCCGCCTTACACCAGCATGTGTCCCATAACATCACCCGTGCCCTGACCAACGCAGTTACTGGGAATGTCCACTTAACGACTGACACATGGACAAGTGCTTTCGGCTAGGGGCACTACAATTCCCTGACGGCACACTGGGTGAACGTTGTGGAGGCCGGGAGTTAGTCATACCCTGGGATAGCACAGGTGCTACCGACGCTAAGGATTGCAGGCCCTAATTCCATCAGAGTTTCCGCCACCACCTACGTTAGTGGCTCCAACCCCCACTTCTCCTCCTCCGCCTTCTTCTCCACTTCCACCTTAGAATTATCCTCTTGCAGCACCAGTCAGCCATCAGTTGGTAGCTGGAAGCAGTGTAGCAATGCAGTGGGGAAGTGTCAACAGGCCGTGCTTAAGCTGATCTGCTTAGGTGAACATCAATATATGTGGGGGAAAAAATCAATATAATCTGGATATTACCCCAATTGCAAACACCAAAAACGGCCAGTCCGGATAGGAAATAATAAATATCTTTATTCATACATATTACATAAAACACAATTAAAATACGTTAGTGGTGCAACTACACATGAGGCAAATAAATTGCCACACAGGAGATAACAAACAGTATCAATGCCAAAATATGATACATACATAAATAGAGATATGGGGTCATCGCACAAGATATCATGAGATCACATCACATAAAGTGCCAAGTGCTAAACTGCGGATGGATAATGTTCCAAATCTCCAAAGTCTTTACATAATCACATGAATGTACATATAAATAAGACCGTACTTAAAAACAATTAAAACCAAGAAAATACCAGGGACTAATTGTCCCATATGTAACTGTCATAACCCAGAGCAGAAAGTAAGTACCCATTTTTCACAAGAATGGGGCAAAACTCAACCCCTCATTGAGTCCATGTGGGGTCACTGTATCCAGTGTAAATATCCAGCATACTTCTCGTTTTGCCAGAAGGCGCTTCCAATTGCCCCCCCTTTCATTAAAATGTACTCTGTCGATCCCTCTCACCTGCAATAGACGACCATCACTGTTATGGTATTGTCTTCAGCATGGAGATGTCTTGTTCTTCTTTTGCTGCCTGTATACCTAGCACATGTTCTAGTACTCTTCTTTTCATTTCTCGTGTCGTTAAGCCCACAAAAAGAAGACCACATGGGCAACTTGCCACATAGATACCTCTGGTGGTGTTACATGTGATACACTGTGTGATTGCGTACTGCTTGTCTCCTCCTGAGTTTGTGAAAACCGTAGTTCTGACCACATTGGGACACCCCACACAGTGGCCACACGGTCGGCAAACCCACTTGGGTCCCTTGGAGCCAAAGGCTCTTTCGGGTTTTATTCCCGCATAGTGACTCTTGGTCAGTAAGTCTTTCAAACTTTTGTTTTTCCTGAATGTGATTCTAGGTGTATTTGATAGATAGCACTGGAGAGTAGTGTCCATGTTAAGAACATTCCAATATTTCGCCAGGGCTATCCTAACGTCCTGATGTCCTTGGGAGAAGGTCGTGATAAACCTCACTAGGTTCATCTCCTCCCCTGTTGATCTGCTTAGGTGACAAACAGCACACTGCCGCAGAGCTGTGGCAGGGGATAAGAGACCAGACTGAGCTGTGGCTCTCGCCACTCAACCTAGAACCAGGCCTGGTTGTGTCTGAAAATGTCCGTAACTTGGTGGCGGCTTTGGAGCTCGGGAGCTCACCCCCCATCCCATGCCTAGCACACATCTTCAACTTAGTGGTTCAATTTGCCTGAGATACTGGTGAAGGTGCGCCACTTGTGTGCCCATTTCTATCAGTCATTAACAGCTTCCGCTGGTCTGTCAACGCTGCAGCAGCGATTACAATTGCAAGCTCACCGACTGTTGTGCGACGTGAGCACGCGCTGGAACTCGACATTCCACATGTTGGCCAGGCTTTGTGAGCAGCAGAGGGCAGTAGTGGAATATCAGCTGCAACATGGTCGTCGCCTTTCCAGTCCGCTTCCGCTCCTCACAAGCGAGGAGTGGGCAGGGATGTCTGACCTCTGTGAAGTTTTAAGAAACTTTGAGGAATCAACACAGATGGTGAGCGGCAATAACGCTATTATCAGCATCACCATCCCACTTCTGTGTCTACTCAAACACTGGCTGCTCACAATTAAAGCCGACGCTTTGCATGTGGAAGCGGTGGAAATGGGGGAAGACATTACACAAAGTGATAGCCAGATCACCCTCAGTTCGTCTTAGCGCAGATTGGATGATGACAGGGCCGGCCTTTGGGGTGTGCGGGCTGTGCAGCCGCACAGGGCGCCATAGCAACAGGGGCGCCGGGCGGCCGACAGTCCGCCGCAATAATTCTGTGCCCTGCTGTCACTCACTGCGGCGCCGGCAGCCGGGTGATCAGCTGAGCGCAGCGCTCCAGTCCCGAGCCTCCCCGAGCCGAGTCCCTCCTCTCCCTGCTCACTCCCTCCTCTATCTACACTACAGTGATGTGTGCCGTGCCCCCAGCCAGGCAGCGCAGCGGCTGCGGCTCACTCACTGTTCAATCAGTCAGTCTCCCTCCTCCTCCCTCCTCCCCTGCCTGCGGCTGCCTCCCAGTGACCCTGCCTCCTTCTCTCTGATAAGGAAGTCAGGTGACGGTCCACAGTCAGGAAGTGACATCAGAGAGAGAGGCAGGGAGCTCCTTCACCGTGGGAGAATTAAAAAAATTCCTCTTCACTTCTCTCCAGTCCAGCTCCTCCAGCAGCAGCCAGGCAGCCTGCCCAAGTAGTGCCCTGTGTCCAGCCCAGTGCCCAGCCTGCAGGCTGCAGTGCAGCAGCAGTGGTTTTTCAACCTGACCAACTAAGACAGTCCTGAGTCCTGAACTGAACTCTGAGAGTCCTGACACCTGTTGTCCTGGATAGTCGCTCACTTACTTCTAAAAAGGTATAAATATAAAACATTTGAAGTGTAATGTAACAGTGTTTAAACAGGATTCTGAATCTGTCAATCATCAGAAAAAACTTTATGTTATGTAGCTGACTGACATGAGCGATGGGCTGATGTCAGCAGTACATAACTCCCTGCCTGCCGCTGCCGCTGTTCTCTTAAAATAAAGATGTATAATATGCTAATGAGCATCTAGGTGTTATGAGGGCGTTCCTGCAGCACCTAGAGGCTCCGTCTATTCACCCTTTGGCAGTGGCACGCCCATGTCTAGTTGATTGACGTCTCGAGTTCTTCTCTTCGTCCCGTAAATCCCACGCCTGCGCCGTCCCGTTTAGTATTCGGCGCAGGCACGGGATTTATGGGACGAAGAGGAGAACTCAGACGTCAATCAACTGGACATGGGCGTGCCACTGCCAAAGGGTGAATAGATGGAGCCTCGAGGTGCTGCAGGAACGCCCTCATAGCACCTAGATGCTCATTAGCATATTATAAGTCTTTATTTTAAGAGAACGGCGGCAGCGGCAGGCAGGGAGTTATAAAACACACTGTTATGTTCTGCTGACATCAGCCCATCACTAATGTCAGTCAGCTACATAACATAACGTTTTTTCTGATGACAGAAACCCTTTAATAAAAAATATTAATTGATTGGACGACAACTATCAATAAAATGGATTTTGCACTAACATGAAATTTGGATGTCTGTATTGGACGATATGTATTATTGCACATATAAGATGCCCCCCACAAAACATGTCACTGGTTACCTGTGGCATTTCTTTATGGGGGCATATTTTAGGTGCAATACTAACAAGTGCCTTGCCCTGCACTCGCTCAGCTGTGCTCGCATACATATCGTGCCCTGTGTCCACTGTCCTGTGCCCACTCTGCTAAAGCCTGGCACTACCCTCTGTAACGGTTGCCTCCGTTACAGAGGGTAGTACCCATGGAAGTTTAATTCCATCTGTTCAGCGTGGATGGGCAGAAAAGGAGGAAGAGGATGAGGAGATTGAGAGTCATCCTCCTGATGATGACAGCAAAGTCTTGAAAGTTGGGACTCTGGCACACATGGCAGACTTTGTTAGGCTGCCTTTCCCATTACCCACACGTTTTACGCATTTTGGACAACACTGATTACTGGTTGTTCACCCTTCTTTACCCCCGCTACAAAGAGAACTTCTCATCTCTCATTCCTGTGGAGGAAAGGACGAGCAAAATGGTGCAATACCAGAAAGTCCTTGTGGAAAAATTGCTCTAACAATTTCCAGCTGACAACGCTTGCGGCAGAGTACGTAGTTCCTTGGGCAACCGAGGAGGTGAGACAAGGGGAACACACAGCAGTTCCAACAGAGGCAGGGAAAGACTCTCCAAAGCCTAGGACAGTTTCATGACACCTTGCCAGCACCTTCACCCTAGTGTCACAAGGAGAGAAAAATTTTGGAAGATGGTGAAGGAGTACGTTGCAGACCGTGTCAGCATCCTCAATGATCCCTCTGTGCCTTACAACTACTGGGTGTCCAAGCTGGACACATGGCACGAACTGGCGCTATACGCCTTGGAGGTTCTGGCCTGCCCTGCCGCCAGAGATTTGTCAGAGCGGGTATTTAGTGCTGCTGGAGGCATAATAACTAATAAGCGCACCCGCCTGTCAACTGAAAATACTGACAGGTTGACTCTTATCAAAATGAACAAAGCCTGGATTGCCCCTGACTTCTCTACTCCACCAGAGGAAAGCGGCTGAACATAAAGGCACTTTAAATGTGTTTTTTATAATGTACTGAATACACTGTATTCCCACGCACCCCTTCCACCACAAAAAAGGGTATATGGTTCAATATTCCTTTTCTCGTTCTCCTCCTCCTCCTCCTCCTCTTCCATCATATCAACATGCTTATTAGTCTGCCCTCGCTCCTAATGTTGTAGAGGGTCAGCTCATCTTTAGGCCCTCGCATATAATGTTTTAGAGGGTCAGCTCACCAGCAGGCCCTCACCAACAATCTTTTAGAGCAGTGTTTCCCAACCAGTGTGCCTCCAGCTGTTGCAAAACTACAACTCCCAGCATGCCCGGGACAGCCATAGGCTGCCCGGGCATGCTGCAAGTTGTAGTTTTGCAACATCTGGAGGCACACTGGTTGGGAAACACTGTTTTAGAGGGCCAGCTCACCTGCAGGCCCTTGCATGTAATGTTTCAGAGGGCAATCTCACAAGCATGCCCTCACCTACAATCTTTTAGAGGGACAGCTCATTTGCAGGCCCTCACATGTAATATTTTAGATGGTCAGCTCACCAGCATGCCCTCATCTACAATCTTTTAAAGGGCAAGCTCACCAGCAGGCCGTCACCTACAATCTTTTAGAGGGCCAGCTCACCTGTAGGCCCTCACATATAATGTTTTTGAGGGTCAGCTCACCAGCAGGCCCTTGCTCATAAATTTTTTTCAATGGTTAGCTCAGCAGCAGGCACTCGCCCATAATGTTTTATAGAGTCGATTCTGCAGCAGACCCTCACCCCTAATGTTTTAGAGAGTCAGCTCAGCAGCAGGCCCTCATCTGTAATGTTTTAGAGGTTCACCAGCAGGCCCTTGCTCCTAATGTTTTTGAGGGTCACCAGCAGGCCATCAATCATAATTTTTCAAGGGTGTATGATGCCCTCCTTTATGTGTAATAAAGGGTGTATTGGTTCCTTGTAATTTTTGGAAGCCCTTTCACTTAGTGCATAGGCTTTATGAGTGTAGGAGTCCCACTACATGAACAATTGTACCACAATGTGAATGAGGCCCTCCTTTATGTGATATACAGGTTGTATCAGAGTGCCTCTTCCTTGTAATTCTTGGCAGCACTTGCACTTTATATACAAGTAAATATAAAGGAAAGAATGTTCCCTAACAATTTTTGCTCTAAAATCGATTTTTTTTCTTCGGTTTTGTGCGTATTAGTCTCAGTCTGTAAAAGTGGCATACTACTCGGACAACGTCGTTCCCAGGAGCGACCTGGGAGTCCAAGATATATCCAGACATCCTCCCCATGCTGTTCCAGAACCATTTCAGTGGTGTTTCCATTAATTTCTGACCTTTTCCTATGAACCATACACCCTCCCCTCTTCAGAGCAGGGGGTGCCTGGTTTAATGCTCGGGTTCTCCTATTGACTTCCATTGTGTTTGGGTGCTTGGTAGAGCACCCAAGCATCCCGAGGTGTTTAACCCAAGTACCCAAACACCCTAGCACTTTGGTGCTCGATCAACACTATATCACACCTATCGATAGCACACCTATACCAGCCCTTAAAAGGACTTTTGTGGCTCTATTAGCTAGCGTTTGGTGTCCCTAACAGCCTGTCCCTGCTCCACAAAGCAACCTCTACCCACTACTAGCAAAACACAGAATGTAAAATGGCTGCCAGATCGGGTTCTGTTATAGGGTGGGAGTGTGTCCATGTGCTGAAACGTCTCAATTGGCTGTCCTGTTCCACCTGATGGATGTGTTATGGGTCAAAGTTCGGCGCAATGCAAAAGAATATGGTTCCGGCAGACATCTCCATATGTTCGCATGTTCGCCGAATCGCGAACGCGCAAATTGGTGAACCGCAAGGCCATCTCTATCAAGCATCACTTTAGCCCATATGAAGTGTGCAATCATGTCATTCCCCCTCACCTTAGTAGCCAGTAGGTCAAGGGTAATGACGACTGTTCAGCAAATCAAAGCATCCAAAGTGGAATTCAATCCAAAGTCTATGAAAAAATTTGATTTGCCACAAATCCAAATTTTTTCATGCTTCGTGGTAGCGAATAGTTTTTTTTTTTTCAAAAATGGCAGCTACATGTGCTACAAAGTGAAAGTAAGAAGCCTGGGAACACAAGATCCCCCATAATGACGTGCAACAAGTCAATATGCAGATAGCCATCCCCTGTGATGTCTCATTCCTATAAAACCCTCATCCCATGCGGTCTCCGTCATTTCACTGTGAGCTGAGCATAGGGAGAGACATGACAAGCGCGAACCCAACAGCAGAATATAAAATCAGTGATACAGTCCTAACCTCAGTATCTGAGGAAAGGGATTTAGGGGTCATTATTTCAGAAGACTTAAAGGTAGGCAGACGATGTCATAGAGCAGCAGGAAATGCTAGCAGAATGCTCGGGTGTATAGGGAGAGGCATTACCAGTAGAAAGAGGGAGGTGCTCATGCCGCTCTACAGAGCACTAGTGAGACCTCATTTGGAGTATTGTGCTCAGTACTGGAGACCATATCTCCAGAAGGATATTGATACTTTGGAGAGAGTTCAGAGAAGAGCTACTAAACTGGTACATGGATTGCAGGATAAAACTTATCAGGAAAGATTAAAGGACCTTAACATGTATAGCTTGGAAGAAAGACGAGACAGAGGGGATAGGATAGAAACTTTTAAATACATAAAGGGAATCAACTCGGTAAAGGAGGAGAGCATATTTAAAAGAAGAAAAACTACCACAAGAGGACACAGTTTTAAATTAGAGGGGCAAAGGTTTAAAAGTAATATAAGGAAGTATTACTTTACTGAGAGAGTAGTGGATGCATTGAATAGCCTTCCTGCAGAAGTGGTAGCTGCAAATACAGTGAAGGAGTAAGCATGCATTGGGATAGGCATAAGGCCATCCTTCATATAAGATAGGGCCAGGGGCTATTCATAGTATTCAGTATATTGGGCAGACTAGATGGGCCAAATGGTTCTTATCTGCCGACACATTCTATGTTTCTATGAATGCACTAGGAACAGTGTTGCTGCAAACAGTTAAAAAAAGAAAATTAGAGAGGTAGAGTGCGGGGACAGTGTATCATAAGGAGTGTTTTTTTTTTAGACTGTAGGGAGAACATAGGAGGAGCATAGGGAGACTGCAGGTTGAGTGTAATCTGCATGTTTATCTTATTTAACTGCTGCGACATTTATAGTTAATCTGTCATCTTACACATAGATTTACTGTCCGTCAGACTCAGCATTATAGGGCGGTCTGATGCATTGCCAAGAGCATCTTCTTAAACTGCTGCAACATTCACAGTTAATTTGTAATTTTACACATAGACGTACTGTGCATCAGACTCAGTATTAAAGGGTGGTCTAATAAATCACCAAGTTTACCTTGTTTAACTGTTGGGCCTCATGCACATGGCCATACTGTGTTTTTTGGTCCGCAAATTGCAGATCCACAAAACATGGATACTGGCCTTGTGCTTTACGCATTTTGCAGAAAGGAAGGTCTGGTCCCCAATAGACCAGTCCTATCCGAGGAATGGAAGTACGTATGCAGACAGCATCCGCATGTTGTGAGGTCCCATTGAAGTAAATAGGTCTGCATTCGAGCCGCAAAAAATGCAGCTCGGATGCGGATCCAAACAACGTTCACGTGTATGAGGCCTTAATCTGTCATTTTACACATAGACTTATTGTGTGTCAGACTCAGTATTAAAGGGCGGTCTAATATATCGCCATATTTATCTTGTTCAACTGCTGCGACATTCACAGTTAATCTGTCATTTTACGCATAGCCTTACTGTACATCAGACTCAGTATTAATAAGCGGTCTAATATATTGCCGTGTGCATCTTGTATAACCGCCGCGGCATTCACAGTTAATCTGTCATTTTACACCTAGACTTATTGTGCGTCAGACTCAATATTAAAGGGCGGTCTAATATATTGTTGCGTTTATCTTGTTCAAGTGCTGCGACATTCACAGTTAGTGTCATTTTACACATAGACTTACTGTGCCTCAGATTCCGTATTAAAGGGCAGTCTAATATACTAGTGATGAACGGCTGGGGCAATATTCGAATTTGCAATATTTTGTGAATATTTGGGTAAATATTCGTCATATATTCACAAATTCGATCATTTGTGACCTCGTCATTATTTTCTTTAGTGCGAAAATCGGCAATCAGAAAATTTGCAATAAAAATTTGCGATAGAAATTCGCGATACGAAGATTTGCAATCAACACTACTCCTAAAGTCAAATATATTGCAGCCTTCTCATTGGCCCACAAGCAAAAAGCAGTGAGGGATCATGGTTCATGGGTACTGATGAAAAAAAATCTAGAATATTCGCGATTTTGAAGATATAGCACTATATTCTAGATATTCAAAAATTCTCAAAGTGGCAATATTCGCGATAAAAATTTGCAATTAAAATATTCGCGATCAACACTATAATATACACGTAGCGCTGCATTTATCTTGTTCAACTGCTGCGACATTCACAGTCGGGTGGGAGCACAAGTTGTGAGAGGTGACCGACGTGCTCAAGATAGGTGAGGGTGACACAAGTGACGACCAAACAGATGTAGATGATGATTTAGCCGATCTCACGTGGGAGCTGGGTGAAGATGGGGCATCATCATGGGGTGAGGTGGCAGCAGCAGCAGTAGCAGCATCAGGAGAAGGCCACCGAGTGGCACACTGACAGAGTCTGGAGGTGGCAGCAGTATGAGGAGGCCACCGAGTGGCACAATGACAGAGCCTGGAGGTGGCGGCAGCAGCAGCATCAGTAGGAGGCCACAGAGTGGCACAATGACAGAGTGTGGAGGTGGCTGCAGCAGTAGCAGCATCAGGAGAAGGCCACCGAGTGGCACAATGACAGAATGTGGAGGTGGCAAATACAAATGAGCCAGCAGCTTTGTAGTAGATGGCACCCAGTGGATGTCAAATCACAAGTACAAGTAAATATGGTATAACCAAGTTTGACATGTCCTGAAGATGATGATAGGTGCTCAGAAAGTATTCTCTAAAAATACATGAACACGACTTTATGTGTTGTGCGGTCCGAAAAAAACGGATGACATCCGTATGCCATCCATTTATTTTTTTTGCGGATCCATTGTAACAATACCTAAAATGGACAAGAGTAGGACATTTTTTTTGCAGGGCTACGGAACTGACATACTGATGCGGACAGCACACGGTGTGCTTTCCGCATTTTTTGCGGACCCATTGAAATAAATGGGTCTGCATCCTATCTGCAAAAAAAAAAAACTGAACGGACACGAAAACAAACAACGTTCGTGTGCATGTAGCCTAAGACAGACATTTTGACTGCAAGTGAAGCGGACAGTTATATCAGCAAAGTCTTGTGAAAGATAGCAAAGTCATAGATAGAAAGAATACAACATTGTTGTGTGTCCATCTTTAGACATCTCACAGCTGTGTACTATTATTGCTTAAAGCCTGAATTGAAATAACATTGGATTCTATAAGGGATGTATTATTAAGGATGTAATCTCTCATGGAGAATTTATACAGTTAAAGCCACCTTTAGGAGAGCAAATGGTGGACCTGCAATGGCTCCCCCTGGGAGCGAGTCTCCTAGATAGGCCACACTTTTCTATTGTATGAGCGCTATTAGGATTCAAATTTATTAATATGGCAGAACAGATCAAATCATCAGCTCCCCTATGTAGTGATGTAGTGGCAGGGAGTGTGCACTATAACATTGTGGAGTAATGGGTTACTACTACTGTGTTGAGGACATTATTACTGTGTGTAGGTACAAAGGTGGGCAATGCTACTGAATGGAGGCAGTAAGGTGGCACTATTACTGTGTAGGGTCAATATTACTGCGTTGATACAACTATTGAAGCACTAATACTGTGTGGGATGCAAGAGGGGTACTGTTACTGTGTGAGACACAAAATAAGGCTCTGTTACTGGATAGAGTACAAATAGGACATTATTATTGTGTGCAACACAATTACCATCTTGGGTACTTTTTTCTTTTTAACTATATTTTTGAGGGTATCAATAGTTATGATGGCACTGGAGGCATTAGCAAGCACAATATTTGGAAGTTTGTAGGTGGTGGGGGGAATAGGTTGGCATGTGCTGGAAAAGCAGGGAAGCCAATAAATCTGGTCATCAAACTTTACAGAGACTAATTGTGGACAGCATAATTCATCATGGTCGCCTGGGTCAGATGGAGAAGAAAAAGTATACAGAATAACTCCAATCCGAGAAGATGTCATCTGTGAGTCAAGACTTTATGATTAATATGTGTAAAAATTGTTCCTAAATTGATAAAATAGTTTTATGATGTTTGATTGTGGAGACATGGGAAGAAAATGAACAATATTTAGTGTGTGTGTATATATGTGTATGTGTGTATGTGGGGTGTGGGGGTGGGGGGGGTCTCACTAATGAAACCTTTGCACTGAGTCAACCAATGTGTTAATAAAGCTTTTCACATGATGGCATGTAGGGTATACTTTGAAAGCCAAATATGCCACATTGTGTGTCATGGACATACCATATTTCCAGAAGTAACAATATTAAGTTATAAATTGATGATGTTTGAATGAAACCATGCATATTGACATAAAAATCCACTTAATAAGTTAGTACAGCAGTTGAAGAGAAGCTATCAATAAAAAGTGAATGGTTAATAGTGTGGAACACAATTGACAAAGCAAACAAAATTAAAATAGACACCTGACTGTTGCTAATAGCCTAGACGATCACATATTGAACAACCAGGAGGCCAGTCTCTCTAGCATGGAATTGAATTCAAATTCAATTTGAAACATAATGGAGAGGATTTATCTGAATGATTATAATTATTTCAAGTTGTCTTCATGTTATTAAGGAGAAGGAAATACAAAAGCCAAAAGATACAAATGAGAAAAATATCTACTAGTGTAAAATTTAATATAATCATCTGGTTAAGATCTTAGCGGAAAATTTACTTTTGGTAGGACATATTTTTGGTGGGATTTATGGTGTGGATGAACACAATCCCAAATAGGCAATTATGCACATTCATGCTATTTATCAAATACAAGCCAAACTTTAAGCTTGTTCTGCTCATTTTTTGCTTCATTTCGAGGCACAGATAGTTGGAAAACTACAATGTGAACATAAATGCACTTCTCAAGACTAAAATTTTAACACCAAGAACTGCAATATGTAAGGTTATGCAAATCGAGGGAGTAGCAAGTGTCACTAAGATCTGCAAATGATCCAGTTTTCAAGCATCTACATTCAATCTATGGCATGTGGGAGGGGCATAGAATCCAGATTGAAAGCAAAGTTTTTGAGCCAAATCAAACCTCAAAAATTGGACCTAGTTGCGTGAGATAATTGTGTGATGTCTCCTGTTTGTCGTCATGCCAGTTATCGCAAACTGAGAGACAGAATCCTTGAACTCAGAGACTTTGGTTTGTCACTCTGGCAGATTGCTAAGTACCTCATCCAAAATGTCATCACTGGTCAACATTTCTTGTCCCAATAGTCGGGAGAGCAGCGAGGAACTAAAGTGACAGCAGGGGGTGCACAGAGGCAAATCTCTGCACGGATTGATCATCTGATTTGAAAAATGGCACGTAGTGTTTCATTCTGTACTGCAAATGAAATTGAACTTCACATCCCAATTCTAGGGTGGCAGACAGTGTCTACACAAACCATCAGACGTCTATTTTCCATTGAGCTCACACTATTACTCACAAAGACTATCAAGGTGCATAGCACGGCAATGGGGCTGCATTGGAGGTCTGTCCTCTTCAGCGATAAGTCTTGTATGCAATTATATCCAGGGATTGGTCTAGAGACCACATGGGTAATGCCAAGGTCACATCAGTCATACTCCCGTACTATCGGGGTTAAGTACAATAACAGCTCTGAATTAAATTGATTAGGTTGTGGAACCAGTGGTGTGGCCATTTCTCCAATGTTGCCCAAGATACTGCCAGGTTACATGTTGCTCTTGGTACTGTTAGCAGCCTGAGTGGCCTAAAGATGCTACCATGGCCTGCAGCGTCCCTGGACTTATCTCCTATTAAGCACATCGGGGACACCATTATTCTGGAATTTCAAAGGGAACTACCAGCAGCAGATCTTGATCCGCATGCCCAAATACATTCCGAGTGACAGAACATTCCTCAGACAACCCCTGGTAACATAATAGATACCATGCCAAGATGTGTAAGTGTGTATTTCTGTACATGGTGCTCATACTCAATAATTAAACAATTGAGATGTTTTGAATATTTTGTTTACATCTTTTTATTATTTGCATATTATTAACATGTCTATTGATTGTATTCTACAAATTTTCCTTCTTGATGTTGCACTTTCATTGTTGAGGGGTGTAGTTTATTATTTTTCCTGTGCTGATCTTAAGATCACAAAATTAGAGATGAAAATTTCTTAAAATTCAGCCTAATTGCCCATCTGACTCAATCTAGGTCCAAATAAGTTATTTGGTTCCCTGGAAAAGTTTCTGTCTCTCACTCTCTCCCTTGGTCTCCTATCCTTGACTCTCCAAAATCAAATTACACAAAATCTAAAATTGGTGAAAAATTCTGATTAAATTTGCGAACTTCAGAATTGATTTACTCATCTCTATACACAATCCATCTTGGCATACTGTATACTGTACCATTTCGAAAGTCTGGCAGAAGTTTTTGTAAAATATGCTGGATTAATTTTGCCTAGTGAAAACCATTAGTTAGATAATTTGAGATTTGAAACTCTATACAGAATAATGTGGCATTGGTAAGGTAAATCTAGAGTTTAAGTATAAGGGAAGAGAATTGCCTTGCCTTAGTATGCAGTGAAGTCCAGAAGTTTACTTGATCATAAGTGATATGAGTGCCATTACATTGGCTATGCAAGAATGGCAAGCTAGACTTAAGCATCACCTCATACTTTTGTGGCTATCTAGCTTGTTGTTGTGGGTCAGATGGGAGATGGATCAAGTCTGAAGATGTGTGGATGTACACTGTAGTAGGGAATGGCTAGGTGACAGATCCATGGACTTTAAAATAAATGTAATTTCAATGAGAGGCACAGCTTGGAAGAACATTTTTAAAATAGAGTTCAAATAAGTTGCAATTGTTCTTGAATTTCTGTTTTTTATTAAATACCTAAACCTTTAATAATACTCTGGTTGATTCTATTGTTCCCTATGGATAAAAAGTTTAGCTGACTAATTTTATGTCTTAGGGACCACAGAGTTTGGTCTTATATCAGATCATAAAAGGGTATTCCCATCTGGACATTTTTGGCATATCCACAAGAATATGGGTATTATCTCACAGCTGCTGTGAACGGAAATGGGTTCATACAGGCACTGCTTTGTCTTTCACTTCTGTGGGGGTTCTGAAAATAGTTAAGAGTTAGTGCCCTCGGCTTGATTAGAACTCCCATCTAAGTGAATGGAGAGAGCTATGCGTGATCAGTCACCTCACAGTGGCTGTGAGATTGGGGCCTGTTCTCAAGATAGATGTGGGCACTGTAGATAAGACATAAATTTCCAGGTAGGAATAATTCTATAAGTTTCCCACACACGCCCAACAGATATTCTTATCCATTTCCTTATAAACATGCATACTCGGCTTGGCTGACCTTAATGGACAAAGAACTAGGGGTTTAGATTGAAGGGAATTTTTAGTAAAAATAAAATCAAGCTTTAAAGGGAATCTGTCACCTGCTTTTACCATTTTAAGCTGTCACCATCGCTATGTTCACTAAAGTACCTTATTTCCAGCAGTCTTCTTTTTACTTTATTTCATTTTGTCCTTTTGATATAAAAGCCCTTTTTATGATATGCTAATGAGGCTCCAAGGTGCCCAGAGGGGCGTTTTTTTCCCTCTCCGGTGCCCAGTGACGCCCCCCTGCAGTGCCCAAGAACGCCTCCTGATCCTGAAATCACCTCCCACACCCCCGGCAAACAGTTCCGCCCCCTCCCCACGTCATCATCTACCTTCTAGAAATGCACTGTCCTTCTTCCTGTCGACGGCCAGAAAACTCGCGCAGTACCACCTGCGGCCTGCGCGATCATCAAGCTCCTGAGGGCAACAGCCTCAAAAGTCTCACTGGGCATGCGTCGAGCCCAGTGATGTAACCTGAGCGCTGTTGCCCTGAGGAGGTTGATGATCGCGCAGGTGCAGGCCGCAGGCGGTACTGCGCCTGCGCGAGTTTTCTGGCCGCCGACAGGAAGAAGGACGGAGCATTTCTAGAAGGTAGACGATGACGTGAGGAGGGGGCGGAACCGTTTGCCGGGGCTGTGGGAGGTTATTTCAGGATCAGGAGGCGTTCTTGGGCACTGCAGGGGGGCGTCACTTGGCACCGGAGAGGGAAAAAAACACCCCTCTGGGCACCTTGGAGCCTCATTAGCATATCATAAAAAGGGCTTTTATATCAAAAGGACAAAACAAAATAAAGTAAAAAGAAGACTGCTGGAAATAAGGTACTTTAGTGAACATAGCGATGGTGACAGCTTAAAATGGTAAAAGCAGGTGACAGATTCCCTTTAATGTAAATTCCTTCTTTATGTTGTTTTGAAGCAAATATGAGAGATATACAGTAATAATTTTAGTTAAAATACTGCTCTGTGTAATTTTCTGACTAGGACATTTCAAACAATGTAATCCTTTCTAGCAAATGTCCTTTTAATGTTTTCACTTATGTCACATTCCAATATCAAAATGATCTGTATTACGTGTGACTTTAAAGGAGATTAATTATCTTATGGGTGCTCACAAATTTGTCATGAAGGCTCACCAATGTGTCCGTCAGTTAATTAAACATACAGAATTGGGTACCAATTAATCTCTTTAAACCACATTTCTTTGAAGGACGGAATGAGGCAATGTCTACTGTATTCTGAACTAGTTAAGATTGCATATTGCAATGATTCATGTTATGTCATGATTCAATAATTTTCTATCAAAATCTTACTAAATATTTGGAATAAACTGCAAATATACATTACATAGCCAAATATATTTTTGACATGTTAAATAGAATGTCTGTGACTAATTAAAGTTAATGTTTCATATATATTCGGTTTACTAATGAAAACTACTGTAGATAGTGATACATAGTTTTGTAAAATATAAATATACAGTACATATATGATTCATTTTTTGTTTATTTGCTGTACATGATTATGGAAGCAGCCATCTTGTCTGAGATACTGCTAACAGTATTTAGAGATATTTTTTACAACAGCCACATAGACCATATGAACCTGTGGTCTGGATATGACTCTTTGACTTCTAAGACTTTTCTAGACATGCTACAGTATATAACACATACAAAGGTCATTGGTATTGAAGGGATAAGGAGCTCTAATCAATCCAGATTGTGAATGGTGAATCTTATGTTATCTATATACAGTACAGACCAAAAGTTTGGACACACCTTCTCATTCAAAGAGTTTTCTTTATTTTCATGACTATGAAGGCATCAAAACTATGAATTAACACATGTGGAATTATATACATAACAAACAAGTGTGAAACAATAAGTGGGATTTCTTGCCTTATAAATGGGGTTGGGACCATCAGTTGCGTTGAGGAGAAGTCAGGTGGATACACAGCTGATAGTCCTACTGAATAGACTGTGAGAATTTGTATTATGGCAAGAAAAAAGCAGCTAAGTAAAGAAAAATGAGTGGCCATCACTTTAAGAAATGATGGTCAGTCAGTCGAAAAATTGGCAAAACTTTGAAAGTAAGGGCTATTTGACCATGAAGGAGAGTGATGGGGTGCTGCGCCAGATGACCTGGCCTCCACAGTCACCGGACCTGAACCCAATCGAGATGGTTTGGGGTGAGCTGGACCGCAGAGTGAAGGCAAAAGGGCCAACAAGTGCTAAGCATCTCTGGGAACTCCTTCAAGACTGTTGGAAGACCATTTCAAGAGCTCATCAAGAGAATGCCAAGAGTGTGCAAAGCAGTAATCAAAGCAAAAGGTGGCTACTTTGAAGAACCTAGAATATGACATATTTTCAGTTGTTTCAGACTTGTTTGTTATGTATATAATTCCACATGTGTTAATTCATAGTTTTGATGCCTTCAGTGAGAATCTACAATTTTCATAGTCATGAAAATAAAGAAAACTGTTTGAATGAGAAGGTGTGTCCAAACTTTTGGTCTGTACTGTATATAGGTGTTATCTTTCACTGTAATCCTGCCTGTAATGATAATGAGATGACTGCTGAAAAATCAAGCAATTTTTAATGGGCAGAATAAAAAAGAAAGTTGTCCTTTTTTTAAATATGACATAAAAAATATAAATCCGTCGTCTCATGTAATATATGCAGGTATCATTGCTGAGGCCAGTAATTAATTGCAGTGTCATATGCATGTGTGGCACATCATCACAGCAGCAAAGCAAACACAGTCAAGCCAGGATCCACGGAGCAAACGGGAGATTGGGAGCAGTGGGAGATTTCTCTAATTTCTCTCTTTCACATGTTCTACTTTTATTTATTTTTTTATCCTGGACAAACTCTTTCAACATAAAAATCTGTTTTTAAAATATACATCATTCTCTTAGAAAGGTTGTTGTTTTGCAAGATGGTGGATTTCTAGGGCTTGTAAACATTAAGCTAGACTTAGACAAAAACAGTATTTTCATGTGCATGTTGAACAGCTCATTCTAAAATAAATATATGGGTAGTAACTTGATGTTGGTCTCCTCTTTTCAACTTTGCAACATAACATCAGAAATTTCCATCACCTCTGCTGCCATACCATTAGTAAATTTGGGTAATGATATTAAGTCCCTGCCCTAAATCTGCCATATCATACCATTCTATGTACAGTTCCTCATACTGCATAAGGTTCCCATTTCTAATGATTAGGTCTTTATTGTTGCCTATAAAACCTAGCCAATTTTCACAATAAATTATTTGCCTGTCACAAGAACCTATGCACATAAAACATATAGTATTGTGCAGAGGTTATGGGCAGGTGGGGAAAAAATGCTGCAAAATAAAAAGAAGTGTTAATAGTTTATGTTATGAATTAACAAAATGCAAAGTGAATGAAAAAAAGAGAAACCAAAATCAAATCAATATTTGTTTGACCACCCTTTGCCTTCAAAACAACATCAATTCTTCTACGTACACTTGCACACAGTTTCTGAAGGAACTCAGAAGGGAGGTTATACCAATCTTGGAAAACTAACAACAGATCTTCTGTGGATGTCATCTTGCTCAGCTCCTTCTATCTCTTCATGTAATCCCAGACAGACTCAATGATGTTGAGATCAGAACTCTGTGAGAGCTATATCATCACTTCCAGGACTCCATGTTCTTATTTTCGCTGAAGATAATTTTTTGCTTGGGGTCATTATCCTGTTGTACAGGGTGGGCCATTTATATGGATACACCTTAATAAAATGGGAATGGTTGGTGATATTAACTTCCTGTTTGTGGCACATTAGTATATGTGAGGGGGGAAACTTTTCAAGATGGGTGGTGACCATGGCAGCCATTTTGAAGTCGGCCATTTTGAATCCAACTTTTGTTTTTTCAATAGGAAGAGGATCATGTGACACATCAAACTTATTGGGAATTTCACAAGAAAAACAATGGTGTGCTTGGTTTTAACGTAACTTTATTCTTTCATGAGTTATTTACAAGTTTCTGACCACTTATAAAATGTGTTCAATGTACTGCCCATTGTGTTGGATTGTCAATGCAACCCTCTTCTCCCACTCTTCACACACTGATAGCAACACCGCAGGAGAAATGCTAGCACAGGCTTCCAGTATCCGTAGTTTCAGGTGCTGCACATCTCGTATCTTCACAGCATAGACAATTGCCTTCAGATGACCCCTAAGATAAAAGTCTAAGGGGGTCAGATCGGGAGACCTTGGGGGCCATTCAACTGGCCCACGACGACCAATCCACTTTCCAGGAAACTGTTCATCTAGGAATGCTCGGACCTGACACCCATAATGTGATGGTGCACCATCTTGCTGGAAAAACTCAGGGAACGTGCCAGCTTCAGTGCATAAAGAGGGAAACACATCATCATGTAGCATAAATTTGGAGCAAGTCTAATGAATCCCTGCTGGTATTGCACGATGGATAAGTATCTGCTTGTATTTCTCAGCATTGAAGACACCATTAATCCTGACTAAATCTGCAACTCCATTTGCTGAGGTGCTGCCTCACACTTGCAAGGAACCTCCACCATGTTTCACAGTCGCCTGCAGACAATCCTTATTGTATAGCTCTCCAGCACTTTGGTGAACAAACTGCCTTGTGTTACAGCCAGATATCTAAAAATTTGTCTCATCAGTCCAGAACACCTGCTGACATTTTCTGCACCCCGCTTTCTATGTTCTGTGCATAGTTAAGTTGCTTGGCCTTGTTTCCATGTTGAAAGCATGGCTTCTTGGCCACAATTCCACCATGGCCCGGCATGGCCATTATGCCGTGGATGTAGCTGTGTAGTTCAGGTACCTGTTTCCAGCAATACAGCTGACTGGAGAAGCTGTTTGTTTTTGCAGTTCCGGCAAACAGCTGATTGATGAGGGTGTCAGAAGTTCGGTCCCTCACTGATCTTATATGATAACCTATTAAAACTGCTGTTAAAACTTATTTTAAGGTGCCATTAAGTCCAAGGTGCTGTACATCTAAAAGGGGGTGTACATACATAATATAGAACAAAACAAGCAGAAAAGCAAGTACAATAAACAAACTTATTAACAGAACTGTACAGAGCGAATGAGGACCCTGCCAGTGAGAGGTTACAACCTCCCAAGGATAGGTCATCAAACCTATGGGGTTGCAGTAATTAAGAAAAACTCACCACACACCCAGCACTTATACATTGCTTCACACTGTTGCAGAACTCTGCATTTTACTTTCTCCTATAGCAATCCAGATGTGAAGAAGGTCCAAGTATTCAATTTGAAACATATATGAATCTGTTTTGGATTGTTGTGAAATAAAACCGAAGTGAAGTATTTCTTCTTTTGAGTGCCACATTTTTATTCACTGTACAGTCGTGGCCAAAAGTTTTGAGAATGACACAAATATTAGTTTTCACAAAGTTTGCTGCTAAACTGCTTTTAGATCTTTGTTTCAGTTGTTTCTGTGATGTAGTGAAATATATTTACACGCACTTCATACGTTTCAAAGGCTTTTATCGACAATTACATGACATTTATGCAAAGAGTCAGTATTTGCAGTGTTGGCCCTTCTTTTTCAGGACCTCTGCAATTCGACTGGGCATGCTCTCAATCAACTTCTGGGCCAATTCCTGACTGATAGCAACCCATTCTTTCATAATCACTTCTTGGAGTTTGTCAGAATTAGTGGGTTTTTGTTTGTCCACCCGCCTCTTGAGGATTGACCACAAGTTCTCAATGGGATTAAGATCTGGGGAGTTTCCAGGCCATGGACCCAAAATGTCAACGTTTTGGTCCCCGAGCCACTTAGTTATCACTTTTGCCTTATGGCACAGTGCTCCATCGTGCTGGAAAATGCATTGTTCTTCACCAAACTGTTGTTGGATTGTTGGAAGAAGTTGCTGTTGGAGGGTGTTTTGGTACCATTCTTTATTCATGGCTGTGTTTTTGGGCAAAATTGTGAGTGAGCCCACTCCCTTGGATGAGAAGCAACCCCACACATGAATGGTCTCAGGATGCTTTACTGTTGGCATGACACAGGACTGATGGTAGCGCTCACCTTTTCTTCTCCGGACAAGCCTTTTTCCAGATGCCCCAAACAATCGGAAAGAGGCTTCATCGGAGAATATGACTTTTCCCCAGTCCTCAGCAGTCCATTCACCATACTTTCTGCAGAAGATCAATCTGTCACTGATGGTTTTTTTTGGAGAGAAGTGGCTTCTTTGCTGCCCTTCTTGACACCAGGCCATCTTCCAAAAGTCTTCGCCTCACTGTGCGTGCAGATGCGTTCACACCTGCCTGCTGCCATTCCTGAGCAAGCTCTGCACTAGTGGCACTCCGATCCCGCAGCTGAATCCTCTTTAGGAGACGATCCTGGCGCTTGCTGGACTTTCTTGGACGCCCTGATGCCTTCTTAACAAGAATTGAACCTCTTTCCTTGAAGTTCTTGATGATCCTATAAATTGTTGATTGAGGTGCAATCTTAGTAGCCACAATATCCTTGCCTGTGAAGCCATTTTTATGCAACGCAATGATGGCTGCACGCATTTCTTTGCAGGTCACCATGGTTAACAATGGAAGAACAATGATTTCAAGCATCACCCTCCTTTGAACATGTCAAGTCTGCCATTTTAACCCAATCAGCCTGACATAATGATCTCCAGCCTTGTGTTCGTCAAGATTCTCACCTGAGTTAACAAGACGATTACTGAAATGATCTCAGCAGGTCCTTTAATGACAGCAATGAAATGCAGTGGAAAGTTTTTTTGGGGATTAAGTTAATTTTCATGGCAAAGAAGGACTATGCAATTCATCTGATCACTCTTCATAACATTCTGAAGTATATGCAAATTGCTATTATAAAAACTTAAGCAGCAACTTTTCCAATTTCCAATATTTATGTCATTCTCAAAACTTTTGGCCACGACTGTACTATATGGACTGAAAGCCTGCTTGTACATCATTGCAACCTGGAGTGCTGAACAGCAGCTGCAAATGATCTAAAACAGGGATGCTCAACCTGCGGCCCTCCAGCTGTTGTAAAACTACAACTCCCACCATGCCCTGCTGTAGGCTGATAGCTGTAAGCTGTTTGGGCATGCTGGGAAGTGTAGTTGTGCAACAGATGGAGGGCCACAGGTTGAGCATGCCTGATCTAAAATAATAAAAGAAGTTAGTCCACTTACTACTTTTCTCCCCTGCCACTTCCAGTGTCATGCTCCGGTCTACCCAGCCGCTGTTTGCTTTCCTGGCTACAGCAGTGGCATTCCACCTCATGTCACTGCTGCAGTCAATCACTGGCTTTAGCATTGATGTCCTGTATACTGTACAATGCTGGAAACGAAAGGGGAGAAAAGTGGTAAATAATTCTTATTTTGGTATTTTAGACTATTTACAGCTGCTGCCTGAGTTTTTATTAAATTTGGACAACCCCACTGAGGACTGTATTACACCAACAAATACACTTAGTTTTTGATGCAGCCAAACAGAAAGAAGTTACAGGTTGTTAGATCTGGTGATCATGGAGGCCAACACAACATTGATGAATCCTTTATTCCAGCAGATCCAACATTTAAGTAGAGTTTCATTCAGGTATCAGCTAACTGGAAATGGAAAGGAGCACCATCCTGCTGATAGACCACATCTGGAAGATTTTCTTCTATCTATGGCATAAGCCATTCCCTTAACATTTCCGGGCCACGGACAGTATTCTTGGCAATAACATGGATTGTATATGTAAAATCAGACCGATAGTTGGTGTCTATAACAAAAGATCTGTGTGTGAACGGCCATCTGACCAATGATTGGTCAGAAAATCTGTCAGATAATCTGTTGGTGTAATACAGCCCTAAGTCCAGGAGTACTCCTTTAAGCTGACCCCAGTCTTTAGATAGCTGTCAGATGAACACTCCTTGAGCCATTGGCTATCCCTTCTGACCAGCAGCCCTCCATGAACATGTACTCTTGACTCCCTCCTGAATGGGGTTTGGGGTGAAAACCACTGCCAGGTACCTCTGACAATAAGTTATTTCTGCTGAGAAGAAAAGGATCAACATGTTGAAATCCAACATCCTGATCCTCCTTTTCCCCTGGCATTTGCCATCGGGGGAAATTTGGGCATCCTCAAACCCCATCCTCACTGTCCGAAGTTATGGAAAATGAAGTAAAATAGAAGTATTTTTGATTGTCTGTTAATGAATGGACTCTATTTTGGAGAACCGGTTAGCATTTGAAAATTCCTTTATAATCTTGTAGACTTGGCAGTGTTTTGCATTGCGACTGCTATTTGCTGAAAACGATAAAATCAAGTAAAAAGTCTGAGAAAGAAAACATGTTTAAATATGCTGAAATGAGAAACCGTGGAAGTAATTCACCAAAACTCTGAAGCAGCTGTGGGGGATATTTTTAGATGAGATCTTACATTAAATCAAGAATGAATTACCACAAATAAATGCATAGATTTTTCATTAACTCTGATGCTGCTTAGAAATTTTGAGTTTATTTTTATTTTTTTTGCCAAATCTCTATCTAGAATTATTTATCTGTGGCTTATAACCTAGGATGCTCACAGTGTATCAATATATAGTATTTCAGCTATATAACAGCAATATATAGTCATTACAGCTGTATAAAGCGTATTTCTGGCGCAGATTGTGGCACAAAAATTATTTGCACAGCAATCTGTGACTTTTCCCAGCTCACACTAGGTCTAACAAGGTGTGTGTGGGGATGGGGTGGGGTGAGGGGGGAGCAGACAGCCTAGTTTCACTCCCGCAGTCTCCGCTACCAGAGAAGCTGGCACTTTTTCCTAGAGTGTGCAAGCACGACCACCACTTCTGGATTACAGGGTAGTCATAACCATGGAAACGAGCAGTGTAAAACATGATAGAAAAACTATTTCAGCCAGTGAAGGAAGTTATGGACAATAACAATACATTAGTAAGTGCCTTGTATTAACTTCCACCACATAGTAAATGCCACTTGCTGAAGTGACACAACCCTTTTAAAGTAAACAAATTCTGCTCTTGAAAACTGAAAGCAGTACTGTGATTGGTTGTTATAAAAGCAGTGCTGTGATTGGTTGTCATGAAAGCAGTCCTGTGATTGGTCAAAAGTCAAATTTCTTTTAGACAGTTTTTAGGAATCTGCCCCTTAGATTAGTTTAAACCTGTACACAAAGTTAGAAGTTTTAAGATGACGACATCGCAAAAAGGAAAAGATTTTTCCTTTGTTGGAATTTGCAAGAACGGGGTCTGTTGTAACAGTAAATGTGCTCCGAATAGAAACTGCGTTTAACGTTAGGTAAAGCAGTTTAAAACCCCTGGCTGTTTATGTCATAGGAAAATTCCCTCCCGCCCAAAGACTTCAGAAGAGGCAATGAACAGGATTCGAGCCATGTACAAGCATAGTCCTAGAAAGTCGATCAGGCTGACTAGTATCGAACTACAAGTGCCCTAAACCACAATATGGCGTACCTTACAAAAACGGATGTGTTTTAAACTATCCAAATCACAAATTCTTCAGGAGCTGAAAACTGGACAACAAAATGAAATGCCGTCAATCGGAAGAGGACATATTCTCTGACAAACGAAGGTCATCCTCCACAACATTAGAATCTGCGGGTTTGAAGACCCAGGTGCCCTTATCGAGCACATGAGGGACTCACCCAAAGTAAACGTGTCATGTGCAATGAGCAGGAGTAACGTCTACAATCCATTTTGTTATTGCCAAAAATACTGTCCGTGGCCCGGAAATGTTAAGGGAATGGCTTATGCCATAGATAGACCACGTCTGGAAGATTTTCTTCTATCAGCAGGATGGTGCTCCTTTCCATTTCCAGTTGCATGTTCGCTGATACCTGAATGAAAGGGTTCATCAATGTTGTGCTGGCCTCCATGATCACCAGATCTAACAACCTGTAACTTCTTTCTGTTTGTGTCACGGCTGAGGATGGGGGAAATCCTCAGCCGTGTGGAGCCCGGTGATGTTATGGCTGCTTGGCCATGAAGACAGGATTAAGGAGCAGGTCACCTCCTAAAGGCATCCCTAACCTGACCCTGACTCCTAGCTACATGAGCCAACCTTGATGGTAGGAGGGCTCATGCTCCGGAACCTAGAAGTCCCTGCTAGCCCTCAAGATGGCCCTAAACTAGGAGCTGAGTAAGACAACCCACTCCTCCTAGACACGGAGGAGCAGGAGTCTCAACGGCCAAGCTGCTGGAAAATGGGAGACATAAACAGCTCTATGGATATGGCAGGTGAACAAAGAGTTCCACCTACCTGCCACAGCCTTGCTGACTGGATCCCTGTGTAAGCAGGGTGCAGATCACAAACGCATCCCCACACAGGGACCCAGATCCATAGCTGCACAAAATCACATGTAAAACATCAAACGGACATCACACATAACTAGAAATAAACTTAATGAGACATTATGGTTATGACCACAGGGGTGGCTCTTACTGGCAGGTAGTAAAGACAGGAGGCTGCTTTCAGCTAAGCATGGCTGAAGCAACCTGCAGACCTGCAAAAGCAGTGAGGCTTTATAGGCCAAGAAGCCACACCCCACAGTCGGACACACCCAGTGAGACACACACACACACACTGGGAAGGGAGTTAACCCTTCCAGCACCAAAGAAGGGAAACACACATAAAAAGGAAAAGTGTCCAAACAACACATACACTGTGGCTGTTGCCGCAGGCAACGACATGGGTGGCACTCATGTCCAGGGAGTCAGCCCGAAGGCTGGGACACTGCCACCACATGTACAACAACGACCAAACGTTGCCACGGGCAACCACAATGAGGGGAAGATGTACGTGCACACCAGACATAACACAGAGTGTACACAGACATACCAAAGTGCATTCATACTCGCACACAACTCCTAGGAAACCGCACACATAGCTGTTGCCCGCGGCAACTGCACCTGAGGCCAACTACATTATGCCTCAAGCTGCGGTTGACACTACAACCCAAAACCGCGGGCAACAGTATGCGGCTCGCAAGGAGTCACGGCCAAAACCGTGGCCGTGACAGTTTGGCTGCATCAAAAACTAAGTGTATTTGTCCCCCCCCCCCCTTCCCCAGGCACAGGATCTGAATGACCTGAGGTGACGTTGCATGCTGCATTCAAAGTCCTAGGACCTGCTGAAGATAGCTGAGTACAGCGATCTGGCAGTCAGACTCTTCTCATCTATGCTGTGGATAGGTGATACATTGGAAAACACATACAATGTGGGGAGGATTTACTAATTCAGTACACAGTATGAATTCAATGGCTCAGGCTGATACAGTAGTTTTTGGTCCATGGCTAGACCCTTTTGTCTGATATACCAACTATTGGTTGTCTTAGATTGCAACAGAATGTTACTCCACACAATATTGGTGCAAAATGTCATCTTAGGTGATTGCTCCTCAAACTGTCATGCTCCTATCCATTGAAACATGTTCACTTTGACAAGCAAACCACAGGGGATATCTCAAAAAAATCTAGATGTGTCAAATTACACAAATTTTTGCCACAGTTAACCATGCCTAGGTGCACTCTGTTAGCATGGTGGCCCATACCTGCCGCTATCCCAGTCTCCCAGATAGGCACGGGTGCTGCCATAATCACCCTCCCCACCCTAAGGGCTAGACCAAAATCAAATCGGTTGGTTGGCGCAGTAGTTCCACACACAGTCCGTAACACACTCAGAGTAAATGAGTCCTCTTGACTTTAAGTAGGGTTAAGCAAAATAAAGTTTCTGAATGGAATTCGAATCGAATTTAAGGAAAAATTTAATTCAGCGAAGCCGAATTTCCTCATGCTATGTGTAACGAATCAATTTTCCCTGAAATGACGGTAAAATAAAACCATACTCGCCTTATTCATTTGAGCGTAAAGAGGCCTCTAAGGCCAAAATCTCGTGTGATGTCACCACGCCGGCCAGCGAGATGACGTCCTCGTGCACCGCATTGGGCCATGGCAGCCTCTTTGCGCTCAAATGGATAAGGTGAGTATGTTTTTTTCAAAAAAGGGATTAAACCCTGAAAGCCCTCACTATTATTCCCAGATGCCACGATCAGCGATAGCATCTGGGGGATTCAATGACGGGGGGTGGCACAATCGCAGTCCCCCGTTATTGCGCCTGCTACTTACAAAGAAATGTGCTTCGTGACAAAGTAATTAATCACAATGCAAATTTCTTTGTGAAATTCGTTGAAGAAGCTGAATCGAGTTTTTCAAAACTTCACTCAACACTAACTTTAAGTATATGTCACTGTCCAAAGATGAAGGTGTTTTCTGCAGGAACTAATGTTAATGAGTACCGTGACCAACTATGAAGGATAGGTTCAGAGTTTCCAAGTACCCAAAACCAATCTCAAACCTTTCTGCCGATCTTTCCCTTTCACTTCTGTATGGGGATAAAAATGTACTCTTGGACAATATGAGGGTGCGTTTTTTTTTAACAAAATTCTTTTGGCCTTTCAAATATCCATGGCTTCCTTCAGTTGAACTTGAAATGATAAAGTAATGACTATATCTAGGTGTTCATAGATTGTCGACACTGCTGATATTACGTTTCAGCGGCTTTGTGTGTGACATATTTTCCGAAGACAAAATTCTATGTTTGAAGATATATCACAGAAAGAAATATGTGACAGTGGAAAAGAATAGCATTTGATGAGGTTTTTTTTTTTGTAAATAAAAATGAAAAACCAAAAAAGCCGACATACATTCTGGGTGTACTGCAAACAAATGGAAGGGAACACACAGTGAAGATAGATTGCATTAATCGTTGCTAGATATAAAAAAAATCCAGCACTAGTTTGGACAAGATACTTATCAGTTGTTACACAGCAGATAAATAATCTCTGGAAATGTGCGCTTGTATTTTTATATCACCACTAAAATCTCTTAAAGGTTGTGTGCTGGCTAATCTAGTTTCTGTAGCTAGACAGAGCAGATGTTCTTGTACATATTGCCGTGATGTTAATGAATAGAGGTTCCTATCTTCCCTTTGCGGTTCCTATTAACTTACAGCAGTCCAGATTTGAAAAAAAAAAGGAAAATATTGTTCATCGGATCAAAGTTTCTTTTTCCGGGGCAGAATTTCTTTTCTCCACTAAACCGCTGTGTCTCAATTAAGTACCACAATTAAGATTTTGAAAAGCTCAGATCATCGGCTATGTGCCATAGAGTGACACTGAAGCTTCTGCCAAGATAGCTGAGTGTTTGCAAATAGCAGGGGAAAGTTGGTAATCGTTAAGCGGCTCAGCCCCGTCTTATTTCTTGTAGCAAATATCTCTTATGTGTCTGGGCTTGGCATGCTGATGACTTTACACTATAAGCAAATAAGCTCAGTAGGGTATGGATTTAAGGGCTTTCTTTAAAACCATCTGGCATCTAGAAATTAAACAGCATTGGGTCAACTGATTTGCTAGAGAAAATGGTTAACAACTCATGAATACAACTTTTTGTGGGAAAGAGGTAAAGAAAGGCATAATGAATCCCATCAGGAAGGGGCATTTGCTTTGCTGTTGTGCTCGTATTATTTGTGTCAGCCATCAGCCTCGCCCACTTCTTTTCCACTTCAGTTCCATCATTATAGGGTGAAACATGTGGTTTTGTAGTATGTCAGTGTCAGCAATCTGTGCCGAGGTTCCTAACAGATTTCTAATGACTTTTCAATGATAATGTACAAGGCTTTGTGCCTTCTCTCTCGTTTCCCTCCTCCTTGCCGTCTCATTACTTTTTTTGAGAAGCTGCTGACTTTTGTCCCCTGTTCGCTTCAGCGCTCCTATTTTATTTTTTTTTGTTTTCCCTCGTTCTGCAAGGTCAGCTCTAGCCATTCTGCTTCACGTGTTTCCATGTAAGAAAGAAAATAAAATGTATATGAGGGAATAGGAAGCCTTTGCCTCATGCACACGACCGTATGGCTTTTCCGTATTTTGCAGGATTTGTGCATTCCGTTTTTGAGCTGGCCCCTGATAGAACAGTATAATCCTTGTCCGTTATGCGGACAATAATAGGACATGTTCTATCTTTGAACGAAACGGAAATACGGAAATGGAAGGCATACGGAGTATCTTCCGTTTTTTTTTTTGTTTGCGGATCCATTGAAATGGTTCCATATACGGTCCGTATATGGAACGCAAAAAACGGAACTTAAGCGAAAAAAAAAAACTAAGGATAGGGATTAAATCCATTTGCAATAAAAAAAAAAAGTATCAAGGCTTCCGAGTATGTCACATGAGCAAAACTCATCATCTTTATCAGCGCAGTGATTGCTAAAAAGTATTAACCTTAAAGCAAAACCATTGATTTGAGAAAATCCTTTTATATTGCTTCACTTCTACATTGGAATGTAGGTCTGAATTAATAAGATCATCTGCATCCTCCTTCTGTGCTGAATTCCCTTGGTGGAGATTCTGTTTCACCATGTAAGCTATTTGTGTTCGAGATTTAATCAAGACTTTCTGAACCAGATGCGAGGGGCTTGCACCCTTCATTACCCTTAGAATCAACCCAAATGCCATTACGCAGAGCAGGAGAATAAAATACACATTATTATAAGGCTTAGTGCCGTTCATTTATTAATCAGATAGGAGCCAGGCCGCCTATTGGCCGGGACGGCATATTTTTTTTTAAGAGCCTGTCACTATGGCTAAGGACAAATATCACCAAGGGATTTTGTGTTTTCTGTATATGTCGTCTAAAATGCTATCATGCCCTCCTCTATAAACATGTTGCTTAGTAGTGCAGTATTTCCTTACAGTTTTCACTAGTTAAGTGAAAGGTGATTCTAAGGAAGGCGCCTCTGCAGCACGCCTCGGGATGTGATTTTAGCATTATGTCCGATCTGATATGCTGACTAATGCTTTACTTCCTTAGGGACTCACGACTCAGTAAATCTCAGGTGTTGATGAAATACTAAATGAAATGCATTTGGTATACAGAGCTGGTCATTGTCCAATGTCAATTCAGTTGCTTTGTTAATGTACTTGATACCACCCATTAAACCCCACTTAATTAGTGTCTAAAAGCAGTTGGTGGTCAATCTTTGGTAGTGATGGACAAACATAGGCCGGGACTGTTCGCGAACGCGAATGCGCGTTCGCAATCAAATGTTCGCGA
Source organism: Bufo bufo (assembly GCF_905171765.1). Classification (NCBI taxonomy): domain Eukaryota; kingdom Metazoa; phylum Chordata; class Amphibia; order Anura; family Bufonidae; genus Bufo; species Bufo bufo. The sequence continues at coordinate 541,920,234 of NC_053391.1, read as the reverse complement.
ACTGCGTGTTCGCATCGCGCCCATTGACTTTAATAGCAGGCGAACCTGACAAACCTTCAGGTCATATTTGCAGCCACCAAATACAAACTATGAGTGCACAAATAGTCCCACAACATGGACCGTGTCATGCCAGAGGGGGATCATTAGCAAAAATTGTCACAAAAAATATGTATTTTAATCAGGTGCCATTTTTATGCGTCTTAAAGGAAAACTCTCAAAAATGTGCCCTGCTGGAGCCTAGAAATGTTTTATTTCCTATCGGTTTGATGTATACAAATGTGCAGCACTCCATGTTTTTGTATCCTGCAAAGTCCATTAAAAAAATGTATACGTTAATATAATTTTTTTTTCTACCATGGAACTGTATGGTGAACGGACGCCACTGTACGGCATCAATCTGAGGCATCTGGATCGCAAAAATAGGATATGAACCCAGCCCTAGTGTCAGAATAAGCACCAGTACACAACAGAGCAGCGTTTCGGAGAGGGGAGGCCGATATGTACTGACAAAGCGCTACCTGGTCCTGGTGGTCAGGGATGAGGACTGTGTTTCCCAAGGATCATTTTCTACTGGTAAATACAGGGCACAGTATAATACACTAGAATCTATATAATATAAAGATATTAGCCCTACCCCCGAATAATAATACAATTAGGTGGTCATTTATTATATAGAAATACGTCTATGTTAGGCGTATTTCTGACACAGATTGTGGCGCAAAGGTCCTTAGCACAGCAATCTGCATATTTTTCCCGCTCATGCCAGGTCTTAAAAAGGATGGCGTGAGCAGGGAAAGGGATACAGTTATGGCCATCCAGATATTGGATACCACCGCTATACATTGACCGTATAACACCTCTGCACAGTGACCAGATAACACCGCCATAGCGTGACCGGATAAAAGGGTATAAGAGGGCACAGTACAGGGAATGACTAGGGGCACTGCCCAGGGTGTGGTAAGAGGGCACAATGCAGGATATAAGGGGGGAAAGTATAGGGTGAGGGCACAGTACGGGGTGGGGGGCACAGTCTTGTGATCCTGTGACATTAGAAGGTCCTTATGGTGAATGCGGTTCATACGCCATCATAATGAGAGGCAGAGGAGTGAGACAGGGGTGTGATTATGTGGCTAGAGATAAATGTCGGCCAGTACAGGCCACAAAAATTAGGCAATAAGCATTCACCTGACAGCAAAGAACTTTGGATTCTGTGGCTTGAGGTACATTAGGCGGTCACAGGATAAATATGTAACTGTCGGCCAGTATAGGCCCCAAAAATTAGACAATAGGCATTCACCTGACAGCAAAGAACTTTGGATTCTGTGGCTGGAGGTACATTAGGCGGTCACAGGATAAAAATGTAACTGTTTGTGTCACGTCTTGCCCTGTGAATGTGCGGAGATCTGTCAGACTGGCTGCAGATGTCTGACTTCTTGATTTTGTTTTGATTTGGATTTGAGCTGGATACACCTTCGCTCAGGTGTACTGGGTTTCATTGTTAGTGAGGCTATTTATCCCTCCTTCCCCCAGTGGCCTGTACGGGTTATAGTTCTTTTCTAGGAGCTCTTGATTTGTGGTGGATCGTCTGCTCCAGCTCTGCTTAAGATAAGTCCTCTCCTTCCTTTACCTTTGTGTGTGTTATCTAGGCCTCTAGGGAAACGCTTGCTTTTTCCTGGTTGGAAGAAGCAGGTTGCCTCTTCCCTTTTCCCTGCTGCTTAGGGTTTGCCCAGGGTGTTCAGATTTAGGCACGAGGGCATGTGCATATCCACCCTAAGGGTATGCACATAGGCACAGCAGTCTAGGGAAAGCTTTTAGGGATTGCTAGGAGGTGACACTTTTCTCTCTAGCTTTTGGGCCTAGTCATTTGTTCTGTTGGTTTTCCCTGTGTTTGGTTGTTTCCCCGCTTACCCACCTGTCGTGACATTTTGCCAGTACAGGCACCAAAAATTAGGCATTCACCTGACATAATAGGTCTTTTATGCCGTTGTATATTCTTTGTTCTGTGTGGTGGCGGATATGTGTGGGCTGGCATGAGGAAAATCAATTGCACGTGGTCATCACAGGGGTTGAATTCCTCCGACATCCATGCCTCATTAATTTAAAAAAATGTGAGGTAGTCCACACTGTCGTGAGCTGGGTGAGTGTGCTTATTGGTCACGATCCCCCTTGCTGCGCTGAACGTCGTTTTGGACAGGACACTCGACAAGGGGCAAGCCAAGAGTTCCATGGCAAATTGTGCCAGCTCTAGCCACAGGTCAAGCCTGCACATCCAGTAGTCAAGGGGTTCCTCGCTTCTCAGAGCGCCCACATCGGCCGTTAACCCGATAAAGTCAGACAGCTGTCGGTCTAGGCGTTCCCTGAGGCTGGATCCAGAGGGCGGATGTTGATGGGTTGGCTGCAAGAATGATCTCATATTTGAAGTGACCAACACATCTTCAAACCGCCCTCTTTTGGTAGGCATGGTAGGATTAATACCCGCAGCTGTTTTGCTGTGGGTGAAAATTCCTCTGCCAGTACCCGCAACAGCAGTATGCAGCATTTCTCTCAGCAAGGCCTGGAAATGCTGCATTCTGACAACCCTCTTTGATGCTGGTAACATGTCTGTCATTTTGTTTGTATCGGGGGTCTAAGTACATTTCCACCCAGTACAGGTCCTTGACCCATATGCATTTTATATGGGGGTCACTCTTCAAACACTGGAGCATGAAGGCCCCCATTTGCACTAAATTGGAAGCGGTGGAGCGGCCTGGCTCCTGCTCATTGTCCAGGAGAATGTCGTCCTCAGTCTCCTCCCCATCCACGGACAACACCAGCGATCCCCGAAAAGTTTAAAGCCTGCTCTTCTTGCTCCTCCTCTTCCTCCTCCCCCTAGGCACCATCCTCCTCTGACTCCTCTTCAGACTCCTGCTGACTTGTCTCCGATGGAGTAGCCCCCCCTGGGAATTTATTCAGCATTGCGACTTCCTCCTCCTCCTGCTCCTCGACAGCTTGATCAGTGACACGAAGCAATGCACGCTACAGAAAGAAGGCATAAGGTAGGATGTCACTGATGGCGCCCTGGCTGCGACTGATCAGTTTGGTGATCTCATCAAATGGCCGCAGAAGTCTGCATGCGTTGCGCATGAGCAGCCACTGCCTAGATGAAAAGAAACCAAGCTCCCCAGAACCTGTCCTGCCACAGAGTTCGTACAGGTAGTCGTTAACGGCACGTTTCTGCTGGAGCAGCCTATCAAGCATATACAAGGTGGAGTTCCAGCGCGTCTTGCAGTCACAAATCAGACATATGATGGGCAAGTGGTGTCGCCGCTGAACGTCAGCAAGGCAAGCCATGGCTGTGTAAGATCTAAAATAGCAAGAGATTTTCCTGGCTTTTGACAACGAATTGCTGCACGACTAAGTTCAGGACGTGTGCCATGCACAGCACGTGTGTCATTTTGCCCTGTTTCAGCGTGCTCAGCAGATTGGCACCGTTGTCGCACACCACTTTACCAACTGTCAAATTGAGCGGGGTTAGCCACTGATCGGCCTGTGACCGCAGAGCTGAAAGCAGTGCAGGACCGGTGTGGCTCTTGGCTTCCAGGCACAACAGCCGCAGCACAACATGTCAACGTCTCACCTGGCACGTCAAATAGGTTCTGGGAGCTTTGGGGATGCAGCGGAAGAGGCGGTAGCAGTGGAAAAGGAGGAGTTATGTACCTTCCCTGCCTGTTTTTGCTAGACCACGTGTCTGTGGTCAGATGTATCTTGGCACTGACCCTGTGTGCCAGAGAATGAATATATTAACTTGCCACTTAATGAGACCATATAGTTCAGGGATGCCCTTCTGGGAGAAATATTTCCTTCCGGGGACCTTCCATTGTGGTGTGACAAATTTTCTAAAGGCCTCTGAGTTCACCAATTTATACGGCAGTAGTTGGCGGGCTAGCAGTTCCGACAAGACAGCAGTCAGCCGTTGGGCAAGAGGATTATCCGGAGTCATAATTTTTTTACGCTCAAACATTTGGGCCACGGAAGCCTGCCTTGTGCCAGATAAACGCGACAATGGCACGGTGGAAGGTGGAGTGGAGGACAAATGGGAGGAGAGAGGAGAAGGAGAAGAGGCAGGACGTGGAGCACCAGGAGTGTGGCTTTGTGGGTTCTGACGGCGTTGCTCCCACTGGGCTCGGTGATAGGAGGCTAGGTGCCTTCTTAAGGCGGTCGTCCCTAGTTCAGTGTTGGGCTTACCGCGACATATGCATTGACAGCACAGGCTGCATATGGCAACACTATTGTCAGCAGCGGACACATTAAAAAAGCCCACACTGCGGAGCCATGTGCCGGCGTCCTGGGAGCGCCAGATGTGACCGTGCATGGTGGATGGCTCGTTCCAGATACAGTAGCAGTCTGCTTTTTGCCTCCTGTGCTCTGTAAGTTCTGCCTGCTTCTCCTCCTTCTCCTCCATATCTGCTGCTCCATCTCTCCCTCTGAACTCCTCTCCTCTTCCTCTCTTGTGGGCATCCACGTGACGTCCATCGACATGTCATCATCGTCACCTTCACCATTACTGACATTAGAGATCTTGGTGTAGGCAGCAACAGCGGGGACCACCCTCTTTGGGCTGATCTGGGTACGGTCGTCAGACTGCTGGGTGGCGACCGTTGATACCTCCTCTTCCTGATACGATGCCAAGAATGACTGTGCATTGGTAAGGTCTTGTGGATGGGAAAATAATTCCTCTGACTCGAGCGGAGGGGATGTGGTGGTGGTGGTATCTTTGGGGGTGCACACAGCAAGCATTTGTGGCAAACAATATGTGGGAAAGACAGTGCACAAATTTCGCAGAAGGATTTGGGAACACCTGAATGATATACGTAAAGGTGCGGATACCCCAATTGCAAAGCATGTTTTTACCCAACATGATCAGAACATTGACGCGGTCAAATTTCAAGGTGTGGAATTAGTTAGAAGATCTCCAAGAGGTGGGGATTTTGATAAAAATTTGCTGCAGAAGGAAACACAGTGGATATTCAGGATGCGTACGGTCCAACCAGAGTTACTCAATGATTACAACTCATTCATTTGCTTTATTTAAAGCAATCTATACCCTGATGTGTCTGTAGCTTTTGACATTGAGACATTTAACATCCTCACTCATCACATATGGGGGTTTATATTATATCGGTTACGGACCCCTGTGATTGTCTTGTATGATCACAAGATCCTAACTGCTATATTACATCTCAACACCTGTATATTTAATTTCTTTATTTCTTTATATTATGGTAATTGACATTGTGTTCAAGGGGCTCTTTGAATCGTCAGTTCATTACATTATGCAAGGGCACACTGACCCCCATTATAACTTAGATGGATTGGTAGCCCTTGGTGCCTCTCACCCTTTTGTTCTGCCAGTGTCTGCTCTTATGATGTGCAGACCACCGTTTGGTCCCTGATATTACCACGCAATGTTATGACATCTGTTGATCGCTCCTCTGAGTGGGCCGGGGTGAGGGACGGGGCTTAACTGTGGCGGGACCACGCCCCAGCCTCTGTGATTGGTTGGTCCAGGGGCTCGATCTTTGGGAGGGGAGGAGTCTCCTCCTCATAACCGCTGTATTCTGGCGGCCACATACGGCCATTCCAGTGCTGTTTGCCGCGGCCTCTGTATGAGGCCGGCGGATTGTATGTTGCATGTTTAAACCCTGTTGAAGTAATGCTCCTATTAGTGCTCCTTATGAGCCATTATTGTTGAAACGCGTTGAGCAGAACAACTTGAGCAGTCAGGGGGGCCATATTTGTACAAATAGGTTAACAAGTTGATTTGTGCCGTATCACAGCTATTGTCTGCACGTGTCTATACAGTGGACACACGCTCTGTGTTGGTAGGCTGTTAAACATGGGCAGATGTTTATCAACTTGAGCTTCATGTACACATACAGTTAGTTTTACCAAGTTTATTCGTGCCCGTATCACAGCCATTGCCTGTGTGTGCCTTATACAGTTGGCACGCACTTTTGAATTGGCAGGCTGTTTGATATGAGCAGATGTTTATCAACTTGAGTTAGGTGGGGTGTTACCTGTAGCAGTTGATTAGCAGGGACAAAGCACTGTTTCTTTTGTCCGTGAGTACTAAGCTCTGGGTGCACTAAGCCCATCATTTTTTATGAATTATTCTGTACCACCGTGACTGCACAGCTGGGTCTAATAGCGCTACAGCAGACTGGTGCGCTCTTCAATATTGGTCACTGATTGGTGTGTGTAGATTTATATTTATTGGGAGGGTGCATTTTGGGGAGGTTTGTCCTTTTTCTTTGTCTTCCTTTTGATTTTAAGGTATACCTGTACTACATTGGCCTGCAGTAGAATTGATATCCATTGACCGTCTAATATACCTCTGGCCACATAATCACTTGATCTTTTATGTACGGTGAATGCATCATTTTAGGGCCTGTAATCTAACTGGCCAACAGTCAAACTGTTATATGGTGACCGCCTAATGTACCTCCATCCACATTATCTATTGTTCTTTTCTGTCCGGTGAATGCCTAATGTTTGGGGCCTGTACTACACTGGCCTGCAGTCAAATTGATATTGAATGACATTCTGATATACCTCCAGCCACATAATTACTTGTTCTTTTCTGTCCGGTGAATGCCTAATGTTTGGGACCTTGGAGGAATTCAACACCTGTGACAAGCACGTGTTATTGAATTTCAACTATTATCATTTTGTTTGTTTTTTAAGAGGGGGGATTTCATTAGCCATGTTTTCAATCCAATGTTATATTTTTTGTTCTTTTAAACATATGTCTATTTGTACTGGCCTGCAGTAAAACTGATATCCAATGACCATCTAATATACCTCCAGCCACATAATTACTTGTTCTTTTCTGTCCGGTGAATGTTTGGGGCCGTCTAATGTTTGGGGCCTGTACTTCACTGGCCTGCAGTAAAATTCATTTTCATTGACCGTCTAATATGCCTCCAGCCACATAATCACTTGATCATTTATGTACGGTGAATGCCTAATTTATGGGGCCTGTAAATTAATCTAACTTGCCAACAGTAAAATTGTTATACGGTGACCGCCTAATGTACCTTCCAGCCACATTATCAATTGTTCTTTTCTGTCCGGTGAATGCCTAATGTTTGGGGCCTGTAGTCCACTGGCCTACAGAAAAATTGATATCCAATGACCGTCTAATATTCCTTCAGCCACAACATAATTACTTGTTATTTTCTGTCCGGTGAATGTGTAATGTTTGGGGCCTGTACTCCAGTGGCGCAAATTAAAATTTGTATTCCTTGTGACCGCATAATGTACCTCGAGCCACATAACAATTTCTTTTATGTCAGTTGAATGCCTAATTTTTAAGGACCGTACTCCCGTGGCCTAAAATAAAAAATTTCTAGGCTTCAGCAGGGCATATTTCAGAGAATTTCCCTTTTAAGACGCATAAAAATGTCCCCTGATTAAAATACATATTTCTTGGGGGAATTTTTGCCATTGACCCCCCCCTCTGGTATGTCAATGTCCATGTTGTGGGACGATTTGTGCACTTCTTGTAAGTATTTGGCAGCTGCAAATATGACCTGAAGGGTTTTCAGGTTCGCCTGCCATTAAAGTGAATGGGGCCCGCCGCAAACTTTTCCTCTCTTGTGGGCACCCACGTGACGTCCATCAACACGTCATCATCGTCACCTTCACCACCAGTGACATTAAATCATTAAAAACAAAAAGATAGCATTTAGTAATTATAAAAAAACAAAACAACGAGGATGACAGGCAAATTGATAAGATTAGGCAGAGAGAGACCAAACAAGTTATAAGAGCTTCTAAAGCACAGGCAGAAGAGAAATTAGCTCAGTCAGTGAAAAAAGGCGATAAGACATTCTTCAGATACATAAATGAAAAAAGGAAACTAAAACAAGGCATTACCAAATTAAAAACAAAAGAAGGAAAGTATATGGAAGAAGATAAAGAACTAGCTGACTGCCTCAATGAATACTTGTGTTCAGTTTTTACAAAGGAAAATGAAGGAAAAGGACCTCAGTTAGGAAGGAAGACTAATGAATCTTTTGATGCATGTGTCTTTACAGAGGAAGAGATTCTAAGTCAGCTGTCTAAAATTAATACAAATAAGTCACAGGGGCCTGATGGGATACACCCAAAGCTATTCAAAGAGCTTAGCGGTGAACTAGCAAAACCATTAACAGATTTATTTAACCAATCACTGGTAACAGGAGTCGTCCCAGAAGATTGGAAATTGGCAAATGTTGCGCCCATTCACAAGAAAGGTAGTAGGGAGGAATCGGGCAACTATAGGCCAGTAAGCCTGACATCAATAGTGGGGAAATTAATGGAGACCATACTTAAGGAGAGGATTGTGGAACATCTAAAATCCCATGGATTGAAAGATGAAAAACAGCATGGGTTTACTTCATGAAGATCATGTCAAACTAATCTTATTGATTTTTTTGATTGGGTGACTAAAATAATAGATTAGATAGGCAGAGGTGCAGTAGACATCGCTTATCTAGACTTTAGTAAGGCTTTTGATACTGTCCCACATAGAAGGCTTTTCAATAAATTGCAGTCTTTGTGCGTGGACTCCTATATTGTTGATATATATTGTTGAATGGATTAGGCAGTGGCTGAAGGACAGACAACAGAGGGTTGTAGTCAATGAAGTATATTCAGACCATGGTCTTGTTACCAGTGGGGTACCTCAGGGATCTGTTCTGGGACCCATATTGTTTAATATCTGTATCAGCAAAATTGCAGAAAGCTTCCATGGAAAGGTGTGTCTTTTTGCTGATGACACAAAGATTTGTAACAGGGTTGATGCTCCTGGAGGGATACACCAAATGGAAAAGGATTTAGGAAAACTAGAGGAATAGTAAAAAATCTGGCAACGAAAATTTTATGTTGATAAGTGCAAGATAATGCACGTAAATGGGCGCAAAAACCCAAGAGCAGAATATAAAATCAGTGATACAGTCCTAACCTCAGTATCTGAGGAAAGGGATTTAGGGGTCATTATTTCAGAAGACTTAAAGGTAGGCAGACAATATCATAGAGCAGCAGGAGATGCTAGCAGAACACTTGGGTGTATAGGGAGAGGCATTACCAGTAGAAAGAGGCAGGTGCTCATGCCGCTCTACAGAGCGCTAGTGAGACCTTATTTGGAGTATTGTGCTCAGTACTGGAGACAATATCTCCAGAAGGATATTGATACTTTGGAGAGAGTTCAGGGAAGAGCTACTAAACTGGTACATGGATTGCAGGATAAAACTTACCAGGAAAGATTAAAGGACCTTAACATGTATAGCTTGGAAGAAAAACAAAACAGAGGGGATATGATAGAAACTTTTAAATCCATAAAGGGAATCAACAAGCTAAAAGAGCAGAGAATATTTAAAAGAAGAAAAACTGCTACAAGAGGACATAGTTTTAAATTAGAGGGGCAAAGTAGTGGATGCATGGAATAGCCTTCCTGCAGAAGTGGTAGCTGCAAATACAGTGAAGGAGTTTAAGTATGCATGGGATAGGCATAGAGCCATCCTTCATATAAGATAGGGCCAAGGGCTATTCATAGTATTCAGTATATTGGGCAGACTAGATGGGCCAAATGGTTCTCATCTTCCGACACATTCTATGTTTCTATGTTTCTATTAGAGATCTCAGGGTAGGCAGCAACAGCGGGGACCACCCACCTTCGGCTGATCTGGGTACTGTCGTACGACCGCTGGGTGGCGTCCGTTGCTACCTTCTCTTCCTCATCCAATGGCAAGAATGGCTGCGCATCTGTAAGGTCTGTGAATCGATGGGAAAATAATTCCTCTGACTCGAGTAACATAGTAACATAGTATATAAGGCTGAAAAAAGACATCTGTCCATCCAGTTCGGCTTGTTATCCTGCAAGTTGATCCAGAGGAAGGCAAAAAAAAAACAACTGAGGTACAAGCCAATTTTCCCCACTTAAGGAGGAAAAAAATTCTTCCTGACTCCAATCAGGCAATCAGAATAACTCCCTGGATCAACGACCCCTCTCTAGTAGCTATAACCTGTAATATTATTACACTCCAGAAATTCATCCAGGCCCCTCTTGAATTCTTTTATTGTACTCACCATCACCACCTCCTCAGGCAGAGAGTTCCATAGTCTCACTGCTCTTACCCTAAATAGTCCTTTTCTATGTTTGTGTACAAACCTTCTTTCCTCCAGAAGCAGAGGGTGTCCCCTGGTCACAATCACAGTCCTGGGGATAAATAGATGATGGGAGAGATCTCTGTACTGTCCCCTGATATATTTATACATAATAATTAGATCTCCCCTCAGTCGTCTTTTTTCTAAAGTGAATTACCCTAATTTTGATAATCTTTCAGGGTACTGTAGTTGCCCCATTCCAGTTATTACTTTAGTTTGCCTCCTCTGAACCCTGTCCAGCTCTGCTATGTCTGCCTAGTTCACAGGAGCCCATAACTGTACACAGTACTCCATGTGTGGTCTGACTAGTGATTTGTAAAGTGTTAGGACTATGTTCTCATCACGGGCATATATGCCCCTTTTGATGCAACCCATTATCTTATTGGCCTTGGCAGCAGCTGCCTGACACTGGTTTTTACTGCTTAGTTTGCTGTTTATTAAAATTCCTAGGTCCTTTTCCATGTCAGTGTTACCAAGTGTTTTACCATTTAGTATGTACTGGTGATTTGCATTATTCCTTCACATGTGCATAACCTTACATTTGTCAGTGTTAAACCTCATCTTCCACTTCTCTGCCCAAGCCTCTAATCTATCCAGATCCATCTGTAGCAGTATACTGTCCTCTTCCGTGTCAATTACTTTACACATGTTTACACATTATTTTACTGTGCTATGGAGGGGCTATGGTGGTGGTGTATTTGGGGGTGCACACAGCAGAGAGTGAGGAGGGTGCAGATACAGAGGATGAGGAGGGTGCAGAAGTGGAATGCTGAGTGAGCCACTCAACCAACTCTCGTGCGTCCTTTGACATAATCGCACGCACCTTCTCCAACTTCCCACTTAGGCTCCGGCCTGGTGCACCTGCCCGACCACTTCCACCCCTGCCGAACGAAATGAAGGAAGGGACGCTGAACTTTACATTGAGCGTATGGACCATAGAGGGCGCACAAACACAACCGGTCGTGGGCAATGTTTCAGTTTCAGCAGTATTCAATTTATTCGTAAGACAACGCGTTTCGGGGTGCTAGAGACCCCTTTATCAAGTCTGAGCCGGATTAGCAGGGCGAGTGCCGCGGCTCGTTCTCGGAGGAACGTGTAGAACACTGACCTATGCAGTACCCGCGCTGCTACAGATAAAGGGGAGTGAATGGGAGGGCCTGCCTCTTCCTCTGCCTGTCATTTTCAAAATTACCCTGTGCCAAATTCCCTAGAGAAGAGCAGTATTTGTGGAAGCATGTATATCGCAGGCCTCAATCAGTATTTTGTGGAAGCAGTTATATAGAACCCCAAAATCTGTATTTTGTAGAAGCAGGTATACCACACCCCTCAATCAGTATTTTGTGGAGACAGGTATATAGAACCCTTTAATCAATATTTGGTGGAAGCAGGTATATCGCACCCCTCAATCAGTATTTTGTGGGAGCAGGTATATCAAACCCCTCAATCAGTATTTTGCGGAAGCTGATATATGGCAGGCCTCAATCAGTTGTTAGTTGAAGCAGGTATATCACCCTCAAGCAGTAATTTTGTGGACGCAGGTATATGGAAAACCTCTATCACTTTTTTGTGGAAGCTGATATATGGCCGGCCTCAATCAGTTGCTGGTTGAAGCAGGTATATCAAAACCTACAATCTGTATTTTGTGGACGCAGGTATATGGAAAACCTCTATCACTATTTTGTGGAAGCTGATATATGGAAGGCCTCAATCAGTTGTTAGTTGAAGCTGGTATATCACCCTCAAGCTGTAATTTTGTGGACACAGGAATATGGAAAACCTCTTTCACTATTTTGTGGAAGCTGATATATGGCAGGCCTCAATCAGTTGTTAGTTGAAGCTGGTATATCACCCTCAAGCTGTAATTTTGTGGACACAGGTATATGGAAAACCTCTATCACTATTTTGTGGAAGCTGATAGATCGCAGCCTTCAATCAGTTGTTAGTTGAAGCTGGTATATCACCCTCAAGCAGTAATTTTGTGGATGCAGGTATATGGAAAACCTCTATTACTATTTTGTGGAAGCTGATAGATCGCAGCCCTCAATCAGTATTTTCTGGAAGCATACAAATGCACTATAATATACTTTCTATGTTAGAAAGTATATTATAAGTATATCACACCCCTCTGTGTATCACACCTATCGATAGCACATTGTAGCACAACGTAGCCCTATTAGCTAGCGTTTAGCGTCCCTAAGTTCCTAACAGCCTGTCCCTGCTCCAAAATGCAACCTCTCCCTACACTGGCAAAACGCATAATGTAAAATGTATATGTGTATGTTGTCATCCATACCTACTACCTAGAATACATGGTTTTATGTTTTAATACCCTATGATCCCAAGGGTTCCCAGGACTGATGATCCACGACCTTAGTATTTCGCATCCTGTATTTTAAAACTCTTAATTTACTACATTTATACTTCCTTTATGTATTTTGATGTCTGCAACATCCAAACTGTCCTAGCCTGCTTTCTCTACTCCCATACACACAGCCCGAACTGGGAGGTGCCTGTTGGAATACAGCCAGCCTGAATATGTCCTATATATTTGTCATGGTCTTACCTTCTTGCTGTTCTCCTTCGTTTGACATGTGCTGGCGGCCATCTTGGTTTCTGGGTTTCTTGTAGCCTCCCACCCTGCGGCTCCTCCTTCCCACTGGGAGGAGCTGGATGCCTAGCTCATATATATAGGAGGTCTGTGGCTTCAGTTCCTTGCTTGGTCCTCCTGTGTTCACATGCTTCTAGACTGCTGCTGCTTCTGGTTCCTGATCCTGGTTTCGTCCGACTACCCTGCTGGTTCCTGATCCTGGTTTCGTCCGACTACCCTGCTGGTTCCTGATCCTGGCTTCGTCTGACTACCCTGCTGGTTCCTGATCCTGGCTTCGTCTGACTACCCTTCTGGTTCCTGACCTCTGGCTTCGCAAAGACTCTGCTTCGGTTTCGCCATCCGTTTGGACTTTTGCTTTACAGCTTTATTTTCAATAAAGCCTTCTTATTTTCACTTATCCCTTGTTGTACGTCTGGTTCATGGTTCCGTGACATTAGGACCAAGCCATGAATTCTGACGGTACAGGGCCATCCTCGCTACCCACGCTGGTTGCCAGATTTGATCAGCAGGATCACCTGTTGGGTCGGTTCGCTGTGGCGTTGCAAACCCTGCTTGAACGCACGGCTCATTTCGCTCCCGTTGCCGATGGGTCGGTTGTCGCTCCTGGGCCCGCTCCTACTGCCGCTCCGGTTGTTGCGCCAGAGTCTACCCCGACACCTGTTGTTGCACCTGCGGTGTTTCGGGGTATGACCGGTTCTGCCCCTCTTCCACAGCGCTTTGGGGGAGAGCCAACTCAGGGCCGAGGTTTCCTTAACCAGGTGGGCATTTATTTCGAGTTGCTGCCACATGCCTTTCCTACTGAGAGATCAAAGGTGGGCTTCTTGATCTCGCTGCTCTCGGACAAGGCCTTGGCCTGGGCCAGCCCTTTATGGGAGAACAACAATCCGGTGGTTGCCGAGTTTTCCGGTTTTGTTGCTTCTCTTCGGAAGGTATTCGATGTGCCGGCTCGTGCTGCCTCTGCTGCGAAGCTCCTTATGTCCATCAGACAGGGTTCACGATCCGTAGCTGAATACGCCATTGAGTTTCGTACCCTGGCAGCAGAGGTGGCCTGGAATAATGAGGCTCTGGTCGCTGCTTTCTCTCATGGTCTCTCGGATGCCTTGAAGGATGAGGTTGCAGCTAAGGACCTACCAGTGGAGCTCGAGTCTCTTATTTCTTTCCTGATTTTGATTGACACCAGACTCAGGGAGAGACCTTCCTTTAAGGAGAGCCTGCGGAGGTTTTCTAACAGATTGGCGCCCACGTTTGCTGTCCCACCCGTGCCTCCCTCTCCTCCCACGCCTCCTGGGGATGACTTGTCTGGGGGTGAACCCATGCAGCTGGGGTTTGCTCGCCTGTCCGAGGGGGAGAGGGTACTCCGGAGACGCGAGGGCCGATGCATGTACTGTGGTCTCGGTGGGCATTTTCGGTTGGCATGTCCGAACCGTCCGGGAAACGCTCGCACCTGAGATCCTGTCGGGGGCAGATCTTGGGTGGAGTCTCCTCGTCCCCGGTTTCCCGTGTTGACAAACCACTGATCACTGTTGTCCTCTCCTGGGTCGGGGGCTCGGTGACGACCCAGGCGTTGGTGGACTCTGGTGCTGGTGGTTTGTTCATTGATAATGTGTTCGCTGCCGCCAATTCCATTCCTCTGCAGGCTCGAGGTTCCCCACTGGCTCTTGAGGCGATAGACGGCAGACCCCTTCTGCCGCCACACGTGACTCATGAGACCCTTCCAGTGGGGATAGCCATTGGTGCCGTTCACAGAGAGTCGGTCTGCCTCCAGGTTATTTCGTCTCCACACTACTCGGTGGTCTTGGGGTACCCCTGGCTCCGGAAGCATAATCCGACTTTCGATTGGAGATCGGCCGAGATCCTCTCGTGGTCACCGCAGTGTGGGGCTAGTTGCATCCATGGGTCTGTCAAGTTGCTGTGTACTTCCTCGGACTCTCTGTTGCCTCCTGAATACGAGGAGTACCGGGATGTATTCGATAAGGTGCGCGCGGTTGCCCTACCTCCGCACCGCCCATACGATTGTGCCATAGAGTTACAATCTGGTGCCGTTCCTCCTCGTGGCAAAGTCTATCCACTGTCGGTAGCGGAGAATGAGGCCATGGAGGAGTACGTGAGGGAGGCGCTTTCACGCGGACACATTCGCAAATCCTCGTCCCCGGCAGGGGCTGGATTTTTCTTTGTGAAAAAGAAGGGCGGTGAGTTGAGGCCTTGCATCGATTACAGGGGTCTCAATCGCATCACGATCAAGAACGCTTACCCGATACCCTTGATTTCCGAGCTGTTCGATCGCCTCAAAGGGGCCACGGTCTTTACCAAACTCGACCTGAGGGCGGCATATAACCTGGTAAGGATCAAGGCGGGCGATGAGTGGAAGACCGCGTTTAACACCAGGACCGGTCATTATGAATCCTTGGTTATGCCCTTTGGTTTGTGCAATGCGCCCGCAGTCTTTCAGGAATTCATCAACGATGTTTTCCGTGACCTGTTGCAGCAGTGTGTGGTGGTCTATTTGGATGACATCTTGGTATATTCTGAATCCATGGAGGCCCACATTCTGGATGTCAGACGAGTGTTGCAACGGTTACGAGAGAACAAGCTGTTCGGTAAGCTTGAGAAATGCGAATTTCACCGATCCCAGGTAACCTTCTTAGGTTACATCATTTCCGCTGAGGGGTTCTCCATGGATCCTGAGAAGGTTTCGGCTGTCTTACAGTGGCCCCAGCCCAGTGGTCTTCGTTCCCTGCAGCGCTTTTTGGGCTTCGCCAATTATTATCGGAAGTTCATCAGGGACTTTTCCATGCTAGCCAAGCCTCTCACGGATCTGACCAGGAAGGGCAGTAATTCCCAGGTCTGGCCGCTCGAGGCCATCCGAGCTTTTGAGGTTCTAAAGTCCGCCTTTGTGTCGGCTCCGATTATATCGCATCCCAACCCTGGGTTGCCCTTTGTCCTCAAGGTAGACACGTCTGAGACGGGAGTAGGCGCCCTTCTGTCTCAGCGTAGAACACCAGAGGGTCCTCTGCTTCCTTGTGGGTTTTACTCCCGGAAACTGTCTTCCGCGGAGTGCAACTATCAGATTGGTGACAGGGAGTTATTGGCCATCGTGCAGGCCCTTAGAGAATGGAGGCACTTGCTCGAGGGTTCGGTGGTTCCGGTCCTCATCCTGACGGACCACAAGAATCTGACCTACCTTTCTGAGGCCAAGAGATTGACACCACGTCAGGCCAGATGGGCTCTGTTCTTGTCACGTTTTAATTACGTGGTCTCCTACCTACCCGGTTCCAAGAACATCAGGGCGGATGCCTTATCACGGCAGTACTCCGAGCTGTCCAGGGAGGAGTCGATTCCGACTTCGGTCATACCTCCGAATCAGATCTTGGCCGCCATTCGCACCAGCCTGACCTTTCCCCTGGGTGAGCAGATTTTGGCGGCTCAATCTGGTGCTCCCTCTGGGAGACCCAACGGCAGATGTTTTGTGCCTGAGGAGTTGCGCACTCGGTTGTTGCGAACCTACCATAACTCCAAGACCGCGGGGCATCCTGGAAAGAATCAGCTGTCCTGGGCTGTTTCACGTCTGTTCTGGTGGCCTTCCCTACGTTCCGACATCGCCGCATATGTAGCGGCATGCTCCGTTTGTGCCCAGAGTAAGTCCCCTCGGTACCTTCCGTTGGGCCTTCTGCAACCCATAGCCACCGGGGAGCGCCCATGGTCACACCTGGGGATGGATTTCATTGTGGACCTCCCTGCATCCCGAGGCCATACGGTCATTCTCATGATTGTGGATCGGTTTTCCAAAATGTGCCACTGTGTTCCTCTCAAGAAGTTACCCTCTGCACAAGAGTTGGCCACGATTTTTGCCAGGGAGGTCTTCCGGTTGCACGGTTTGCCCAAGGAGATTGTGTCGGATCGGGGGAGTCAGTTTGTGTCCAGGTTCTGGCGCGCCTTTTGCTCCCAGTTGGGGATTCATCTCTCCTTCTCCTCGGCCTACCACCCTCAGTCGAATGGGGCCGCAGAACGATCCAATCAGGCCTTGGAGCAATTCCTTCGTTGCTATGTCTCCGATCACCAAGACAATTGGGTTGACCTCCTGCCTTGGGCTGAGTTTGCCAGGAACACGGCGGTGAACTCTTCCTCTGGGACGTCTCCCTTCATGGCCAATTATGGGTTCCAACCTGCCGTGTTACCGGAGGTATTCTCTCCCCAGGATATTCCGGCTGTGGAGGATCACCTTTCCGTCCTACGTGCTTCTTGGGTACTGATCCAGAAGTCCCTTGAGGTCTCTGCGCAGCGCCAGAGACTCCAGGCTGATCGCAGACGAGCGCCTGCTCCTTCCTACCAGGTCGGAGACCGTGTATGGTTGTCCACCCGCAACCTCAACCTTCGAGTGCCCACTCCCAAGCTGGCGCCTCGCTTTGTTGGTCCCTTCCGAGTGCTTCGCAGGGTAAACCCGGTAGCCTATGCCCTTGCGCTTCCTCCTGGCATGCGGATCTCCAACGTGTTTCATGTCTCCCTGTTGAAGCCACTGGTGTGTAATCGTTTCACTTCCTCGGTTCCTCGGCCTCGTCCGGTCCAAGTGGGTAATCGTGAGGAGTATGAGGTGAGCAATATCCTGGACTCACGCCTGGTCCGCGGTCGGGTGCAGTTTTTGGTCCATTGGCGTGGTTATGGTCCAGAGGAGCGTTCCTGGGTTCCCTCCGCAGATGTCCATGCTCCTGCCTTGCTCCGAGCCTTCCACGCACGCTTCTCTCAGAAACCGTTCTTTACTCCGCGGAGGAGGGGCCCTTGAGGGGGAGGTACTGTCATGGTCTTACCTTCTTGCTGTTCTCCTTCGTTTGACATGTGCTGGCGGCCATCTTGGTTTCTGGGTTTCTTGTAGCCTCCCACCCTGCGGCTCCTCCTTCCCACTGGGAGGAGCTGGATGCCTAGCTCATATATATAGGAGGTCTGTGGCTTCAGTTCCTTGCTTGGTCCTCCTGTGTTCACATGCTTCTAGACTGCTGCTGCTTCTGGTTCCTGATCCTGGTTTCGTCCGACTACCCTGCTGGTTCCTGATCCTGGTTTCGTCCGACTACCCTGCTGGTTCCTGATCCTGGTTTCGTCCGACTACCCTGCTGGTTCCTGATCCTGGCTTCGTCTGACTACCCTGCTGGTTCCTGATCCTGGCTTCGTCTGACTACCCTTCTGGTTCCTGACCTCTGGCTTCGCAAAGACTCTGCTTCGGTTTCGCCATCCGTTTGGACTTTTGCTTTACAGCTTTATTTTCAATAAAGCCTTCTTATTTTCACTTATCCCTTGTTGTACGTCTGGTTCATGGTTCCGTGACAATATTTACATGTATATACCGTATGATATATGCTTTTTATGTTTATTTTTATTTTGTATATACCCTTCATATTATCCTTAGGGTATTTTTAATTGTGGTTGCAATTTTATCAACAATCCTAATAAAACATCAATTCTCTACCTACAACTCTGGGTGATAGAGTGCCTGTTCCACTACAATCTATACATTTTCACTCTTTAATAGGGCTGTGGGGCAGTCCTGGAACATGAGCACCTAGGTCCACTAGTTGAGTGGGGTAAGCCGCTATCTACAAACATAATGTAAAATGGCTGCCAGATCAGGTTCTGTTATAGGGTAGGGGGTGTGTCCATGTGCTGTAAGGTCTCAATTGGCTGTCCTGACCCACTTGGGTGTGTCATGGGTCAAAGTTCGGCGCAATGCAAAAGAATATGGAGTGCGCGAACATGGCCATATGTCCACATGTTCGGCAAATCACAAACATGCAAAGTTCCCAGCAAACCGACCGCCGGGTGAACCGTAAAGCCAACTCTAGTCTTTGGTGAAGCTATTAACCAGTGGCTCATGTTCCCCATGCCTTGTTTTACTGAATAATACATTTTTTATGTGTGATCTGTTTTTTTTTTTTTACATAATTGACAATGATTTACAATGACATTTGTGTAACCACATACTGTGCTTCTAGAAACAGATACAATACCCATGATACCTCCACTTCTCATATGTTGCATTATTGGCAGCTACTTCTTTCTTCTAATGATGGTTTTATCATTTCTACTATTAATACAAAAACTCAATTCTGGAAATTAAATAGTTGTAGATAACATTACTAGTATCATGAAGTAGAGTTTTCCAGTGACAGAGTGCAGATTTTTGATTGACCATTCTGGAGGAGTCCAAAATTTATTTTTAACAATTTAATGGAAGAGGACACCTGAAGTACATATGTTTATAGGTGAATTTTATTTTTTATGTTTTTTTAATGGGAAATTAAGATACACACTAGAGATGACAGAACCACTTTGTAACGAACTGGGTTCATTACAAACTTAGCAACATTTCATCTGGCAAACAGGAACCCTTTAAGGTTCGTTTCAGATTTACTGCACATGTTGATGGGAAAAAACACTAGGGAGGAAGAAGAAGGATGCTCACATAACCCGGAGAGGAAGTGTGTGGGGGGGGGGGGGGCTTGCCCTGATTGGCTCATAGGCTGACAGACAGCCTGTATGAGCCAGTCAGAGCTGCAGCAGACAGTGAGGTGCACTAGCAGCACAAACAGAACATCATTCTGTGTTGGGCTATGAATGAGCGTGGATGAGTCTATCGATCTTAAGGACAGTCAAAAGTCACAATCAAGCTTCTATTCTACTGCCAGGGACATTGAAGAGTAAGGCTAGAATTAGAAAGATACATATATAATTAATGGCTGGCTCACAATTACCACAGTATATTTAATACAACTTTAAAATACATTTACAAAAAAAAACATAAAAATCACAAAAAAAATCATACAATAATGTAATAGTACCGGTCCTTTTTTTTATCTTTGTATTTCTACATGCAGAGTTCTCGCATGTATTATCGGAAATGACGGCTTTTGTGACTGTTATCTCGCACTTCTATAATCAGATAGGAAAGATATGGGTGTGATTTCAATACCACTGAGGAAGGAACACTGGGGTCCGAAACGCGTCTGGCTCGACGACAAAAGTAATTGATCATATCTGATAAATCTTACCAGGATACTCCAAGCATACTATTAGAAAATTAAACTTAGCACAAGGTCCGGCGTGGGGAAGATACAGAAGCGCATGTGCGAAGATTTCCCGGCCGGTGAAGCGAGCACGATAAGCGCAGGAAGACTACAGAGTCTGGTAAGAAGTATCAAGCTTGTATCTACAATAGTATCATAATACAAGACCAGCACAGTTTGCAATATCAGACATTGATACTTGTTGGATGATAGAACTGACCCCACTGCGATATAGTTGCAACACAAGGTCAAAAGTGATTCTGACCAATACGATAATGCTCATTGTACGATCTGCACAAAAATCAGTGTAAACTATCATAATACACAGAAGACCACAACTGAAATCACACCTATATAAGTGTGAATTGGCTTAATACTGTATATAGGAGACAATCTTTCCTATCTGATTGTAGAAGTGCGGGATAACAGTCACAAAAGCCGTCATTTCCGATAATACATGCGAGAGCTCCACATGTAGGAATACAAAGATAAAAAAAAGGGACCAGGATGTTTTTTTATATTTTTTTGTAAATGTATTTTAAACTTGTATTAGGCTACTTTCACACTAGCGTTCGGGGCTCCGCTCGTGAGCCGTGCGGAGGCGAGCGGATCCGTCCAGACTTACAATGTAAGTCAATGGGGACGGATCCGCTTGAAGATGACACCATATGGCTCAATCTTCAAGCGGATCCGTTCCCCATTGACTTTCAATGTAAAGTCTGAACTGATCCGCTCAGGCTACTTTCAGACTTAGAAAATTTTCTAAGTAATAATGCAGACGGATCCGTTCTGAACGGATGCAAACGTCTGCATTATCGGAGCGGATCCGTCTGATGAAACATCAGACGGATCCGCTCCGAACGCTAGTGTGAAAGTAGCCTTAGATATACTGTGGTTACTGTGAGCAAGCCATTAATTTTAATTTACTGCCTTATAACACAGAAGCAGCTGCTATAGAACCTCAAAAGCTACATACAAGGACAATTTTAATAGAAATACATTTTTGTGTTTGTTCCCGGGGAAGGGGGGGGGGGGGGGCGTGGGTTGGTAGGGGGGTATAAGCTAAAAATGGTACAAAATGTGCATCAAGAGGATAGATGTGGTATTTGAAATATCAGTGAAAACACTTGAAATACTAGTACAAACTCCATGTCAGGGCATCTCTACATAGTTATTTTTTTTTGTTAACCTTAGGAAAATAGCATACTTGTGTCTTACAATACACAGGGTAGCAGACAATAATATCTGTGAGTGATAACGTACCATCGCAGGCCAAAATCCATGTGTGGATGTATCTCCATAGAGTTAAAATTTACTATTTTTTGGGGGTTGATGTTTTTGAACACAAGACGGCATATATATGTGTTACAATAAGCAGGGTAGCCAATGAAATTTTTTGAGCGACAACGTGACGTAGCAGGCTGAAATCCATGTGTGGGTGCATCTCCACACAGTTTAAATACATTTTTTGGGGGTTGAAGCTTAGGAACACATCGCAACATATACGTGTCAATATGGTAGTGGACGAAAACATGACATAGCAGGCCAAGATCCATGTGTAGATGAATATCCACACACTTGAAAATTATTATTTTTTGGGGGGTTGAAGTTTGGAACACAGCGCAGCATATATGTGTTTCAATAAGCGTGATAGCGGAAGATAATGTGATAGCTTGACATAGAAGGCCAAAATCTGTGTGTAGGTGTTAAAATGTTATTTTTTTGGGGGGTGAAGTTTGGGAACACAGCATACATGTTTTTTTACAATACACAGGATAGCAGACGGTTTACATCAAATCCTTGTCGGTGTATCTCCAGACAGTTCAAATGTGTGTTTGGTGATGGGGGGGAAATAATTGCATAGTAGCTTGTCAACTTGTGTTTTAAACTAGAAAAAGCTTTGTTCTGAATCTGCATATTTTAATGCACAAAAGATATTAGGCCCAAGTCTGTAGTGGCGTCAATATTGCAGTACTTCTAAAGTCAACTGCCAGTAGCAGTATCTTCATTGCAGGGACGGTTGGCCATATATCTTAAAAGGAAATTTTCCAGTGAGCCGATGTCCAGGGGACAACCTGAGCCCTCCTCCCAGCTGGCCGGTAGACGTTTTTGGGGATGCATTTTGTGGTGCTGACTGCAGTATTTTGTGATGGACTGTGGTATTTGGTTCTATTCCGGTGGTATAATGTGCCACAAAATGGTATTGCTGGCCCTGCCTTCCCAAAAACTGGGCCACTTTTAGTATTTTATCCAGGGCCACTTTAAGTTGCCATTCCGCCCCTGCTTCAGTGTGCTTTTGGAAAGGGAAGGAGATCATATTGCACCTCTGTCTTTCAGTTCCAGAAACCAGATTTTCAAACTGTACCACACTGTATACATTAAGGCCCAAGAATGTCAGGGATACAGAAGGGTTCCAAGTGAAAGAACTAGAACCAGAATGTGGGTAGTAGCCGGATTGAGAGCTGAGAAGGAGGTAACATCAGTGGAGGAGGGTGGTGGCAGCAGCAATAAAGAGCAGAGGAAACATACCTCTCAAAGAACAGCCAGGGCCATGTCTCCTTTGGGATCTGGTGATGCCGTTGACACTGTGGGTGGGTTAGGCCCAAAATGTGCCAGAGCTATCCCGAGCTCAGCTACCTATAGTTCTGTGCAAGCAACTCTTGTATGATGTTTTTCTCCACAAGGTGGGCCGTGTGCAAGATCTGCGGGATTAAAATAAGCCATGGTCATTCCAACACAATCATGGGAACCAGAGGCCTATTGCCGCACATGAGGCTGCATCACCAGATCCTATGGGAAAATACAACTGGTCAGCATTCCCAATCAAAACAAATCTGCCCTCAGTCCTCTTTGTAGCAGCCAAACCACACCCCTAGCAATACAGTGTCCTTGTCATGATTATCATCACTTTCTTCTTCCTTGTTGAACACTCCATTGTGAGACATCTAGTGTACAACAGAATGTTTGACCATGAAAAAACTATTCTTTACCAGAAATGAGTGTGTCTACAAGTTGAACCCCCACCTGGCCACATAATTGTAATAATAACAGCATCATGGGACCAGGAGCCGCAAGGGGCATGGTGACACAGAAACGGACCAAGTTGTCCTCTGTCACTGTCAAAACATCACTTTTCTCAAAATGAATTAAACCTGGATTTTGGAGAATATTCACACTCCTCCAGCTGAGGTCGATGAATAGATGTGGCCTTTCTGACGTGGCCCCATCTTTCCACTGATGCTGTCTGCCTGCCTGCTGTTCTCCTTCTATCATGCCGCTGCTGCCATCGTGCCACTGCTGGTGCATGCCTACCATCATCTTCCAAAAGGCTGCATCTGCCATTTATACCACTACTACTACTATTGCTATTACCACTACTACCCATAGACAGCCGATCTACTGCCTTGTATGTTTCATGCTATGCTGCTTCTACTACCGCTACAATTGCTGCCACATGCCGCTAATGCTCTACCCTTTCCACATCTACACTGTACTGCTGCTGCTCCAAATTAAAAGGGAGCATTTTCATACAAGCCACTTTTTCTTCTGACAATAAACATTTGTGCGTGTCATTATAGCAGGTCGACAGGCATTCTGAACCTGTCAAGGCATAATTTTTAGATGCTTGGTCCCCCAACAAGCCACCTTTTTTAATATATAATTTTTTTTATCCTATAACACTTCTCGTGTTTAAACACTATCTGCCCCCAATAAGGGACAATTTTTGGAAGCTTTGGAATATAAAAAAGCATAACACATGTGACGTGCAGTGTGTTTTTAAACACACTGTTCAGGGAAGAGAACAGAAGGCAAACAAAAAGGGAGAGAAAAGAGAATGTCCATCAAACAGAAATGTTGAGGGACACCTTTGACAGCCTTTTGATATTGTATTGGTAAAGTCAAGTTATAGTCTGTTCCTCAAAAGTCATACCCAGGAAGAGAGAAAAAATGTGTGAAGTGTTAATATTGCAAAGCAGTCGTCCACATGCCATGAATCAAAAATAATAAAAAAATTACTGTCTCTGTATGGCTAATAAGTGAAAAATGGATTTCCTTGAAGTGGCAGAACCACGTGTTTTTTTTTAGACATAAAAATTCAGTCAAGACCACAATTCTCCATCCATGTTACTGGTAAGCAAAATGAAAGCTATAGCAGCCCCATTCTGATGATCTTGCTATATAGCTTTCTTTAGTTGAAAACTTTGAATGTGCCTTGGGAGGAGAGGTGTGAAGTGGGAGTAAAGATTAGAGATGAGCGAATTTCTCAAAAATTCGATTTGGTCGGTTCGCCAAATTTTCCGAAAAGATTCGAATCGATCCGAATTTATTAGTGGCGAATCACATAAAAAAAGCAGCTATTTCCTGGCTGCAGAGAGCCTGTACACTGCGTGCAGAATTATTAGGCAAATGAGTATTTTGACCACATCATCCTCTTTATGCATGTTGTCTTACTCCAAGCTGTATAGGCTCGAAAGCCTACTACCAATTAAGCATATTAGGTGATGTGCATCTCTGTAATGAGAAGGGGTGTGGTCTAATGACATCAACACCCTATATTAGGTGTGCATAATTATTAGGCAACTTCCTTTCCTTTGGCAAAATGGGTCAAAAGAAGGACTTGACAGGCTCAGAAAAGTCAAAAATAGTGAGATATCTTGCAGAGGGATGCAGCACTCTTAAAATTGCAAAGCTTCTGAAGCGTGATCATCGAACAATCAAGCGTTTCATTCAAAATAGTCAACAGGGTCGCAAGAAGCGTGTGGAAAAACCAAGGCGCAAAATAACTGCCCATGAACTGAGAAAAGTCAAGCGTGCAGCTGCCAAGATGCCACTTGCCACCAGTTTGGCCATATTTCAGAGCTGCAACATCACTGGAGTGCCCAAAAGCACAAGGTGTGCAATACTCAGAGACATGGCCAAGGTAAGAAAGGCTGAAAGACGACCACCACTGAACAAGACACACAAGCTGAAACGTCAAGACTGGGCCAAGAAATATCTCAAGACTGATTTTTCTAAGGTTTTATGGACTGATGAAATGAGAGTGAGTCTTGATGGGCCAGATGGATGGGCCCGTGGCTGGATTGGTAAAGGGCAGAGAGCTCCAGTCCGACTCAGACGCCAGCAAGGTGGAGGTGGAGTACTGGTTTGGGCTGGTATCATCAAAGATGAGCTTGTGGGGCCTTTTCGGGTTGAGGATGGAGTCAAGCTCAACTCCCAGTCCTACTGCCAGTTTCTGGAAGACACCTTCTTCAAGCAGTGGTACAGGAAGAAGTCTGCATCCTTCAAGAAAAACATGATTTTCATGCAGGACAATGCTCCATCACACGCGTCCAAGTACTCCACAGCGTGGCTGGCAAGAAAGGGTATAAAAGAAGAAAATCTAATGACATGGCCTCCTTGTTCACCTGATCTGAACCCCATTGAGAACCTGAGGTCCATCATCAAATGTGAGATTTACAAGGAGGGAAAACAGTACACCTCTCTGAACAGTGTCTGGGAGGCTGTGGTTGCTTCTGCACGCAATGTTGATGGTGAACAGATCAAAACACTGACAGAATCCATGGATGGCAGGCTTTTGAGTGTCCTTACAAAGAAAGGTGGCTTTATTGGTCACTGATTTGTTTTTGTTTTGTTTTTGAATGTCAGAAATGTATATTTGTGAATGTTGAGATGTTATATTGGTTTCACTGGTAAAAATAAATAATTGAAATGGGTATATATTTGTTTTTTGTTAAGTTGCCTAATAATTATGCACAGTAATAGTCACCTGCACACACAGATATCCCCCTAAAATAGCTAAAACTAAAAACAAACTAAAAACTACTTCCAAAAATATTCAGCTTTGATATTAATGAGTTTTTTGGGTTCATTGAGAACATGGTTGTTGTTCAATAATAAAATTAATCCTCAAAAATACAACTTGCCTAATAATTCTGCACTCCCTGTATAGTGGTGTAAAACACTGTGCCTTGCAGTAACACGCATAGGGAGTCTGCTGTGGTAGTGAAACAATACTGTGAGTCAGTATAACATGCAGATGACAGGCGTCGCTCTTAGAATCACTGCACACTTGAGTTATTTGGTCAGTTTTGGCCAGTTAACTGCCCAAATAAGTGAAGTGTGAACTCAGCCTTACAGGTCGAAGTTAGCATCAGGAAGAAGCACACTCCTTTTACACCGTCGTCAGCTGATTCCACATAGATGTCTACAGAACCTGTTCTATTAAACGCTTATACAAGTAGAGCCCCCCTGACAGAGTGGAGAGGTAAGCAGTAAGTTTGTGTTGACGTCACTGATTATTTTGCCCTTCCTCTGATCCATCAGAACAATAACACCCCAAAAAATGGATCCTGTCTGTTGAGAATCCGCCTTCACTTGGTCAGCATTTGGTCAGTAATCCATCAGTATTGCTAATGCCAAAAAAAAAACAGGAGTGGATCCAAAACAGAGATGACTCGTGAATGGAATATTTGCATGTCTTCTGTGTTTTGTACCCACTCCTGCTTTTGGCTACCAAATCATAAGCCAATTCTGATTGGACCATGTCATACAGGCCTTACAGCTGCTACATAGACAGGATCTGTTGTGCATCTCATTTTTCCTTCTGACAGATCAGAAGAAGGTTTAAATAAATTATGATGTCAACCAGGACAAAAAGGCAAAATAGTGGCCCAGTCATGAAGTGGTGAGGGGGAGCATGAGAAGTCCACAGAGTGGCCCAATAACATAGTGGTGAGGTGGCAGCAGCATGAGGAGACCACAGATTGGTGATGTGTCAGCAGCATGAGAAGACCACAGAGTGGCGAAGTGGCAGCAGCATGAGGAGACCAGAGAGTGGCTCAGAGACATAGTGTTGAGGTGGCAGCAGCATGAGGAGACCACGGAGTGGTGATGTGGCAGCAGCATGAGGAGACCACCGAGTGGCCCAGTGACATAGTGTTGAGGTGGCAGCAGCATGAGGAGACCTCATAGTAGTGATGTGACAGCAGCATGAGGAGACCATACAGTGGCCCAGTGACATAGTGGTGATGTGGCAGCAGCATGAGGAGACCACAGAGTGGTGATGTGGCAGCAGCATGAGGAGACCACAGAGTGGCGAAGTGGCAGCAGCATGAGGAGGCCACAGAGTGGCTCAATAACATCATGTTGAGGTGGCAGGAGTATGAGGAAACCACAGAGTGGTGATGTGGCAGCAGCATAAGGAGACGACCGAGTGGCCCAGTGACATAGTGTTGAGGTGGCAGCAGCATGAGGAGACCACAGAGTGGTGATGTGGCAGCATGAGGAGACCACCAAGTGGCTCAGTGACATAGTGTTGAGGAGGCAGCAGCATGAGGAGACCGCAGAATAGTGATGTGGCAGTAGAATGAGGAGCCCACAGAGTGGCCCAGTGACAGAGTGATGATGTGGCATCAGCATGATGAGACCACAGAGTGGCCCAGTGACATAGTATTGAGGTGGCAGCAGCATGAGGAGACCACAGAGTAGTGATGTGGCAGCAGCATGAGGAGACCACAGAGTGGCCCATTGACATAGTGTTGAGGTAGCATCAGCATAAAGAGATCACAGAGTGGTGAGGTGGCAGCAGTATGAGGAGACCACAGAGTGGCCCAGAGACATAGTGGGGAGGTGGGGGGCAATACCAGTACTAGATGAAGATGGTGGCAGGCAGTAGGAGCACCTGGCATCAGGTGTGTCATCAGGTGGGTGTCAGCATTAGAATAGTAGCTGAAGAAGGTAGCCGGAAGAAACAGGCCTATTTTGTTAAAGTGTAGGTGTGGCACTATGGTTAATCTAGTTTGATGCATCAGGTACTGGTGTTTGAAAATCCTGGCTGATCCACGCCTGATTCATCTTCACAAAGGTCAGTTTATCTACATTTTAGGTGGACAGGCGAGTTCTCCTTGGGGTAACTATGGCCCCCACCGCACTAAATACCCGCTCTGATGCCACACTATTGCCTGGAAGGACAGCTTTTCCAGGGCAAACTCGCCCAGTTGCGGCCACAAATCCAGTTTGGCTGCCCAGTAGTCTAGCGGATCTTTGATGACGGGTGGCAGGGTGCACTCCAAGTATGCCACAACCTGCTGGTTCAGGTTCTGCTCTATGTTTACCTTCTGCTGCTGGTGAGTAGTTTCTTCAGTAGGTGGGTGAAGAAAACTGCTCATCAGAGACTCTAGACTTAAGTTGCTGTTGATGGAGCTGGTACTTCTCCTGCCCAACAGCCATGGCAATGGAACGTGAGCGCAGAGGGCCCCCTTAACAGACCTGCGTGAAGATGAGCGATGGTGCACATAGGCAGCGGCCAACATAGGATGTCTCGATAGTAGTTCAGTTTGTCCTCCCTCTCAGTGGATGTAAAAAAGGCCGCCATATTGGAGGGGTAGCAAGGGTCTAACATGGTGGACAACCAATGGTCATATCTCTGGCGAATGGTAACAATTTGGCTGTCACTACGCAAGCAAGTGAGCATGCATCGGGCCATTTGCGCAAGTGACTCAGAGGGACTCTCTGCCTCTATCTCCACTGCATACTGCCATGGTGTGTCTGGGTCCTCTGCCTCGTCTTCCTCATCACCCTGTATTTCCTCTGGCTGGTTCTGCTCCTCCTCTCCTGTCACCTGTGTAGAAAAACCACCCATTTCTCTACACATTGCTTGTGCTCAAATGTCCTCCTCCTCCTCTAGTTCAGCCCCCACAGGGCTCATGTGACTGTGTTATGTAGTCGCCACGTCTCCTGTCCCCTGGCCAGCCAGATTTAGCAGCGGAATAACGTTGTTCATCCCTTAGTCCTGGCGACTGACAAATAAAGTGGCCTCCTCAAAAGGGCCCTAGCAAACGGCCCTGGCAAAGACTGCAGTACAAAGTAACTGCACCGCAGAACGGCAAGTAAGATGTACTTTTTTACACTTATACACTAGTGTTGATCGGGCATGCTGAAACTGTGCCTGCTGCCAGAGCACAAGAAACAAACTCATCCACGATACTTAACTTCATACCCCAGTTTGCAGGGTGGCGCAGGACACCACTTTTGAAGTCAGACCAGTGCGACCATGTAGTCTGCTGGATTGGAGCAGATGATGCTTCCAGTCAGTTAAGCACCACCCTGTCTTCCACAAAGTCCAGTCTCAGTAGCCAAGAGTCTGGTCAACAGAATCCTCACCCTGATCCTCCTTACTTTCACCATGGAGAGTCTTGCCAAACAAGTGATCCAACACTTGGATATTCCGAGGAGCTCTTTTCATCGCCATTCCTTGATTTGGGTCTCTCACCAAGCCCGCTTGAAGAGGGACATGAGGAGATCGTGTGCACCGATGCCCAAACTCTTGAGCATTCACAGTCACAAGAAAATGACGGTGGGGAACGGTAATTAGTGTTTCACAAGGTGGATGATGATGATGAGACACAGTTGCCAATAAGTCAATGGCAATTAGTGTCTCAAGTGGTTGATGATCAGGATGAGACACAGTTGTCAATAAGTGAGGTTGTTGTTAGGTCAACAAGTCAGGAGGATGAGCAGAGTGAGGAAGTGGAAGAGGAGGTGGTGGACGATGAAATCACTGACCCAACCTGGGAAGGTGGCAATCCAAGCGAGGACAGCAGTACAGAGGGGGAGGGATCAGCAGCACCACAACAGGCTGGAAGAGGCAGTGGGCTGGTAAAAGGTAGAAGGCGGGCCAAAACAAACAGGCCAGCAACTGTTTCCCCGAGCACCCCTTGGGCAATCTCCCTTGCCAAGGGGTAGGTGTTCCGCAGTCTGGCGCTTCTTTGAGGAAAGTGCGGACGATAAAAGAATTGTCATTTGCAACCTGTGCCTTACCAAAATCAGCAGGGGCGTGAACACTAGCAACCTCACCACTACCAGCATGATCCGCCATATGGCATCAAAGCACCCTAATAGGTGGGTCGAACACCTGGGTCCACAATCAGTGTCTGCGGGTCACACCACTGCATCCTCTTCCCCTGAGTTACGTGCGGGCCAATCCCCTGTCCAAGACGCAGGCCCGGGTGCCTCCCGGCCTGCACCTGGACCTTTGCAAGCACCATCAGCTAGCACATCCACTTCTGTGTCCCAGCGCAGTGTACAGATGTCCATACCCCAGGACTTAGAACGAAAGTGCAAATACCCAGCTACCCACCCACAGGCCATAGCACTAAATGAGCACCTTTCTAAATTGCTGACCCTGGAAATGTTGCCATTTAGGCTTGTGGACACTGAGACTTTCCGTAGCCTGATGGCTGCGACGGTCCCTCGTTACTCAGTCCCCAGCCGCCACTATTTTTCCCGATGTGCCGTCCCTGCCTTACACCAGCATGTGTCCCGTAACATCAGGGCCGGTGCAAGGATTTTTGTCGCCCTAGGCAAGATAAAAATTGCCGCCACCCCTTCCTTATCAGATGATCTGCCCATATCATGACATCACATATGTTCCACCCCTTTCTCAGCATTTAAATTAAAAGAACTGCTATGTTTCCCTTAGGGTTAATCAAGCTTCTTGTAGCTGTCTCCCTGACAGCCGCTAGAGGTGCTTCCGCCATTCTCACTGTGAAAATTACAGTGGGAAGACGCGGAACATAGTTTTGAATGCGTGCGCATGCGCATTCGCAGCTGAGAGGAGGATCGGGGAGAAGAGTTCCCAGTGCTGGCGCTGGAGAAAGGTAAGTGGCTGAAGGGGTTTTAACCCCTTCAGCCCAGTGGGAGGGGGACACGAGGGTGTCCCACTCCTAACAACTATATAGTGCGAGGAAAATGAGTTTGTTTTCCTGGCACTACACTGCGTGCAGAATTATTAGGCAAATGAGTATTTTGACCACATCATCCTCTTTATGCATGTTGTCTTACTCCAAGCTGTATAGGCTCGAAAGCCTACTACCAATTAAGCATATTAGGTGATGTGCATCTCTGTAATGAGAAGGGGTGTGGTCTAATGACATCAACACCCTATATTAGGTGTGCATAATTATTAGGCAACTTCCTTTCCTTTGGCAAAATGGGTCAAAAGAAGGACTTGACAGGCTCAGAAAAGTCAAAAATAGTGAGATATCTTGCAGAGGGATGCAGCACTCTTAAAATTGCAAAGCTTCTGAAGCGTGATCATCGAACAATCAAGAGTTTCATTCAAAATAGTCAACAGGGTCGCAAGAAGCGTGTGGAAAAACCAAGGCGCAAAATAACTGCCCATGAACTGAGAAAAGTCAAGCGAGCAGCTGCCAAGATGCCACTTGCCACCAGTTTGGCCATATTTCAGAGCTGCAACATCACTGGAGTGCCCAAAAGCACAAGGTGTGCAATACTCAGAGACATGGCCAAGGTAAGAAAGGCTGAAAGACGACCACCACTGAACAAGACACACAAGCTGAAACGTCAAGACTGGGCCGAGAAATATCTCAAGATTGATTTTTCTAAGGTTTTATGGACTGATGAAATGAGAGTGAGTCTTGATGGGCCAGATGGATGGGCCCGTGGCTGGATTGGTAAAGGGCAGAGAGCTCCAGTCCGACTCAGACGCCAGCAAGGTGGAGGTGGAGTACTGGTTTGGGCTGGTATCATCAAAGATGAGCTTGTGGGGCCTTTTCGGGTTGAGGATGGAGTCAAGCTCAACTCCCAGTCCTACTGCCAGTTTCTGGAAGACACCTTCTTCAAGCAGTGGTACAGGAAGAAGTCTGCATCCTTCAAGAAAAACATGATTTTCATGCAGGACAATGTTCCATCACACGCGTCCAAGTACTCCACAGCGTGGCTGGCAAGAAAGGGTATAAAAGAAGAAAATCTAATTACATGGCCTCCTTGTTCACTTGATCAGAGCCCCATTGAGAACCTGTGGTCCATCATCAAATGTGAGATTTACAAGGAGGGAAAACAGTACACCTCTCTGAACAGTGTCTGGGAGGCTGTGGTTGCTGCTGCACGCAATGTTGATGGTGAACAGATCAAAACACTGACAGAATCCATGGATGGCAGGCTTTTGAGTGTCCTTGCAAAGAAAGGTGGCTATATTGGTCACTGATTTGTTTTTGTTTTGTTTTTGAATGTCAGAAATGTATATTTGTGAATGTTGAGATGTTATATTGGTTTCACTGGTAAAAATAAATAATTGAAATGGGTATATATTAGTTTTTTGTTAAGTTGCCTAATAATTATGCACAGTAATAGTCACCTGCACACACAGATATCCCCCTAAAATAGCTAAAACTAAAAACAAACTAAAAACTACTTCCAAAAATATTCAGCTTTGATATTAATGAGTTTTTGGGGTTCATTGAGAACATGGTTGTTGTTCAATAATAAAATTAATCCTCAAAAATACAACTTGCCTAATAATTCTGCACTCCCTGTATAGTGCTCCTTTACCACCAGTACTGCACAGTGTATTTTCTCTGCAGGAACAGGCTATAGACACCAGTACCACTACATTAAACTGTAGTGGTTCTGGGACTATAGTGTCCTTTTAATGTGAGGTAAATTAGTTTCCAATGTAGTATTAATAACTAAACAATTAAATAATAAACATATTGCATTGTCTACTTACCACCAGGACAATAAGATGATCTGGTCTCTGGCTGCAGTCTGGCTCTGGGGACTCCCCTGTCACTCTCTTCTCCCCCCTCCCCTCCCTTGTAACTCTCTTCTCCCCCCTCCCTTGTCACTCTCTTCTCCCCCCCTCCCTTGTCACTCTATTCTCCCCCCTCCCTTGTCACTCTATTCTCCCCCCTCCCTTGTCACTCTATTCTCCCCCCTCCCTTGTCACTCTCTTCTCCCCCCTCCCTTGTCACTCTCTTCTCCCCCCTCCCTTGTCACTCTCTTCTCCCCCCTCCCTTGTCACTCTCGTCTCCCCCCTCTCTTGTCACTCTCTTCTCCCCCCCTCCCTTGTCACTCTCTTCTCCCCCCCTCCCTCCCTTGTCACTATCTTCTCCCCCCCTCCCTCCCTTGTCACTCTCTTCTCCCCCTCCCTCCCTTGTCACTCTCTTCTCCCCCCTCCCTCGTCACTCTCTTCTCCCCCCTCCCTCTCTTGTCACTCTCTTCTCCCCCCTCCCTCCCTTGTCACTCTATTTTTGCCCCCTCCCTCCCTTGTCACTCTCTTCTCCCCCCTCCCTTGTCACTCTCTTCTCCCCCCTCCCTTGTCACTCTCTTCTCCCCCCCTCCCTTGTCACTCTCTTCTCCCCCCTCCCTCCGTTGTTACTCTCTTCTCCCCCCCCTCCCTCCCTTGTCACTCTCTTCTCCCCCCTCCCTTGTCACTCTCTTCTCCCCCCGTCCCTTGTCACTCTCCCCCCCTCCCTTGTCACTATCATTCCCCCCCTCCCTTGTCACTCTCATTTCCTCCCCCCCTCCCTTGTCACTCTCATTTACTCCCCCTCCTCCCTTGTCACTCTCATTTACTCCCCCCCTCCCTTGCCACTCTCATTTCCCCCCCCCCACACTCCCTTGTCACTCTCATTTCCTCCCTCCCTCCCTTGTCACTCTTATTCCCCCCCCACTCATTTGTCACTCTCATTTCCCCCCCACTCCCTTGTCACTCTCATTTACTCCCCCCCTCCGTCCCTTGTCACTCTCCCCCCCTCCCTTGCCACTCTCATTTCCTCCCCCCCTCCCTTGTCACTCTCATTTCCTCCCCCCTCCCTTGTCACTCTCATTTACTCCCCCCTCCCTTGTCACTCTCATTTACTCCCTCCCTCCCTTGTCACTCTCATGTACTCCCCCCTCCCTTGTCACTATCATTTACTCCCCGCCCCCTCCTTTGTCACTCTCATTTACTCCCCCCCTCCCTTGTCACTCTCATTTACTCCCCCCTCCCTTGTCACTCTCATTTTCCCCCTTCACTCCCTTATCACTCTCATTTCCTCCCCCCCTCCCTTGTCACTCTCTCATTTCCCACCCCACTCCCTTGTCACTCTCATTTACTCCCCCCCTCCCTTGTCACTCTCTCCCCCCCACTCCCTTGTCACTCTCATTTACTCCCCCCCTCCCTTGTCACTCTCATTTACTCCCCCCTCCCTTGTCACTCTCATTTACTCCCCCCCTCCCTTGTCACTCTCATTTACTCTCCTCCCTCCCTTGTCACTCTCATTTACTCCTCCCCTCCCTTGTCACTCTCATTTACTCCCCCCCCTTGTCACTCTCATTTACTCCTCCCCTCCCTTGTCACTCTCATTTACTCCCCCCCTTGTCACTCTCATTTACTCCTCCCCTCCCTTGTCACTCTTATTCCCCCCCCCACCTCTATTGTAGTGTGGCCGAGCTCTGTTCAGTCCGCGGTACAGGAACATTTGTTTCCTGTACCCGGCCAGACTGACTTCCTGTCAGTCCGGCCGGGTACAGGAAACAAAAGCTCCTGTACCGCGGACCGAACAGAGCTCGGCCATGCTACATTAGAGGCGCTTCCCTCCTGTCAGTCCCTCTCTTCAGGCTGCGCCCGGGCGGTGCACAATCATAGACAAACCAGCCCGGGCAGTGCAGCAGCCGCCAGGTGCGGAGGAGGGCCCGCCGCCGTACTTAAAAAAAAAACTTGCGGCAACGCTTTTTTTTTTAAATCCGCACGGGGCCGGCGCCCCCTGCTAAATTGCGCCCTAGGCGGCTGCCTAGGTCGCCTTACAGGTGGCGCCGGCCCTGTGTAACATCATCCGTGCCCTGACCAACGCAGTTATTGGGAAAATCCACTTAACGACTGACACATGGACAAGTGCTTGTTGCCAGGGACGCTACATTTCCTTGACAGAAAACTGGGTGAACGTTGTGGAGGACGGGAGAGAGTCATATCCTGGGATGGCACAGGTGCTACTGACGCCAAGGATTACAGGCCCTACTTCCATCAGGATTTCCACCACCTACAATAGTGGCTGCAACCCCCCCTTCTCCTTCTCCACTTCCACCTCTGAACTCTCATCTTGCAGCACCAGTCAGCCATCAGTCAGTAGCTGGAAGTAGTGTAGCACTGCAGTGGGGAAGCGGCAACAGGCTGTGCTGAATATAATATGTTTTGGTGACAAACAGCACACCGCTGCAGAGCTGTGGCAGGGTATAAGGGACCAGACTGAGCTGTAGCTCTCGCCACTCAACCTAGAACCAGGCATGGTTGTGTCTGATAGTGGCCGTAACTTAGTAGTATGGGTCATACTGAAGTGGGGGAGATTTATCAAGACTGCCATTTCTAACACCAGTCTGCATCTGCTTAGCAGTGGCATGAGATCTGCCAACATTATTAAGAGATGCCCTGTTAAAGGGGTTGGTCACTTTCAGGCTACTGTTGACCATGTGTTTGTGAGATTATTATATGGCACTTACTAATATAGCCTTTGTTAAAATTCTGCACCATTTTCTATATTTCATAAAATATGCCCCCTTGTTTACAAAGTCGTTTCTGCTGTTCACACAGAGGTCCTGTCCATAACCACTGAAGGGGGGGGGGGGGGGGTCATGTGACCAAGCAAATCACTTCTATGTGATGTCTCCTCAATTCAAACACACTGCACTTGTACTCAACTCCCAGCAGAACAAGTGCAGATATCAGGAGCAGTGTACTTGGATGGAGGAGGCATCACGTGGAGGTGATTTGTCTGGTCACATGACCCTCCATCAGCAGCCATCTTATGGACAGGACCTCTGTGTGGACTGCAAAAAAAAGACTTTGTAAACAAGGGGGCATACATCATGAAATATAGAAAATAATGCAGAATTGCAACAAAGGTTATATTAGTAAATGCCATATTATCATCTCACAAACACATTGGTCAACAGTACCCAGAAAGTGGCCAACCCCTTTAATAATTTTGGCGTATCTCAGCAAGCCTGTGTGCCAAAAAATCACTGATGCAGATTTTTTTGTGTTACTTGAGCTGGAAAACTGTGCAAGCAATCTTACATTTTTTGGGCTACTTATTCACTGTCTACTCTTTAGTGTTAAACGCGAATATTCTAATCGCGAGTTTTTATCGTGAATATCTGCACTTTGAGAATTCGCTAAAATGTAGAATATAGTGTTATATATTCATAATCGCAAATATTCTAGATTTTTTTTTCATCAGTACCCTCCCTTCTTGCTTGTGGGCCAATGAGAAGGCTGCAATGTCTTTGTCACAGCTTAGCAACATCCCTAGCAACCAATAGGAAAGTTGCCTACCCCTTTACTATATAAGAGACTCCCCAGCAGCCATTTTCTGCAGTTTTTTTTGCAGTTCTGAGAGAGAGAGCAGTGACATTGCTGTGCTCTGTGCTTTCATCTGGGTCCTATTCCTTATCCAATTACATTAGATAGTTAGTTAGCTCATATATATAATACAGATAGTGGGAGATATTGTAGGTTAGATAGTGATATAGTGTAGCTGTTAGGTTCCAGTGCAGGGTGTTAGGTAGTGTGATAGGAATTACTGTTTCTCTGCTGTCCATACATACATGCTACAGACATAGTGCTGTGATGTCACAACAATACTTAGTGCACCAATTAGTAATATCTACTCAGACCTGATAAAATGTAAAATTGCATGTATTGAGCAAAAAATATGCCTATCATTAGTGCCGATTTGCGCAATCGCAAAAATAATGACGAGGCCACGAATTCTAGAATTCGTGAATTTATTGTGAATATTATGTGAAAAATTTGTGTAATATCACGAAAATGAATATTGCCTATGCCGCTCATAGAAAGGTTGAGTGTGTGGCGTAAAAGGGTAATACAGTCAGGTCCATAAATATTGGGACATCAACACAATTCTAACATTTTTGGCTCTATACATCACCACAATGGATTTGAAATTAAACGAACAAGATGTGCTTTACCTGCAGACTGTCAGCTTTAATTTGAGGTATTTACATCCAAATCAGGTGAACGGTGTAGGAATTACAACAGTTTGCATATGTGCCTCCCACTTTTTGAGGGACCAAAAGTAATGGGACAGAATAATAATCATAAATCAAACTTTCACTTTTTAATACTTGGTTGCAAATCCTTTGCAGTCAATTACAGCCTGAAGTCTGGAACGCATAGACATCCCCAGACGCTGGGTTTCATCCCTGGTGATGCTCTGCCAGGCCTCTACTGCCACTGTCTTCAGTTCCTGCTTGTTCTTGGGGCATTTTCCCTTCAGTTTTGTCTTCAGTAAGTGAAATGCATGCTCAGTCGGATTCAGGTCCGGTGATTGACTTGGCCATTGCATAACATTCCACTTCTTTCCCTTAAAAAACTCTTTGGTTGCTTTTGCAGGATGCTTTGGGTCATTGTCTATCTGCACTGTGAAGCGCCGTCCAATGAGTTCTGAAGCATTTGGTTGAATATGAGCCGATAATATTGCCCGAAACACTTCAGAATTCATCCTGCTGCTTTTGTCAGCAGTCACATCATCAATAAATACAAGAGAACCAGTTCCATTGGCAGCCATACATGCCCACGCCATGACACTATCAACACCATGCTTCACTGATGAGGTGGTATGCTTAGGATCATGAGCAGTTCCTTTCCTTCTCCATACTCTTCTCTTCCCATCACTCTGGTACAAGTTGATCTTGGTCTCATCTGTCCATAGGATGTTGTTCCAGAACTGTGAAGGTTTTTCTAGATGTTGTTTGGCAAACTCTAATCTGGCCTTCCTGTTTTTGAGGCTCATCAATGGTTTACATCTTGTGGTGAACCCTCTGTATTCACTCTGGTGAAGTCTTCTCTTGATTGTTGACTTTGACACACATACACCTACCTCCTGGAGAGTGGTCTTGATCTGGCCAACTGTTGTGAAGGGCGTTTTCTTCACCAGGGAAAGAATTCTTCGGTTATCCACCACAGTTGTTTTCCGTAGTCTTCCGGGTCTTTTGGTGTTGCTAAGCTCACCGATGCGTTCCTTCTTTTTAAGAATGTTCCAAACAGTTGTTTTGGCCACGCCTAATGTTTTTGCAATCTCTCTGATGGTTTTGGTTTGTTTTTTCAGCCCAATGATGGCTTGCTTCACTGATAGTGACAGCTCTTTGGATCTCATCTTGAGAGTTGACAGCAACAGATTCCAAATGCAAATAGCAGACTGGAAATGAATTTTGGACCTTTTATCTGCTCATTGTAATTGGGATAATGAGGGAATAACACACACCTGGCCATGGAACAGCTGCTGAGAAGCCAATTGTCCCATTACTTTTGGTCCCTTAACAAGTGGGAGGCACATATGCAAACTGTTGTAATTGGTGCACCGTTCACCTGATTTGGATGTAAATCCCCTCAGATTAAAGCTGACAGTGTGCAGGTAAAGCACATCTTGTTAGTTTCATTTCAAATCCATTGTGGGGGTGTATAGAGCCAAAAATGTTAGAATTGTGTCCATGTCCCAATATTTATGGACCTGACTGTATGTTGGAGTTTTCTTTTTCCATAAAATTACACTTGTAGAAAGATTGGTGATTCTTTGGTGCCACCCTTTCTGTCTCAGAGAACTTGGTAAATCTCCCCCAGTGACTATAAATGGCCATAGGATGCCACAATCAGTTTGTGAAATTAATCAGATGAATATGCCCCAGACAACTGTAAAGCTCATCATTAAATGTGTATCAAGAAAACCTTTTGTTTTTGCTGGGCTCAATATACCCAATAGACAGAAACACACATATACATGAATAACAAAAGTTTTTTTATAAAATAGTCACATAAAAGACAACCAGATAGACAATAATGAATATAGTTGGTACATAGCAGTAATGCAGTGGCGCTACGAATCAGCGCCACACCAAGGTTACACCGGATCGTTGTACCCCCTTAATGCACCCCTCCTAATGGCCTGACAGTGCTATACAGAGATGAAATATCTCACCCACAGGCCAAAGGAAAACGTGCATTTGAATGGTCATGTAGGTGATACCATACCAGCCAAATTGTAATGGTTAATGGACATAATATGTAAACATAGTATCGAAAACATCAGGCATACTTATGTGCCAAATCCGTCTGGAACCCAAATAACCACAACAGGCATGTAAAACACCAATCTAAGAGTATAATGGGGAACAAACCTTGGAGCCTTGGTGAGCGCACCCCGACGCGCGTTTCGCTCAGCTTTTTCAAAGGGGCTCAGCAAACCATCTAATGTCTATGAGGCCACTGACAGTCCCCCAATGGTTGATGTCAGAGAAGATAAGGATCGAACAGGTTGAATTCAATTGCCTGATCTTTTTGTTACTGGGGAAATAAGCCACTGTAGTTTTCTGCCCTCTCCCAGTTCACTATATATGCATGCTCAGCCAAGCATGCATATGTATGGAAGGATTAGGAAAGATAGCTGAATAAGATTTTGGCTGACAACCATTTCATGTTTATGACCATCTTAATTGTTAGCAGTAGATAATTCAGGCCCCTGTCCAGCCGTGTACCAGCTTTATTCCAGAGCAGAAATGATTTTCCCCAGGATAACAACTCTGTATGCATGTCTGTCAGTAGGGGTCTAGCAGTAGGGTGTGAAGAGATAGCAGTCACTACCAGGCCCAGGAGCCTGAGGGGGCCCAAAGATCCTTGTGCTGTATAAGAAGTCACTGTATTATAGAAAGTGCATGATGGGAGGGCTCTGTCATAGATTTTGGACTGGGGCCGAGAATCTTCACGTTACACTTCTGTCTGGAGGGAAGGGGTTAGGTCAAGAATTTGGCATGGGGGGGGATTTCAATTTTTGCCTCAGGTAGCAGGAAGGCTATGTGCTCCCCAGCCCCTGTCCCAAAGCTAAGCTCTTACATCAGGGCCCATGAACCTATAGCTACGCCCCTATCTATCAGTCTGGTTATAAGAGCACCTCTCCTTGTGTTCTCCCTGTCTTCTCTGTACATTTTAAACACTAAACTTTATTAGCAATGTGAAAAAATCCCTTATACACAGCTAAGTCGTTTCTGTAATAATAAGCATTATTCCAACAAGTGCTATTATTGCAAAGTAGAAACATCTAGGAGTAAAGTTGGCTGTAAGGTGGTAGACAAACTCACAGTAAGAAGACTGAAAGCCTAAAATCATCTATCCTTTGTTGTATTTCTTACTACATAGTTCATCAGCAAAAACACTGTGCCAGGAGCATCCGGAAATGGGTTTGTCACCTTATGCAATGTAAATCATCAACAGGAATAGTGTAATATACCTCATATGCAAATACCAGAATGGTGGTGGTCTGAAACCCAACGGCCCCATCAATCAGCTGTTTTCGGCACCTGTAAACTACACAGTGGATGGAGCTGGAAGAAAAAAAGGCTTCATCCACTATTTAGTGGCCATGCTGACGTACTGCAGCTTACTTTCACTATCCAGAGTACAGGTCATCGGTATCTAGATGGTGGAAAACCCTTTTAAGACATAATCTAATAATATGGCATAATAAAGTGTAAAACACATTGATGACTGGTGAGTTGCCTATGGGATGACAATGTTTGGTGATACAGTATTTTATATACAAAAGTATTAATTCTTATATTTTATTTATTTATTAAGATTTTATTCATTCCTTTTTTTATGGACATCAGCAGT
Organism: Bufo bufo; assembly: GCF_905171765.1. Taxonomy (NCBI): domain Eukaryota; kingdom Metazoa; phylum Chordata; class Amphibia; order Anura; family Bufonidae; genus Bufo; species Bufo bufo. The sequence continues at coordinate 541,879,925 of NC_053391.1, read as the reverse complement.
TTCGTCATCAAAATAGGAACATTTAGGTTTCATTGCATTACATTATTAGTCTTCCATTCAACAATACAAGTCATACTCACAAAGGTCCTGAAAAGAGACATCTGTGGTGCTGTCTGTAGGGTCATCCCAATTATGTCTTTAAAGAGAGAATGCTAATCACTACTGACCACCTACTACCTTTCAAGTCATTCTGTGGCAGAAAACATGTAAATCGGTTGTTTGGTACAAGGATACAATTGGCAACAATTATTTAGGTCTGAGATTTCTCTATTCCTCACAGGGTGAGAGTTTGGGGTCAATTGCAGTCAAATCTGTAGTTTAGGTGGAGTTAGGTTTTAATTAATCTTAAATTAATTTCAAGAGCCCCTAGGAGTTGTCTACAAATGTAGACCACTAAATGCAATGAATTTTAAAATACATTTTCATTAATAATTTGCACAAATGCCTATGGAAATGAAAAAATACACAATGTGAGTGCATGAAAGTGGAATGGTGGTAAATTATTTAGCCGCCTTTTACTCAAGTACTGGTTCTATAAACATTTCTTTTTCACAATTTTCCACAGCCTTGAAAGTTAAAGCCAGACTTACAGAATAAATGTAGTAGAACTAGCTGGTGAGAGATGAAACAGAATAATTATGGACCTGACAACAGAAAAAGGAAAATACTACCATTGTTACTTTTAGTAATATGGATTCTCATATAGTGCTAAACAGTGTGATAAAATAGGTGTAATGAACTGATTTCTATAGTTTCATCCTCAAAGAATCCACACTAAAAAACACATTAGCTTAAAGGGGGTTTCCATGTGTCCACCATCTCCTTTTTTTCTAACAGGCTGTAGGGAGTTCTGCTGCTAATATTTGTAACTTACTATTCTTATCCTGCACAGCGTTCCTGTTGAATTAAATTAGTGTTTGTGTCTTTATAGCAGCTCTGAACCTAGGCCAATAGAAGGTGGGATCCCTTATAAGGTATGAAAAGTGATCTGATACAGACATGATTTTTAAGAATTCATTGGCCCATTGTTTACCCTGTTCAATCTTGCAGCTAATGCAGTAACCTTTGTCCTTAAAATGTACTTAATATCATGCAATTTATATATCTTATTCCAAACGTTGGTTATATTTTATTCACGGAAGTGTCAACTCATTGGCTTCTCCTGGAGACAGCTGCTTTTCGAACCCCATACCTGAGATCTACTGTGTCATGTCTGGTTAGTCAGCTAGTACTTCAATATGCAGGAAATGCTACAATCCTGATCCCCTCCCTTTCTCCATTTCTATTTTCTTTCTCCATCACCTTCCTCATTGACCTCCCCACGTTTCAGTGTGAAGACAAGCGCTGGACAATATTAATTCTTGCTCTTGTCCCCCTGACCAGAAACTCATTGAGGCAATAGTATTGAGTGTGCTGCCTGAAGATAATGATCAGGCAGAGTGCTCAATAGGCATGGTACCTGATCACGGTAAGATGGTGGTATACCTACGCAGTTAAGCATTGTCTTATGTCATTATCCATGACCAATAACTGCTACTCCACTATGTGGCATTTTACTGGGAAATGCTAGCCTGGAAATTACACCGATTCTGAGAGGACCATGTGCTAGAGCTGCATGTCAATCACTGGCCACAGTGGTGACTTACAGTAAGTGGTGTTGACAGTGATGTAACACTCAAACGTTGTGTTGGCATAACATCAGGGTCACCAGAGAGAGGAAGGGGGTCAAGACCATCAGGATAGGAGCAACCAGATGCCCACCACATAAACTCATTTATGATTGTTGCTAAGTCTGCTGTTTAGGTCCACTGCTGCACTGCTCTCCTCTGTGGGCACGATACCTATGCTACTCACCATATAGCTACCTACATGCTTCTGTATTTAGAGTGACTGGCAAAGGCGTTCTGCTAGTCCTGCGCTATTGCAGTTTACCTGTGTTTATGCTGTGTTTGTGCCTGTCTGTGCTCCACATTGTAACTGCTCTGCTTGTGTGTTCCAGCACTTCCGGTTTCAGTTCTATCTGTGTTTAAGTTAATCCTCTCCATCAGTGTCCCTGCCAAGTTTCCAGTCTGCCTGCCTTGTCTGTATCTTCACTATCACACTGCCTTCCTATTTATCCTGTGTCTCCCACTATCTACACTTCAAGTGTTCTGTATGGATATCAGAAACCTGCATTCAGGTCTTAGTCACTGTTCAGACTATACCTGTGGTTTTCTTGTGTTTTTGGTGCATTCTCTGGCATTTTTGGTTAATTTTCCTGAGCTTCTGGTGCTTGCATCAGAGTCCCTGACCCCTGTGGGCCAGCTGCCAACTACACTGGGACTATTTAAGGTAGGAAGGTAGCAGTTCCATTGCTTTCTTGCAGCAAAGACCAGATCCCTGTACTGGGGTTAAAGGGTTAATACCAGGGGAGCACTGGAATAAGGTCCTTAGGGTTCAGCCCAAAGCCAATCTGGTTAGCTGGTACAGTGGGTCCATACTCTCTGATCCGTAACATTAAGCTCAGGCCATGGACACTGCTAGCCCAACCCAAATGATCCTGCCAGAAATTCGCCTTGACTTGACTGTCCCCAGTTATTTCTGCCCCTATGTTATGATGGTGTCACAAAGTACTGCAGTGTTTTTTTAAATCATTGCACTCAAGATTTTGAGTTATTACTGCACCAATTTCTAACTGATCAAGCTAAAGTAGACTTCATCATTTCTCATCTAGTCAGAGAGTCCCAGGCATGGGAAAAATCTATATGTGAGAAGAGTGGTCCAATTACAAGTAACCTGCAACTTTTCTTGGACCCTTACTGGAGAATTTATTAGGAACTAGTGATGAGCGGCAGAGGCAATATTCGAATTCGCGATATTTTGTGAATATTTGGGTGAATATTTGTCATATAGTCTCGAATTCTCGAATTATTTTCTTGATTGCAAAAATCGGCAATGTATTATGCACGCATTGCGCGCGCAATACAGGCGTGGGTCAAATATATTTGCGATTGCGCAAATCGGCAATTAATGATGCGCATCTTTTTGCGCAATACATGCAACTTCACATTTTAGCAGGTCTGACTACATATTACTGATTGGTGAACTAAGTATTGTTGTGAACTTGTGACATCACTGCACTATGTCTGTAGCTTGTATGTATGGAGAGCAGAACCTATCAGCTACACTATATCACGATCTAACCTACACTGACTGTCCCCCTCTAACTATCTGTATTATATATATAAGCTAACTAGCTATCTAATGTAATTACATAGCAAAGCACAGAGCACAGCAATGACACTGCTGTCTCTCTCAGGTTACTGATGAAAAAAAAATTCTAGAATATTTGAGAATTCGAATATATAGCACTATTTTCTAAATCTTTGTGAATTCTCAAAGTGGCGATATTCGTGATAAAAATTTGCGATTCGAATATTCGCGCCCAACACTATTAGGAACCTGGATGTGCTTTCTCAGCGGCTTTCTCAGTGCTATGCCTACATCAAAGTCCCCTTACTGTCAGCCAATATGCAATCATAGAAACATAGAATATGTCGGCAGATAAGAATCATTTGGCCTATCTAGTCTGCCCAATCCAGTTCTGAACCTTGGCCTCTGAACTGGCCTGAAATGATGAAGCCTTGATTTTTGCCTCCTCGGAGGGGCTTTCTGATTAAATTAAAGATGAGTTTGCAGGCTGGGACCTACCTTTCTGGATGAGCTTAAATTTAGGCTACCCGAATTGACTGTGAGCATGCCAAAGAAGTGGCCAGAAAGAAAAGACCACTTCAACTAGTACCGATTTTTCAGGAACCACTATATCCATCTTCTTCCTCACAGCTACTGCACCTGAACCTATGCAGGTGAATAGGGCAAGGCTGAGGGAATCCAAGCATAACCACAGATGTACAAATTTCTGTACTGTGATAGAGAGGTTCATTTCACTCATAGTAACATAGTAACTCACAGCTGTCCTCAAAAAGCTGGGAGGCCCCAGAACTTAGGATTGGTAGAAGAGACAATCTCCATGATTGTCCTTACCTGTAACATTGTTGTGTGGTGTTACATGGTTCATTGTGTCTGCCTTCTTTGATTTTGGTTTGGCAGGTAGCTTCCTGCATCAGGCCATGGTGGACCTTGCTGGACCTTGATAGAACTGTAGTGGTGGCATCCCTTGTTGGAAGGACTCTGGATGAGTCCATACAGTTTTCCACCATGCCCTTGGGGGTGCATTCCACTCACAGATTTATCTACTTATGCTCCCATAGTCATTAGGGTTGCCATGGCTTTTTAAGCATAATCCTGTTGTGGATTGGAGTTCTAGTCAGATTCTTCACTGGGGACCAGATTTTCATGTTAAGTAATTTCAGATCAGCTTGTAGATTATTGCCATGGTGTTGATGCTTCGTCCTTGTGATCTGATCCCTGGATGGACCCATTTGTGAATTGTCTTCCCTGGATGGAGCCAGTTTTTTCTTCAGGAAGAACAAAAAGCATTACAGCCAATGCACCATCAAGATCTCTGGATCTCATTGTCCAGAAGAAGAAGCCACAATATACCATCATTCTTGCCAAAGTGGCAGTGTTCCAGCACTTGCAGTTTCAGTTTTGTCTGTGTTTAAGTTAACCCTCTCCGTCTGCCTTGTCAGTGTTCCTGCTAAGTATCCAGTCTGTTTGCCTCATCTGTATCTTCACTCCTTGCCTGCAGAAGTCTATATTCACGTCTTAGTGACTGTTCAGACTATACCAGTGTTTTTTCAGCTTTTTTTGGTGCGTTTTCTATATCCTGAGCTTCTGGTGCTTGACCCAGAGTTCCTAACCAGTGTGGGTTAGCTGTCAACTACATCGGGACTATCTCAAGTATCTAGTCTGTATGCCTCATCTGAATGTTCACTATCATCCTCTCTGCATGTTAAATCTGTGTCTCCCACCACCTATGCTTCAAGTGTGCTGCCTGAATCTCAGAAACCTGCATTCAAGTCTTAGTGACTGTTCAGACCATACCTGTGGTTTTTCTGCATTTTGGCGCGTTTTCTGTATGATGAGCCTCTGGTGCTTGCGCCAGGGCGCCTGACCCTGTGGGTCAGCTGCCAACTACATTGGAACTATCTCACAAGGCAGCAGTCTGGTTGCTACCCTGCATTGAAGGCCAGATCCTTGCAGAGGCATGTTATCCAAGGACATCCAGCTTTAAAGTGCAACTTGATGTTGGAGATAACATCTTTATTAAAAAATAACCAAGACATTGCTAGTTTAATTAACACAGCCTAGTTATGTATTCACAGCTCCAGAAATTTTTATCATTATTCATTTTTTTTTTTTATATATTTATTTTTTTGTCTACATAGCAATGTGAGGGGCTTGTTTTATGTACAGGGTGGGCCATTTATATGGATACACCTTAATAAAATGGGAATGGTTGGTGATATTAACTTCCTGTTTGTGGGGGAAACTTTTCAAGATGGGTGGTGACCATGGCGGCCATTTTGAAGTCGGCCATTTTGAATCCAACTTTTGTTTTTTCAATAGGAAGAGGGTCATTTGACACATCAAACTTATTGGGAATTTCACAAGAAAAACAATGGTGTGCTTGGTTTTAACGTAACTTTATTCTTTCATGAGTTATTTACAAGTTTCTGACCACTTACAAAATGTGTTCAATGTGCTGCCCATTGTGTTAGATTTCCAATGCAACCCTTTTCTCCCACTCTTCACACACTGATAGCAACACCGCAGGAGAAATGCTAGCACAGGCTTCCAGTATCCGTAGTTTCAGGTGCTGCCCATCTCGTATCATCTGAAGGCAATCGTCTATGCCAGGCATCCTCAAACTGCGGCCCTCCAGCTGTTGCAAAACTACAACTCCCAGCATGCCTGAACAGCCTACAGGTATCAGCCTACAGCAGGGAATTGTGGGAGTTGTAGTTTTACAACAGCTGGAGGGCCGCAGTTTGAGGATGCCTGGTCTATGCTGTGAAGATACGAGATGTGCAGCACCTGAAATTACGGATACTGGAAGCCTGTGCTAGCATTTCTCCTGTGGTGTTGCTATCAGTGTGTGAAGAGTGGGAGAAGAGGGTTGCATTGACAATCCAACACAATGGGCAGCACATTGAACACATTTTATAAGTGGTCAGAAACTTGTAAATAACTCATGAAAGAATAAAGTTACGTTAAAACCAAGCACACCATTGTTTTTCTTGTGAAATTCCCAATAAGTTTAATGTGTCAAATGACCCTCTTCCTATTGAAAAAACAAAAGTTGGATTCAAAATGGCCGACTTCAAAATGGTCGCCATGATCACCACCTATCTTGAAAAGTTTCCCCCCTCACATATACTAATGTGCCACAAACAGGAAGTTAATATCACCAACCATTCCCATTTTATGAAGGTGTATCCATATAAATGGCCCACCCTGTAGAGATGTATTATTTAATGCCACCATTTTGGGGCTCCTCTACTGTATTGTATAACTTTAAATAAAACTGGGGAGGGGGGGTAAAAACATGATTCCATCAATGTTTTTAGGGTTTGATTTTTATGGCATTCACTCAATAATGACATTTTAACTAATCAGCATGATCTATAATCTATGATTATGGAGATACTAAATTTATTTTGGTTTTTACTATATTTTACAATTAAAAATGTAAAAAACGCTTAAAAACAAAAAAAAGTTGTGTCATCATATTGTAGCACATACAACTTTCATATTTTTCTAACGACAGTAATCTATGAGGTCAATTTTTTGCAGGGGGATCTGCAGTATTTTTTTACTATATTTTGGGATACACGCAACCTTTTTGATCTTTTTTTAAATCAAATTTTCAGAGATATGAGATGACTGAAAAGTGACAATTCTGGTATTTGGCTTTAGGAATTTTTTTATGGTGTACACCATGCAAGTTAAGTAATGGTACAATTGGCAGGGTACAATACAGCTGTCACCTGCAAGCAATGACATCAGCACAGCTCCTAAACCCTTGCTTTGCTATCACCCTTACTTACTATTATGTTGCTGAATGTTAACAACCGGTGCTCAGTCACATAATAATACATTGCTGAATGGGAAGAAGGTTAAGTCAACTATTGTGGGAATACCTTTTGTAGGTTTATAAACAATTTTAGATATGACACAATATTGAGCAATAAAGACAGTTAAAAAGAAAAAAATGGTCCAAATTATTTGACTTTTAGTTTAGTTTTAATGGCCACCATCGTACCAAGTTCTTGTAGTGCGATGACCTCATTGGAGTCACTAATACACAGTCGTTTCTGGAGTTGCATCAGCTTGAAAGCCACATGCAGGGGACCTCAGAGACACTGGTAGTGAAGGGTTGGGAAACTCTGTTCTATACAATGAAGGTGCCCCAATATTGATATTGGTTTTATTTCATGAATACTTTATATTAAGGTACGCTTTACAAGACTGTTGTTAAATGTAAAGCCATGTGTTGATTGCATTCCAATATTTTCATGTCATGTAGATGTGAGCCAGGAGTGATGAAAACAGCTACCACAATGTCCTGTTCCCGGCTTTCTCCATGACCATGCCATGTTTACTGCTGCTTCTTGACATATCTTTGGGAAAAATTCAACAAACACCATAATCAGCTAATACTTTTTTACTGCTGATGTCAAGGGCATAGTTCCAATTACAGTGCTTAACACGTTTGGACAATTGAGTAATTTATCTTGTGTCTTACTGCAGCACAAATGCCTCTTAGAAAAAACACACCTTTCGCAAAATGTTACATTTTCATTTACATCTAATTTGAATGATTTAGCAAATCATGAATATATTAATTAATTAAGAATCTAATCAGAGCAAGTGGTTGCAAAACACACTTCGGTTTTTCAAAACTTCTAAGGTAGAAAACGTTCTTTCACCTTATTGTGTTTTACAAGGATCATTTAACATTAATAACCATTTATTTTTCCATTGGAACATGGAAATTCTGCTGCAAGTTTTCATTAATGTATTATTTACAATGATTGCCACTATTATTTAAGATCATAAAGGGCATTTCAGATTTCAGATTCTTTGATCACCCAGTCTTTCTAAAGGTCTTTTTTTTTAGGCAGCCACATCATTTGTCTGTACAGAAATCATTGTTCCCGACTCAATCTATTTTGAGCGGGAGCGAAGGAAAGAGCCCTACAGGGCTCTAGCAAAGCACTATGAAATAAATGTTTTTTATTCTGCGAATTACTTATTTATTAAAGCTGCTGAAGCATAACTAAAAGGAAAAGGACTGAAATATAGAATACAATGGCCTTTAGATTTTAATGGGAGATATGGCTTGAAGCTATTGCTTAATTATTTAATAAATCACTTTTTTTGTTCTAGTCAATCTCCAGTTAGGTGTATATCCTAACTTCAGAATGTTTGCTTTTAAACCTACTTAAAACCACTTACATACCAAAAGGGGTTTCAATCTACAAGTAATTTTTGTGGTATAATTAACCTTTGGATTCCTGGAGGGAACAGAGCTGCAGCTCAGAAATTACCGTAGCTCTTGTCTCTTCAACAGAACATTGGCTAGACCCGCTCTATAGTTATTGCAAGTCAAGAGAACGTGAAACTCTGTCCTCGTTTGTCTACGCAAGACGGCGGATATTCCTAATATTTCCTCATCTTTCCCAAATTATTCAAATCATTGACTTGTTATTTCATCTCCTGGCATTAGACAATTTTATTATATACCATGCTCATTATATGAGACTATACAAGCATGTCAAAATTGAACTGTTTGGAGATTTTTGCTTAATGGGATGCAAAAACAGTTACAAAATATATTATTTTTAAACTCAATGCCATGTAACGGTCAAAAATAAAGTGTTTTAATGCATTAAAATTTCAAGAGTGGCAATACAATCTCTATTTATTTCTTAAAGAACGGCTTAATCTTAAGAAATAAAAAATTGATGCTGTAGACACATTTCCCCCATAATTTTCAATAGCTCCTGGGCCTGTGCTTTGCGCACTGATGCATACTAGAAAATGGGAACAATTTTCACTGCCTCGCTGTACGGAAGGCAGACAGAATAAAAACACTTTTGGGGAGCTGTGTAGTGCCTGCTTACTGCTCAACAAACATTCAATTCATTAGTTGAAATAAAAATGTAGAGCAGAAAAGTACATTGGAGGCTTGTACTTGAGCGAGCCATACAACTCGGCTTGGTTTTAGGATTTGCTGTACATGCCTTGCTATTTCTTTTGAGTTTTAATATGGTTTTCTGGAATACATTGAACTGATGTCTTTTATGTGCTTGTTAAAAGGGGTTTTCTATTGATGACCCATAGACAGGATAGGTGACCAATATCAGATCGACGGGGGTCAAACACCAAGCACCCCCGCTGATCAGCTGGTTGAAGAGAAGGCTGCACTCAAATCCAGAGCTGCCTTCCCTTCATTGTTTGCCTTCTCACCGTCGACATAGCAGCAGTGAGCAGGTGTAATTACAAGCCGTCCCATTCACTTCTATGGGACGTCTCCTTCCAATTCAAATGTATAATACAGAGCCATCCCATTGAAGTGAATGGGATGGCTTCTTGTAATTATTCCTGCTCACCGCTGTGATGTCGACGGCAATGAATGGAAGGCAGCACTGGCACTGCACGCTGCCTTTTCTTTAAACAGATGATCAGCAGGGGTGCCGGCTGTTTGACCCTCGCAATCTAATATTGATGACCCATCCTGGGGATGTGTCATCAATATTGAAATCTCGGAAAACCCCTTTAAGGATTGTTAGGTGATGGCAGAGAATACCTGTCTTACTGTGATCTAGATGCTTTGGTCCACTAACCTTATATCATTTTCTAATCTTATAAATATCTGTCAGTGTGACACTTGTTATAAGCATTGCATTCTGTCATTGAATTAGAGTTTAAAGTTTGCTATAATCTGTATTTGAAATGTGAATAGCTTCTAAATTAATTAATTTTGTAGATATTTATATCCAAGTTGGTAGCAATTATCATGATTTAGGAATTATGTAAATGTCAGAATTATTTTTTGTACTGGAATATGAGTGTTAATGGTTTCTGACAATTCATTATATAATTATTTTCTCATAACACATGATGGTTATTGTTATACATTAAGTAATATTAAGATGTGGACGCATTTAGGGTAATGGGTGGGATTAGGTGTATAGTTTTGGGTGGAGTTAGAGTCGTGATCTAGTGCAGAATTTGCGCGCCACACATAGTGTCTCTACGCCACTCCATCCCTCCCACTAGAGGGCTCTAGTTTGGCAACAAACTGTATATAAGGAGAGCAGTCAGGGCCCCTAGTGTTCTGCAGTTAGGAACCAGTGTTTGGAGGGGAAGACTCTGCCAGTCTGCATGAGTGACCAGAAGAAGATGCTGAGATGGGGATGCTGAGCCACAGACCATGGGTCCCCAGCCCTGTGACAGAGGAGCCACCCGGACTACTGAGCCACAGACCGTGGGCCTCCAGCCTTTTGCCAGGGTACCAGCCTTCTGAGAGAGAGAGGGACAGCTAGCTCAGGCCTTCCTGAGCATCAAACCCTTCTTCTTGCAGGCAGGAGACTGGAGAAGACAGCCCTACGCTTCAATTGTTTTACACCTGAATTCCTTCAAGGGAGTCTGTCATCAAAGTTTCACCTTTTTAACCCTTCCCATAGCTTTCTAGAAGCCTTACATTTAAAAAAAACTTTACCTTTATGAGCAATCCTGGACTTATAAAACCGGCAAAAAACAACTTAGTAGCATATGCAAATGAGGGCTCGCAAGTGCCCAGGGGCGGCGTTACCCTCGTAGGTGCCCAGCTAGCTCAGCCTTATTGTCGCTTCCCCCCGCCCATTCTTTCCCTCTGACCGCCCATCTACTTACTTCTTGTTTCGCCGAGATCCTGCGCCTGCGCACTCAGTCCGTCGGCCGGCGCATGCGCACTGCGATGCCCATTCCTTGTACGGCATCAGAGTAATTAATGCGCATGTGACGGCTTTGTGCCGTTAGCCGGCGCATGCGCATTAATTACTGTGATGCCGTACAAGGAATGGGCATCGCAGTGTGCATGCGCCGACCGACGGACTGAGTGCGCAGGCGCGGGATCTCAGCAAAACAAGAAGTAATTAGATGGGCGGGAAGAGGGAAAGAATGGGCGGGAGGAAGCGACGATAAGGCTGAGCTAGCTGGGCACCTACGAGGGTAACGCCGCCCCTGGGCACTTGCGAGCCCTCATTTGCATATGCTACTAAGTTGTTTTTTGCCGGTTTTATAAGTCCAGGATTGCTCATAAAGTTAACGTTTTTATTAACTGTAAGGCTGCTAGAAAGCTATGAGAAGGGTTAAAAAGGTGAAACTTTGATGACAGACTCCCTTTAAGTAAGGAAGCACACTGGTAAACGGCAGACCATGACTCTCTGGAGTTATTTCCCATTGGCGTGCACCACGCCTTACCATCCCTTCTTGAGTACAGCAACATGTGGTGACACCTCGATGGTGTCTGGGGGACCCAGTGTAGCTTTATGGCCACCCCAAATCCGTCCACTGCATATGTATTTGGTATTGCTGAGTATTGCACTATTGCATTTACTTTTTTATTTGTGTTTGAATTTGGCAACAGGAGAGGTAAAATACAGAGTGGGTTTAGCATGCATGTAGAGCCTGCATTCCCTAAATTAAATGAAGGCCATTATGGCACCAAAAGAGGCAAAAAACAGTGTGGGCTCAGCATACATGTGGAATCTGAATTTAATGGAGTCCAGTATGGCACCAGAGGAGGTAGTATTTAGTGTAGGTTCCTTTCCTAAAAATATTGCCTTGTTGTTGGCGGACAGGCACAAATAATTTTGTACAAAATGTATATGCCAGTAATCTAACATTTATGAGCGTAGCATTAGACATTAGTATATTTTGTATAGTCACTATGGTACTATTGTATTTACTTTATTATTTGTGCTTGCAGAGTGCTGTTGGATTGTGTTTGTTTTTGCTTTTGTACTTTCAGCCATGGCGACGTGCACCTGCGCATTGGGATGTGCTGGCTAATCCTTTTTTCTTTGCAATTATGTTATTTATGCCAAAAAATTAACACTAAATAATTAAAAATGTAAAAACTCAGTGGCAGTATTGCTGCTTTTTACTATCCCCCTCCCAGAAATAGTTAATAAAAGTTAATCAGTAAGGTATGTGGCACTATTATAAACTACAACTTTTCCCACAAAAACAAGCCCCCATATGGCTACATAGATGGAAAATAAATAAATGCTTTGCCAGTAAAGCCCAAAACAGGCTGGTCACTAAGGGTTAAGAAGACATCAGCATTATAAATTGCACATTTTAAGGATGTGTGTATGGGGTGGGGGGGGGGCCTTGTTAAGACTCTGTTTTGAAGCCTTGATGACTGAGATTGGTTATGGATAGGAGGAACTGGCTCAGGCATTGCTTTACACTCTGAAGCCCCAGCTTGACAAAACGTGATGCTTCCAACTCAAAAAGTCATATTTGAAAATGCTTTGTACTTGGAAATTACTTACACACAGTAGGATGACACTGGGGTTACTGTATCTAGTATCTGTAGCTTTACAGTCAGTGAAATTTACTTGAATTTTTCAGACTACATAAAGAATAACACAGCAGCGCACTAGGTCATGCCATTGTTTGCTAGCAGTTAGGCTAGGCATACAGCATAATAGAGTCTACCAACAGTATGAAATACACTAATGTGTCTATATTGATTATTGCGGTATTTTAAAAATGTGACACTGTACTACAAAAGAGTGATTATATCTGAAATAACAAGACACATAGAAATACACTCAGAGACCCTACTTTCTCCAAATAAATAGCACACAATGTTATGTTCAGTATTTTTCTGGTAATAAGCATCCACAAGAACAGAGTTTAATCAAGAGTTAGAAAATACCTAGGAAACAAGTAAATGCAGTGAGTTGACAATCTGTCTATATAGTATGGCTTTGCCATTCTATGGACGTGAGCACTTTTGACATATTTGACGTTTTAGCAACTTAAAGGCAATGTGCCATTAGGATAATCCTTGTCTATGAGGGCATTTAGTTGTCATGGGGAAATCTTTTCTCGAAACCACCTTCCATTATCCACAGCAAAGAATGGCTTCTTCTTTTGAAAGCAGGAGAAATGTGCAGCACCTGTCATATTCCCGGGCAATGATGGATGACCACTGTGAGCTTTTAGCTGTCAGACCCATATAGGGGCAGATCCAGCGGGGTGGATGGAAAACTAGTGCTAGTATTTCCCACTTTCCATAGTAAAGTATCAATCTAAATTTTGCCCCCATAGTGACCCATGGGCTCCAGGATCACTTTTATAGAAGATGGGAAATTGAGCAACAAGTAAAGTTCTCTACCCACCATTTTAGACAGTCGTCTATACACTGCCATATATTTTCCACACCATACTGCCAATAATGTCATACAATGCAAAAATGTGAAGAAGTTAACAGTAAAGTCCCTGACAGCCAAAGGCAATGTCTATATTATTTTCCAAATATAAAATCATCATGCAAGAATATTACGTGTCCATACAATGCCCCTTGCTAACTCCTACACCACCTACTCAATGGCTGCATGGAAAAAAAGTACCAAAAATCTACTAATCATTAGCTGAATACACCACCCATCAATTCCAGTACTTTCTGCTTCCCCTGTTATTATTTTCCAGAATCACTTTTTCATAGCATATGATTTATCTGCAGCCAGTGACCACTCCCTAGCTGTAGGTGTCTCCTTGGCTGCATAATGTATTTCCTTGAAATTATTAATCTGGCTATGAACAATATTTGACATACCGTACCACTGAACCAGATGGCCCATGCAGATAACCAAATATCACAATTAAAATCTTGTCTTTTGAATGCTAGCCGTATGCCAACTTTTGGCACATAAAAATTGTACTAACTTGGGTGACGTATCTTGATAGATTTTTAAGCAATTTGCTCCAAAATCCTTTCTCTTTATTCCTTTCCAGTGCATTGCAAGTTGAAATACTTCACTCTCGGGTTGTTGCTGTGTGTGTAGTTTTCCACCCCCTAAAACCAGACCTAATGTGTTTACTAAAAGAGTGAAACTGAAGAAGACTGTCAGTGTAACCCACCTTCTATCTAATCTCTATAGTATCCATGAACTTTATAAAGTTGGAAATGTCATGTTTTGCTGATTCTTTGTGCATTGCAGTTTGATAATGTTCATAATGCCATAATGTGTACTGTACTTTATTCACAGTCAATCATCAGATATATACAGTACATGTAAACTATAAACGTAAAGCACAGGGGTATAGCTATAACTGACTGGGCCCTATGTAAGAGTGGGTTCACATCACGTTTTTCCCATCCACTTGAAGTATACATTGGGAAAAAAGGAATACAAAAATGCAGCACGCCACGTTTTTGTATCCTGCAGAGTCCAGTAAAAAAGCATATACGTTAACATATACATTTTTTTACAATGGAACTCTATGGTGGCGAATGCCACTTTAAGGTATCTGAGGCATCCACTAACATATACATTTTTGTATACATTAAAAGGATGGCAAAAATTTCATGTGAGCCCAGCCTTAGTGTGGCAAAATGAGAGGGGAGGCTGCCATGTACTGTGTGCTATAATTCAGAGGGCTAACAGGGCACATCCTGGTCCTGGTGGTCAGTGGTGTGGACTGTATACAGTCAGTGGTGTGGACTTCAGTATAATATTATGGCATCTATATACTGTATATATTATCCCTACCCCCAAATAATACATTTAGTGGATAATTAATTTTTCTGAAATACGCCTAAATTTTGAGTTTTTCAGGTGCAGATGGCCGCGCAATGGTTAGTTGTGCCACTATCTGCAACTTTGCCCCGCTCATGCCAGGTCTAAAATTGTGGGTGTAGATAGGGAGGATTGTGGAGTCCGCACACCCTTGGATAGGAGGGTGCTCGTGGAGGACTTAAAAAATTGTGGGTGTGGCATGGGCAGAGAAGGCATATAAAATGGTCTAAATGTAAGACAGCCCAGAAGCTGTCTTACATTTAGAACTGGTGCTGGATGCCAAAGATGCCTCTCTTAATAACTTCAGTGGAAGTGCCACCAGCACATGGCATTTCTCATACCATGACTGGATAGCACTACTATACAGTGACTGAATAACTGCCATACAGTGACTGGATAATGCTGCCATAGACTGGCTGGATAACACCACCATACAGGGACTGCATAACACCACCATATAGTGACTGGATAACAACCACCAGACTTTGACAGGATAAAACCGCCATACAGGGACTGCATAACACCTCCATACAGTGACTCGATAACACCTCCATAGAGACACTGGATAACACCACCGTACAGTGACTGGATAACAGCACCATACAGTGACAGGATAACACCACCATACTGTTACAGGATAACACCACCATACTGTTATAGGATAACACCTCCATATAGTTACTGGATAACACTACCATACAGTGACTGGATAACACCACCATACTGTGACAGGATAACACTACCATACTGTGACAGGATAACACCTCCATATAGTCACTGGATAACACCACCATACTGTGACAGGATAACACCACCATGCTGTGACAGGATAACACCACCATAGAGTCACTGGATAACACCTCCATAGAGTCACTGGATAACACCACTGTACAGTGACTGGATAACACCACCATACTGTGACAGGATAACACCACCATACTGTGACAGGATAACACCACCATACTGTGACAGGATAACACCTCCATAGAGTCACTGGATAACACTACCATACAGTGACTGGATAACACCACCATACTGTGACAGGATAACACCACTATACAGTGACTACAAAAAGCCCGGATAGAGTAACTGGATAACACCAGCATACGTTAATTGGATAATACCACCATACAGTGACTGGATAACGCCACCACACACTGACCAATAATGCTGCCATGCAGTGACTGGATAACAAGGTGTAAGAGGACACAGTCTAGAGTATAAGAGGGAACAGTACAGGGTTGGTAAGGGTGCACAATGCAGGGTATAAAGGGGCATAGTACAGTAGTGGGCACAGTCATGTGATCCTGTGACGTTAGAAGGTCTTTATGGTGCATGCAGTTTAGATACTACCATGATAAAAGGTAGAGGAGTTAGACACGGCAAGTAGGGGCTCTGAGGGGGATTCATACAAGAAGCAGGTGGTGTGTGCAGGGTATCAGCAATTGGAGATAGGAGGGGTGGAACAGTAGCTCTGGATAAATGAGGGAGGAAAGGAGACAGCAGGGGCTCGGTGAGGTGGAGTGAGATAAGAGAAGGACCAGATATTTGGGGCAGGAGGTAAAATAGGTGTCAGGGAGTTTATGGAGGCAAACAAACTGCTCAATTAGCCAATAAAACCATTAAATAAGCATTGAAGCTGCTGGCTGCACAGAATCCAGACAGCAGTAGCTTCAAGAGTTCCCTGACCTTCCTCCGTCCCACAGAGAAGACAGTGCAGGCTGTCTGCATCTCTTCACTGCTCCTGCCGCTGTGATCTCACTCTCCTCCTCAGGAAGACATCCTGCTCTGCAGAATGAAGAGAAGATGGGGCGTGTCAGAGAGGCTCCGCAGCACAGGAACTTGTAAGGGGGACAGCAGCCGGCCTCTGAATCTTGAATGAAATAGGCTGCCTTCTGAGCTCGGATTCCAAAGCAGTGTCTTTCCCTATAGCTACGCCCCTAGTAATGCATGTACAAGTTTGTCCCCAGGCAAGTCCCATATAGCGACACAAAATTATAAAAGATGGAAGCTAAGAGCACCTCATGGGAGTAACTAGTTAGAGTGAGGGGCAGAGAGATGCACCTTAAAAGCACTCCTGTCTGTTAGATAGTTAGGAACCAGTGAGAGGTACTAGTAGGAATTGGGCCACCAGAGCTCAGTGGAGACCTTGAGATCCACTTGGGCGAGTTATTCCATACCCTACACTGCACTTGACTCTAGACTGCGTGATTGTGTTGTCCTCATGATCTTCCTTGCTGCAGACCAGTAGCATGTGGCTGTTTTGCTGACTATGCCGCAGCCCACTGTGATTGAGGGTGAACTGAAATGGGTGACCCAGCCGGAGACTGAATAAATGTTGGACATGTCAAAGTTTTATTCTGGCAGCCTCTTGCCGTGCACTGCCATGCCTCCGCCGGAACTCCCCCCCTCCCCTCATTATAGTCAATGGGGACGGAGCGGCATTCTGGGGGCACACGTTCACTAGTGGCAAGATGGATCCGACAGGCTGTTCATCCGATGGAACAGCCTGCCGGAGGTCCGTGCCACTAGTGTAAAAGCCTTACCTGATGGAAATCTGAGAAGGATAAAACTGTATTGGAAAAGTGTGTGATAAAGCAAGCTGCACCTAAATATGGCCTACCACTGTGTGACAAATCATGCTGGGCTATGTGATTAGAGAGTCTTGATAAATGGATTAACATTTAAGAGAGTTATAAGAGAGCTACTTAAAATTTCTAGCACAGTATAAAATGTCTTTCATTTTTCTTTTCAGAACCAGTACAGTACTTTTTGTGGAGCAATAATAGAAAGAAAACTAAAGCCATCTTTACACCAGACAATGATCAAAACTAGTGTTAAGCTAATAGAAGTGAAATGAATTGATTTCGATCTGTGTGTTTGAGGAGGACATAAACACGCAGGAATTCTATACAGCATTAAGTGATTTAGCTGCCCAATCGACAGGAGAGGAGCAGAAGGAGCAGGAGGACTTAGAGGGTGCCGTTGAAGACGATGCAGATGACCTCGACAGACCTTGGCAGTATGCAGTGGAGATGGAGGTAGGGAGTCCCTCTGAGTCCCTTGCGCAAATGGGCAGATGTGGGCTGAGTAGTGACAGCCGCATTATTACCATTCGGCAGAGGAATGATTACTGGCTCTCCACATTGTTATACCCTTGCTGCTGGTCCAAAAGCGGGATGAAAAACTCAGCTACTATTGAGACATCCTTTGTATTCAGTTGGTCGCTGCCTACACACACCATCGCCCATTTTCACGAAGGTCTAACCGGGGGGACCCTCTGAGCTCAAGCTCCACTGCCATGACTGCTGAAGGGGGCTGTGGGCCGGGGGCAGAAGCAGCACTAGCTCCATCATCAGCAACTTAAGTCTTGAGTCTCTAATGAGCAGTTTTCTTCAACTGCTTACTGAAGAAACCACCCAGCAGCAGCAGGACAGGACATGGAGCAAAACCTGAACCAGCAGGGGGTGGCATACTTGGACTGCACCCTGTCACCCCAGATCTAAGATACCCTGGACTACTGCCAGACTGGAATTGTGGCGCAACTGGCCGAGTTTGCCCCGGACAAGCTTCCCTGCCCGGCCAGTAGTGTGGCATCAGAGTGGGTGTTTAGTGCAGCAGGTGGAATAGTTACCCCAAAGAGAACTCGCCTTAAACACAAAATGTTGAGAGACTAAAGTTTATAAAGATGAATCAGGCGTGGATCAACTCGGATTTCCAGACACCGGTGCCTAATGCAACAAACTAGATCATTCTGGCAGTAATTGTCTGACTGTAGTGTGCTGCCATACCGGAACATTGTGACAAATGGCCTGTTACTTCTGTCCACATGCTGCTGCCACTATTCTAATGCTGCCACCCACCTGATGCCACCTGCCTGCTGCTTCTACTGCCATCTGCTCCTACTGTGATCTGCCACCATCTTATGCTGTTCCTGGCAGTTCTGTTGCCCATCCCCCTACTCTGTTCTGGGCGACTATTGTGACTCTTCATGCTATTGTCATTTTCACCAGTCTGCTACAGGGATACTGTTTGTACGTGTTGACATCACTGTTTATTTCACCCTTCTTCTGTTCTGTCAGAAGTAGTGTTGATTGTGAATATTCTAATCACAAATGTTTATCGCGAATATCACCACTTTGAGAATTCACGAAGATGTAGAATATAGTGCTATATCTTCGTAATCGCGAATATTCTAGATTTTTTTTTTTCACCAGTACCCTCCTGCTTCTTGCTTGTGGGCCAATGAGAAGGCTGCAATATATTTGTCTGAGCTTAGCAACATCCCTAGCAACCAATAGGAAAGTTGCCTACCCCTTACTATATAAGAAACTCCCCAGCAGCCATTTTGTGCATTTTTTTGCAGTTCTGAGAGAGAGAGCAGTGTCATTGCTGTGCTCTGTGCTTTGCTGAGTCATCTGGATCCTTATTCAATTACATTAGATAGTTAGTTAGCTCATATATATAATACAGATAGCTAGTGGGAGATAGTCAGTGTAGGTTAGATAGTGATATAGTGTAGCTGATAGGAATTATTGTACTGTGCATTTTCTCCAGTTTCAGGAAACTTTTAGCAGCTTGAAAAATGTAGCAAAATTGAGCCATGCCTGTATTGCTCGCGCAATACACGCATATTACATTGCCGATTTTCACAATCAAGAAAATAATGACTGGAGATCACGAATTCTAGACTTTGTAAATTTATTATGAATATTAGGCTAAAAATTTGCAAAATATTGCGAAAGCGAATATTGCTTATGCTGGTCATCACTAGTCAGAAGAACCGAAAAATTTTACGGATCCTGTTTTTGGAGCATCCATAAGGCCTTGATCACCAAGTCAGTATTTTGAATTGGGAATTGATCATGATTTGTAAGCCAAAAGCAGAAGTCAGTCCAAAAAACAGAAGGCATGCTAATATTTCCATCATGTGTCATCTCTGTTTTGGAGCCACTCCTGTTTTTGCCTTACCAATACTGATCAAGTACTGAAGCAAGAAACTGGCCGTTGGGACATTAAAGTCCTGCATGCAGGACTTCTTTTCTTTTCAAATGCAAATATTTCCTTCACATTTTATCTCTGTTTTGGACCTACTTCTGTTTTTCCTTACAAATACTGATCAAATGCTAACCAAATACTGATGGGTTGAAGGCAGATGCTCAAAATACAGGATCCCCCTTTTTTGGGCTGTTCTCCTGACGGATCAGAAGAATGGAAAAATAAACATGTGATGTGAACACAACCTTACTGCTGACACCAGTAGGGCCACTACTTAAATCTTGGGCCACTGCACGGTTAAGTCCGCACCGATAACTTAGACCTGAAGCGAACATTGACGTTTAACCCCTTGAAGACCTTTGCCATACATGTACCGCAGAAGTCCAGTCTTTAAACATGGAACCCTCTCACACGTACAGCAGGCGCCATAGCCGCTGGGTTTCTGCTTTTTTAAATAGCAGAGACCCGAGGCACATGTATGCAATCAGCCATAAGGCTGAGTGCATACAGTTTCCCCTTTAGATGTCATGGTCAAATGTGACCACGGCATTTGAGCAGTCCAGAAGCAGAAGCCGCTAACAGCATTTCCTGGCTGAGATCGGGGAATCTGTTACATTGCTGAAATAGCCCAAAGCCTCATTTTGCAAATAAAGTGTTCAATGATGGCTATATGGCCATCAATGAACTCAATGAACAATCTAATGATTGCCTGGTTTTGTCACCCAAGGTGACTTAAAAAAAAGTTAAAAAAAAGTTTTTACAAATCTATTTTTCTTTTAAATATAAATGTTCAAATCACCCCCCTTTCCTTAAAATAAGAATACTTAAATTAAGTCTTTCACCTAAAATCACCATTATAGAACACTAACATCAGGATCTCCATTACATTCCCCATAATAGAATGCTACCTTCCATATTGCTGTTCATCGCCGATTTTCTCAGAAAAACACTTTTATTCAATATGTTAATTAGCTTCTATAGGTGCCCAGGGGGCGGCGTTCATGCGGCTGGTGCCCAGGCCCCTCGGTGCTTTTCATGCAAAACTCCTCCCCTTTCACCCCTCTGTTCAGCCCTAGGTTCTTCTGATTACGTCCTCCTCTTAGTTAGAAATCCAGCGCCAGCCCCGTTCAACAGATTCACGGCCTGCGCACTTTATTCCCCATTATGGGGAGAGGCACAAGAGCGTTTAATGCGCATGTGCCGGCCCATACATCCCGATCTAGCCGGCCTTGTGCCTCTGCCCATAATGGTGAATGAAGTGCGCAGGTGCGGCGAATCTGTTGAATGGCGCTGGCACTGGCGGACGTAATCAGAAGAACTTAGGGCGGGCCAGAGGGGTGAAAGCGGAGGGGTTTCATATAAAAAGCGATGAGGGGCATGGGCAACGGCCGAAAGAACGCCACCCCGGGGCACCTTCAGAAGCTAATTAACATATTGAATAAAAGTGTTTTTCTGAGAAAATCGGCGATCGACAGCAATATGGAAGGTAGCATTCTAATATGGGGAATGTAATAAAGATCCTGATGTTAGTGTTCTATGATGGTGATTTTAGGCGAAAGACTCCTTTTAACCAATAAAAAAATAAACATCATGGGCCTCGTCGTGTGTAAAAATACCCATACAATTAAAATATAACAATAATAATGGCATACGCCAAATAGCGGAAAAAATAAAAACAGCCAATTGGCCATTTTTTGTCATTTCAACTACCTAATAATTTTTTTATAAAAAGTGATTAAAAAGTCGCACACACTTCAAATTGGTATCACTGAAAAGTACAGATCGTCCCGCAAAAAAATTAGCCCTCACACAGTTCCGTACACATAACTACAAAAAAGTTATAGGGGTTATATGGTTATAATCTTTTTTTTTCCTCGAAGGTTAAAAAAAAAAAAATCAGTATTAAAATGCAAGAAATATTATGCAACTGTGGTATCATTGTAACCGTACTGATCTGGAGAATAAATAAAAACCTTTATCAGAATTGAATTTTTTCCCAATTCTACCCCATTTGGATTTTTTTTCCGCTTCCTACTACATGGTATGCAACTGTTAATGGTGCCATTAGAACGTACAACTTGTCCTGCAAAAAATAAGCCCTCATAAGGCTATGTGGATGGAAAAACAAAAAAGTTAGGACTATGGGAAGGCGGGGAGTTAAAAACAAAAAAGCAAAAAAAGGAAAATCTCAGGGTCCTTAAAGGGTTAAGGCTGAGTTCACACATCAGTTATTTGGCCAGTTATTTCCATCACTGATTGTGAGTCAAATTCAGGTGCCAAACCTACTCTCAGATTAGGTATCATGAATAGATCTGCACCTGTTCTGTAGGTTTGACCCACACCTGCTTTGGGGTGACAATTACTAACCAAATAAGTGAAGTGTGAAGGGGTTCTCCTGGATTTTAATATTGATAACCTATCTTCAGGATAGTGTAAATTTGTATGTAGAGCAGCACTTCCGTACCTTACTGACTCAATTCAGGAGATATGCATCAGCCTGCCTTAGGCCCCCTATCCACAGTAGCCCACCGATAGATGTTCAATTAATAGATGACGGCAGCATTATTCTCCATTAATTCTTTATTGGTTGTTAATCCATGATATAAGTACAAAAAAGACCAAGCTTGACAAAGACTACACTGTAGTCGAAATGTTGCTGTTTTTACTGGTCTTTTTTGTACTTATATCATGGATTAACAACCAATAAAGAATTAATGGAGAATAATGCTGCCGTCATCTACTAATTGAACGTCTATCCTCAGGATAGGTCATCAATATCAGATCGGTGGATCACTCCTATACAAGTGTGTGGGAACGATCCATCCCATTGAAATAAATTAGACGGCTTGGGTGTAAATACACCTGCTCACCGCTGCAGTGGCGACGGCAAGAAGGTAAACAGTGAAGAGGAGGCAGCTCTGGCACGGCGGTTGTTGGACCCCCGCCGATCTGATATTGAGGACCTATCCTGAGGATAGGTCATCAATATTAAAAGCCTGGAGAACCACTTTAAACCTAATAGTGATGCACAGTCATTCTACAGCTAACAGAAGGGATTCAAAAGCATGTGTTTGAACTGCCACAACATGGATTAAAAGAACCTTTTTTTCTCCACCACTTTATTGGCGCTGTCTCCATGTCCTTTTTTTGTTCCACTTAAGAATAATTGGGGCACAGCTCCTGCAGGGGCATGCAGGGTTTAGCTAGGGGTTAGCCAGGATTGTTGGTGGCCAGCACGATGATGCGCATATCCATATATGTGACCTGCCTGTTATTCTGATGCACAGTAACTTCACTACCAGAAAGCACTAGCTATACATGCTGCTGCAATGCACAGTGATGTACACCGAGATACATTCCCCATAAATTTTAACTGCAGGCGGGATAGTCCTGATTTAATGTGCCTTGCAACAAATTAATTTGTTACGCAGCAAATTTCTTGGAGCGAAGTGGCCGAATAATATATTTTTTAAACTTTGCACATTTCTAATCAAAGCATTTGCACCAATGCCTGTTCACAACAATATACCTCACAACAAGCAAGCAAAATGTTCATTTGTCAGTAATTGCATTTGTGTGTGGCACATAACATTATTGTTTGCCAGCAGCAGATCATCCGGTACAAACAGGGATATGTTGCTGGTAAACTATGAATGTGTGGAGGGATAAATCGCAGCAGAGATTGCTTGTCCCCATAAAGAGTAGATTATTGCTTCATGTAAATTCAGCGCTCACTTCTGCTCATGATTGGCCAATTACGGGGAACTTTCGGTTCGTTCACAATTACTGCCCATATATAGGCAGGTGTAAAGGGACTTTAGAGTAGAACACTAAACAGAAATAACTAGATAGTGGGCTCCTTTCAGTGATGGTTGCATATATTATTTTGAACGGTTCTTTATCCTCACAAGTTAATTAATATAATTTTCTATTGACCATCAATGACCATTTGATAATCCTGATTATATGATAATCATGCCTGTGTTGGTTAGATTAAACAATTTCTACTGTATGTGATTTTTCTAGGTAGATATATAATTGATGTGTTTTTGAAGTGTTAACGCTAAGTCTTACTTCATAAATAAATGATAATGTGCTTGTAATAAAATGATTCCACATCGACCTGTGTAATGTGAATTTCTAAACTGAGTGGGATTACTGTTTAAGAAAATTGGAGCTGTTTGTTGGGTCTTTGTCTTAGCAAATGTTTACTGCCAACACCTTCACGTCTAATTCCAGTTTAATTTGCCACTTCCAGTGGTGCTTCTAAGCCTTTTAGCTGTCTGGGGGGAACAAAAATTAAAAGGCATCTAACTGAGGATGGGAAAGGGTGCATATGAGCTCTATATCTTGCAAAATGACCTCTGCAATTAGGAAAAGGTTCCTCTGCAGTCCAGGGATGTTACAACCTTGCTTACTACACTCTGTTAGTACTACCCAACCTTCTGTATATAATGAGCCATGCTCGCCATTCTCAAAGGCTGCAGATAGTGTAGCGTCCATTAGTTATTGTTCTGAGCATGACCACATGAGCAGTGGCTGTTGCCCTAATATTAGCTGTTATATGGTGTTGACCCTATTAAAATATTATCTGGACCTGCCATCAGTTGTTGAGCCATTGGTTGGGGAACACTGCTCAATGTCATACAGATCTTAAGTCTGAAATATGGGGTGCTCTTCTGTGCTGTTCTCGTATTGGATTATTGATTTAGCCTTGTGCCTGCTTATTAGGGTAAAGCCACACTGTCAGCTTTCTGCATGCAGTTTTGGAAGCCAAAACCATGAATGGATTCACAAAAGAGGAGAAGTTGTACCTTCCCTTTATATTTTCCATCCTTTTATGATGCACTCCTGGTTTTGACTTCCAAAACTGCATCCAGAAACCTGACTGTGCAGTCCCCCGCTTACATGGAAGGAAAGATGATGGTAATTGGTGATAATCTTTAGCTGACTGATAAAATAATCAATGTCATTTATCAAGACTGGAATTACTACACCAGTCTTGATATCCCCCTGCGCAGACCTCATCATTAATTAAAGGGGTTCCCTGGAATTGATTTAAAATGGCCAGCAGCAAAAAGACCTAAAATGTTAGCAAGATTGGTTACCTCCATTCACAGAGCTGCCTAGGGGGGTTAGGGGTGGGGCCCCACTACACACTATGCGCCGGCACTTGCATATACATATACATATTAGTGCATTTTAATGTTAGGCTGCTCAGCCATGATAGTATAGATAATGAGACCTCCCACCCATCTAGGCAGCAATTCAAGTGGTGGCAACTAGTCCTACTGACATTCTAGGACAGGTTGTAAGCAAGCGGCCTTTTAAAATGATTCCTAGGGAACCCTTTAAGCACACCCACAGGTAGTCCATGTGCCTAATTTGAAATCTACTCCAGCTTGTAAATCATGGTAATTGTGAAGGGTCTATGGCCCTGCCCACACTACAATCCTTTTTGGAAAGTGGCAAGGGTGATATAGAAATGCATCCTACATCTAAATTTAGGTACAATGTCATGTAAACACATGGTTTACAACTTTTTATGCCAGAAAACTGCCATAGGGTCATAGTAAATATCTATCCACATATTTTCTTTATCCTACCAGGAGACTCTGCTAGGGAAGCAATCCACCAGTAACAATGTTGAGAGTTCCTAGCTGATTCAGCTCTCCAATGCAAAGATGCCCCATATCTCAGCTCCCAGAACCACTTTGCATGTGAAATGGGAAGAATGGGATATTAGAGGTCAATGCAGTCATACATACATTTTGAAGGGTATTATAAAGTGGGTAACTGGATAACAATACAAGACACATTTTTTTAATTGGTTTACTGCAAAACATACAAAGTGTAACGGGGCTGAGTCCTTACTCATTATTAGCCTTTCCTTGGCAAACACCAAGATGCCATCTCAAATCAAATATTTATATAACTAATTAGAACCAACATCTCAAAAGGCTCAAAAGTGCAGTTACAGATAACAGATGTTTGCAGAAAAGCTTACTGATCTATTTAGTATCATCCTCAGAAACTGAAAGTAGCAGATTTTATGAAGAGCAATACAGACAGAAGTAAATAAATAACCCCATACACAGAACGGAAGTCATTAAGACTTACAGGACGAACAGTGTAGGCCAACTGTGAATGGATGTGGGCATCCAATTTGGCCCACTAATTTGCCACCTCCTATAAATCACAACATTACTCTCTGATATAGACCCAACAATTTGGTTGCCTCAGAGATTTATTTAGGCGACTACTGTAGAATATTTTTTTTCGGCAGATATTTGAACAAGACTTTTGTATTATATTTTACTGTATGACTTTAAAAGAAGTAGAAAGACCATTGCTTACTCATTAATTAAAACAGCGAATAAAGCTGACAGAGCTTATTTTATTTGCCTAAGTGCAAATGTATGTCAGGCTACTTTCAGACTCGCGTTTGGTGCGGATCTATCATGGATCTGCACAGATGGATCCGTTCAGATAATACAACCGTCTGCATCCGTTCAGAACGGATCCGTTTGTATTATCTGTAACATAGCCAAGACGGATCCATCTTGAACACCATTGAAAGTCAATGGAGGACGGATCCGTTTTCTATTGTGCCAGATTGTGTCAGTGAAAATGGATCCGTTCTGACACACAATGTAAGTCAATGTCTCAGTTTCGTCAGACGAACACCAAAAACGCTGCAAGCAGCATTTTGGTGTCCGCCTCCAAAGTGGAATGGAGACGGAACGGAGGCAAACTGAGGCATTCTAAGCAGATCCTTTTTCATTCAGAATACATTAGGGGAAAACTGATCCGTGTTGGACCGCTTCTGAGAGCCCTGAACGGATATCACACACGGAAAGCCAAAACACCAGTGTGAAAGTAGTCTCAGGACCGTATGTTTATTGGCTGAGGAAATTTCATAAAATTATGATTATTTGTTATAAGTTTTTTCCATCTAAGAATGAAATTAAATGTTTGCTCTGCTGTGTGGGTAAAGGTTATAGACACACTTTTATCTACATTCCTGCAGCAGTTAAAGTTTAATAGCAATCTGTCATAATTCCTTATCATTAATACACAGCTTGAGACAAAATTAGAAATTCAGCTTTGGAATCTAAAAAGAAGAAAGCAGATCTGCATTTTCCCATCTCGCTAATTAGCAGATACATAAAGTAGGCTGGGTGTGCAATTATCTTACTAGATGTGTTAAGATCAGGTACTGTATCTGTGGATTTTTACTACTTTCTCAATTTTTTTTAAGTTCAAATTCATAAATTTCCTACTGGAAATGCTATATTTGTACCTATTTCTATAATTACTTGTTTTCAGTGGGCTATGAAGTGTCATTTACTGAACAATTGTGACAGTTTGTCAGCGCATGTTGAGATTTGCCACGTCTCAGGAACGTATAGTTTCTCTGCCTTAAACTCCCTGTCTCTATCCATGAGAACCAAAAAATGTAAATGAGGGATTTTCTCCGGGGGATAGCTGTTTTAGCTATGGAGCACTGGAATAGAATTCCTAAAAATGTGACATTTCTTATGGTTAGAAATGAGCCAAGGGGCAATAGTGGGATTAAGGCCAGATGTCACATGAGCTCCAAAATGTATGCTTGGAGTTACATGTGTCCCACTACTTAGTATTATTGATCATGCGGTACATGGTTCCAAATTAGACCTGGTTACACTGTTATTGTCCAATGTACAAATTGCAATTCATTTCTAATTATCAGAGAGCAAAGAACAAATTAAAGCGCGTATACAATCTGTCTAGCCAATAATGAAGTTTAGATCTATAATAATGTGAGTTTGTGATTTAATCAACTTAGAAATATAGAACATAGCGGCACTTGGCATTTGAAGATGAGAGATTGTGATGCAGCACATTTGGTTTTCCCTCAGCCCTCGTAAGAATTGTTATGGAGAATCAATGAGAAAAATTAATTAAACTCAATGTTGACTTTAATTGAAAAAATAATACTAGTTGTTATTATAGGCTAGAATTGAATCTGAGAATTTATTTACACACCACGGACAATGTGAAGGAATAGGAAAATAGGGGTTAGCTTAAAGTACTTGGATAGTTTTATTCGGTGGAGGAGGAAAATGCAAAAGCAACCGACAAATTCACAATCTATAGTTGTTGAACTTGTAACAGGATTAGAAAAATGGAATATAAATGCAGTGTCCTGAAACACATTGCATAGCATTGAAAGTGTTAATATCATTCTATTTCATGTATTATGTTTATGTACTACAAGTCCCATAAGGTTGTATAGGGAGTGGGAGGTCCCATGAGGCTAGTAAGGGCTGGCTCCATCCTTCCTCTCTAGGAGGAAGATTCTGGAGTTAATGGCTGACTGTTGAGGAGTGAACACCTCAGAGCAGCAAGGAGCAGCTCCTGTATAGAGATTCCATTCCCCTACAGCCCACAAGTAACTTATGTGCCAGCCCTCAGAAGGGAAAAGATCTATAGAAGGTTTAGCTGACAGAAAGGGATTGCAGACTTTGGCAAAGAAGGTAATTGCTGCTAATCTGGCTATGGCCTCCTCTGCATGTGGTGGAAACACTGTAAGCTACAAGATGTCCACCATACCAAAGGACAGGAGAGCCCTCTGTTCAGATACTGTATTTCTCTGGGTATACTGGGGACATCATATACTTATATACTGCATATCTGATAATAGAGAAACTTTACTGCATCCCTTTAGGCCGGGAATAGGAGAGATTGACCAGAGAGAGAAGCTAGCCTCCATATACAACCTTTGTGAAGTATCGACTCTAAAGACTGCATTTCATATGAATAGTGCTTGTGTCGATCACACAGTGACACTATAGTTTGCTTGAGACACATTTCGAGTGGAATCCCCACTCTTATATCACTTGCAAACTGGAGTTCTGACCCCTTTATTTGTTTTGGTGAGATTTGTAAAAAGGAGGTTGACCACCACAAATTGGTACTCTAATGCATTTTGCTAAGCCATACCAGTGAGGGTGCGTCTACGCTAAATGGTCATCAATGTACATTTCCATTTCAATGGCTGTATTTGACGTGGTTAACTTGGTGAGACTTGGAGATACAGTCCCTTTAAACATGTTTACTTAAGTTTATTTAAGTGATCTAAATTGGACTAGTTATGTGATTTTTTTTTTTCTTTTTTAATCCCTTTGAACATCTTAACTCTCCAAGTGATGTCCATTAGACTATGTATGTGAATTTTTATTTTTAAACAATAGAACATAGAAATCCAAAGTGGGTGAATGCTTTGTTATGGACACTACATATAGTGGGACAGCTGTAACCCTTCAGTCCTCTCCCCAGGTACAATTTACTTTTCACTTTAAAGGGGGAGACTGATAATAAGAAGTTATCCCCTATCCGCTAGATTGGGGATAAACAGGATTCCCATGATATTTCAATGGAATATCCAGCATATACAATGCCTCTCCATTCAAACTCTATGGGACTTCCAGAGATAGCTGAGCACTATACTTGGCTACCTTAGGCAGTCCCATATATTTTGAATGGAGTGGTGGTGCACATGTTGACTATCACTCCAAGGGGGACATGGGAATCCCTTTCTCACGATCAATGAGGGAGGCCAAGTGGTCAGACCCCTTCCAATCTAACAGTTATTTCCTCTCCAGCCGATTGGGTATGCCGCTTTGTTACTGAAATGCCCCCTAAACTTCAGATGGCTTTGAAAATGTTAGCTTACATAATCTGTAGCTAAACCAAAAATTCACACCGGAGTCTGTCTCCTTGAGTGGCTAATTTAAATGACAGCAGCTTTGCTTCTTTACGCTAGTTACTGTAATTAACTATATTTAGTACTGTTCACTGATCTGATTTCTTGTTCACTGTGTCAAATAACCATGTAACTGGTACTAATTTATGTGCTCCAAAAACACAAGTAATATTCTTTATATACACACGCCCTGTGTCCTTCTCTGTTATTTAGAATTGATGAGGAAGCGATGCATCAAATTCTATCTTCTATGAGCACTTTTGGAACATCAGATTCATTTTTGTGACTTCCGTGTAGTTCTATGAAAAAATGTCAAAAGCAAGCAATTAAAATGCAGTTATTCATGAAAAGGTTTCAAGGTTCAGGATTTCCATGCACATCAGAGATTGTCATGAGAAGGAAAGGGCAATATTAAAATATCACCAATTACATATGCAAAGGAGGAGGAGCCAGATGAGGTTTACTTGGTGGCCTCGAAGGTGCTCATGTTGGAAGGTGCTTAATAGCAAAGAACCTACAGAGCAGAGTGAAGTCATAATTGCACATTGAAATATGCAGCACAAGTGGATGTTTAGTGGGCAAGAATAGGCAGGGTTTTACTGAAAAAAAGAATATCAGAATGAAAGCACATCATTGAAAAAAGGTTAGACCCACTGATAAAAGGTTAAAACACTGCAGGATACAGTCTCTCCCAATGGTGTATGATGGAGGCTACATCTCCATACATGAAGGGTGCTGGTATATGGCTGGATGCAATGTATTCTAAACACACACAAATAAGGTTTCTATAAGGTGCCAATCACATGGTTACATGTAGAGAACAGCCTAGCTAACAGCCTTTTGGTCATGCCCATACTTTTAGATCAGACAGGCTGACCTTCACCTCTGTAAGTACACACCACAAGTAGTGGCACCCCATTCTCCATCAACATCAAAACATCAGAAATCCAAGTGCACCACAAAAGCAACTACCTGCAAGCAAATACTTTTATTTTCCCCCCATTTTCACAGAAATCCTTTTTTTCTGGGGTTCAGTTTAATTAAGCTTCATATATATGTGATTTCTGCAGCAATACCCCTGGTGTGGAAGCAACCTACCAGTGTGTATTAAGGTAAAATTTAGCATCAAGCCTCAATCGTCTGTTTATATATATTTCCACATGGTTGGAAATAATGTAATTTTTTGAGGATTATTAAATGTAGTTAAATCAGCATAGAGTGTACATGTGATTACTACAATACTCTAGGTATCGCAGCAATGTACCTGTGTATATTAACGGGAAATTGAATGTCAAGACTCAATACTCAGTTCGTATATATGTTCAGTTTCCACATAACAGCAATTAAAATTTTTTAATTGTTAAGGAAGGGCCAATTTAATTAAGCTGCATATATATATATATATATATATATATGATCACTGCAGCAATACCCCTGGTGGTGGCAGCAATCTACCAGTGTGTATTAAGATAAAATTTAGCATCAAGCCTCAATCTTCCATTTATGTACAGCTGCAGCTGAGCTAAACTTGATGATTAACACGTTAAGTAAAAAAATTGTAAAAAAAAAAGGTTAACTTTTTCAATGTATTTTAATGGCTTTTGTTAAAAGATGGCATGAGATAACACTGTGACGTGTTATCAGAGTTATCAGAGTCAATTTTAGCTTGGCCACATATCTATATTCAGTTTCAACACGGTTGTAATTAAAAAACAATTGGGATTGTTAACTGTAATTAAACCAGCATATATATGTGATTACTACAAGACATAAGGTATAGCAGCAAAATACCTGTGGTATTAATGAGAAATTTAGCGTCAAGCCTCAATCGTCCATTTATGAATATTAAATTTCCACACAGTCATAATTTGAATATATTTTTTTTTGGGGGGGGGGGGGGGTCAATTTAATTAAGCTTCATATATATGTGACTACTGCAGCAATACCCCTGGTGTGGCAGCAATCTTCCAATGTGTATTAAGGTGAAATTTGGCATCAAGCCTCACAATTAATTTTTTTTTAATGGGGGGGGGTTTAATTTAATTAAGCTGCACATATATGTCTTTACTGCAACCATACCTCTGGTGTGGCAGAAATTTACCAGTGTGTATTAAGGTGAAATTTGGCGTCAAGCCTCAATCGTCCTTTTACATATATTCAGTTTCCACACAGTTGAAAATTATAATTTTTTTTATTGTTAAATGTAACCCGCATAAATGTAATGTTCAGTGGGTGCCAACCTGCTGTCCCACGAGACCAACTCCCTCAGAGGGTGATGCCTAAGTGCACCCCTTGTTCTTCACTATACCTCTGATGGTGAGAATAGACTTTCCTAAGGGGTGTACCAGGTGTTACCCCTGAGGGGGGTTGGGACACAAGGGAACCGGGACCTGGGTGTGAACCCACTGGACTGACCTTCAGGTGGTATGGTACACCCTGAGGTTGTTGGGAGGCCAGCATAGTCAGAGTATGAATGCCAAGATCAAGGCAGGCAGCAATGAGGCAACTTCCGTGAGAATAATCTTAGGTCAGGGGCAGGCAACAAATAGAAAAGGACTGTTTAAACAAGAAGCAGGGTTCGGTACACAGTAACGCAGAATATCACTAAACACCTTCACACAAAAGGGCTAGACAAGCTAGTGACCAAGTTGCTCAGGCGTGTTCCTGTAGAAGGAGGAGCCTTTAAATATATCCTGCAGACCATCCATAAGCTGGGGAAGATAGGAGGCGTGTGCATGCTGCCTCACAAAAGGAAGAGAGACATGTCCGCACACATCCTATATGCACACAAGGAACTCTGAGCCGGACCACAAGCTCCACTCAGAGCCAGGAGGGAATACCAGCGGCAGGAGCGCAGACCACAGCTAAGAACGATGCCAACCCCCCAGCCCTTCCCTGCACATATACATGATTACTACACTAATAGACAGGGTAGCACACAAAAGTATCTGGGAGTGATAACAAATTTAGGCCCAAATCCATTCCCCTATATTCACACGTTTTTTTTTGGGGGGGGGGGGGGGGTTGTTGATTATCTTCAAACTAGCAGCATATATACGTGTCTACTACACCAATACACAGCTTAGGGCACAACATCTGAAAGGTCCAAAAATGTCCGGGCTGCAGAAGGGTTCCAAACGAAAGACCCAGATCCAGATTGTGGGTTGTAGCAGCACCAACTATCCGTCCAGAAGTAGTAGTAGTAGTAGTGGGCCGCATGCTTCGGAAAGGCACAACATTATATTTGAGGAGAAAGAGGACAAGATTCTGTATTGAATAGCTCATTCCTCCTCTCAGTCGCAGCAGGATGACATGGATGTGGGTAGGTTAGGCCCAAAAGGCTAAGCCAGCTTGGTTGCCTCTACTGCGCGAGTGTCTCCCGTCTGTCATTTTTTCTCCACGCTGCCGGAAGACAAAAGCATCGCTTTGAGCAAGCTGTGCAAGAGAAGCTACATGAAGCAGCATCACCCCATCCCGTGGACAAACAGATGTGACGGCCAGCCGTCGCAGCAGAAGTTCCCTCCTTCTGCTAGACAAGCTTGCACCAGCCAGGCAGCATCGACAAGCAGTACTGTGTCTTTCACACTGTCATCATCCGTTTCTGCTTCCCCCATTCAGACTTCTCCTCCTCTGCTTCATCATCAACCATTGATAACGGAATGCATGGCCAGGAAACAACTCTACGCGCCCAGCAATTAGATGGTGCACAAGCTTAATTCCCACCTTGCTAAGTTGCTAGCGTTGCAGTTGCTGCCGTACCATTTAGTCAAGTCTGCTGCCTTTAGGGAGCTAATGGCATGTGCTCAACCTTCCTAGAAGATTCCTAGCAGTAGTGTTGAGCAAACCAGAACTGTAAAGTTCGTGTCCGTACCGAACTTTGCGAGTTCGGTGTTCGGGCATTTAATAAAACTTGTTGAAAGGCTGAAGGGCAGCCAATCAACAAGCTTTTAAGCTGTAGG
Source organism: Bufo bufo (assembly GCF_905171765.1). Classification (NCBI taxonomy): domain Eukaryota; kingdom Metazoa; phylum Chordata; class Amphibia; order Anura; family Bufonidae; genus Bufo; species Bufo bufo. Next base: position 541,846,470 of record NC_053391.1, on the reverse strand, counting down.
CACTAATGGCATGGCTGTGATTGGCCAGTGCATCATGTGACCCAGCTTCTATAAAAGCTAGATCACATGTAGCACCACCCATCAGCTCTGAGTATTGCAGGGACAGGAAGCAGGCAGCTGAACTGAGGGAGAGAGTTAGGAATCTGCCTATTTGTTTTGTGGGTGACCTACAGTATAAAGATTTTTATTTGGGTGCAATACGCCAGCTTTGCACCCCTGAAACAGAAATATAATAATTCATCTGGCTGTTAATTCTGTGGGCGACCTATAGCGATTTTTTTGTTGGCGCAATCCACCATCATTTTTGTGTGAGGTACACCTGCATTGCATACATGACAGGGAAATTGATATAGTTAATCTGTCTGTTAGTTCGGTGGGTGACTTCAAAGAATGAGCAGAGCATCAAATAAGAGACGTGGCCCTGGTAGTGGTGCTGCTGGTGTTGGTGGGGCTCCTGTTGCAGGGAGAGGACGTTGTTAATCTGTGCCAGCTACAAGCCCGAATGATACACCTTCCCCAGGTGCACTTAGACGACAAAAACTTCAGCGTTATTTTGTAGGCCCGAATACCAGTGTATGAATAGTGAGTCCAGAACAAGAAGAGGCGGTAGATTGGGTGGCTGACAGTGCCTCCAGTTGGAACCTGCGGCCCATAGGCATCTGTTTTTTTTTTATGACTCTGCTGGCGGGGTTTTCGTGGGCCATCCACCTAGCCGTGCCCCAGAAGTGGAAGAGATTGAGTGCACCGATGCCCAACCAATTATGTTTCAGGATGTGGACATGGGAGGACCACCGTAGCACATCTCTGATGATGACGAAACACAGGTGCCAACTGCTGCGGCTTTCTTCAGTGTGCAGACCGGCAAGGGAGGGCAGGGCAGGGGTGAACGGCAAGGGAGGGCAGGGCAGGGGTGAAGAGTGGGTGGTATATGATGTGGAGGATGATGAGGTTCTAGACCCCACATGGAATCAAGGTCATGCGAGTAACGCGTGCAGCTCGGAGGAAGAGGTGGTGGTTACATAGCGCCAGCCGCACAGCAAAAGAGGGAGCAGGGTGCAAAAGGAGAGTGGCCGTCCCCTAGCCAGTATGCCTTCTACTGCCCACCACACCCAGAGACTGTGCACACTAAAGCCAGCTCCAAGGAGTTCCCTGGAGTGGCAATTCTTCAGACAATGTGCTGATGACAAGACGCGAGTGGTTTGCACGCTGTGCAAGTGAGGCATAATTGTTCTAGCAAAAAGGTAAAAAGTCTCAGATACGTTGCCTGTTCTTCCTGCGCCGCAGGTCCCAAAATTAAGTGGGCAAAGTTCACACTATGTAGTCAATGTAGGTTGTAAGACCGCGATGCATTAAAACGTCCAGATGTATTCCCTTTCAAGTAGAGCCAGAAGCACTTTTAGGCATAGGAGAACATCGCCAGTCACCTTCGCTCTAATTGAGCCCCTCTGCAATTTAATAAGAGGTGCACAAATAGTGAAGCACCACAAACACCGGTCGGTTATAAAGGGTTTAATATACTCACAAACAGCAACGAATAAAAGCTTTTCATAAAACGCTGAGGAGTTCAAATGTTCCTGTCCAACCCAGGTTTCGCACAAGCTTCATATGGGGCGAACACTCCACCCACTCTGGGGTTTGTCTTAAAAAAAAAAAACATAAATCCCTCCCCCTTAACTATTTAAATACACACTTTATCACACAATTAAAATAAACCTTTTTATCCATATAAATAACACTAAAAACCATACTTCTAATAGATACTCTATTTACATAAGACATATATCGTACCTGGTAGAGCACATTCCACATCGTTATTTTTAGCTATCGTTTGTAACATATCATTCCCAATTCATAAGTTTTCCTCAGTGACGCAATACTGATCACAAAAGTGGTTGTAGCCAATGAAGGTTTACTATCTCTCTTAGGTTAATTCCACAGATTCCTCAGTGATCAAATCCAGATCACATGGGTGCTTGTAGCCAATAAAGGCTTCCAACTTTACTTGCATCAGCCTTACTTTCATTCATGGTATTCATTAGGCAGTCAAATCGCGATCACATGGTACCCTCTAGCCAATAGAAAGAGGGGCTCATTTAGAGCGAAGGTGACTGGCGTGGTATTAATGTTCTCCTATGCCTAAAAGTGCTTCTGGCTCTACTTGAAAGGAAATACATCTGGAAGTTTTAATGCAGCGCGGTCCTAAAACCTACATTACATAAATGTTCTAAACCTGAGCACCACCTGCATGACCAGGCATCTAAATGCAAAGTACAAGCTGCAGTGGAGTAAGCACCTCAAAAACCATGAAACATCTCAGGCTCCTCCTGCTCCCTCTTCTGCTGCAATCTCGGCCTTTTCCTCTCCCTCTGGAGTGACAGTGGCACCTGCCACCCAGCAAACAAAGTATATGGCAGCAATGCCACCTCCTCCGTCACCATCACCAAGCATCTACACACTGTCCCATGGAAGCGTTCAGCTGTCCATCTCCCAAACACTGGAGAGAAAGAGGAAGTACCCCCCTACCCACCCACGATCTCTGGCCCTGAATGCCAGCATTTCAAAATTCCTGGCCTTTGAAATGATGTCATTCCATCTGGTGGAGACAGAGACTTTTAAAAACCTTATGGCAGTGGCTGTCCCACAGTATGTAGTTCCCATCCGCCACTTCATTTCCAGGCAAGCCATCCCTGCCCTGCACAACCAAGTGGACAAAATTAGGTGTGCACTGCACAACGTCATCTGTGGCAAGGTCCACATAACCACCGATATGTGGACCAGTAAGCACGGGCAAGGACGTTATATCTCCCTAACTGCACACTGGGTAAATTTAGTGGCGGCTGGGCCTGAGGCGGATAGCAGTTTGACGCATGTCCTTCCGCCACCGAGGATTGCAGGACGTTTCTCTTTGCCTCCTGTTGCTTCCTCCTCCTACTCCACTTCCTCCTCTACCACCTCCTCATCCGGTCATCGTAACACCTTCACCACCAACTTCAGCACAGCCAGGGGGAAACGACAGCAGGCAGTTTTAAAACTCATCTGTTTGGGGGAAAAACCTCACACCATGGAGGAGATGTGGACGGGCATGGAACAACAGACTGATGAGTGTTTGGTGCCACTGAGCCTCAAGCCCGGCCTGGTGGTGTGCGATAACAGGAGAAATATCGTAGCAGCTCTGGGCCTAGCCGGTTTGACGCACATCCCTTGCCTAGCGCATGTGCTGAATTTGGTGGTGCAGAGGTTCCTGAAAAATTACTCCGATATGTCAGAGCTGCTGCAGAAAGTGCGGGCCGTCTCTGCACGCTTTCGGAGTTCTCACCCTGCTGCTTGCCTGTATGCGCTGCAGCGTAACTTCGGCCTTCCAGCTCACCTCCTCATGTGCGATGTACCCACAAGGTGAAACTCCACCTTGCACATGCTGGAGAGACTGTGCGAGCAGCAGCAGGCAATAGTGGAGTTTCAGCTGTAGCACGCATGGGTGAGTCGCTCTGCGGAACAGCACCACTTCACCACAAACGAGTGGGACTCCATGCGGGATGTGTGTGTGTCGAGTTGTGCTGTTTCGAGTACTCCACTAACATGGCCAGTGTCGATGACGCCGTCCTCAGCGTTACTATCCTACTTCTATGTCTCCTTGAAAAAACACTTCGGGCGATGATGAAAGAGGATGGGGCACAGGAGAAAGAGGAGGAGGAAGGGATCATTTCCACGGTTATCAGGCTAGTGATTCACAAGAGTCTCTGAAAGTGGGTTCCTGTACCAACAGAGGCCAGGTACACAACTGTTCAGCCAGGGCACACTTCTGGAGGATGTAAAGAAGGAGGAACCGTGTTCACAACAGGGTGGCACCCAAAGCAGCTCATGGGAATCATTGGCTGGGGGGATACAGAGGACACAGACGATACACCTCCCACAGAGGAAAGCTTGTCGTTGCCTCTGGGCAGCCTGGCACACATGAGCAACTACATGCAGCAGTGCCTGCGCAACAACCGCCGAGTTGCCCATATTCTAACCAGTGCTGATTACTGGGTGGCCACCCTGCTAGATCCTGTTACAAGGACAACGTGCCATCCTTAATTCTATCAATGGAGTGTGATAGGAAGATGCGCCAGTACAAGCACACACTGGTAGATGCACTGCTGATGGCATTCCCAACTGACAGCGAGGGCTCAGTGGAAGCACAAGGACGTAGAGGAGGAGGAAGAAGTCACCAACGCAGCTGGGGCACCGCCAGCACTTCAGAAAGGAGGGTTAGCATGGCCGAAATGTGGAAACGCTTTGTTAGCACGCCACAACAACCAGCACCACCAGCTGATCTGGAACGTCTTAGCAGGAGGCAGCATTTCAGCAACATGGTGGAACAGTACGTGTGCACACTCCTACACCTACTGAATGACGGGTCTGCCCCCTTCAACTTCTGGGTCTCCAAATTGGGCACATGGCCTGAGCTTGCCCTTTACGCCTTGGAGTTGCTGGCCTTCCCTGCGGCCAGTGTATTGTCCGAACGTGTGTTTAGCACAGCAGTGGGGGTGATCACAGACAAGCCCAGCCGCCTGTCCACAGCCAATGTGGACAAGCTCACGTTCATCAAAATGAACCAGGCATGGATCCCACAGGACTTGTCTGCACCCAACCATTGTTATACTCCATCGCACTTTCTCTTTGCATTCTCTTTTCTATTTCCCAATGTTTTGGGCTCTTCCCAAAAAAATATATATATAAAGAAAGAAAAAAAAGAAAAATACAAAATCTGTGTTGGCTACCTCCCTCCACTGCCGCTTCCACCTACACTGCCATGCCCGCCGCCTCCTCAGCCTCCTACTCCACTTTGACCTCCACCTCTTAGTTCAAGATTATTATTTTAATTTTTTTTCTATTCTATGTTATTTTAAGTAATTTCCGTATCCACATTTGTTTGCAGGGCAATTGTCCTGCTCTAACTACCATTTTGCTTCTATTTGCAGCCCTCTAGCCCTTACTATGTCTATTTTACAGGCATTTTAGTGCCCCAAAGTTCGGGTCCCCGTTGACTTCAATGGCGTTCGGGTTCCCGAACCCGAACGTTGAGACGAAGTACGGCCGAACCCCGGCGAACCCGAACTTCCAGGTGCTTGCTCATCCCTAATAGCTGGTCTTATTTCTTCCAAAAATAAATCCCTGCCTTGCACTCTCACAAGGTGAACAAAGTGGGCCGCTCCCTGCGATTCTCTCTGTGTGGCAAGGTTCACTCCAAGGTGGATACCTGGAGCAGCTCTTACAGGCAGGGACAGTACATGTCTTTCACGGTCCACCGGGTCAATGTTTTTTTGGGCATCTGTGAGACAGCACACACTGACACCTTCACATTAGTGTCTGTCTGGTTCTCACACCAGTTACTTATCCGCCTCCTCCACCTCCTCCTCCATGGGGATTCTTCTGTCCCCCAACAGCAGCATGTTCACATATAAAGTCAAGCGTTGCCATGAGTAAAGCCATTAATGATTTTATCATGCACCAGACCTCTTCAGCAAGGAGCATGTGTAGTTTTCAAGTCATGCAGTGGCAGCTCATATGAGAAGCATGTTTGGTGCTGAAGCCAGTCGAAGAGGCCACAAAATTTTTAGGGACAACTTGGGCATGAATGATCTCATCCCCTTGTATTTATCTTAGAACAGACACTGATGCTCATGCAGCGCGGCTGGGCACAAACGGCCGGAGGGACAACCTCTTGGGCACGTTATGAAGGTAATTTGCATATAAATAAAAAAGATTAAACTTGACTGACACGCTGTTGGGCGCCGGGCCCCTTGTCAGCCCGGGCCCCAAAGCAGCCGCTTCCCCTGCTTCCCCGGTAGTTACGCCACTGGGTACCACATCTTCCTACTTTTGCTGTCTGCCTGCCTGCCTGTCAGCATCAAGTTGTCTGACTACCATTATGTTCTGTATGGATACTACTTCTGCTGCTGACACCATCATGCCACTGCCACCATCATACTGCCACTTCTGTTTGCTTGCCTGCCAACATGTACCATATGGCTGCTGCCACCGCTGCTCATTTCCCACTGACACCACTGATACTACTCATATACAGCCGATCTACTTGCTTGTATGTTTAATGCTATGCTGCTATTATTTCTGTCTGTTATTACTTTACCCTTTCCACATCCACACTGTACTGCTATTACTTCCAATTAAAAGTGAGAATTTTTCTAGGCTCGTTTACACTTTTTCTTCTGACAAGTAACACTTGTGTATGTCATATAGACAGGCATTCTGACCCAGTGAAGGTATAGTTTTTTGAATGCTTAGTCCCCCACTGTTTTTTCCCCCATAATACTGTGTGTGTTTAAACACTATGTACCCCACTTTTTTGAAGCTTTGGAATATGAAAGAACATTACACATGTGATGGCATGTTGTGTTATTTAACATGTTTAGGACATAGGGCATACCGGTACGCCCTGATGTCCCGATCCTTAAGCACACAGGACGTACCGGTGAGTCCTATGTATTTCCGATCACCGCCGCGCAGGCACCTTGGCTAAATGCGTGGGGTGGTCCCTTGACCCCCCCGTGTCGGCGATCGCCATAAACCGCAGGTCAATTCACACCTGCGGTTTGCGGCTTTTACCTGGTGCGGCAGCGGTGGGCGGCGGTGCCATCGGGTCCCCGTGGGGCTGTAGGGGGGACCCGATGGCATGGAAGGCAGCGCGATGTCTTCCTTAAGCATCTGCGCTGCCTTCCGGTGACGAGCCTGTTGTGATCCTGCCCCCTGGATCTCACAGGACGGAAGCTGTATGAGTAATACTCACTGTATTACTCATACAGCCAATGCATTCCAATACAGAAGTATTGGAATGCATTGTAAAGGATTAGACCCCCAAAAGTTGAAGTCCCAAAGTGGGAAAAAAAAATAAAGTGAAAGAAAAGTTGAAAAAATAAAGCTTTCCCCCCCAAAAAATAAAAAGTTTCAAGTAAAAATAAACAAACACGTCATTTTCCCCAAATAAAGTAAAAAAAAACTGGTAAAAAATAGGGGGAAAAAAGTTTACATATTAGGTATCGCCGCGTCCGTATCGACTGGCTCTATAAACATATCACATGACCTAACCCTTCAGATCAACACCGTAAAAAAAAAAAAAAAAAAACTGTGCTAAATAAACCATTTTTTTGTCACCTTACATCACAAAAAGTACAACAGCAAGCGATCAAAAAGGCGTATGCCCACCAAAATAGTACCAATCTAACAGGTCACCTCATCCCACAAAAAATGAGCCCCTACCTGAGACAATCGCCCAAAAAATAAAATAAAACTATGGCTCAGAATATGGAGACACAAACAGAATTTTTTTTGTTTTAAAAAAGCTTTTATTGTGTAAAACGTACATAAATTAATAAAAAGTATACATAATAGGTATCGTCGCGTTCGTATCGACCGGCTATATAAAAATATCCCATGACCTAACCCCTCAGATAAACATCGTAAAAAATAAAAACTGTGCTAAATAAACCATTTTTTGTCACCTAACATCACAAAAAGTGTAATAGCAAGTGATCAAAAAGTCATATGCATCCCAAAATAGTGCCAATCAAACCGTCATCTCATCCTGCAAAAAATTATACCCTACCCAAGATAATCGCCCAAAATCTGAAAAAACTATGGCTCTCAGAATATGGAGACACTAAAACTTGATTTTTTTTTGGTTTCAAAAATGATATTATTGTGTAAAACTTACATAAATAAAAAAAAAGTATACATGTTAGGTATCGCCGCGTCCGTAATAACTTACTCTATAAAAATATCACATGACCTAACCCCTCAGGTGAATACCGTAAATAAATAAAAATAAAAACGGTGTAAAAAAAGCAATTTTTTGTCACCTTACATCACAAAAAGTGTAATAGCAAGCGATCAAAAAGTCATACGCACCCCAAAATAGTGCCAATCAAACCGTCATCTCATTCCTCAAAAATCATATCCTACCCAAGATAATCACCCAAAAACTGAAAAAACTATGGCTCTCAGACTATGGAAACACTAAAACTTTTTGTTTAAAAAATGAAATAATTGTGTAAAACTTACATAAATAAAAAAAGTATACATACGGTATTTATCGCCCTAGAATACGCACCGGCCCATAAGACGCACCTAGGTTTTTGGGGAGGATAATAAGGAAAAAAATATTTTTAACCAAAAGGTGTGCTTTTGGTGGGTTTGGAACTAATGGTGGTCTGTGGATGACACTATTACTGGGGATCTGTGGATGACGGACACTGTTATGGGGGATCTGTGGATGACGGACACTGTTATGGGGGATCTGTGGATGACGGACACTGTCATGGGGGATCTGTGGATGATGGACACTGTTATGGGGGGATCTGTGGATGACGGACACTGTTACGGGGGGATCTGTGGATGACGGACACTGTTACAGGGGGGATCTGTGGCTGGCACTGTTACAGGGGGGGATCTGTGGCTGGCACTGTTACAGGGGGGATCTGTGGATGGCACTGTTATATATGTGCCATCCACAGACCCCCCACCCCATAACAGTGCCATCCACAGACCCCCCCAGCCCATAACAGTGCCATCCACAGACCCTCACCCCTTAACTGTGCCATCCACAGATGTTATCCACAGATCGCCCCCCCAGTATACAAATATAAAATGTCTTATTTAATTAAAAACGATTACACATGCCCCCCAACCGCGGGGCGGTGCAGTCACTGTACTATAGCCCCGCTCCGCCGCTCCAGTGCTGCACAAATATAAAATGTTTTATTCAATTAAAAGTTATTAAACATGCCCCCCAACTCCTAATAGTACCGTACATAATAGCTTCTGTACAATGCCGGCAGGCAGGCCGGGTGGCCGGCGCGTCACTCACTGACGTCACTTGCCTGCGCCGCCTGCTTCATTCATAAAGTAGGCGGCGCAGGCACGTGACATCAGGGAGTTACGCTGCCGCCCGCCCGGCCTGCCTGCCGGCATTGTACAGAAGCTATTAGGATGTACGGTACTATTAGGAGTTGGGGGGCATGTTTAATAACTTTTAATTGAATAAGACATTTTATATTTGTGCAGCACTGGAGCGGCGGAGCGGGGCTATAGTACAGTGACTGCACCGCCCCGCCGCAATTGCCGGCCCCCAGCTCCTCCTTCTAGTCCCTCCCCCACTCGCTCGTACATCGCAAACTGCGATGTTAAACTGTCAGCATTCGCTCCATAAGACGCAGAGGCATTTCCCCCCCATTTTTAGGGGGGAAAAAGTGCGTCTTATGGGGCAAAAAATACGGTATTAGGTATAGCTGCGTCTGTGACAACCTGGACTATAAAAATACCACATGATCTAACCTGTCAGATTAACCACCTCAGCCCCCAGTGCTTAAACACCCTGAAAGACCAGGCCACTTTTTACACTTCTGACCTACACTACTTTCACCATTTATTGCTCGGTCATGCAACTTACCACCCAAATGAATTTTACCTCCTTTTCTTCTCACTAATAGAGCTTTCATTTGGTGGTATTTCATTGCTGCTGACATTTTTACTTTTTTTGTTATTAATCGAAATTTAACGATTTTTTTGCAAAAAAATGACATTTTTCACTTTCAGTTGTAAAATTTTGCAAAAAAAACGACATCCATATAGAAATTTTGCTCTAAATTTATAGTTCTACATGTCTTTGATAAAAAAAAAATGTTTGGGTAAAAAAAAAATGGTTTGGGTAAAAGTTATAGCGTTTACAAACTATGGTACAAAAATGTGAATTTCCGCTTTTTGAAGCAGCTCTGATTTTCTGAGCACCTGTCATGTTTCCTGAGGTTCTATAATGCCCAGACAGTACAAACACCCCACAAATGACCCCATTTCTGAAAGTACACACACTAAGGTATTCACTGATGGGCATAGTGAGTTCATAGAACTTTTTATTTTTTGTCACAAGTTAGCGGAAAATTATGATTTTTTTTTTTTTTTTTTTTTTTCTTACAAAGTCTCATATTCCACTAACTTGTGACAAAAAATAAAAAGTTCTATGAACTCACTATGCCCATCAGCGAATACCTTGGGGTCTCTTCTTTCCAAAATGGGGTCACTTGTGGGGAAGTTATACTGCCCTGGCATTCTAGGGGCCCAAATGTGTGGTAAGGAGTTTGAAATCAAATTCTGTAAAAAATGACCAGTGAAATCCGAAAGGTGCTCTTTGGAATATGGGCCCCTTTGCCCACCTAGGCTGCAAAAAAGTGTCACACATCTGGTATCTCCGTACTCAGGAGAAGGTGGGGAATGTGTTTTGGGGTGTCATTTTATATATACCCATGCTGGGTGAGAGAAATATCTTGGCAAAAGACAACTTTTCCCATTTTTTTATACAAAGTTGTCATTTGACCAAGATATTTATCTCACCCAGCATGGGTATATGTAAAAAGACACCCCAAAACACATTCCTCAACTTCTCCTGAGTACGGGGATACCAGATGTGTGACACTTTTTTGCAGCCTAGGTGGGCAAAGGGGCCCATATTCCAAAGAGCACCTTTCGGATTTCACTCCTCATTTTTTCCTGAATTTGATTTCAAACTCCTTACCACACATTTGGGCCCCTAGACTACCAGGGCAGTATAACTACCCCACAAGTGACCCCATTTTGGAAAGAAGACACCCCAAGGTATTCCGTGAGGGGCATGGCGAGTTCCTAGAATTTTTTATTTTTTGTCACAAGTTAGTGGAAAATGATGATTTTTTTTTTTATTTTTTTTTTTCATACAAAGTCTCATATTCCACAAACTTGTGACAAAAAATAAAAACTTCCATGAACTCACTATGCCCATCAGCGAATACCTTGGGGTCTCTTCTTTCCAAAATGGGGTCACTTGTGGGGTAGTTATACTGCCCTGGCATTCTAGGGGCCCAAATGTGTGGTAAGTAGGTAAATGACCTGTGAAATCCGAAAGGTGCTCTTTGGAATGTGGGCCCCTTTGCCCACCTAGGCTGCAAAAAAGTGTCACACATCTGGTATCTCTGTATTCAGGAGAAGTTGAGGAATGTGTTTTGGGGTGTCTTTTTACATATACCCATGCTGGGTGAGATAAATATCTTGGTCAAATGCCAACTTTGTATAAAAAAATGGGAAAAGTTGTCTTTTGCCAAGATATTTCTCTCACCCAGCATGGGTATATGTAAAATGACACCCCAAAACACATTCCCCAACTTCTCCCGATTACGGAGATACCAGATGTGTGACACTTTTTTGCAGCCTAGGTGGGCAAAGGGGCCCATATTCAAAAGAGCACCTTTCGGATTTCACAGGTCATTTTTTACAGAATTTGATTTCAAACTCCTTACCACACATTTGGGCCCCTAGAATGCCAGGGCAGTATAACTACCCCACAAGTGACCCCATTTTGGAAAGAAGAGACCCCAAGGTATTCGCTGATGGGCATAGTGAGTTCATGGAACTTTTTATTTTTTGTCACAAGTTAGTGGAATATGAGACTTTGTATGAAAAAAAAAAAAAAAAAAAAATCATCATTTTCCACTAACTTGTGAAAAAAAATAAAAAATTCTAGGAACTCGCCATGCCCCTCACGGAATACCTTGGGGTGTCTTCTTTCCAAAATGGGGTCACTTGTGGGGTAGTTATACTGCCCTGGCATTTTCCAGGGGCCCTAATGTGTGGTAAGTAGGTAAATGACCTGTGAAATCCTAAAGGTGCTCTTTGGAATATGGGCCCCTTTGCCCACCTAGGCTGCAAAAAAGTGTCACACATGTGGTATCGCCGTATTCAGGAGAAGTTGGGGAATGTGTTTTGGGGTGTCATTTTACATATACCCATGCTGGGTGAGAGAAATATCTTGGCAAAAGACAACTTTTCCCATTTTTTTATACAAAGTTGGCATTTGACCAAGATATTTCTCTCACCCAGCATGGGTATATGTAAAATGACACCCCAAAACACATTCCCCAACTTCTCCTGAGTACGGCGATACCAGATGTGTGACACTTTTTTGCAGCCTAGATGCGCAAAGGTGCCCAAATTCCTTTTAGGAGGGCATTTTTAGACATTTGGATACCAGACTTCTTCTCACGCTTTGGGGCCCCTAGAATGCCAGAGCAGTATAAATACCCCACATGTGACCCCATTTTGGAAAGAAGACACCCCAAGGTATTCAATGAGGGGCATGGCGAGTTCATAGAAATTTTTTTTTTTTGGCACAAGTTAGCGGAAATTGATATTTTTAATTTTTTTCTCACAAAGTCTCCCGTTCCGCTAACTTGGGACAAAAATTTCAATCTTTCATGGACTCAATATGCCCCTCACGGAATACCTGGGGGTGTCTTCTTTCCGAAATGGGGTCACATGTGGGGTATTTATACTGCCCTGGCATTCTAGGGGCCCTAAAGCGTGAGAAGAAGTCTGGAATATAAATGTCTAAAAAATTTTACGCATTTGGATTCCGTGAGGGGTATGGGGAGTTCATGTGAGATTTTATTTTTTGACACAAGTTAGTGGAATATGAGACTTTGTAAGAAAAAAAAAAAAAATTCTGCTAACTTGGGCCAAAAAAATATCTGAATGGAGCCTTACAGAGGGGTGATCAATGACAGGGGGGTGATCAATGACAGGGGGGTGATCAATGACAGGGGGGGTGATCAATGACAGGGGGGTTGATCAATGACAGGGGGGTGATCAGGGAGTCTATATGGGGTGATCACCACAGTCATTGATCACGCCCCTGTAAGGCTTCATTCAGACGTCCGGATGCGTTTTGCGGATCCGATCCATCTATCAGTGCATCCGTAAAAATCATGCGGACATCTGAATGGAGCTTTACAGGGGGGTAATCAATGACAGGGGGGTGATCAGGGAGTCTATATGGGGTGATCACCACAGTCATTGATCACTCCCCTGTAAGGCTTCATTCAGACGTCCGGATGCGTTTTGCGGATCCGATCCATCTATCAGTGGATCCGTAAAAATCATGCGGACATCTGAATGGAGCTTTACAGGGGGGTGATCAATGACAGGGGGGTGATCAGGGAGTCTATATGGGGTGATCACCACAGTCATTGATCATGCCCCTGTAAGGCTTCATTCAGACGTCCGGATGCGTTTTGCGGATCGGATCCATCTATCAGTGCATCCGTAAAAATCATGCGGACATCTGAATGGAGCTTTACAGGGGGGTGATCAATGACAGGGGGGTGATCAGGGAGTCTATATGGGGTGATCACCACAGTCATTGATCACGCCCCTGTAAGGCTTCATTCAGACGTCCGGATGCGTTTTGCGGATCGGATCCATCTATCAGTGCATCCGTAAAAATCATGCGGACATCTGAATGGAGCTTTACAGGGGGGTGATCAGGGAGTCTATATGGGGTGATCACCACAGTCATTGATCACGCCCCTGTAAGGCTTCATTCAGACGTCCGGATGCGTTTTGCGGATCGGATCCATCTATCAGTGCATCCGTAAAAATCATGCGGACATCTGAATGGAGCTTTACAGGGGGTTGATCAATGACAGGGGTGTAATCAATGACAGGGGGGGTGATCAGGGAGTCTATATGGGGTGATAACCACAGTCATTGATCACGCCCCTGTAAGGCTTCATTCAGACGTCCGGATGCGTTTTGCGGATCCGATCCATCTATCAGTGGATCCGTAAAAATCATGCGGACATCTGAATGGAGCTTTACAGGGGGGTAATCAATGACAGGGGGGTGATCAATGACAGGGGGGTGATCAGGGAGTCTATATGGGGTGATCAGGGGTGATCAGGGGCTAATAAGGGGTTAATAAGTGACGGGGGGGGGGTGTAGTGTAGTGTAGTGGTGCTTGGTGGGACTTTACTGAGCTACCTGTGTCCTCTGGTGGTCGATCCAAACAAAGGGGACCACCAGAGGACCAGGTAGCAGGTATATTAGACGCTGTTATCAAAACAGCGTCTAATATACCTGTTAGGGGTTAAAAAAAACACATCTCCAGCCTGCCAGCGAACGATCGCCGCTGGCAGGCTGGAGATCAACTCTCTTACCTTCCGTTCCTGTGAGCGCGCGCGCCTGTGTGCGCGCGTTCACAGGAAATCTCGCCCATCGCGAGATGACGCATATATGCGTGACTCTGCGCAGGGCTGCCACCTCCGGAACGCGATCCTGCGTTAGGCGGTCCGGAGGTGGTTAATGTTGTAAATAACAAAAAATTAAAACTGTGCCAAAACAGCTATTTCTTATTACCTTGCCTCACAAAAAGTGTAATATAGAGCAACCAAAAATCATATGTACCCTAAAATAGTACCAACAGAACTACCCTATCCCGTAGTTTCTAAAATGGGGTAACTTTTTTGGAGTTTCTAACTATTTGCTTTGTAACTGGAAAGAAATTATTAAAATGGAAAATCTGCCAAAAAAGTGAAATTTTTTAATTGTATCTCTATTTTCCATAAATTCTTGTGGAACACCTAAAGGGTGAACAAAATTTGTAAAATCAGTTTTGAATACCTTGAGGGGTGTAGTTTCTAGAATGGGGTCACTTTTTTGGAGTTTCTACTCTAGGGGTGCATCAGGGCGGCTTCAAATGGGACATGATGTAAAAAAAACAGTCCAGCAAAATCTGCCTTCCAAAAATCGTATGGCATTCCTTTCCTTCTGCGCCCTGCCGTGTGCCCATACAGTGGTTTACAACCACATATGGGGTGTTTCTGTAAACTACAGAATCAGAGCCATAAATATTGAGCTTGGTTTGGCTCTTAACCCTTGCTTTGTACCTGGAAAAAAATTATTAAAATGGAAAATCTGCCAAAAAAGTGAAATTTTGAAATTGTATCTCTATTGTCCATTAATTCTTGTGGAATACCTAAAGGGTTAACAAAGTTTGTAAAATCAGTTTTGAATACCTTGAGAGATGTAGTTTCTAGAATGGGGTCATTTTTGGGTGGTTTCTATTATGTAAGACTCACAAAGTGACTTCAGATCTTAACTGGTCCTTGAAAAGTGGGTTTTTGAAAATTTCTGAAAAATTTGCTTCTAAACTTTGCTACTAAGCCTTGTAACATGCCCAAAAAATAAAATGTCATTCCCAAAATGATCCAAACATGAAGTAGACATATGGGGAATGTAAAGTAATAACTATTTTTGTAGGTATTACTATGTATTATAGAAGTAGCGAAATTGAAACTTGGAAATTTGCTTTTTTTTTTTTACTTTTTGGCAAATTTCGTTTTTTTTTTTTTTTTTTAAATAATGTTTTTTGACTACATTTTACCAGTGTCATGAAGTACAATATGTGACGAAAAAACAATCTCAGAATGGCCTGGATAAGTCAAAGCGTTTTAAAGTTATCACCAATTCACCACATAAAGTGACACTGGTCAGATTTGCAAAAAATGGCCTGGTCCTTAAGGTAAAATATGGCTGTGTCCTAAAGGGGTTAGGCTACTTTCACACTTGCGGCAGGATGGATCCGACAGGCTGTTCACCATGTCGGATCCGTCCTTCCGCTATTTCGCCGTGCCGCCAGACCGCCGCTCCGTCCCCATTGACTATAATGGGGACGGGGCGGAGCGCGGGCGCAGCACGGCGGTGCACGGCGAAAGTCGCCGGACTAAAAAGTCCTGCATGTCCGACTTTTTAGTCCGGCGGCTTTCGCCGTGCACCGCCGTGCTGCGCTGGAGCTCCGCCCCCGTCCCCATTATAGTCAATGGGGATGGAGCAGAGGTCCGGCGGCATGGCGAAATAGCGGAAGTACGGATCCGACATGGTGAACAGCCTGTCGGATCCGTCCTGCCGCAAGTGTGAAAGTACCCTTAAACATGTTGCTCGGTAATGCTGTCAAGCATGAATTAACAGCTATGTATGTCAATGTCACTCTGACATGATTTACTATTGCTGTTATTGCATTTAAAAGCTTAGAGACGAAGAGGGGGGAGAGAAAAGCAAAAATTCATAAACTTTTCCTAAAAAATCTGAATTCTAGGCATCTAGAGGGTGTTATATTCCAGACAATTGGAGCCACTTTGGTTCGGGTACAATTGATTCAGGTCTGAACTGAACTTTTTGAAAAATTCTGCAAACCAGAACTGAATCTCAAAAGGTTTGCTCATCTCTAATGAATATCTGATCAGTGGGGGTCTGACTCCCAGCACCGACACAGATTGTTAAGCACAAAGGCCTCCTCACACCTAACGAGCAGAGCGACATACATTGTATAGCAGCTGTGCTTGGCATTGCATCCCAGGCCTTGTTACAAATGAACCTAACGTCATTGGCCTAGGAAGAGGCCAAAGCTCTCACTGGAACATCTGGTCCACTTCAAACAGCTGATTGGCAGGGGTTCCGGGAGTCGGACCACCACCAATCAGATATTGATGATTTTACCTGAGGATAGGTCAGTATTCTACTTCAGGAAAACCCCTTTACGTCTTATTCAGCAGACAATTTTCAGACCATATGGGGAAAATATTTATACAAAAATACATATATATACTGTTTCTTTAATTTTTGTTTTTACATTTAAATCCAAATAAATATTTTGTTTTATTTGGATTGATGGGTTAATATTTCTTTTACTCAAATTTCACTTTAATCAGAATAAAAACTGTTAATTTGTATTGATAATGGATGCTTTTTACCTTTTTACAATACCCAATGGGTGTATGAAGTGCCTTACAAGACCTGTAGTAAAACATTCATTTTCTGACAGGGAAGGCAGGGAAATTGACACCCAGCAATTCCCTTGCCTGCTGGCTAAACAGGTGTGCCTACATAACAGAGAGAGAAGAGGGAGCCTCTGTCAACACTAAAGACTTTAAAGAAGCTGGCATCTGTAATGATTATGCTACATTCTATTGCTGCTTGGCAAACCTTCCAGTTTTTTCTGCGCACTTTGAGTTCAAGGAACAGGTTGTAGGGGAGCATGTAACTGGCAACAAAACAAGAAAATGATTATGAAAATGTGTCCTTATCATCGTGTTTCCTTCATTCTATTTATTAGTCCCTTCAGTCATTATATTAACATTTGTGCATGATGTTATAGGACTAATCTAATCTTTTCTTGCTGTGCAGGAGATGTTTTGTTCACTTCAATAAAAAACTATTTATAATGTTGTATCTTGTAGACGTCTCTCTTAGCTAATTTACTCTAAGATTCCCATCTGTTTTACTTCTGATCCAAACTCTGCTAACTGGAGAGACCTACAGATGTAGGTTAGCTCGTGACGACAAAAGCCATTGAAATACATTGAAAAGTTAGTTAACATTTTCTTGCCATTCTTTACTACTTAACACATAACTAGTGATGAGCGAGCATGCTCCGCCAAATACCTGTTCGGTTCGAGCATCGCTATGCCCGGCAGATCCGAGTGCTCAGCCGAATAATTCGGGTGCTCGAATGCAATTTAATACAATGGAAGTCAATGGGAGACAACCAGGCACCCCCTGCTCGGAAGAGAAGAGGATGTCTGGTTCATAAAAAAAGGTTAGAAATTGATGGAAACCCCATCAAAAAGGTTTGGCAAAAACATTAAGAGGATAGCTGGATGCTTCTTAGACTCCTATTATGTACAACATACAAAGCCATCCATCTATCCATGAGACAGATAACAGCCAGCATACCTTACAATGGCAGGCTTGTGCACTATGAGATATTCCAAACCAGCTCTCATCTGACTGAGAACCAGTAAACCCTTAAAGTTATTTTGCATCTGTTGGATGGCTTGGGTGGACCTGCACACCTAGATCAATATCATTAGGGTGACAAAAAGTTTTCCGATTGTCCTAGCATAATATTCAATAAACTTTCTATACAGTTTTGTCATGTAAAAACTCATTTGCTTAAACATGGGCATATGGGAAAGACATAATATTCGCTATATTGCTATATATTAGTTTTTTTGAATATTACGAATATTCTAAAAAACTAATATATAGCAATATAGCGAATATTATGTAATAATTATGTAGTAAGTCAGTGATAATATCTGACACTATAAAAGCTGGGTAAATACTCAGTGTAGATCATGAGTTATTACCCAGCTTTTCCAGTGTCAGATATCATCCTAGTGTAGATCACAAATATTCTAATTGCGAATTTTCCATGCAAAAGGCTACACTAATAAGCTTGTCATAAGAATCCGTCTAATATTCTTGTCAGAAAACTATATAACCAATAGAGGATGCTATTTAGTTATGAACAGCACCCTCTATTGGTTTCATAGTCTTCTGACGAGAATATTTGTCTCGTCATAAGACTGTGAAACATTTTGATGGGGTTTCCATCAATTTCTAACCTTTTTTTATGAACCAGACACTCTCTCCTCTTCCGAGCAGGGGGTGCTTGGTTGTCTCCCATTGACTTCCATTATACTCGGGTGCTTGGCCGAGCACACGAAAATGGCAATGTGTTCGGGCCGAACACCCGAATACTTTGGTGCTTGCTCATCACTACACATAACCATCAAGTTTAGCTCGACTGCATCTGGTACATTACTTCAACCAAACTCATCTTCAGAGCATGATTTCATACCGCCTGAATAGGGCTCGGTTTATATATTCAGACCATGGTCTTGTTACCACTGGGGTACCTCAGGGATCTGTTCTGGGACCCATATTGCTTAATATCTTTATCAGCGAAATTGCAGAAGGCCTCGATGGTAAGGTGTGTCTTTTTGCTGATGACACAAAGATTTGTAACAGGGTTGATGTTCCTGGAGGGATACACCAAATGGAAAAGGAATTAGGAAAACTAGAGGAATGGTCAAAAATCTGGCAACTAAAATTTAATGTTGATAAGTGCAAGATAATGCACCTGGGGCATAAAAACCCAAGAGCAGAATATAAAATCAGTGATACAGTCCTAACCTCAGTATCTGAGGAAAGAGATTTAGGGGTCATTATTTCAGAAGACTTAAAGGTAGGCAGACAATGTCATAGAGCAGCAGGAAATGCTAGCAGAATGCTTGGGTGTATAGGGAGAGGCATTACCAGTAGAAAGAGGGAGGTGCTCATGCCGCTCTTCAGAGCACTAGTGAGACCTCATTTGCAGTATTGTGCGCAGTACTGGAGACCATATCTCCAGAAGGATATTGATACTTTGGAGAGAGTTCACTGAAGAGCTACTAAACTAGTACATGGATTGCAGGATAAAACTTACCAGGAAAGATTAAAGGACCTTAACATGCATAGCTTGGAAGAAAGACGAGACAGAGGGGATATGATAGAAACGTTTAAATACATAAAGGGAATCAACAAGGTAAAAGAGGAGACAATATTTAAAAGAAGAAAAACTGCTACAAGAGAACATAGTTTTAAATTAGAGGGGCAAAGGTTTAAAAGTAATATCAGGAAATGTTACTTTACTGAGAGAGTAGTGGATGCATGGAATAGCCTTCCTGCAGAAGTGGTAGCTGCAAATACAGTGAAGGAGTTTAAGCATGCATGGGATAGGCATAAGACCATCCTTCATATAAGATAGGGCCAGGGGCTATTCATAGTATTCAGTATATTGGGCAGACTAGATGGGCTAAATGGTTCTTATCTGCCGACACATTCTATGTTTCTATGTTTACAAAGTCTCAATCACATAAATGTCCTTTTAATTACTGGGATGTGGGTTCTGGGGTCTGACTAAAGGCAACATCAGCATGGAGTTTGTATGTTCTTCCCATGTTTTTGTGGACTTCTTCGAGGTAGTCTGATTTCTTTCCAAAGGCATACTAATAGGCAATCTAGATTGTAAGTCCGTAAACAAGAACCATTCAACAAAATCATTTTGTGATACATAAATAAATCCATATCTTAAGACCCCAAATAAGGTCTTGCCAAAGGTTTTACTGCAGTGTTCCTTGAGGTGGTCCTGAAAGGACAAAGATGGTATAAAACTCAAGTTTCTATTCATATGTTTGTCCTGCCTGAAGTATTTTGTAAATTTCCCAGTGTCTACCTATATATGACTAAATATGCACTGGCCCTTAATGACACAACCTAGAACTGCGGTCCTGCCTACAGCTTGTCTGTATTCAGTAACTTCATGAAGATGAGGTTATTTTACTCATATTTCTACTTTTTATCCTATAAACATGGATGTGGACAGTGGTAGTTATAGGATATAGCGTTGCAAAACTTAAATTACAAAATTGCTTTAAATGGTGTGATACTGAGAAGTAAAAGAAGAACACATTTATGGTATTTCATGTGTCTCTTTGATGGATAATCTATGTTTCATGGCCATTTTATCATATTTTCTGTGATATTCGTAATCATATCTACTATTATTTGTCATGTCTCACTTTTTCCTATTAGTTCATCTGAGGTAAACTTAGTGTTAAATATTCTTTCTCCACAGGTGATCAAATAGATTTTGGATGTTGTTGTTAGGATGATAGAATATACACAACTAGTTTTATTCGTTATAAGACATGTACAATGTGGCTTTATTACAATCATAACATGATAATTTAAGGCCAGTTATGGTACCCTATAATTCTCTTGGCGTAACAGCTGAAAATCCAGCCAATAAGTACACTAGAAGAAAAATAAGATATTTAAAGGATACCCTGTAAGCAAATCTCTTTTTTCTGTTCTTGTTATATGGGGAAACAAGCCGAGCATTCAAAGAAAGAAATAGGGGTTCATAAGAAAATTGATTGCATTGCATACTGACCATTTGAGCATTAGGGTACTGATTAAAGAGGTTACCCCCAGCTCATCCTTTTATGGTCGAAATGGGAATAACCACAGTAAGCTATGGAGTTAAAAAAACACTGAGGCACTAGCTGCTCGATTGTTTCTGTAGGTAAGTCCATCCACAACTCACCGATACTTACTGTGGTTATTCCCCTCTTGGTCATGAAAAGCCAAGATGAAAAGATGGCATATCTCTATTAAAACTAATGATGAGCGGCAGGGGTCATATTCGAATTCGCAATATTTCGAGAATATTTCGTAGAATATTTGCAAATTCGAATATTCGTTAGGAGTAGTGTTGATAGTGTTTTCATAGTGCGAATTTTTGTAATGCAAATTTTCGTTATGCGGATTTTCATAATGAGAATCAATGAGATCGTGAAAACTCAGATCCGATGGTATATTCTAACCCCCAGGCGTTCCCATGGTGACGGGGATGCTTGTTGGGGAGGAGTATGCCAAAGTGGAACAACTGTACAGATTTTTTTTAAAAAGATGAATATTCTAAGAAACTAATACTGTATATTAGTTTTTTAGAATATTCGTAATATTCTAAAACAAGAAGATATAGCAATATATAGCGAATTCTTATATTACGAAAATTCGCATTACGAAAATTTGCAATCAACACTAGTCCTAAAGTCAAAGATATTGCAGCCTTCTCATTGGCCCACAAGCTAGAAGCAGGGAGGGCTCATGTGTACTGATTAAAAAAAAAATCTCGAATATTCGCTATATTGCTACATATTCTTGTTTTATAATATTACAAATATTCAAAAAAACTAATATAAAGCAATATAGCGGATATTCGAAAAAAATATAGAATATGTAGCAATTTAGCTAATATAGTGCTATAATCTTCTTTGTCTAATAATTTTTTCCTCATCTGAAGTTCAGATTGGAAAAAAATTACAACTATTAAAAAAAAAGATTATAGCACTATATTAGCTAAATTGTTCTACATTGTTATTTTTTTGAATATTCGCTATATTGCTATATATTCTTGTTTTAGAATATTATGAATATTCTAAAAAAAATTATATATTTGTTTTTTAGAATATTCGTCTTTTTTTTTTTATCTGTACAGTTGTTTCACTTTGACATACTCCTCCCCGACAAGCATCCCCGTCACCATGGGAACGCCTGGGGGTTAGAATATACCATCGGATCTGAGTTTTCACGATCTCTTTGATTCTCATTCCAAAAATTCGCTTTCCAAAAATTTGCATTACGAAAATTCGCAATCAACACTACTCCTAAAGTCAAAGATATTGCAGCCTTCTCATTGGCCCACAAGCTAGAAGCAGGGAGGGATCATGTGTACTGATTAAAAAAAATATTTGAATATTCGAAATTATGAATATATATCACTATATTCTAAATATTCGCGAATTCTCAAAGTGCCGATATTCGCAATAAAAATTCGCAATTCGAATATTTGTGATCCACACTAATTAAAACCTCATGTTTAAAAGTATCCAAAGTATGAAAGAGAAATTAGATAAAATCCCCAAAGATAAACTAGATAAACCTTGCTGAAATGGCTTTCCATTGACTTTAAGGTGATAAATGTACTGTATGATCGTTGAAGGTCTGACGGCTAGGGCCCCTGGTGATTAAGAGAATGTGGGTCTCTAAGTCTCCTATCGGAATAGAGAGGTGGTGTGCACAGTCCTTGGCTATCTCTGCCTGTGCTATAGAAGTGAATATACTGTAGTGAGGGTCAGACATTTACATAGGGAACCTGCTTTTCTTGTGATTGTGGGGATCTCAGTGGTTGGGCTCCCAGCATGCATACATTTGCACATTTGTCATCTGTTCTGTGAATAGGTGATACATTATGCTAATGGATAAACCTTTTTAAATGCATTTAAGTGCAACCTGGCTTAAGTGTACAGGGTGGGCCATTTATATGGATACACCTTAATAAAATGGGAATGGTTGGTGATATTAACTTCCTGTTTGTGGCACATTAGTATACATGAGGGGGGAAACTTTTCAAGAAGGGTGGTGACCATGGCGACCATTTTGAAGTCGGCCATTTTGAATTCAACTTTTGTTTTTTCAATAGGAAGAGGGTCATGTGACACATCAAACTTATTGGGAATTTCACACGAAAAACAATGGTGTGCTTGGTTTTAACGTAACTTTATTCTTTGATGAGTTATTTACAAACAGAAAGCCAAAACGCGAGTGTGAAAGTAGACTTAAATGGAAGAACTTTGAAACAATTAGGACTCTTGCTACAGCTGGCCACCTCAACAAACAAGTAATTGGGGGGAGAAATGACTTGGTAAGAAAAAATAACCAAGAACCCAATGGTCATTCTGGCTGAGCTTCAAAGATCCTGTGCAGATGGAATAAACTTCCAGAAGGTCAAATATCACTGCATTTCTCTACCGATCTGAATTTTATGGCAGAGTGGCCAGAAAAAAATTTCTCCTTATTAAAAGACACATGAATGTCCATCTGGACTTTGAAAAAAAGCACCTGGTATGATGAAACCAAGATTGAACTTTTTGGTCTCAATTTTAAGCATCAAGTCTGGAGTAAACCAGGCACTGCTCATCACCTATCAAATACCATTCCTACAGTAAAGCATGGTTTTGGCAGTATCATGCTGTGTTTTTTTGTTTTGTTTTTTTGTGGGACATGGAGACTGGTCAGAGTTGAGGGAAAGCTGAATGCAGCAAAGTACAGATATTCTTAATATATTAATTATATTATATAATATATTAATTCTTGATACCCTGATCCAGAGTGGTCTGAAACTCAGACTGAGGCCTCATGCACACGACAGTGTTTTTTCACTGTCAGTGATTTGGCTTCAGTGGTCCGTGTCTGATTTTGCTTCAGTTGTGTTTCCTTGTGTCTTCCTTTTTTTTTTGTCTGACAGGGGAAAAAAAGGAAGGTTAATGAAAAGTGTAAT
Source organism: Bufo bufo (assembly GCF_905171765.1). NCBI lineage: Eukaryota > Metazoa > Chordata > Amphibia > Anura > Bufonidae > Bufo > Bufo bufo. The sequence continues at coordinate 541,822,883 of NC_053391.1, read as the reverse complement.
TTTATTGCATCAAGGTCTTGTAGAAAAAAACGGACACGGACGCGGACACGGATGACATACCAGTTGTGCATCTGTTTTTTTTTTTACGGACCCATTGACTTGAATGGGTCCGTTTTCCGCTGACAAGAATAGGACGGGTTATATCTTTTTGACGGACTGGAATCACGGATCACGGACGCGGAGAAAAAACGGAGGACTATCAGTTTTTTTTCGCAGCTCCATAGAAATGAATGGGACCTCCGCTAAACTGTGAAAAATGACGGAACGGACGCGGATGCACACAACGGTCGTGTGCATGAGGCCTGAGCCCAATATTCATCTTCCAATTGACACAAAGCCAAGATAACACAGGAGTGGCTTAAAGGCAGCACTGTAAATGTCCTTGAGGGGCACCATCAGAGTCCTAACTTGAACATCACTGGAGAGACCAAAAAATGGCTATTCACCAAAGGTCCCCATCGAACCTGAAAGATCTTCAGAGGATCTGCAGAAAATCCCCAAAACCAGGTATTCAAACCTTGTGGCATCATACCAAAGAATATTGAAGGCTGTAAACGTTGCTGAGGGCACGTCAACTAAGTAAAGGGTCTGAATACTTATGTCAATGCAATATTTTTATTTTTTTCAACAAATTAAGGCCTCTTACTTACAGACATTGTGGTTCCGTTCCGTGCATTGGGGACCGCAATTTGCGATCCCCAATGCACGGGCAACGTCCGCGTGGCGGCGGAACGGATCCAGACCCATTCAACTTGAATGGGTCCGTGATCCGTCCGTTCCACAAAAAAAATAGAACAAGTTCTATTTATTTACGGAGCGGAAGCACGGATTGGAACCCCATGGAAGCACTCCGTAGTGCTTCCGTGTGGTTCCGTTCCATGTTTCCGTTCCGCACCGCATCTCCGGATTTGCGGACCCATTCAAGTGAAGGGGTCCGCATCCGTGATGCGGAGTGCACACGGTCGGTGCCCCGTGTATTGTGGAACGGCCGTATGCAACCCGCAATACAGCCATGGGAGCACAACGGCCGTTTGCAAGAGGCCTAACAAAGATTTCAAACATTCTGTTTTCAATTTGGCATTATGGTGTATTGGGCGCAGAATGATGGGGAAAAGCTTGAATTTTTTTTATATTTTAGAACAAGCCTGCAACATAACAAAATGAGAAAAAATGAAAGAGTTGGAAGACTTTCTTAATGTACTGTACATTTGCAGCAATATTACCGACATGTTTGCGAAATATCATGGATAAGTACATCAAACTGCTGCAGGGTATGAAAAGCCTGGGGTGAATTTGCTCATATACTGTTAGCGATATCATTATGCTAAAATATTTTGGATGAAAATAAAGACAGACATAAGTAGATAATTGGTCTACATATATGAAAACCAGGTACCAAGCATATTATATATTTTATAAATTGTATGAATAAAATGCATAAAAGTTAGCAAATCACACTTGGCACACAACAGATTAAAATTACGGTAGGTCTAAATAAAAAACAACATAGAGGTAGATTTATCAAAACTGGTGTAAAGGAAAACTGGCTTGCTTTCCCAGAGAAACCAATCAGATTCCATTTTTCAGAGCTCCTTTGGAAAAGGAAAAGTGGCGTCTGATTGTTCACCTTGGGCAATTAAGACAGTTTTCCTTTACACCAGTTTTGACAAATCTCTACCATAGTCTTTCCCTATAAAACCTATCTTTTCATGAAATGGTATTTCTGCCTAACATTAAAATGCTTATCTGCAAATATAAATTATTTTAAGTAGGTAAAATATGTTGAATGACCCAGAAGCAGTGTGGAATAGCTTTATGAAGATACCTTGTATAGATTGGCTGTTTAAGCATTATGATATAGTGCATACTGTGCTAATTATCATTAAAGAGTCATGGGAAAGCACCACAATCCTGGAGTCCCTTGCTTTCTGCTTGATTGTTATCCCCCCCCTGCCTCCTCCAAGTCTCTGAGATTCACCCCTCCCTGATTCTTTTAACAAATGGCACAACACTTTCTAGTTGTAACATCAGTTGTGGATCGCCGGTGTTCGTCTACTCACCACCGTGATACCAGGCTCCGTGCTTGGGTGAGCACTGCCCTCCCAGGCCACCTCTGTCATTGCCGGGCAGGTAGCAGAGGTGATCTGCTGCTGATGACTCTCCATGCACTGCTCTAGTCCTAGACTCTAAGCCTGCAGATGCTGCACCTTCTGGAATCCACCCCACAATCTCCTTTCTGCCCTGGACATAGCTTGCCTTCTAGCCTTTTTCCTGTAGCAACTTGGTATGGGCAGGTGCGCATCATTCCTGTGATGTAAGGATTTTGCAGATGTGACCTGTGTGACCAATCCCAGCCATCCTGCACCTATTTTAGTGGTCCAGCCCACTTCCAAGGTGCATCAAAGGTCCTTGTGTCTCAAAGGTTGCTGTTATCTGTGCTTATGTTCCTATATACCTGACCCGTGCTTGTATTTCTGGACTCAGCTACCTATTTGATCCTTGCCTGCTGACCCAGATTTCCTGACCTGTACCTTTGCCGCCTGCCCTGACCTATTGCTTGTTTGACGTCACCTCTGCTTCATCCTTCATTCCTGCACTGTTGCTACTGGTTATGACTTGGCCTGCTGACTACGTCTGTACCTCTAGTACCTTTCACTAGTACCACCTTGTCCGCCTGGACCAGCTGCCTTGTGTGCCAATCCTCCAGGTACTGACCTGGTGTTCCCCTCGGTTAAGTCGATTCCCACCATCAGGGGTACTGCGAAGAATAAGGGGTTCACTTAGACAACGCTCTTAGAGGAGGCTGATCTTGTGGCACAGTGGGTTCACATCCGCTGGTTCATGACACTTGTGCTGTTTTGGCTACCAGTAGCAGGGCCGGCCTTTGGGGTGTGCGGGCTGTGCGGCCGCACAGGGCGCCATAGCAACAGGGGCGCCGGGCGGCCGACAGCTCGCAATGTAATATGCAGCAGGCGAGGCGGCACTTGTGTTCTCCCTCCCCGCCCCCTCCATCTCCCCTCCCCTGTATCTAGCAGGGGGCGCCCGGCGCCCGTTGCGGTTTAAAAAAAAATTTAAAAAAAGTTGCTTATATAAGTTCAGGCGGCCGCCCGCGCCCCTCATGCTGCGCCGCCTGAGCGGCTGAGGCTGAGCGCTTGCCGCTCTAAAGAATCCTGCCTGCGCCTGCTGTGTGCTGTTAATGTAGCGTGGCCGAGCTCTGTTCGATCCGCGGTACAGGAGCTTTTGTTTCCTGTACCCGGCCGGACTGACAGGAAGTGCTCACTTAGTGTGCACTTCCTGTCAGTCCGGCCGGGTACAGGAAACAAATGTTCCTGTACCGCGGATCGAACAGAGCTCGGCCACGCTACACTAGAGGTGGAGGTGGGAGTAGAATGAGAGTGACAAGGGGGGAGGGGGGAGGAAATAATGAGAGTGAAAAGGGGGGAGGGGGGGAGGAAATAATGAGAGTGACAAGGGGGGAGGGGGGGGGGAAATAATGAGAGTGACAAGGGGGGAGGGGGGGAAATAATGAGAGTGACAAGGGGGGAGGGGGGGGAAATAATGAGAGTGACAAGGGGGGAGGGGGGGGGAAATAATGAGAGTGACAAGGGGGGAGGGGGGGGAAATAATGAGAGTGACAAGGGGGGAGGGGGGGAAATAATGAGAGTGACAAGGGGGGAGGGGGGGAAATAATGAGAGTGACAAGGGGGGAGGGGGGGAAATAATGAGAGTGACAAGGGGGGGAAATAATGAGAGTGACAAGGGGGGGGGAAATAATGAGAGTGACAAGGGAGAGGGGGGGAATAATGAGAGTGACAAGGGAGAGGGGGGGAATAATGAGAGTGACAAGGGGGGGGTGGAATAATGAGAGTGACAAGGGGGGGGTGGAATAATGAGAGTGACAAGGGGGGGGGGTGGAATAATGAGAGTGACAAGGGAGAGGGGGGAATAATGAGAGTTACAAGGGAGAGGGGGGGAATAATGAGAGTGACAAGGGAGGGGGGTGGAATAATGAGAGTGACAAGGGAGGGGCGGAATAATGAGAGTGACAAGGGAGGGGGGGTGAAATAATGAGAGTGCCAAGGGAAGGGGGGGAAGAGAGTGACAATGGAGTCCTCAGAGCCAGACTGCAGCCAGAGTCCAGATCATCTTATTGTCCTGGTGGTAAGTAGACAATGCAATATGTTTATTATTTAATTGTTTAGTTATTAATACTACATTGGAAACTAATTTTCTCAGCTGGACACCGGCCGACACTGCGCATGCGCTGGGAGCCTCACCAGCGGTTAGGGTAGGGAAAAAGCACTGGCCCGTGCGTAATTTTTCCCTTCCCTAACCGCCGGTGAGGCTCCCGATGCATGCGCAGTGTCGGCCGGTGTTCAGCTGAGAACATCCATCCGATCACTGCACCTGCGCATTGGCCCATAGTTTTTCCCTACCCTAACCGCCGGCGAGGCTCCTGGCGCATGCGCACTCTGCTGTGAAATTTCCCTAACCTGTCGTTGTGCGCCTGCGCGGCGCTGCACACCTCCTCACGTCATGTCCGGTGCGACCGGAAGTGATGAGGGTAGGGAAATCTCACGAAGTAGGGAAGTATAACATTACACCGGCCTTTGGGGTGTGTGGGCTGGTAACTACTTGGTTGGATAGTCAGCCAGCCTATGCCATGATGCTAGCAACAAGCAGTGTTTTTTTTTTTGGGGGGGAAGGGGGGCGCCACAAGGTTAGCTCGCACAGGGCGCCTGAACACCTAAGGCCGGCCCTGACCAGTAGTATGTACCTGTTGCTTTAATATGCTGGTAGGTTTACATATGCAATGAGTTTTTTTTATTTTAGTGTAGGAACCAAAACAAAATCTGAAGTGCCATGTCTGTTATATGTTGGACACCAATAGCATGGCACACAACTGACCACATTAACTTCATATTCAAATCTTAACTTTTTCTTGCAAAGGAAGTCAATAGCAAAAGGATCCACATAAGTGTATAGCAGTCGGCATAGATCTAATACAGGACATAAATATGGTGTGAACCTACCCTTACGTGGATCATAATTCTTTTAACCCCTTAACACTGAGTAACTATTCTTGATACTGCATAACAGTACTATAATTAGTGTTGAGAAAATTAAAGTTGAACTAATTGACTTCAATCCAAATTTCAGGAAAAATTTGATGTGCCATGAATCCGAATTTTCTTTGTGCTTCGTGGTATCGAATCATTTTTTTCCTAAAATGGCGGCTACACGGGTTACAAAGTGAAAGCATGGTAAATAATATGACCCATAATGACACGCATCCACAATCAGCAGATAGCCATTCCCTGTGATGTCACAGCCCTATAAAAGCCTCATCCCGTGCAGTCAGTGCTATTTCACTGTGAACTGAGCATAGAGAGAGACATGGCAAGTGCTAGGGACAGTGTTTTAGAAAGCTTCAATTAATAGAATATTGGATATATTGGATAGGGAGAGTGCAGGGACAGTGTAGGGAGATCGTATGGAGAGTTCTTAGATACTCTAGGGCAGTGGTGGCGAACCTATGCAACGGGTGCCAGAGGTGGCACTCAGAGCCCTCCCTGTGGGCACCCACATCCTGGAATAAGTCTGTGGTGTACCAATATGCCTTAGACTTTTCCTGCCATTCATCAGCGCAGAGCGCACTATGAACAGCGCAGGTATTATAGCTAAATGATAAAGTACATGGAAGATACACTATACTGGACTGTAGTATTCAGGGTGAATTACTGTGTCTGCATTTTGCAATAAATAAGTGGGTTTTGGGTTGCATTTTGGGCACTCGGTCTCTAAAAGGTTCACCATCACTGCTCTAGGGAGAGCATAGGGAGACTGCAGGGACAGTGCATGCTCAGTGTAATCGCCCTGTGCATCTTGTTCAACTGCTGCACCATTCAGTCTTAGGGTCCATTGACATATCTGCAAAATTGGTCCGGATCTGTTCCGCAACATTGCGGAACGGATCCGGACCCATTCATTTTCAATGGGGCCGCAAAAGATGCGGACAGCACACATTGTGCTGTCCGTACTTCCGTTCCGCATCCGCACTTCCGTTCAGCAAAAAAATAGAACATGCCCTATTCTTGTCCGCAGATGTGTTTATCCAGTACACCTGCTGTGCCATTCATACTTAATCTGTTCTGTTATACATAGAGTTACTGTGCATCAGATTTATTGTCAACAGGGTAGCCTAATATATAGGCGCATTTATCTAGTTCACTTGCTGCACCATTCATACTTAATCTGTTGTGTTATACATAGCAGCTGCAGCAACAGGCCAGAGCTACCACTGTCATCCAGAAGTCATGTTTTGACCAACAATCCAGCTGTACTGGAATGGCTGACTTGCTCTTCAACATCATCTCAGGTGACACCAGATACACACAGCCAGGAATTGTGGGTTCCTCTGACACCACAGTTAGTTGGCATGGCCCAACAACCACCTCTGTGCCCTCACCTGTCTTGCAACTGCCTCTTTCTTTTGCTGCTCCTTCTCCTTGGGAAGTAATGTATGCGGCAGGCTCTGCTCTGCTTTTCAGTGAGAAAGAGCTTAGCGAGGACATTCAGAACCTATAGGTCAGCACAGACTTGTAAGAGGGGTCCGCTGTGTCCTCTCTTAGGCATGCTACCAGCAATGATGGGTGGCGCCATGTGTTGCGAGCGGTCAGGGACGTGTCCATGAGACTGATAAGGATGAAATAAGTGAAGAACAGACAGTAATGGATGATTATGTAGTCGATCAAACAGGGGGGCCAGGTGAAGAGGGATCATCATCATTATCATCAGGGGATGAGGGTGACAGCAGGCCGTGAGACAGCAGCAGGGTGGCAGTGTGCCGATGAGCCAGCAGGGTGAAAGCAGTGGAAGATCTGGAGCCAAACGTGCCTGAGGGAGATCATCTTCTACTCTGGATCCTACGTGTCAGGAAACAACTAGAGATGCATGGGTTCATAAAGACAGTGGCAGGCAGTCAGCATGGAGTGGTGGGGTAAAATACCATACTCGGCAGTGTGGGAATTTTTTTATCAAGTCACTGGAGGATGATAGCTTGACAATATTCAGGATATGGGGGCAGAAGGTGAAACGCAGTCAGGGTGCTAATGTTGGCACCACGGCCCTGCCTCAACACATGGAGTGTCACCATAAAGTGGCCTAAGAGAACCGTGGCACTAATGTACTAGTACAGCCTGAGGCAGCAACTGCTGCATCTCCGAATGGCTCACACACCTTCTCCAGCATTCAGGGCTTCTCAACCTCAGCAGAAGAAAGCTGTCGATCCTTCCTCTCATCTAATGCTCCTGATGTTCTGCCTCCTACTACTTCTTGTCACGTCTTTTATCACGTGATCACCCAGGCAATGGCAAATTTGCTGGTACGACAGTCCCTCCCTTTCCAGGTCGTTGACTCTGCCCCTTTTAGAGAGCTGATGACTTGTGCCTAGCCAAGGCAGAGAGCCTCAAGCTGCCATTACCTCTCTAAGAAAGCTGTACCAGCCCTGCACACGTATGTTGAGCAGAAGGTGAGCCAGTCCTTGAGCCTGTCTGCAACTAGTACAGTTCATACCAGCGCTGATGTGTGGAGCTGTAACTATGATCAAGGAAAATATATGTATTTTACTGGGTAAATGTGGTTCCAGCGCAGGCACACCAGCGCTTTGGCCAGGTGATAACAATACCATTTCTGCCTTGTAATCATGGGATTTCTGCTCCAAAGTCCTCCTCTACCTCCTCTGCTTCCTCATCCTCCCCCTTGTCCTCTGCCTCTACTGTATTAACTGTTCAGAGTGGTCCTCCAGCATACCACCTATGTAAGATACGGCGTTGTCACACGGTTCTGCACCTGGTCAGCCTGGTTGAACGAAGTCACATCGGAGAGGAACTGCTCATCAGCCAAGAATCTTGGCTGTCTCCTCGACAACTGGGGTTAGGAACCATAGTCACTTATAATGGGAAGAACATTCTGTCTGCTCTGCGTCAGTTGTCACCCGATTCCTGAAGTCTTCTACTCAACTGGTAGATGTCTTGAAAATGTCAAGAAACTGTGCATGCACTTCAACCACTCTTACCATTGCAAAAGCTGCCCTCCTTGAGCTGCAGAGGCAGAATGGTGTTACCCTACATGACTACATCACCTCATATGCAATGTTTCCACACGTTGGAACTCCACGCTCCATATGTTTAACCGACTGTATGAGCAGAGAAAACCTATGACTGATTTCTTCCCTGTGTAACTTTTACGTTAGACAGTGGCAGCTCATGTGTGACACATGCCGTCTCCTCAGGCCCATGAGGAGGCCACTTTTTTTTGTCAGTCACCAGGACTATTGGATTGATGATGTTATTCCACTCCTTTATGTCCTGGAGAGGATGCTGATAAATCTGACTGGCGAGGGGACAGAAGATGCGGTGCCTACATCTCATGGCCACCTAAACCCTGTGGACGCTGAAGACGCCCAGGAATTGTATACAGATGTAAGTGGTTTATTTGCCCAAGTGACAGGGGAGGGGCAGGAGGAGCAGGAAGAGCTAAAGCGCAACAATGAAGACGATGCAGATGACCTCGACAGACCGTGGCAGTATGCAGTGGAGATAGAGGCAGGGAGTCCCTTCTGGTCCTTTGTACAAATATCCAGATGCATGCCGAGTTGCTTGTATAGTGACAGCCGCATTCACCATTTGGCAGAGGGATGACTACTGGCTCTCCACAATGTTAGACCCTTGTTACTGGTCCAAAATGGTGACTATCGAGACATCCTTTGTAGTCGGTTGGTCACTGCCTACATGCACCATCGCCAATCCTCATGAAGGTCTAACTGGTGGACCATGTGAGCTCATTCTCCACTGCCATGACTGCTGGAGGGGGCTGGGAGGCAGGAGCAGCACAAGCTCCATCATCAGCAAATTAAGCCTTAAGTCATTCACCTATGCAGCACGCCAGACCTGCAGGGTATAGCGAAGTCAGGTCACGGTTATGGGCAATCGAGGGTTGCTCACTGTATTGGAGAACCCTGGGCAGGCATGCGGCAGTGAAGGAGAGGTAGACACAGTTCCTCTGGGGCACACTCTGTATGTAGGGACCAGGCCTGATGGTGTGTGAGGTGCCCTGGATGTTACAGGTATTTTGAGTGCCTGGGGCAAGGTCCCTTTTGGATTCGTGACGCCAGTGCCTGTAACGGTGGCACACCGATTTATAGTTGGAATAAGTGAGGTACACCGGTGGTATAGTGAACCAAACGTTGCTTTACTTAACAGTCCAACTTTGCACATGTAGATGGTAATACAGTCCTTTAGATCAAGTACTTCACAAGCAGGCTTTATTCCACAAGATGGCAGGTATTGATTATGCAAGATACTCAGAGGGTAAATCCACAACACACTCAGAATCAGGTTGTACCTTTCCTCAGAAATAGCGTACACTGTTCTTTTCTAGAACTCCTGTCTGGTTTCAATCCCAAGGCCCGGATGCCTAAATGGTGGCTTAAATCCTTGGTAAAATATATATATCTTCCTCTCGTATTAAATCCTTGCTTTGCTTCCTAAAGCATCTGCCCATCAGTGTTACTTATCTTTGCTTGTAATATCCTTGCTTGAATGATGAAGGACTGTGGGTTTCTCCCAGGAGGTTCTGTCCTGCAACTGGGGTGTCTTCAGAGCTAACTGAGGCTCTCTTGGACTACAGGCAGGCTAGGGCTCTTCACTAGCCTCCTGGTCATAGCTAGCACCCAGGGCTATCAAGCTGCATGTCAGGAGGAGGCCCTCAGCATATCTCTGGCTGGTGCCTTCTAACTTCTGTCTCTGCAGACTCCTGACTCTGAACTACCACTCCCTGTCTGGGCCTGGACATTTATACTAGGGGCTCCCTATCTCCCTCTAGTGTCTAGGATGTCTAACTACACCCTAACTAGGCCTGCTAATCATTTACACAGGGAACATTGCACATAAAACACATTAGAAGATACATTAAATGCATAATAAAATATAACATTTCTGTCCCTTGTGAGTAGAAGTAACACGCACACCAATTGACCCTTGTGTAGTGCCCACGCCTATCTAGTGGGACACTACACTTACTGAAGAAACTACCCAGAAGCAGCAGGACATGAAGCAGATCCTGAACCAGAAGTTGGTGGCATATGTGGACTGTATCCTGTCACCCCAGATCCAAGATCCCCTGGACTATTGGGCAGCCAAACTTGAAATGTGGCCGCAACTGGCTGAGTTTGCTTTAGGCAAGCTTTCCTGCCCGGCCAGTAGTGTGGCATTAGAGGGGGTGCTTAGTGCGGCTGGTGGAATAGTTACCCCAAAGAGAACTCGCCTTTTAACACAAAAAGTTGACAGACTAACCTTTATAAAAATGAATCAGGCGTGGAAGAACCAGGATTTACAGACACCAGTGCCTGATACAACAGACTAGATTATTCTGGTAGTAATGATCTGACTATAGTGTGCTTCCACACACTGACAAATGGCACGTTCCTTTTGCCCACTTGCTGCAGCCACTATTCTGATGCTGCCACCTGCCTGACGCCACATGCCGGCTGCCGGTGCCACTATTGTGACTATTCATGCTGTTGCCACCCTCCCCATTCTGTTACAGGGACACTAGTGTCCCTGTTTGGTGATGTTGACATCACTGTTTATTTTTCCGTTCTTCTGTTCTGTCAGAAGAGTAGGGGAAAAAAATGGGTCCTGTCGTTTGAGCATTAATAAGGCCTCTACCACACGGTCAGTATTTAGCATCAGTATTTTATAATGATTTGGAAGCCAAAACACAGAAGACATGCAAATATTTCCATCACATGTTATCTCTGTTTTTGATCCACTCTTTTTGCCTTAGGCTACTTTCACACTAGCGTTCGGAGCGGATCCGTCTGATGTTTCATCAGACGGATCCGCTCCTATAATGCAGACGTTTGCATCCGTTCAGAACGGATCCGTCTGCATTATAACTTAGAAAATTTTCTAAGTCTGAAAGTAGCCTGAGCGGATCCGTTCAGACTTTACATTGAAAGTCAATGGGGAACGGATCCGCTTGAAGATTGAGCCATATGGTGTCATCTTCAAGCGGATCCGTCCCCATTGACTTCCATTATAAGTCTGGATGGATCCGCTCGCCTCCGCACGGCCAGGCGGACACCCGAACGCTGCAAGCAGCGTTCAGGTGTCCGCTTGCTGAGCGGAGCTGGGGCTGAACGCCGCCAGACTGATGCATTCTGAGCGGATCCGCCTCCACTGAGAATGCATTAGAGCTGAACGGCTGCTTTCAGGACCGCTCGTGAGCCCCTTCAAACGGAGCTCACGAGCGGACACCTGAACGCAGGTGTGAAAGTAGCCTTACAAATACTGATCAAATGCTAACCAAATACTGACGGTTTGAAGATGAATGCTCAAAATACAGGATCCGCTTTTTGGGCTGTTCTTCTGACGGATCAGAATAATGGAAAAATAAACTGATGTGAACACAGCCTTACTACTAACAACTTCGCTGCTGTCATGGGGCCACTTCTTGAATCTTGGGCCACTGCATAGTTAAGTCAATGCTGATAAATTAGACCTGATGCTAACACTGACCTGTAAGGCTGAATTCACACTTCAATTATTTGGTCAGTTATTTCCATCTTGTGAGCCAAAGCCTACTCTCAGATATCATCATGAATAGATCTTCACCTGTTCTGAGGTTTTGACCCGCAACTGCTTTAGGCAGACAATAACTGACCAAATAAGTGAAGTGTGAACTAAGCCTAATAGTGACCAATGTTGATCGCAAATATCTAGAATATAGTGCTATATCTTCGTAATCGCGAATATTCTAGATTTATTTTCATCAGTACTAGTGTTAAGCGAGCATGCTCGGCCAAACTGCTGTTCGGCTCGAGCATCACTATGCTCAGCACATCGCAGTGTTCGGCCAAATACTGCATGTGCTCGAGTACAACTTAATACAATGAAAGTCAATGGGAGACCGCAGCATCAAACCAGGCACACCCTGCTCTGAAGAAGAGAGGGCATCTGGTTTACAAAAAAAGGTTAGAAATTGATGGAAACCCCATCAAAATGGTTTGGAAACAGCATTAGGAGGATGGCTGTATGCATCTTGGACTCCCATTACCTATGACATACAATAGACAACCACACAAAGGCTATATGTCAAAAGTCAGGTATGTGCAAGCCAATCTATCCATGAGACAAATAATAGTCAGCATACCTTACAATGGCAGCTTTGTGTACTATGAGACATTCCAAACCAGCTCTCATCTGACTGAGAGCCAGTAAGCCTCAAAGTTGCTTCAAATCTGTTGGATGGCTTTGGTGGACCTGCGCACCTAGATCAATATCATTAGGGTGAAAAAATGTTTTATGATTGTCCTATCATAATATTCTATAACCTTTCTATACAGTTATGTCATGTAAACTCATTTGCATAAACATGGGCATATGGGAAAGACGTGCAAATGAGCAGAATCTGCCTTGTTTTTTCAGCTGAAAAACTATTTGCATCGAAAATTTGCGATAAAAATTAGCGATTACAATATTTGCGATCTACACTACTCATGAACAGCGCCATCTATTGGATTCATAGTCTTGTGACAAGACTATTAGTCTTGTCATAAGACTATGAAATTAATAGATGGCGCTGTTCATCTTGTTGGGGCTCTAGTAAGTGGGGCACCCTGCTCAACAGAGTCCACACACCGTGTAGCACTCAGCCTATAATAGCCTGCGCTAACACTGAGGTGTATATCGGATTGCTGCTATCATTCACATATCTTCTAGCACTTTAACTGTGGTAATATAAGCTTGATATGGTGTATCTGAGGACTATTGCCCTGCTTGTAATGACTAATGAACAGCACCATCTATTGGTTTCATAGTCTTATGACAAGACTATGAATACAATAGATGGCGCTGTCCATGAGTAGTGTAGATCGCAAATATTCTAATCGCAAATTTTTATCGCAAATTTTCCATGCAAATGGTTTTTCAGCTGAAAAACAATGTAGATTCTGCTCATTTGCATTTCTTTCCCATATACCCATGTTTATGCAAATGAGTTTACATGACAAAACTGTACTGAAAGGTTATTGAATATTATGTTAGGACAATCAAACTTTTGTAACCCTACAGTGCTCCAGATAAAAAAAAAAATACCTAGCAGCCATTGGCTCCTGAACTGAAAAATTTAGGAACCAAATAAAATTTTTAGTCGCCAAATCGGAACCGAATCAAAATTTTGGTATCGTGACAACGCTACGCCGATCAGATCAGCATAGGGTTGTTTCGATACCAAAATTTTGATTTGCTTTCGTCACCATAAAAAAGTATTGTGATACTCAATACCGCGCAAAAAAAAAAAACACCAAAAAAAGCCGCGTGCATTTCGCATTTTATGAAACGTTCGGCCCATAATAGAACAGTCCTATCCTATTTTTTGGGGTGACAAGGTGACAAAAAAATGGCAAATGCTCACCGCATAGGAGATATTTTTTAATAATTTTATAGTTTGGACTTTTCGGACGCAGCGCTATGTAATATGTTTATTTATTTATTGTTTATATATTTTATATGTAAAATTGGGAAAGGGGGGATTTAAACTTAATATTTTATGGTACGTTCACACTAGCGTTTTTCATTTCCGGCATAGAGTTCCGTCCTAGGGGCTCTATACCAGAAAAGAACTGATCAGGCATATCCCCATGCATTCTGAATGGAAAGTAATCCGTTCAGGATGCATCAGGATGTCTTCAGTTCCGTCATTTTGACTGATCAGGCAAAAGATAAAACCGCAGCATGCTGCAGTTTTATCTTCGGCGAAAAAAACTGAAGACTTGCCTGAATGCCGGATCCGGGATTTTTCCCCATAGGAATGTATTAGTGCCAGATCCGGCGTTCATAATACCGGAATGCAGGATCCGTAAAAAGGTGTAAAAAGATACAAGATGGATCCATCTGTCCGCATGACAAGCGGAGAGATAGATTCATTCTTGCAATGTGTTTGTGAGATGGATCCGCATCCGGATGCGTCTCACAAATGCTTTCAGTCACATCCAGATCGGCGGATCCGGCAGGCAGTTCCGACGACGGAACTGCTTGCCGGATCACACTGCCGCAACTGTGAAAGTAGCCTTAGTGTTTGGGTATTTTTATTTTTTTTCTTACTATTAGTCCCCTTAGGGGCTGGAACCCTTGTCCTATTCACCCTTAGGCCCCTTTCACATGGGCGAGATTTCTGCGCGGGTGCAATGGGTGAGGTGAACGCATTGCACTCGCACTGAATCCGGACCCATTCACTTCTATGGGGCTGTGCACATGTGCAGTGATTTTCACGCATCACTTGTGCGTTGCGTGAAAATCGCAGCATGCTCTATGTTGTGCGTTTTTCATGCAACGCAGGCCCCATAGAAGTTATTGGGGCTGTGTGAAAATCGCAAGCATCCGCAAGCAAGTGCGGATGCGGTGCGATTTTCACGCATGGTTGCTAAGATGACAGTCTATTCACTGTATTATTTTCCCTTATAACATGGTTATAAGGGAAAATAATAGCATTCTTTAATACAGAATGCTTAGTACAAGGTCAATATAATAAACATTATATACACCCCAATATAATAAACATTGGTGGCGCAGTGCACCCCCCCCAACACCTCAGTATAATAAACATTGGTGGCGCAGTGCACCCCCCCAACTCCCCAGTATAATAAGCATTGGTGCCGCAGTGCGCCCCCCCCCAACACCCCAGTATAATAAACATTGGTGGCGCAGTGGGCAGTGCCAATGTGTCACGACTGTGACTGATCCAGACAGGTCTGGGAGGAGAAGGTCGCAGCGACTTGCTTCTCGCGATAGCTTGTGAGTTTGCTCCATGGTTCAGGGTATGTCATCCGGGTTTTGCCTTGTGAACCTTTTTGTCCTGACTGGGAGTTTGTAGGCATCCTTCTCAGGTGAGTCCTGTCTGCCACTCCCAGCTACTATATTAGTTTCAGTTTCACTTGCAGTCATTGCCAGATATAGTCTTTACTTCCAGTTCTATTCTGACCTTTGAAGGAGATCGTTTGATGGTGTTGCTGTGGAGCTCTTGTCCGGCGTGGACTGTCGTGATTTTTGCTTGCTGTTTTGCTTTGTATTTTTCTGTTCCACTATGGATCCGGTTACGGTTTTGGCGAAACAATTACAGGGATTATCCCTTGAAGTGTCAGGATTAAAAGCAACAGTGCTGCAGCAGCAGCAGCAATCCTTGGGTTCCACCGTTGCTACGGGAAACCAAGGTACTCCTGAGCCAAAAGTGGCTTTACCTGATAGGTTCTCAGGAGGGAGAGACCAATTTGTAACCTTCAGAGAAGCTTGCAAATTGTTCTTCAGGTTACGCCCTAGATCCTCCGGCGGTGAGGAACAACGAGTGGGCATTGTAATTTCTCTCCTGCAAAGAGATCCGCAGGCTTGGGCTTTCTCCCTACCATCAGACTCTCTGGCCTTACGATCAGTGGAGGAGTTTTTTGAAGCCCTGGGTCCCGTATATGATGACCCGGACATGGTCTCACTGGCTGAGTCTAAGCTACGTAGACTTCGGCAAGAGAACCGGTCTGCTGAACTATATTGTTCCGAATTCCGTAGGTGGGCTACTGATACGTTATGGAACGACTCGGCCCTTAGGAGTCAGTTCTGCCAGGGGTTGTCTGAAAAATTAAAAGACGCGCTGGCGGTATACGAGGTCCCTGGGTCTCTGGAGGCTGCTATGTCTCTGTCCATAATAATCGACAGACGACTCAGGGAGAGACTATTAAATTTTACGGAGGCCTCTATAGGGCAGGGATCGGTTTGTTATGATCCAGTCGAACCAATGCAAATAGGGGGCGCCACTAGATGGGTGAATCCTCCTAAGTTCCGCCGTAGGTCAGAGGTTTGTTTTCGTTGTGGGGGGAGGGGTCATTTTGTAAATGTTTGTCCCTCAGAACCCAAGAGACCACAAACAAAGGAGCCGCCGGAAAACTAGAGTACCAAGATTGTGCGGAGGATAACAGTCTGGGCGTATTCGTTTCCTCCATACGCATGTCTCAGTTTTTGTTGACCACTACCGTTGAGGCGGGCAATAAGACTGAGATCTGTTCCGTCTTTTTGGACAGTGGGGCGGGGGTCAACTTGGTGGATTCACGGTTTGCTCAGGCTCTGGGTTTTACTCCGGAACCGATACACAGAACTATTCCTGTTTTTGCCATCGACTCCTCCCCTCTTACTCAGAAAGAGTTAACTCAGATCATCCATAATATCCATCTGCAGGTAGGGGACCTCCATAAAGAGCATATCTCTTGTTATGTCCTGGACGGTCTTCCGGCTCCTATGGTATTGGGGCTTCCCTGGCTGGTGACTCACAATCCAGTTGTGGATTGGCAGGCCGGGGAGATTGTGGAGTGGAGTGAACATTGTAAGGACAACTGCTTGAGTAGTAGGTGCTCTACACTCTCTGTAACATCTTTACCTGCCTTTCTGTCAGATTTTATGGATGTGTTCTCTGAGAAGGGTTGTCAGGGGTTACCACCTCATCGTCCATATGATTGCCCGATTAATCTATTACCTGGGGCAAAACTACCTAAAACCCGGTTATACAATCTTTCCGGCCCGGAGAGGAAGGCTATGAAAGATTATATTTCGGAGAGTTTGGCTATAGGACACATCAGACCCTCTTCTTCACCTGTGGCTGCAGGGTTCTTTTTCGTTAAAAAGAAAGATGGGGGCCTACGTCCTTGCCTGGATTTCCGGGAATTAAACCGGATAACTATCCGAGATCCCTATCCTCTTCCTCTCATTCCCGACCTCTTTAATCAGGTTGCTGGTGCTAAATGGTTCTCCAAAATGGATCTCAGAGGAGCCTATAACCTGGTTCGCATCAAAGAGGGGGATGAGTTGAAGACGGCTTTTAATACTCCGGAAGGGCATTATGAAAATCTGGTCATGCCATTTGCTCTTACTAATGCGCCTGCGGTATTCCAACATTTTGTCAACGATATTTTTAGTCACCTTATCGGGAGATTTGTTGTGATATATCTTGATGACATCCTGGTCTATTCCCCGGATCTGAATACACATAAGATCCATGTGAGACAAGTGCTGCAGATATTAAGGGCCAACAAATTGTTTGCTAAGTTAGAAAAATGTGTGTTCGCCGTAAAAGAACTGCCATTTCTGGGGTATGTGTTGTCAGATTTAGGTTTCCGCATGGATCCAGAGAAAGTCCGGGCGATTATAGACTGGGATCTGCCTGAGAACCTGAAGGCATTGCAACGCTTCCTGGGGTTTGCCAATTTTTCTAGAAAGTTTATAAAGAACTATTCCTTGGTGGTCAAACCACTGACGGACATGACCCGAAAGGGATCCGATTTTTCCAAATGGTCACATGCAGCCAAAACTGCCTTTGCATCTCTGAAGGAGAGATTCACCTCGGCCCCTATTCTCGTACAGCCAGATGTCTCGCTTCCTTTTATTGTAGAAGTTGACGCATCAGAGGTGGGGGTGTGCTTTCTCTCTTTTCGAAGAAATTGTCTACTGCAGAAAGGAACTATGATATTGGCAACAGGGAACTTTTGGCTATTAAGTTGGCTTTTGAGGAGTGGCGTCATTTTTTGGAGGGGGCGGTTCATCCCGTCACGGTGATTACTGATCACAAAAACGTATTATATCTGGAGTCTGCTAAACGTCTCACCCCTAGACAGGCTCGGTGGTCGTTATTTTTTACTAGGTTTAATTTTGTAATAACCTATCGCCCGGGGGCAAAAAATACTAAGGCGGATGCATTGTCTCGAAGTTTTCCTGGAGGGGGTGATGTTGAGGTACCAGAGCCCATTTTGCAAAAGGGGGTGGTGGTCTCTGCATTACACTCAGGTTTAGAGGGGAGGGTGTTGGAAGCTCAGGGGGACGCCCCGGCCTCCTGCCCCTCGGGTAAACTGTTTGTGCCAGAAAATTTACGCCTGGAGATACTAAAAGAACACCATAACTCCACACTGGCAGGACACCCAGGTAGTAGGGCAACCTCTGAATTAGTGTCTCGTCGGTTCTGGTGGCCTAAGTGGCGCCAGGAGGTGTTGAATTTTGTGTCTGCATGTGCTACCTGTGCTCGTTCTAAGGTAGATCATACTCGTCCGGCAGGGCGTCTTTTACCTCTAGCCATCCCCAACAGGCCTTGGACACACCTATCAATGGATTTCATTACGGATCTACCAGTATCAGCGGGGAAAACTGTTATTCTTTTAGTTGTTGACAGATTCAGTAAAATGGTGCACTTTATTGCTCTTGCCGCATTGCCTAATGCTAACACACTGGCTCAGGTTTTTATTGACCACATCGTGAAGATTCACGGGGTCCCTTCCGATATTGTTTTGGATCGTGGTACCCAATTCGTTTCTAAATTTTGGAAAGCTTTTTGTTCTCGTTTAGGGGTTCATCTGTCGTTTTCTTCATCTTTCCAACCACAGTCCAATGGTCAGACTGAACGTACCAATCAAAACCTAGAGACATATTTGAGATGCTTTGTTTCCGAAAATCAGGAGGAATGGTCATCTTATTTACCGTTAGCCGAGTTTACCATTAATAATCGTCGTCAAGAATCCACCGATAAGTCACCATTTTTTGGTGCGTATGGTTTCCATCCTCAGTTTTGTACGTTTAGTGAGGGGGGGCCGTCTGGGATTCCCGAGGAGGAACGATTTGCGTCTTCACTTTCTTCAGTGTGGCAGAGTGTGCAAGAAAGTTTGAAGAGAATGGGTGGTAGATACAAACGTGTGGCTGATAGGAGGCTCTCTGAAGGTCCGGACCTTGGGGTGAATGACTTGGTGTGGTTGTCTACCAGAAATATCAAGTTGAAGGTTCCCTCGTGGAAATTAGGTCCGAGATTTATTGGTCCTTATAGGGTAATTAAGATCATTAACCCGGTGGCTTTTCATTTGGAGCTACCTCAGACTCTAAGGATCCATAATGTTTTCCACAGATCTCTGCTTAAGAGATATGTAGAACCTCCTGAACCATTGCCACTACCGCCTCCACCGGGGGTTGTTGATGGCAGTCTTGAGTTTCAGGTAGAAAAGATTGTTGACTCACGATATGTTCGCCGCTCTCTTCAGTACCTGGTGCACTGGAGAGGTTATGGTTCCGAAGAGAGAATGTGGGTTCCAGCTTCAGAGATAAAAGCGGACAGACTCATTCAGGCTTTTCATAGCTCCCATCCGGAGAGGCCTGGTCTTGAGGGTCCAGGGGCCCCTCGTAGAAAGGGGGGTACTGTCACGACTGTGACTGATCCAGACAGGTCTGGGAGGAGAAGGTCGCAGCGACTTGCTTCTCGCGATAGCTTGTGAGTTTGCTTCATGGTTCAGGGTATGTCATCCGGGTTTTGCCTTGTGAACCTTTTTGTCCTGACTGGGAGTTTGTAGGCATCCTTCTCAGGTGAGTCCTGTCTGCCACTCCCAGCTACTATATTAGTTTCAGTTTCACTTGCAGTCATTGCCAGATATAGTCCTTACTTCCAGTTCTATTCTGACCTTTGAAGGAGATCGTTTGATGGTGTTGCTGTGGAGCTCTTGTCCGGCGTGGACTGTCGTGATTGGGATCGCCTTCTCTGCTCGTGACTGGATAAGTCTTTCTCTGCTATAGTTTGTTTGTTGCTGTCTTCCCCTGCTGTTCTCCTAGACATGAGTGATGGTGACTAGTGCTCCCATCTGCCTTTCCCCACTCTAGGCTTGTTAGGGTGACTGAGGGTTTAGGCATCCTGCTCGCCGCACGGGTTCACACCCCGTCTAGGGTATCAGGGCAGACAGGTGCCAGCTTAGGGTTAGTCAGGGGTGGCCATACTATTCCCATCCGTAGATAAGGGTCCCCCTTCCCCTCCGTCTGGTGCGACACGACTGCTGCTGGGATAGCGGTCGTGACACAATGAGGGTTAAAAAATAAATAAAGAATTAACTCACCTCCTCCAATGGATCGCGCAGCAGCCGGTCTCCTGTTCTTTCTTCAGGACCTGTCAAAGGACCTGTGGTGACATCACTGTGCTCATCACATGGTACATCACATTATCCATCACCATGGTAATGGACCATATGATGAGCTCAGTGACGTCACGACAGGTCCTGAAGAAAGAACAGGAGACCGGCTGCTACGCGATCAATTGGAGGAGGTGAGTTAATTTTTTATTTATTTTTTAACCCTCATTGGCACTGCCCACTGCGCCACCAATGTTTATTATACTGGGGTGTTGGGGGGGCACACTGCGCCACCAATGTTTATTATACTGCGGTGTTGGGGGGGGGGCGCACTGCGCCACCAATGAAGATAACTGACCTGTTAATACAAATACAGGAGGCGGAAGCCGGAATCAAATAGCCGGCACCCGACCTCTATGACAAGGAGCTGCAATATGCTGCAGTTAACCCCTCAGGTACCGCACCTGAAGGGTTAACTGCCGCTGATCGCAGCTCCCTGTCATAGAGGTTGGGTGCCGGCTATTTGATTCCGGCACCCGCCTCCTGTATTTGTATTAACAGGTCAGTTATCTTCATTGGTGGCGTAGTGGCCACAGCCCCTCCCCTCCTCCTCCCATCTGTCTTCTTATTGGCGGCGGCAGCAGCACAGGGGGGAGGGAGAGACTCCTCCACTGCGCTGCTGAGAAGAACATCGGCGGCGGGGCAGAGAATTATCATCTCCTGTGCCCTGCCGCTGTATTCAACGGCAGAGCTGCGGCGGCGGGTCTAGTCGCAAATGGCAACAAGAGTAAAAAGTCTTGTTGCCATTTGTAAATTCTAAGTCGCATTGGCGACCATTTTGGTCGCCATCTGGAGCCCTGCCCTAATGATATTGATCTAGGTGCGCAGGTCCATCCAAGCCATCCAACAGACAACAAGCAACTTTGAGACTTATTGGCTCTCAGTCAGATGAGAGCTGGTTTGGAATGTCTCAGACGGGATGGAACATTTAGGAGTGATAGAACTTGATAAGAAAGTATGCAATAAAGTCCGATGATGATGGGATGGAACGTTTATGAGTGATAGATCGTAAATATTCCTATCTGAGGAAAAAAAGCTGGTTTGGAATGCCTCAGACGGGATGGAACATTTAGGAGTGATAGAAATTGATAAGAAAGTATGCAAATAAGTCCGATGATAATGGGATGGAATGTTTATGAGTGATAGATCGTAAATATTCCTGTCTAAGGGGGGGGGGAAGCTGGTTTGGAATGTCTCATAGTGCACAACGCTGCCATTGTAAGGTATGCTGACTGTTATCTGTCTCATGGATAGATTGCTAACTTGCACATACCCAGCTTTTGGCATATAGCATTTGTGTGGTTAGCTATTGTATGTCATAGGTAATGAGAGTCCAAGATACATCCAAACATCCTTCCAATGCTGTTTCCAAACTATTTTGGTGGGGTTTCCATTTTTTTTGTAAACCAGACACCCTCTTCTCTTCCGAGCAGTGGGTGCCTGGGGTTCTCCCATTGACTTCCATTGTGCTCGGTAGAGCACATGAGCACTTTGCTTGATCAAAACTAATCAGTACCCCTGTGATCCCTCACTGCTTCTTGCTTGTGGGCCAATGAAAAGGCTACAATATCTTTGAATTTAGTAGTATGAGTGAATTTTTATCGTGAGTTTTCCGATTGTCGATTTTCGCAATCAAGAAAATAATGACTGGAGATCATGAATTCTAGAATTTATGGCGAATATTAGGCCACAAATTCGGGATATATATAGCGAATACGAATTTTGCCTATGCTGCTCATCACTATGACGCACAGTCATTCTACAGCTAACAGAATGGATTCAAAAGCATGTGTTTGCACTGCCACAACATTAAAATAACTTTTTTTTTTCTCCACTACTTTATTGGTGCTGTCTCCATGTCCTTATTTTGTTCCACTAAAGAGTTATTAGGACACCGCAGGGGCATGCAGCTTTTTTTTGTGTCTTTTTTATTCATTACCGAAGGCTGCTGTATACTTTTCTTTTGGTTTAGCTAGGGGTTAGCTAGAACTGTTGGTGGCCTGCACTATGATGCGCACATCCATATATGTGACCTGCCTGTCATTCTGCCGCACAGTAATTATTTCACTACCAGAAAGGACAAGCTATGCATGTTGCTGCAATGCACAGTAATGTACACCGAGAAACATTATCCCTATCATTTAACTGCAGGCTGGGATAGGCCTGATTTAATGTGCTTTGTGAGGAATTAATGTGTAACAAAGCGAATTTCATAAAGAAATTTAGCGAAGCAGCCAAATCAAATTTTTGAAAACTTTACTAATCTCTAACTATAATGAATACTTTGTAGTTATACATTATTCTGGGTAGAGTTTGTAAGAATGATATTGGGCAGACAGTGCAGGGTTATTTACTAGCATTACAATTATTGAATGAACTGAAGCAGCATTTTATTCTATAGACATAATTTAATTTCATAATTTTTTTTGTATTAATTACATCAAGGATTTATACAGTATTTTAATTAATCCATGTTTCATTCCATTTTGACAAGCTGAAATGTAAATCAAAGGTTGCTTATTAGTGAATGAATTAGCTAAATTATTGTGGCACAACATTTTCTCTCCTGTAAAATGTCTGTTGGAAAGAAAAATAAAACAAAAAACATATATCGAAAAAGTGAATTTCGGTGAAATAAACTGTTATTTAGAAAGCATTCTTTCATTATACACATTGTCATCTCCAGACTTTCAGAACAATTTTCTTTTTGAATTAACTTCCAGTGATGATTTTTATGGATGAATTGTTTTCGGTAATTGCTTTCTATAATAACTATCTGTTCAGCAGAATGCACGGTATAGGGGGGAACATGTTTGGATTTCTTGGACGTTTATGGTATGGAATCTTTAATCTCTATTGAGACCAGTACATAACGGACCAAATTGTTGGGGGTCCATCTATAGAGCCATCTTTTTTAAAGACTGTCATAATAATGTAGATATCCAGTGTTGGGAAAACTGCGTACATGAGTATATATTTTCTGAATATGAATTAGTAATATGGCACTATCATATAGCATCCATATGTAATCAGTAATACATCAGTATAAACATAAGCAACTATATTACATATCCATCATACTGTTAGGCTGTTTTATAGCTCCTTTTAGAAGCCTTCTTTTCTTCTTGACTGGACCTTTTGTGGAATTTCTAAATCAAGCGTGCATATGAATGGGAGAGCATGCAGATATTAAAGGTGTATGGGCACCTTAGTTAAGTAGTAATATGACTGGCTGAACACTTATATAAACTAGTAAAGGATAAATGCCCACTTTTACAATTGCATTGTAAACTTTGTTGTTATCGTTGGACAAACAGGGCGCATCATAAATTTGATCATATTGGTAGTTTGTCAATTATCTTATAAGTTATAGACCCTAGTGGCAAGCGGTTAACTCCAAATGGCATCTAAACTTCAACTGAATCTTTGAGGTCCATTATTGTCTCAGAGCCTGGGCCCACCAGAAGATCTTCTGGTACTCGGGCTAATGTAACCTTGGTCTATTTACTACATTATTTTGACTATCAAATGCAATAAAAACCAAATAGAAAAAAGGCAATGCATGCTCCAATTATATTTTAAAGCTGTTTTTATGCTATAACATCAAATGAACCAGTATCTAAGTGTCTTCTTTTTTAGAGAGTCACCTCTAGGGATTATAATTAGAGATGGCCTTGCGATTCGCCTTGCGGTCGTTTCGCGGTGAACTTTGCTCGTTTGTGATTCTCCGAACATGCAAACATATGGCGAGATTCGCACGCGCCATATTTTTTTGCATAGTGCCGAACTTTGACCCATGACACATCCATCAGGTGGGACAGGACAGCCAATTGAGATGTTTTAGCACATGGACACACCCCCTACCCTATAAATAAACCTGATCTGGCAGCCATTTTACATTCAGTTTTTTTCCAATGTTGGGAGAGGTTGCTGTGTCGAGCAGGGACAGACTGTTAGTGACACCAAACGCTATCTAATAGGGCCACAAAAGTCCTTTTAAGGACTGGTATAGGTGTGGTATCGATAGGTGTGACATACAGACGGGTGTGAGCAGTTGTATGTGGTTCTACTGCGATACTGCAGCTAGATAGAGGGACAAACGCTATTGGAATAACTAATTGCAACTGGTGTGATATACCTGTTGCCACAAAAAAAAAATGATTAAGGGTTGTGATATACCTATAATATACCTTCTAACATAGAAAGTATATTATAGTGCATTTCTATTGTGCAGCAGCTGTGTGCGGTTCTGCTGAGATACCGCAGCTAGATAGAGGGACAAACGCTATAGGAATAAGTAATTGCAACAGGTGTGATATACTTGTTGCCCCAAACTAAAAACTGATAGAGGGGTGTGATATACCTATAATATACCTTCTAACATAGAAAGTAAATTATAGTGCATTTGTATTGTGCTGCAGTTGTGTGCGGTTCTGCTGAGATACCGCAGCTAGATAGAGGGACAAACGCTATTGGAATCACTAATTGCAACTGGTGTTATATACCTGTTTGCCCCAGAAAAAAAAAATCTGATTGAGGGGTGTGATATACCTATAGTATACCTTCTAACATAGAAAGTATATTATAGTGCATTTGTATTGTGCAGCAGTTGTGTACGGTTCTTCTGAAATACCGCAGCTAGATAGAGGGACAAACGATATTGGAATAAGTAATTGCAACAGGTGTGATATACCTGTTGCCCTCCCAAAAAATTGATTATGGGGTGCGATATACCTGCTACCACAAAATACTGATTGTGGGTTGTGATACACCGGCTTCCACAAAATATTGATTGAAGAGTGTGATACACTGGCTTCCACCAAATATAGATTGAGGCCTGCGATACACTAGCTTCCACCAAATATTGATTATGGGGTTTTATATACCAGCTTCCAGCAAATACTCATTATTGGATTCTATATACCTGTTTTCACAAAATACTGATACACGGTATTGATATACCGGCTTCCACCAAATATTAATTGAGGCCTGCGATACACCAGCTTCCACCAAATATTGATTAAGGGGTTGGATTTACCAGCTTCCAGCAAATACTCATTATTGGGTTCTATATACCTGTTTCCACAAAATACTGATACAGGGTATTGATATACCGGCTTCCACCAAATATTGATTGAGGCATGCAATACACCAGCTTTCCACAAATATTGATTAAGGAGTTTCATTTACCAGCTTCCAGCAAATACTCATAATTGGGTTCTATATATCTGTTTCCACAAAATACTGATAGAGGGTATTGATATACCTGCTTCCACCAAATATTGATTGAGGCCTGCGATACACCAGCTTCCACCAAATATTGATTAAGGGGTTTGATTTACCGGCTTCCAGCAAATACTCATTATTGGGTTCTATATACCTGTTTCCACAAAATACTGATAAAGGGTATTGATATACTGGCTTCCAGCAAATATTGATTGAGGCCCACGATACACTAGTTTCCACCAAATATTGATTAAGGGGTTTGATTTACCGGCTTCCAGCAAATACTCATTATAGGATTCTATATACTTGTTTCCACAAAATACTGATAGAGGGGATTGATATACCGGCTTCCACAAAAACTGCTCTTCTATAGGGACTTTGTCATAGGGTAATTTTGAAAATGACAGGCAGAGGAAGAAGCAGGCCATTCCGCAGGGGTGGTAGGGGTCGGGCAGGTGCACTAAGTGGGAAGTTGGAGAAGGCACATGCGATTACGTCAAAGGACGCACCAGAGTTGGTTGAGTGGCTCACTTAGCCTTCCGCTTCTGCACCCTCCTCATCCTCTGTATCAGCACCCTCCTCACTCTCTGCTGTGTGCACCCCCAAAGACACCACCACCACCACCATAGCCCCTCCACTCGAGTCAGAGTAATTATATTCCCATCCTTACCTATGCGCAGCCATTCTTGGCATCGGATGAGGAAGAGGGGGGTAGCAACGGCCAGTACCCAGATCAGCCCAAGGAGGGTGGTCCCCACTGTTGCTGCCTACTCCGAGATCTCTAATGCCAGTTGTGGTGAAGGTGACGATGATGACGTTTCGATGGACGTCACGTGGGTGCTCACAAGAGAGGAAGAGGAGGGGAGTTCAGAGGGAGAGACAGAGCAGCAGATAGGGAGGAGAAGGAGGAGAAGCAGGCAATACTCTCAGTGCACAGGGGGCAAAAAGCAGATTGAAAATGTATCTGGAGAAAGCAATACACCATGCACGGTCACATCTGGCGATCCCAGGACGCCGACACATGGCTCCGCAGTGTGGGCTTTTTTTTAACATGTCAGCTGCTGACAATAGTTTTGCCATACGGAGCCTGTGTGTCAAAGCATAAGTCGGGGTAAGCCCAACACTGACCTAGGGACGACCGCCTTAAGAAGGCACCTGGCCACCATCACTGAGCCCAGTGGGAGCAACACCGTCAAAACCCACAAAGCCACACTCCCAGCGCTCGATGTCCTGCCTCTTCTCCTTCTCCTCTCTCCTCCCATTTGTCCTCCACTCCACCTTCCACCGTGCTGTCGTCACATTCATCTGGCAAAAGGCAGGTTTCCGTGGCCCAAATGTTCGAACGTAAAAAGTTGATGACGCCGGATAACCCTCTTGCCCAACGGCTGAACTCCGACTTGTTGGAACTGCTAGCCCACCAACTACTGCCATATAAACTGGTGGACTCGGAGGCCTTTAGAAGATTTGTGGCCATTGGCACACCACAATGGAAGGTCCCCAGAAAGAAATATTTCTCCCAGAAGCCCTTGGAAGCCAAGAGCCACACTGGTCCTGCACTCCTTTCAGCTCTGCAGTCACAGGCCGATTAGTGGCTAACCTTGCTTAATTTGACAGTTGGTAAAGTGGTGTGCGACAATGGTGCCAATCTGCTGAGCATGCTGAAACAGGGCAAAATGAAACACGTGCCGTGCATGGCACACGTCCTGAACTTAGTCGTGCAGAGATTCGTTGCCAAATACCCCCGGGGTCCAGGACATCTTGCAGCAGGCCAGGAAAATCTCTGGCCATTTTATAAGATCTTACACGGCCATTGCTCGCCTTGCTGACGTTGAGCGGCAACACCACTTGCCCGTCAGATGTCTAAATTGTGACCGCCCGACACACTGGAACTCCACGTTGTATATACTTGAAAGGCTGCTCCAGCAGAAACTTGCCGTTAATAACTACATGTACGAACTCTGCGGCAGGACAGGTACTGGGAAGCTTTTTTTATTTCTCACCGCGTCAGTGGCTGCACATGCGCAATGCATGCAGACTTTTGCGGCCTTTTTATGAGATCACCAAACTGGTCAGTTGCAGCCAGGGCGCCATCAGTGACATCGTACCTTACGCCTTCTTTCTGGAGCGTGCATTGCGTCGTGTCATTGATTAAGCCGTCGAGGAGCAGGAGCAGGAAGATGAGAAAGTCGCAATGCTTATTGAATTCCTAGGGGAAGCTTCTCCATCTGAGATAAGTCAGCAGACTCATCAGGAGTCTGAAGAGGAGTCAGAGGAGGATGGTGCCTGGGAGGAGGAGGAGGAGCAAGAAGAGCAGGCTTTAAACTTTTGTGGGATTCCTGGTGTTGTCCGTGGATGGGGGGAGGAGACTGAGGGCGACATTCTCCTGGGCGATGAGCAGGAGCCAGGCCGCTCTACCGCTTGCAATTTAGGGCAAATGGGGGCCTTTATGCTCCATGCTTTGAATAGGGACCCCCGTATAAAAAGCATAAAGGGCAAGGACCAGTACTGGTTGGCAGCGTACGTAGACCCTGGGTAAAAACACAAAATGGCGGACATGTTACCAGCATCAAAGAGGGCTTTCAGAATGCAGCGTTTCCAGGCCTTGCTGTGAGATATGCTGCATTCTGCTTTTGCGGGCACTGGTAGAGGAGTTTCCACCCACATAGAAACCGGTGCGGGTACCAATCCTACCACGCCTGCACTAAGATTGCAGTTTGAAGATGTGTTGGTCACTTCGGATTTGAGATCATTCTTGAAGCCAACGCATCGACAGCCGCCCTCCGGATCCAGCCTCAGGGAACGCCTAGACCGACAAGTGTCCAAATACATCGGGATAACGGCCAATGTGGAAGCTCTGAGACGCGAGGAACCCCTTGACTACTGGGTTTGCAAGCTTGACCTGTGGCCAGAGCTGGCAAAATTTGCCATGGAACTCTTGGCTTGCCCCTCGTCGAGTGTCTTGTCCGAAAGGACGTTCAGCGCAGCAGGGGGGATCGTGACTGATAAGCACACTCGCCTAGCTCACGAAAGTGTGGACTACCTCACAGTTCTAAAAATGAATGAGGCATGGATCTCGGAGAAATTCAACACTTGTGACGACCACGTTTAAAGGGTTTCTGTCATCAGAAAAATCGTTATGTAGCTGGCTGACATTAGCGATGTGCTAATGTCAGCAGAACATAAATGTATGACTTATATCTCCCTGCCTGCCACCGTTTGCGCTAAATAATGACTTTTATAATATGCAAATTAGCCTCTAGGTGCTAGTGGGGCATTGCTGCAACACCTAGAGGCTCCGCCCTCTCACCTTTTGGCAGGCCCTTGTAAAGGTGATTGACATTCTCGGTCTCCTCCGTGCCCCGCAAATCCCCACCTGTGCCATCCATTTTATTATTAGGCGCAGGTGTAGTGAGTGAAGGATGGCAGCAGGTGAGGGATTAGCGGGGCTCGGAGGAGACCGAGGATGTCAATCACCTTTACAATGGCGTGCCAAAAGGTGAGAGAACGGAGCCTCTAGGTGCTGCAGCAATGCCCACTAGCACCTAGAGGCTCATTTGCATATTATAAAAGTCATTATTTAGGTTCAACGGCGGCAGGCAGAAAGATATGTCATACAGTTATGTTCTGCTGACATTAGCACATTGCTAATGTCAGCCAGCTACATAACGATTTTCCTGATGACAGAAACCCTTTAATTGAATTTCCTTATGCCAGCCCACACATATCCGCCACTACTCAGAACAAATAAAGGTCCCTGTCTTATGTAAATACAGCGGCATAAAAGGCCTTTTCTATCTGGTGAATGCCTAATGTTTGGGGCCACAGAGGAATTCAACACCAGTGACGACCACGTGTTATCGAATTTCAACTATTATCATTTAGTTTTTTTTTCAAGAGGGGGAGTTTTCTTAGCCATGTTTTTAATCCAATTTTATATTTTATTTTAAACATATGTATTTGATATGTATTTGTACTGGCCTACAGTAAAATTGATATTCAATGACCGTCTAATATACCTCCAGTCACTTAATCAATTGTTCTTTTCTGTACGTTGAATGAATAATTTTAGGGGCCTTTACTACACTGACCTGCATTAAGATTGTTATCCAATGATTGTCTAATATACCTCCAGCCACATAATCACTTGATGTTTTCTGTCCGGTGAATGGATAAATTTTGGGGCCTGTAGTCCATTGGCCTTCAGTAAAATTGATATCCATCAACCGTCTAATATACCTCCCGCCACATAATCACTTGATCTTTTATGTACGTTGAATGCATAATTTTTGGGGCCTGTAGTCCACTGGCCTGCAGTAAAATTGATATCCATCGACCGTCTAATATACCTCCAGCCACATAATAACTTGAAATCTGGAAGGCAGATTTCTCCAGAATAATTGACAGGCGCCATCTTGCAATTGAACACACCCTGAGGTGGCCCTAGAGTGGAAACCCCCAAAAAGTCACCCCATTCCGGAAACTACACCCTTTAAGGAATATTTCAAGGTGTGTAGTGAGCACTTTGACCCATCAGGCGTTTCACAGAATTAGGAAATGTTTGGCTGCGAAAATGAAAAATTACATTTTTTCCAGAAAAAGTTGCTTTACACCCACATTTTACACTTTCACAAGGGATAACAGGACAAAATGCACCCCACATTTTGTTCCCCATTTCCCCCCGAATACACCCCATATGTGCTCAGAAAATGTTGTATGGGGGCATGGCAGGCTCCAGAGTGGAAGTAGCGCCATAGGGCTTTTGAAGGACAGATTTTGCAGCATTGGCTTTTGGGAGCTATGTCGATTATGAAGACACCCTGAGGAACCCCTAGAGTGGAATCCCCCCAAAAGTGACCCCATTCTGGAAAACTACACCCCTCAAGGAACATTTCAAGATGTGTAGTGACAACTTTGCCCTCAAAGGTGATTCATGGAATTGGCTGTGAAAATTAAAAATTAAAAATTTTTCCAGAAAAATTGACTTTAGGCCCAAATGTTTCACTTTCACAAGGGGATACTGGAGAAAATGCACTCCTAATTTATTTCCCATTTTTGCTCCTGATTACAGCAATACCCCATTTGTGATTGTAGACTGCTATATGGGCATACCACAGGGGTCAGAATGAAAGCAGCACCAAATGGCTTCTGGAAGACAGATTTCTCCGGAATAATTGACAGGCGCAAATTTTCAATTGAACACACCCTGAGTTGGCCCTAGAGTGAAAACCCCCAAAAAGTCACCCCATTCCAGAAACTACACCCCTCAAGGAATATTTCAAGTTGTTTAATGAGAACTTTGACCCATCAGGCGTTTCACAGAATTAGGAAACACTTGGCTGTGGAAATGAAAAAATTTAATTTTTCCAGAAAAGGTTGCTTTACACCCACATTTTTCACTTTCACAAGGGGTAACAGGACAAAATGCACACCACATTTTGTTCCCCATTTCCCCCTGAATATGCCAACACCCTATATGTGCTCAAAAAATTATGTATGGCCGCACGGCAGGCTTCAGAGTGGAAGGAGCACCATATGGCGGTTAGGAGAGAGGATTTAGCTGGAATGGTAATTGGCAGCTATGTCGCATATGAAGACACCCTGAGGTGGCCCTAGAGTGGAAACCCTCAAAAAGTCACCCCATTCTGGAAACTACACCCCTCAAGGAATATTTCACGGTGTGTAATGAGCACTTTGACCCATCAGGCGCTTCTCAGAATTAGGAAAAGTTTGGCTGTGAAAAAAAAAAATCACATTCTAGAAAAATTTGCTTTACACACACATTGTTCACTTTCACAAGAGGTAACAGGACGAAATGCACCCCAGATTTTGTTCCTTATTTCCCCCCGAATATGCCACCACTCCATATGTGCTCCAAAAATTATGTATGGGTGCATGGCAGGGCTCTAGAGTCAGTGACCCCATTTCGGAAAGAGCACCCCCATACAAACATTTTAAGTGGTGGAAAGAGTACTTTTTAGCAAACAGGTGTCTCACAGAAGGCAGAAATACTTGAGAAGCTTTTTTAAAGCACACATTTGTAAAAATGAAAAATTACTAGCAGACCGCAATTTTTCACTTTCACAAGGGGTTGAAGAAGAAAATGCACCCCGGTATATGCTCTCCATTTTCTCCCCTTTTGCGAACACCCCATATGTGATCGTAGCCTGCTGTATTGGCGCACAGCAGGCCTCTAGAGGCAAAGTGCAAAATATGATTTTTGCAGGCCTGAATTGGCAGACATGGATTTTAGCTGCCATGTCTCATTCCAAAAAATTCCTAAGGTCCCCAGAAATGAAAAACCCCAAGTATTGACCCCATTTCAGAAAGAGCACCCCCATACGAATATTTAAAGTGGTGGAAAGGGTACTTTTTAGCAAACAGGTTTTTTACAGAAGGCAGAAATACTTGAGAGAAGCATTTCAATGCACACATTTGTAAAAATGAAAAATTACTAGCAGACCCAAATTTTTCACTTTCACAAGAGGTTAAAGGGGAAAATGCACCCAGTATATGTTTCCCATTTTCTTCCCACTTTGCAAACACCCCATATATGCTCGTAGCCTGCTGTATTGGCGCACAGCAGGCCTCTAGAGGCAAAGTGCAAAATATGTTTTTTGTAGGCCTGAATTAACAGACATGGATATTAGCTGCCATGTCGCATTTTTAAAATTTCCTGAGGTCCCCAGAAATAAAAAAAAACAAGAAGTGACCCCATTTCGGAAAGAGCACCCCCATACAAACATTTTAAGTGGTGGAAAGGGTACTTTTTAGCAAACAGGTGTCTCACAGAAGGCAGAATTACCTGAGAGGAGCATTTCAAAGCACACATTTGTAAAAATGAAAAATTACTAGCAGACCGCAATTTTTCACTTTCACAAGGGGTTGAAGAAGAAAATGCACCCCGGTATATGCTCTCCATTTTCTCCCCTTTTGCGAACACCCCATATGTGATCATAGCCTGCTGTATTGGCGCACAGCAGGCCTCTAGAGGCAAAGTGCAAAATATGATTTTTGCAGGCCTGAATTGGCAGACATGGATTTTAGCTGCCATGTCTCATTCCAAAAAATTCCTAAGGTCCCCAGAAATGAAAAACCCCAAGTATTGACCCCATTTCAGAAAGAGCACCCCCATACGAATATTTAAAGTGGTGGAAAGGGTACTTTTTAGCAAACAGGTTCTTTACAGAAGGCAGAAATACTTGAGAGAAGCATTTCAATGCACACATTTGTAAAAATGAAAAATTACTAGCAGACCCAAATTTTTCACTTTCACAAGAGGTTAAAGGGGAAAATGCACCCAGTATATGTTTCCCATTTTCTCCCCACTTTGCAAACACCCCATATATGCTCGTAGCCTGCTGTATTGGCGCACAGCAGGCCTCTAGAGGCAAAGTGCAAAATATGTTTTTTGTAGGCCTGAATTAACAGACATGGATATTAGCTGCCATGTCGCATTTTTAAAATTTCCTGAGGTCCCCAGAAATAAAAAAAAAACAAGAAGTGACCCCATTTCGGAAAGAGCACCCCCATACAAACATTTTAAGTGGTGGAAAGGGTACTTTTTAGCAAACAGGTGTCTCACAGAAGGCAGAATTACCTGAGAGGAGCATTTCAAAGCACACATTTGTAAAAATGAAAAATTACTAGCAGACCCCAATTTTTCACTTTCACAAGGGGTTGAAGAAGAAAATGCACCCCGGTATATGTTCTCCATTTTCTCCCCTTTTGCGAACACCCCATATGTGATCGGAGCCTGCTGTATTGGCGCACAGCAGGCCTCTAGAGGCAAAGTGCAAAATATGATTTTTGCAGGCCTGAATTGGCAGACATAGATTTTAGCTGCCATGTCTCATTCCAAAAAATTCCTAAGGTCCCCAGAAATGAAAAACCCCAAGTATTGACCCCATTTCAGAAAGAGCACCCCCGTACGAATATTTAAAGTGGTGGAAAGGGTATTTTTTAGCAAACAGGTTTTTTACAGAAGGCAGAAATACTTGAGAGAAGCATTTCAATGCACACATTTGTAAAAATGAAAAATTACTAGCAGACCCAAATTTTTCACTTTCACAAGAGGTTAAAGGGGAAAATGCACCCAGTATATGTTTCCCATTTTCTCCCCACTTTGCAAACACCCCATATATGCTCGTAGCCTGCTGTATTGGCGCACAGCAGGCCTCTAGAGGCAAAGTGCAAAATATGTTTTTTGTAGGCCTGAATTAACAGACATGGATATTAGCTGCCATGTCGCATTTTTAAAATTTCCTGAGGTCCCCAGAAATAAAAAAAAAACAAGAAGTGACCCCATTTCGGAAAGAGCACCCCCATACAAACATTTTAAGTGGTGGAAAGGGTACTTTTTAGCAAACAGGTGTCTCACAGAAGGCAGAATTACCTGAGAGGAGCATTTCAAAGCACACATTTGTAAAAATGAAAAATTACTAGCAGACCCCAATTTTTCACTTTCACAAGGGGTTGAAGAAGCAAATGCACCCCGGTATATGTTCTCCATTTTCTCCCCTTTTGCGAACACCCCATATGTGATCGTAGCCTGCTGTATTGGCGCACAGCAGGCCTCTAGAGGCAAAGTGCAAAATATGATTTTTGCAGGCCTGAATTGGCAGACATAGATTTTAGCTGCCATGTCTCATTCAAAAAAATTCCTAAGGTCCCCAGAAATGAAAAACCCCAAGTATTGACCCCATTTCAGAAAGAGCACCCCCGTACGAATATTTAAAGTGGTGGAAAGGGTACTTTTTAGCAAACAGGTTTTTTACAGAAGGCAGAAATACTTGAGAGAAGCATTTCAATGCACACATTTGTAAAAATGAAAAATTACTAGCAGACCCAAATTTTTCACTTTCACAAGAGGTTAAAGGGGAAAATGCACCCAGTATATGCTTCCCATTTTCTCCCCATTTTGCAAACACCCCATATATGCTCGTAGCCTGCTGTATTGGCGCACAGCAGGCCTCTAGAGGCAAAGTGCAAAATGTCGCATTTTAAAAATTTCCTGAGGTCCCCAGAAAGATGTGACCCCATTTCGGAAAGAGCACCCCCATACAAACATTTTAAGTGGTGGAAAGGGTACTTTTTAGCAAACAGCAGAATTACCTGAGAGGAGCATTTCAAAGCACACATTTGTAAAAATGAAAAATTACTAGCAGACCCCAATTTTTCACTTTCACAAGGGGTTGAAGAAGAAAATGCACCCCGGTATATGTTCTCCATTTTCTCCCCTTTTTGCGAACACCCCATATGTGATCGTAGCGCACAGCAGGCCTCTAGAGGCAAAGTGCAAAATATGTTTTTTGTAGGCCTGCATTAACAGACATGGATATTAGCTGCCATGTCGCATTTAAAAAATTTCCTGAGGTCCCCAGAAATGAAAAACCCCAAGAAGTAGCCCCATTCCGGAAAGAGCACCGCCGTACGAACATTTTAACTGGTGGAAAGGGTACTTTTTAGCAAACAGGTGTCTCACAGAAAAGAATATGTAATGGTTGATGGAAAGTGGATATGAAAGCGAGGTGGACTAAAAAAGATATGAAGTGGAAATATTACAGGGAGCATAAAGGATGAATTAAATTAATATTCCATGGAAGAATGGTAGATTCTGAAGCAGTCCTCCATGCACAGGCCAGGTTTTTAAGGGTAGGTTTCGCATTGGTAAATAGTGTCGTTCCTTATCCCTCTTTTGTGACACACCGTGCATCTTTTCTGGGTCCTTCCCTTCCTTGCTGTCTGGAGGACTTGACCTGGAAAATGTTGCCGTGGTACGACACGGGCACCATGACTTCCAGAAGTACTGGGACCCTCCCCTGCCTGGGTTTGATAAATTAGGGCCTTGATAATACCTGAAGGAAAGTTACTCTGTGGCCTGAAGATTGAAATAGGATGTACGCATTGCACATTGCCATCTGTACAATGTGAACAGCCAGCTTTTTGTACCACACTTTTGTTTTTCGTGTGGCACTGTAGGGCTTCATAAGTTGATCTGCAAGATCCACCCCTCCCATGTGCCTGTTGTAATCAAGGATGCAGTCTGGCTTGTTGACAGTGGTAGTGGTACCTTGTACAGCGGCAGTGGAGCTGGCGCTAGTGTGAATGGTGTTCAGTACGAGAACATCCCTCTTGTCCTTGTACCTAACCACCAGCATATTCTCATTGCAGAGAGCCCTACTTTCACCCATTCTCAGTTGTTGCACTACCAGGGATCTAGGGAGGCCTCTCTGATTTTTGAGTACTGTGCCGCAAGCTACAGTACCCCTGGCAGTTAGGGACCTGAATAAGGGTATTCTGGTATAATAGTTATCCACATAGACGTGGTAACCCTTATTCAGCGGATGCAGTAATTCCCACACAATCTTCCCACTATGTCCTAGGATGGGGGGGCATTCTGAGGGTTCTATCCTGGAAACTTTCCCTTCGCAAATGCAGAATTTGTGGGTGTACCCGGAACTACTCTCACAGAGTTTGTATATTTTTATGCCATATGCCCGTTTGCTAGGCAGGTATTGGCGGAATCTAATCCTCCCTTTGAACAATAATAGGGACTCATCTACACTGACATTTTTCTCTGGGTTGTACACCTAACCAAACTTGTTCCTTAAATGGTCAATGACAGGCCTAACCTTGAACAGGCAGTCAAATGTTGGGTCGTTTTGGGGTAGTCACTGTGAATTGTCATTGTAGTGTAGGAATTTTCGGATTGATTCAAATTGCTTCCGGATTATGGTCTGACTGTAAATTGGAGTCTGGTAGAAAATGTCAGAACTCCAATATTGTCTAATGTTTAAAATACAAAGGAGAAATGTCTCTGGTTATCTTACGCTAATTCCTCTGCGCTGCAAGCCGCAAATAGTGACGTGGGTTTTTGTTACTTAGCCAAGGTTCAAACAAAAAAGAGACTGCGCTGCAGAAAGAATTATTATTTTCCTCTCTCCTCGGATTAAAAGGGAAGAAAGCTAGGTTTTCACCAGGTTCACAGGATGTAACAAAATCCTCCTCAGATCTACAAGTGCCTGCAGAGTGCAAATAGAAACTCCATATGGTGAAATACTGCCACTGTGTTTTACAACCGCAAGGAAGAAATATACTCACAAGATTCCATTCACAGTGTGTGTATTTATCACCACTTGTGTCCCCACATCTCCATAGGCTTCAGCAAACACCTTCTCTGGTATTCCTTAATCTTCTCATAGATCCCTGTTTCCTCATAGACCAAAGAAACGCGGAGGATAGTGAAGCACTTAGGGGTGCGATTTTAAAAAATCATTTGAAACACAAAAGCTCATTCCAATACGCAGGTGCACGTTGCTTGTGGCTGCAAATATACATCTGACAAACACAAGGTGCAACAGCACACTACAAACCAAAAGTAGAGTACTAAGGTATATTACATTGCAAATACTATGCTATTAACTTAGAGATGCTTGGCAAATACATTTTGTACAAAATCATTTGAGCCCGTCTACCGAACGCCAAGGCGACCTCTATAAGACAGGTCCTAACACTAAAACTCACCTGTTGGGTGCCATAACTGCGACCATGGATCCAGAGAGTGCAGGTCCCACATGCATGCTGGGCCCCCTTGATTTACGTCTATGTGGAGCCTAAATGGCCTTCATTGAATCCAGGGGCTACAAGTACCAGCATGCATGCTGAGCAGACTATATACTCAATCTAATTAAAATCAGCCTGCGAGGCAGGAGAGGGGCAGGAGGGAGTGCACGACCCAGCATATAGGAGTCAGCCACTACTCTTATATATAACACTAGAAACACAAAAGGGGGGGTCAGCTCATCCCAATACGCAGGTGCACGTTGCTTGTGGCTGCAAATATACATCTGACAAACACAAGGTGCAACAGCACACTACAAACCAAAAGTAGAGTACAAAGGTATATTACATTGCAAATACTATGCTAATAACTTAGAGATGCTTGGCAAATACATTTTGTACGAAATCATTTGAGCCTGTCTGCCGAACGCCAAGACGACCTCTATAAGACGAGTCCTAACACTAAAACTCACCTGTTGGGTGCCATAACTGCGACCATAGATCCAGAGAGTGCAGGTCCCACATGCATGCTGGCCCCCCTTGATTTACGTCTATGTGGAGCCAAAATGGCCTTCATTGAATCCAGGGGCTACAAGTACCAGCATGCATGCTGAGCAGACTATATACTCAATCTAATTAAAATCTCCAGCCCCTCCCCTGCCTCGCAGGCTGATTTTAATTAGATTGAGTATATAGTCTTCTCAGCATGCATGCTGGTACTTGTAGCCCCTGGATTCAATGAAGGCCATTTTGGCTCCACATAGACGTAAATCAAGGGGGCCCAGCATGCATGTGGGACCTGCACTCTCTGGATCCATGGTCGCAGTTATGGCACCCAACAGGTGAGTTTTAGTGTTGGGACCCGTCTTATAGAGGTCGCCTTGGCGTTCGGCAGACGGGCTCAAATGATTTTGTACAAAATGTATTTGCCAAGCATCTCTAAGTTATTAGCATAGTATTTGCAATGTAATATATCTTTGTACTCTACTTTTGGTTTGTAGTGTGCTGTTGCACCTTGTGTTTGTCAGATTTAAAAAATCATTTATTATACTCACAAAATTAAAAATATAACAAGCATTCAGATCAGCCTGCACAGACGCCCGGCCCGGGTTTTGCTACAACGCTTCTTCAGGAGCTCTGAAGAAGCATTGTAGCGAAACCCGGGTCGGGCGTCTGTGCAGGCTGATCTGAATGCTTGTTATATTTTTAATTTTGTGAGTATAATAAATGATTTTTTTAAATCGCACCCCTAAGTGCTTCACTATCCTCCGCGTTTCTTTGGTCTATGAGGAAACAGGGATCTATGAGAAGATTAAGAAATACCAGAGAAGGTGTTTGCTGAAGCCTATGGAGATGTGGGGACACAAGTGGTGATAAATACGCACACTGTGAATGGAATCTTGTGAGTATATTTCTTCCTTGCGGTTGTAAAACACAGTGGCAGTACTTCACCATATGGAGTTTCTATTTGCACTCTGCAGGCACTTGTAGATCTGAGGAGGATTTTGTTACATCCTGTGAACCTGGTGAAAACCTAGCTTTCTTCCCTTTTAATCCGAGGAGAGAGGAAAAGAAGAAAAAAATAAAAATAAAAAGAAAAAAATTCTTTCTGCAGCGCAGTCTCTTTTTTGTTTGAACATTGTCTAATGTTTGGCTTCTTTACTACGCCCATATGCAGCACGAGTCCCCAAAACTTCTTCATCTCTGCTGCATCTACTGGGGTCCAACCTAGGGGTCTAGCATATGGCGAACTAAGGTTCGAAGCCACCATTAAATTTACTAAATCTTCTGAGAAGATTTTGAAAAAAATCTAGCTCAGTGAAGCCCGCACAATCTATCAGAATTCATGAGTTGCCCACAAACTCAGGAATTTGGGGCTGATAATCATCAGGGGGTGGGGTCCATGTGGGCTCACTCTGGGGGGCTGCCTCCTCTGCTACCCTGGGGCGCCTTCTAGAGGATCCCTCATCAGCAGATGATGATGATAATGAGGGGGTAGAGGAGTAGAGAAAAATGGCATCCTCTTCTCCCTCACTGGCAGACTCAGTATAGGAGGCAAGCATGGTGTATGCTTCTTCAGCTGAGTATAGTCGTTGGGATGAACGAGCCATTTTTATTTTATTGGGGTGTGAGGTGTGAAATGTGGAAACCTTTATTTAGTGTGAGGGGTGTGTATGTAGTGTTTTCACACGTAAAGGAGCTTGTAGAAAATTTTAAATAACATTTTGAAGAAAAGTTGTAATAAAAAAAGTTTTCTGCAAAAAAAAGTATTTTCTGCACAAAAAAAGTCTTCTGCACATAAATGTCTTTTCTGCAGAAAAAAAGGCTTTTCTGCACAAAAAAAACTTGTAGTGCAAACCGAGCAGACGCGATCAGTAATGGACACTACTGATCGGTGCTCAGTGGTTGCAAAATGCACGTACGCTGATGGTGCATTCGTGCAAAAATCTAAACGGACACTAACTCAAATTGATATATATATATATAAATATATACACTGCTCAAAAAAATAAAGGGAACACTTAAACAACACAATATAACTCCAAGTCAATCACACTTCTGTGAAATCAAACTGTCCACTTAGGAAGCAACACTGAGTGACAATCAATTTCACATGCTGTTGTGCAAATGGGATAGACAACAGGTGGAAATTATAGGCAATTAGCAAGACCCCCCCAATAAAGGAGTGGTTCTGCAGGTGGTAACCACAGACCACTTCTCAGTTCCTATGCTTCCTGGCTGATGTTTTGGTCACTTTTGAATGCTGGCGGTGCTTTCACTCTAGTGGTAGCATGAGACGGAGTCTACAACCCACACAAGTGGCTCAGGTAGTGCAGATTATCCAGGATGGCACATCAATGCGAGCTGTGGCAAGAAGGTTTGCTGTGTCTGTCAGCGTAGTGTCCAGAGCATAGAGGCGCTACCAGGAGACAGGCCAGTACATCAGGAGACATGGAGGAGGCCGTAGGAGGGCAACAACCCAGCAGCAGGACCGCTACCTCAGCCTTTGTGCAAGGAGGAACAGGAGGAGCACTGCCAGAGCCCTGCAAAATGACCTCCAGCAGGCGACAAATGTGCATGTGTCTGCTCAAACGGTCAGAAACAGACTCCATGAGGGTGATATGAGGGCCCGACGTCCACAGGTGGGGGTTGTGCTTACAGCCAAACACAGTGCAGGACGTTTGGCATTTTCCAGAGAACACCAAGATTGGCAAATTCGCCACTGGCGCCCTGTGCTCTTCACAGATAAAAGCAGGTTCACACTAAGCACATGTGACAGACGTGACAGAGTCTGGAGATGCCGTGGAGAACGTTCTGCTGCCTGCAACATCCTCCAGCATGACCGGTTTGGCATTGAATCAGTAATGGTGTGGGGTGGCATTTCTTTGGAGGGCCGCACAGCCCTCCATGTGCTCGCCAGCGGTAGCCTGACTGCCATTAGGTACCAAGATGAGATCCTCAGACCCCTTGTGAGACCATATGCTGGTGCGGTTGGCCCTGGGTTCCTCCTAATGCAAGACAATGCTAGACCTCATGTGGCTGAAGTGTGTCAGCAGTTCCTGCAAGACGAAGGCATTGATGCTATGGACTGGCCCGCCCGTTCCCCAGACCTGAATCCAATTGAGCACATCTGGGACATCATGTCTCGCTCTATCCACAAACGTCACGTTGCACCACAGACTGTCCAGGAGTTGGCAGATGCTTTAGTCCAGGTCTGGGAGGAGATCCCTCAGGAGACCGTCCGCCACCTCATCAGGAGCATGCACAGGTGTTGTAGGGATGTCATACAGGCACGTGGAGGCCACACACACTACTGAGCCTCATTTTGACTTGTTTTAAGGACATTACATCAAAGTTGGATCAGCCTGTAGTGTGTTTTTCCACTTTAATTTTGAGTGTGACTCCAAATCCAGACCTCCATGGGTTGAAAAATTTGATTTCCATTTTTTTTATTTTTGTGTTCCCTTTATTTTTTTGAGCAGTGTATATATATATATCTTATCTCTTATATACAATACAGACCAAAAGTTTGGACACAATTTCTCATTCAAAGAGTTTTCTTTATTTTGATGACTATGAAAATTGTAGATTCACACTGAAGGCATCAAAACTATGAATTAACACATGTGGAATTATATACATAACAAACAAGTGTGAAACAACTGAAAATATGTCGTATTCTAGGTTCTTCAAAGTAGCCACCTTTTGCTTTGATTACTGGTTTGCACACTCTTGGCATTCTCTTGATGAGCTTCAAGAGGTAGTCACCTGAAATGGTTTTCACTTCACAGGTGTGCCCTGTCAGGTTTAATAAGTGGGATTTATTGCCTTATAAATGGGGTTGGGACCATCAGTTGCGTTGAGGAGAAGTCAGGTGGATACACAGCTGATAGTCCTACTGAATAGACTGTTAGAATTTGTATTATGGCAAGAAAAAAGCAGCTAAGTAAAGAAAAACGAGTGGCCATCATTACTTTAAGAAATGAAGGTCAGTCAGTCAGCCGAAAAATTGGGAAAACTTTGAAAGTAAGGGCTATTTGACCATGAAAGAGAGTGATGGGGTGCTGCGCCAGATGACCTGGCCCCCACAGCCACCAGACCTGAACCCAATCGAGATAGTTTGGGGTGAGCTGGACCGCAGAGTGAAGGCAAAAGGGCCAACAAGTGCTAAGCATCTCTGGGAACTCCTTCAAGACTGTTGGAAGACCATTTCAGGGGACTACCTCTTGAAGCTCATCAAGAGAATGCCAAGAGTGTGCAAAGCAGTAATCAAAGCCAAAGGTTGCTACTTTGAAGAACCTAGAATATGACATATTTTCAGTTGTTCCACATGTGTTAATTCATAGTTTTGATGCCTTCATAGTCATGAAAATAAAGAAAACTCTTTGAATGAAAAGGTGTGTTCAAACTTTTGGTCTGTACTGTATATAATAATGAGTTTCTGTCTGTCTGTCTAGACGTCTGTCTGTCTGGACGTTCTTTATGCGCGACCAAACGACTGGACCTATCTTCACCAAATTTGGCACACAGGTACATCAGGTGTCCGGGAAGGTTTTAGACCGGGTCTCAGCTCTCTAGGATGTACGGTTCCTGAGATATTACAAAAAAAATTACCTGCATTGGCCAATAGAAGCCATCAAGCCTTTCACTTAAATCTGAACTGCCATTTACACGGTCACATGTCCCTTATTAGCCAATAGAAGCTCACAGGTCCTACTCCAGGTTGCCATAACAACTGATCACAGGTTTTAGTAGTTTGCAGGTCCTTAAATATTCAGTCATATGACGTATGACGGCACAACTACACTGCTGCATGCATGGGGAAGGGGCCACTATTAAACGGAAGGCCACTGTGGAGTTCACAGTTAAAGGGGCCGGCATTGTGGAGGTCACTGTTAAAGTGGTAATCAATGTTAAAGGGGCGGGCACTGTGGAGGTCACTGCTAAAGGGGCAGGTACTGTTGAGGTCACTGTTAAAAGGAGTGGTCACTATTAAAGGGACGGGCAATGTGGAGGTCACTATTAAAGTGGCGGGCACTGTGTAGGTCCCTGGTAAAGGGCCGGTCACTGTTAAAAGGCACTATGGAGGTCTCGGTTAAAGGGGCGGGCACTGTGGAAGTCACTGTTAAAGGGGTGGGCACTGTTGATATCACTGTTAAAGGGAGTCTTTCACCTATACTGACCATTATAGAGCACTAACACCATTATCAGCATTATAGTCCCCATATGTGAATGCTACTTACTGTTCATCCCAACATTATATTCTACATTGAGAAACCTAGGTTTAAGGGAATTAAGTACATAGATCCACTCTAATACTTTCTTCTTCAAGAGAGTGGATCTATTACCTCCTCATCTTGGCATAAGTACATGATCAATTATACAACATCTGAGGTCCCTTTCAGTATTCAGAAAAATGTTTTGAGACCGGCAAGTCAGAGCGTTTTTTCCTAATCGATAATCTATGATTATTGAGACGTGTTTTTATACCTGTGGAGGTTTCCCCCACGTATAGTAGTTTACATGGGCAGGTGAGGACATACAACATAACTTGAATTACAGGTTAAGTGAAAGCGTATTGGATATTGTGTCCCCGTTTGGGGATGTAGAAAATTTTTTCCTTTCACTATATAGCGACAGTTTACGCAACTAAGACATGGGAAGCA
Source organism: Bufo bufo (assembly GCF_905171765.1). Classification (NCBI taxonomy): domain Eukaryota; kingdom Metazoa; phylum Chordata; class Amphibia; order Anura; family Bufonidae; genus Bufo; species Bufo bufo. The sequence goes on along the minus strand of NC_053391.1, from coordinate 541,779,902 downwards.
GCCAAGTCCAGCAGAAGCTAGTGTAGTATGTTTCAAGGTTTTACTTGGACCAACATCAGCTCTTGCAAGTTGATCCCGCAAACTTTTGGATCTGCGGTATGACATAATTGGTGGTGGCTGAAATTCAGTGACTGATTTGTGACAACCCTTTAATATGTTCCAATGGCTTTTAATAATCTTGGAAATTTCTATGCTGTGTTCCGTATATGTGGAGATAAATGGAATTCTCTTCATATTAATATGGGTCAGCTATTTGGTAGCACCGATCCAGAAATTTGTTCACCATCACATTTAAAGTATTATCAAGCACTTCTGGATCCGATGTGATAGGCTGCCCCCTGATTAAATTTCTACCCTATTCACAATTCATTAGGGCGCACCTTCTCATTCAAAAGAAAACTCTTTGAATGAGAAGGTGTGTCCAAACTTTTGGTCTGTACTGTATATATATACATATATACACTCACCTAAAGAATTATTAGGAACACCTGTTCTATTTCTCATTAATGCAATTATCTAGTCAACCAATCACATGGCAGTTGCTTCAATGCATTTAGGGGTGTGGTCCTGGTCAAGACAATCTCCTGAACTCCAAACTGAATGTCAGAATGGGAAAGAAAGGTGATTTAAGCAATTTTGAGCGTGGCATGGTTGTTGGTGCCAGACGGGCCGGTCTGAGTATTTCACAATCTGCTCAGTTACTGAGATTTTCATGCACAACTATTTCTAGGGTTTACAAAGAATGGTGTGAAAAGGGAAAAACATCCAGTATGCGGCAGTCCTGTGGGCAAAAATGCCTTGTGGATGCTAGAGGTCAGAGAAGAATGGGCCGACTGATTCAAGCTGATAGAAGAGCAACATTGACTGAAATAACCACTCGTTACAACCGAGGTATGCAGCAAAGCATTTGTGAAGCCACAACACGCACAACCTTGAGGCGGATGGGCTACAACAGCAGAAGACCCCACCGGGTACCACTCATCTCCACTACAAATAGGAAAAAGAGGCTACAATTTGCAAAAGCTCACCAAAATTGGACTGTTGAAGACTGGAAAAATGTTGCCTGGTCTGATGAGTCTCGATTTCTGTTGAGACATTCAAATGGTAGAGTCCAAATTTGGCGTAAACAGAATGAGAACATGTATCCATCCTCTGATGGCTACTTCCAGCAGGATAATGCACCATGTCACAAAGCTCGAATCATTTTAAATTGGTTTCTTGAACATGACAATGAGTTCACTGTACTAAAATGGCCCCCACAGTCACCAGATCTCAACCCAATAGAGCATCTTTGGGATGAGTTGGAACGGGAGCTTCATGCCCTGGATGTGCATCCCTCAAATCTCCATCAACTGCAAGATGCTATCCTATCAATATGGGCCAACATTTCTAAAGAATGCTATCAGCACCTTGTTGAATCAATGCCACGTAGAATTAAGGCAGTTCTGAAGGCAAAAGGGGGTCTAACACCGTATTAGTATGGTGTTCTTAATAATTCTTTAGGTGAGTGTATATACTGTATATGTGTGTGTGCGTGCAAAAACTGTAGTATAAAACTTTACTACAGTTAACACTGACTAAAAATTTAACTTATATCTTTATATATAGAGATATAGAACTCTATATATACAGTGGATATAAAAAGTCTACACACCCCTGTTAAAATGTCAGGTTTCTGTGATATAAAAAAATGAGACAAAGATAAATCATATTAAAAAATATATAAAAATAAAATAATATGGTTGCATAAGTGTGAACACCCTTAAACTAATACTTTGTTGAAGCACCTTTTGATTTTATTACAGCACTCAGTCTTTTTGGGTATGAGTCTATCAGCATGGCACATTTTGACTTGGCAAGATTTGCCCACTCTTCTTTGCAAAAACACTCAAAATCTGTCAGATTGCGAGGGCATCTCCTGTGCACAGCCCTCTTTAGATAACCCCACAGATTTTCAATCGGATTTAGGTCTGGGCTCTCACTGGACCATTCCAAAACTTTAATCTTCTTCTGGTGAAGCCATTCCTTTGTTAATTTGGATGTATGCTTTGGGTCGTTGTCATGCTGAAAGATGAAGTTCCTCTTCATGTTCAGCTTTCTAGCAGAAGCCTGAAGGTTTTGTGCCAATATTGACTGGTATTTGGAACTGTTCATAATTCCCTCTAGCTTAACTAAGGCCCTAGTTCCAGCTTAAGAAAAACAGCCCCAAAGCATGATGCTGCCTCCACCATGCTTCACTGTGGGTATGGTGTTCTTGTGGTGAGGTGAAGTGTTGTTTTTGTGTCAAACATATTTTTTGGAATTATGGCCAAAAAGTTCAACCTTGGTTTCATCAGACGATAACACCTTTTCCCACATGCTTTTGGGAGACTTCAGATGTGTTTTTGAAAAATGTAGCCTGGCTTTCGTCTTGCCCCTCTATCCCATAGTCCAGACATTAGTGATGAGCGGCAGGGGCAATATTCAAATTCGTGATATTTCGCGAAAATATTGTAGCAAATATTGGCCATATATTCGAGAATTCGTGAATTTGTGATCTCCAGGCATTATTTTCGTGATTGCAAAAATTCGCATAAACATTTTCGCATAAAAATTCGCATGAACTGGTATATATATAAAAAAATCGAATATTCGCGATTACGAATATATTTTGGGATATTCTAAATATTCGCGAATTCTCGAAGTGCCGATATTCGCGATTAAAATTCGCAATTCGAATATTCGTGATCAACACTACCAGACATATGAAGAATACGGGAGATTGTTGTGACATATACCACACAGCCAGTATTTGCAAGATATTCCTGCAGCTCTATTAATGTTGCTTTAGGCATCTTGGTAGCCTCCCAGACCAGTTTTCTTCTCGTCTTTTCATAAATTTTGGAGGAACGTCCAGTTCTTGGTAATGTCACTGTTGTGCCATATTTTCTCCACTTGATGATGACTGTCTTCACTGTGTTCCATGGCATATCTAATGCCTTGGAAATTCTTTTATACCCTTCTCCTGACTGATACCTTTTAACAATGAGATCCCTCTGATGCTTTGGAAGCTCTCTGTGGACCATTGCTCTTGCCAGTGGCGTAGGGATCGCCATAGCAACCATAGCAATGGCTATGGGGCCCTACGCCACTGGGGGGCCCGTCTGACCACATTCAGTTTTTTTTTTTTACTAACACACACAGACACTACACACAGGCAGCCAGGAGGTGGCGTAACTACCGGGGAAGCACCTGCTTCGGGGCCCGACAGTTTATTTTCAAGTTAGTTAAATATCGATGTCTTAATGTTCAGGCCCCCTCGCGAATGTGATCTAATCTTACTGTATTCTAAAGTCTCCTGATGTGTCTGGGATTCGAACCCACAACCTCCAATGTATCAGTGGCAAAGCATTTACCCTCACAACCATAAAGGAGGCATTGCAACTGATTGAAAAATTTTTATGACACTTCTACTGTTATAGCTGGCTAAGTGTACATCTATACATATGACAGCTGCCCCAACACACCCAGCACTGCTATATCTCTATGTGACAGCTATCCCAGCACACTCAGCTCTGCTATATCTCAATATATGAGCAGCTGTCATGTGTATAGATGTACACTTAGCCAGCTATAACAGTAGAAGTCTCAAAATTTTTCAGTCAGCAGCAAGGCAGCTCTTTTGGTCTTGTGGTTAGGTGCTCTGCCTCTGATACAGAAGGTCGTGGGTTCGAATCCCAGCAGAAACCTTTTCTGAAATACAAGCAGTGACTCCATATATGGACATACAGGGAGGGACACAGGAAGAGGCTGCATCGTATCGCTGACATGGAGGTAAGTAGAAGTGTTTATTTTTTATTTTTTAATACCCGACTGTTACTGCCATGGGGGGAGCGGGGGGGCACTTGATACTGGCACATGGGGGGAGGGGGGTTGGTACCTGACCTGATACTGGCACCTGGGGGGGGTTGGCACCTGATACTGACTGGCACATGGGGGGGGGGAGGCACCTGATACTGTGGATGGCACTGTTTAGGGGAGGGGGATCTGTGTATGGCACTATTTAGGGGAGGGGGGGATCTGTTGATGGCACTATTTAGGGGAGGGGGATCTGTGGATGGCACTGTTTAGGGGAGAGGGATCTGTGTATGGCACTATTTAGGGGAGGGGGATCTGTGTATGGCACTATTTAGGGGAGGGGGGATCTGTTGATGGCACTATTTAGGGGAGGGGGATCTGTTGATGGCACTATTTAGGGGAGGGGGATCTGTGGATGGCACTGTTTAGGGGAGAGGGATCTGTGGATGCCACTATTTAGGGGAGGGGGATCTGTGGATGGCACTATTTAGGGGAGGGGGATCTGTGTATGGCACTATTTAGGGGAGGGGGGATCTGTTGATGGCACTATTTAGGGGGGGGGGGATCTGTGGATGGCACTATTTAGGGGAGGGGATCTGTGGATGGCACTATTTAGGGGAGGGGGATCTGTGGATGCCACTATTTAGGGGAGAGGGATCTGTGGATGGCACTATTTAGGGGAGGGGGATCTGTGGATGGCACTATTTAGGGGAGGGGGATCTGTGGATGGCACTATTTAGGGGAGGGGGATCTGTGGATGGCACTATTTAGGGGAGGGGGATCTGTGGATGGCACTATTTAGGGGAGGGGGATCTGTGGATGGCACTATTTAGGGGGGGGGGATCTGTGGATGGCACTATTTAGGGGAGGGGGATCTGTGGATGGCACTATTTAGGGGAGGGGGATCTGTGGATGGCACTATTTAGGGGAGGGGGATCTGTGGATGGCACTATTTAGGGGAGGGGGATCTGTGGATGGCACTATTTAGGGGAGGGGGATCTGTGGATGGCACGGGGGGGCCCATAAATTTTTTTTGCTATGGGGCCCATGCATTTCTAGCTACGCCCCTGGCTCTTGCTGTGGGATGCGACTAAAAAAATTTCAGGAAAGACCAACTAGAGCAGCTAAACTTTATTTGGGGTTAATCAGAGGCACTTTAAATTATGGCAGGTGTATGCTGACTCCTATTTAACATGATTTTGAATGTGATTGCTTAATTCTGAACACAGCTACATCCCCAGTTATAAGAGGGTGTGCACACTTATGCAACCACATTATTTTAGTTTTTTTTGTTTTCTTCCCTCCACCTAAAATATTTCCGCTTTTTGTTTTTCAATGGAGTGGTACAGTTTATAGGTCACATTAAAGGTGGAAAAAGTTCTGGAGGGAGGGGGGGGGGGGGGGGGGAAGGCACAGGGACAGGGACGGAGAGATCTGGAACAGCTGCAAATGAAAAAAAAAATAATCTGTGCAGCTATTCCAGATGTTCTTCTTCTTTCTTTTTTCTTCTTTTCAGCAGCAAAAGGGTTAAATTCGCAGTGGTGGTGCACCACAAGTCCTAGCAAGCCACAGCAGCACAGAACCTCTCTGCGTGCAGTCACGAGCTAGAATGGCTGCATGCAGGGAAGTTCAGGCTCTTCCTGTGCAGCTATAGCGCTGTCATTGGCTGGAGCGTTGTGCCAGCCAATCGCAGCACTGGCAGGGGACCCAAAATACTGGTGTCCCCTGCCTCACCTCGGACATGACCGGTGCTGACCAGTTCAGCACCAGCCACCGGCCCCTGATTTCCTCCCGCCCTGCCCCGCAGCTTCTGACAACTTCGTGCACTGCCTGTCTCATTGATCGGCCAATCACAGCGCTTGGAGCTGCAGGGGGGCGGATCGGCACTATGCTGCCCTTACCTGGAATGGCTGCCTGCCAGTAAGAGCAGTGCCGATATTCCACCCCGAATTTCCCCCAGAGCCCCGCAGACTTCATGAAGTACATGTACATCATGGGTTTTTAAGTCCCGTCCAGATATGACGTACATGTATGTCATGGGTCCTTAAGGGGTTAAAGAGGCATTCACTGTGGATGTTACTGTTAGAGGGGCAGGCTGCTGTGGAGGTCACTGTTAAAGGGGCGGACACTGTGGAGTTTACTGTTAAGGGGGCAGGGGCCTCTATTAAAGGGGCAACTGCTGTGGAGGTCACTGTTAAGGCAGCAGGGTACTGTGAGGTCACTGTTAAGGCAGCGGGGTACTGTGGAGGTCACTGTTAAGGGGATAGACCCCTGAGGAGGTTACTGTCAAGGGAGTGGGGTGCTGTGAAACTGACTGTTAAAGGGGCGGGCTGCTGTGAAGGTCAAAGTAAGGGGATGGGCTGTTATTGAGGTCCCATTTTAAAGTGGCGGAACACTGTGGGAGGGTCAGTGTTAGGGGGTGGGGGACTGTGGATTCCACTGTTAAAGGGGCGGGGTGTTGTAGAGGTCACTGTTATGGTAAATACTGTCTATATCTTTTAACGACACACACAAACATTAAATTAAATGGGTGAAATATACCCGTGTGAAGCCAGATCCTTCTGCTAGTCTATAATTAAAAGCTATAGCCTTATTATATTGAGAATAGTGTTTTTTATGCTTAGAAAGCTAACATATATTTCTAGTTTTCTTATAATCATATCTTGTGTCTGTAAATAAACCAGTAATATGTTTTAGGTTTCTAAGCTATAGCCATTTTTATGCGTTAAATAAGAGAGAGAAAAAAAAATAACAGAAGAAAAAAAACAATAATCCTCTGCTGGGACTTCAATTTAGGATCTCTACATGCAAGGCTGACCACTTACGTTATCATATTAAGAAGCATTCTTTTTCTATAGTTAGAAAGCTATTACATATTACTAGTGTTGAGCGCGAATATTCGAATCGCAAATTTTAATCGCCAATATCGGCACTTCGAGAATTCGCAAATATTTAGAATATAGTGCTATAGATTCGTATTCGCGAATAGTGTTGATCGCGAATTTACTGCAAATTTATTGCGAATATCGGCACTTAGCAACATCCCTAGCATCCAATAGGAAAGTTGCCTACCCCTAGATATTCAAATCGCAAATTTTATCGCGAATATATTACATTGCAGATTTTCAAGTAAATAATGACTGGAGATCACGACTTCTCAAATTTGCGAATTTATGGCGAATATTTGGCCAAAAATTAACGAAATATCGCAAATTCGAATATGGCCCAGCCACCAACTTTCTTGTCCACTTTAACACGTGGCTACTACACTTTCTTTCTGCCGACATCCCCACTATCATCATGGGTGATTTCAACATCCCTATTGACACCTGCCACTCGGCCGCCTCTAAACTCCTATCACTCTCTTCCTCCTTCGGCCTATCACAGAGGTATTCAGCTCCCACAGAGATGGTCACACTTTGGATCTTATCTTTACCCGCCTCTGCTCCCTATCTAACCTTTCTAATTCGCCTCTCCCCCTATCTGACCACAACCTACTCACCTTCTCTTCATTGGCCTCTTCTGCTGCTCCCCCGGTCCACACACTAGCACACCCCCGTAGGAACCTTAAATCTCGATTTTCGCTTGCTTTCTGACTCTCTTCTCCCACTCTCTACCATCTGTTCCCTCGAAGACCCAGATGCTGCCACCACCCTATATAACACCACAATAAGTACAGCTCTGGACAGTGTTGCCCCCCTCACACACAACAACAAAACCCGAAAAGTTAACAGACAACCATGGCACACCAACCTGACCAAAAAACTCAGACAAGCTTCCAGGGCTGCTGAGCGGCGATGGAAGAAATCCTATTCTAAAGATCATTTCACTGCATACAAGCAATCCCTCCTCATATTCAAACCACACTCGCTGATACAAAACAGGCCTACTTCGCATGTCATATATCTTCCCTGTCCCACAGCCCTAAACAACTTTTTAACACTTTTAACTCCCTTCTCCATCCCCCGTCTTTCCTCTCTTCTCAGCTGAGGACTTTGCCAAATACTTCAAACAAAAGATAGTCAACATCAGAGAAAACTTCACTACACAGTCCCCACAGACCGTCTACACAATTGCTCGGTCCTCTTCTCCCAAAACCCGCTTCTCCATCATTACAGAAGAAAAACTCTCCACTCTACTCTCCAGATCTCATCTGACCACCTGTGCACTTGACCCAGTCCCATCCCACCTCATCCCTAACCTCACCACAGTGTTTATCCGAGCCTTAACTCATCTCTTCAACCTATCACTAACCTCTGGTGTATTCCCCTCTGCTTTTAAACATGCTACCATCACACCCATCCTCAAAAAGCCTTCACTTGACCCATCTTCTTTGTCCAGTTATCGCCCCATATCACTTCTTCCATATGCCTCAAAGCTATTTGAACAACATGTCCATTCTGAAATGTCCTCTCACCTCTCCTCCTGCTCCCTCTTTGACCGCCTACAATCTGGCTTCCGACCCCACCACTCCACTGAGACTGCCCTTACCAGATTCACCAATGACCTACTAACAGCCAAAAACAAAAAACAATACTCTGTCCTTCTTCTCCTTGACCTGTCCTCTGCCTTCAACACTGTTGACCACTCCCTTCTGTTGCAAAATCTCTCATCTTTTGGCATCACTGACCTGGCCCTCTCCTGGATCACATCATACCTCACAGACCGGACATTTGGCGTCTCCCACTCCCGCACCACCTCCTCGTTTCATTCCCTCTCTGCTGGTGTCCCGCAAGGCTCTGTCCTAGGACCCCTGCTCTTCTCTATCTACACTTTTGGCCAGGGACAGCTCATAGAGTCCCATGGCTTTTAGTATCACTCTTATGCTGACGACACACAAATCTACCTCTCTGGTCCAGACATCACCACCTTACTATCAAGAATCCCATAATGTCTATCTTCTATATCATCTTTTTTCACCTTTCGCTTTCTAAAACTTAACATGGATAAAACAGAATTCATCATCTTTCCCCCATCTTGCTCATCCCCCCCAACAGACCTATCTATCACGATCAAAGGCTGCACACACTCCCCGGTCAACCAAGTCCGCTGCCTTGGAGTGACCTTTGATTCCGCCCTTTCCTTCCGACCGCACATCCAAGCCCTTTCCACCACCTGCCGCCTCCAACTCAAAAACATCTCCCACTTTCCTTAACTTTGAATCTGCAAAAATGATTGTACATGCCCTCATCATCTCCCGCCTAGACTACTGCACTCTCCTCTGTGGCCTTCCATCTAGCACTCTCGCACCCCTCCAATCTATCCTCAACTCTGCTGCCCGACTAATCCACCTCTCAGCCTGTTACTCCTCTTCCTCTCCCCTCTACCAATCCCTTCACTGGCTCCCCATTGCCCAGCGAATTCACTTCAAAGTACTAACAAATACATACAAGGCCGTCCATAACCTGTCCCCTCCCTACATCTCTGAGCTACTTTCCTGATACATCCCCACACGCACTCTCCGATCCTCACAAGACCTCCTTCTCTCCTCTCTTATCGTCTCTTCCCACAATAGACTCCAAGATTTCTCCCGTGCATCCCCCATACTCTGGAACTCGCTACCCCAACATATCAGACTCTCACCTACAGTGGAATCCTTCAAAAGAAACAAGAAAACCCACCTCTTCAGACAAGCTTACTACCAGTGACCCTGCTGCCTCTATACCGCCATGACCAACTTCACCTGCACCTACTGTATCCTTCTCCCATACCATGTCGATTGTAAGCCCTCACGGGCAGGGCCCTCTCTCCTTCTGTACCAGTTTGTAACTCGTCTTGTTTATGATTAGTGCAATTGTCTGTATTATGTATGTATACCTCTTCTCATATGTACAGCGCTATGGAATGAATGGCGCTTTAATAATAAAAAATAAAAAAATAATAATAATATTACTAATGTTGAGCGAATAAATCCAAAGTTGATTCGTTCAAACACTTCATTTTAGTGCTATACAGCGACCTGTCTCTGTAGAGCTCTGTACAGCATTAAAATGTATTTCCTTTGTGGAAATTAGGTCACGTGAGAATTAGGTAATCAATTCTGCGTCTTTAAACATTTTAAAATAGCAATCTGAAGTTGGGTTTGGTACTGAGGTACTAGCCGATACCAACCAGACTTCAGATTGCTAATTTTTAATGTCTTTCAAGTTGCAGAAATGAAAGCCGAATTCATTCACTGAAGTCTCATGCGACTTCGGCTCAAACTAATTTTGCCTATATTAAAACTAAGTGTTTGAACTAATTGACTTCGGATCTATTAGTCTGGGCTTACCAGAGGATCTCATGGTCCTCTGTTGGGTTAATCTAGCCCTGGTCAATGTACCATATTATTTCGCCAATCAAAAGGCAACAAATACCAAATGGAAAAAATACATGTTCTCCAATTTTATTTTAATGCTGGTTTTATACTGTGACATTAGAAATCAAATCAACCGTAATTGCATACAGTATCTAAATTTTTTCTTCAGAGTCAACATCTTGGGATTATAATATTAAAATTGGTAAAATTCAAGATTTTGAAGTAACTAATTTACTTACTTCTGACGGAGACAATCCCCAATCTGTAATTACCATTCATAGTCTTTTTTTACAGAATAAAACTTCATTAAATCAGTATTAAAAATACTCATTCTGTTTAATTTTAATCCCAGAACTGTCTTTTGAATGGTGTAATGAGGAGCCGCCAAGGCTCTCTTAATTAATCATCACTGTCATTTATTTTACAGTTGTTTACAATGAGCTGCTGTACAATTCCAAGGTCAAATCTTGATGAACATATTTGTTTAATTCATAGAGCAGGTATAAAATGTGATTGCTTCATTTAGTGTAGCAAGCTCTTAAATTCTACACTCATCATCAAACCCTTATCAAATTAACAGCCATTAATCGGATAATATTGTTTTTTGACTAGTGAATGTGTAATTAATGCCTACATCTCAGATTTTTTCTGTGGGTTAACTGGGAGTGAGCTGGAATAATACTTGACAAATTACTGTAATATATTAATGGATAGTTAATAAATGATGTACTAAACTGATGCAAATAGTTATCAAACATCAATGCACACTGATCAGGAGCAATATATGTGGCAATATGGGGGACATGTATCAAAAGCTATTAGCCACTATTGAGGCATTAAAAAGTCACAAATTATGGTGCACACCATATTTGCACCATAATTTGCGAGTTTTTCAGCTCTTCACCACTTTTTGAAAGTAAAATAAATAAAAGGGGAGGGACTTAGTGGGAGGATAAACTGGTGTAAATTATAGCTCAAGTCTACTCCAACCAGATTTGAGTTTCTGGTGCATGAAGTGCCAGAGGTTCGTATTGGAATGCCAATCTTGATAAATGCCCCCCTTTGAGAGGAAATCTGAAGTACAAAAGTCACAATTTTGGTACAAACCTTATTTGCCAAAAATGTAAAACTTTCACCCATTTTCTGCAGGTCTCACCATTTTCTCAAAAATCGGGTGTGGCTTGGTGGGTGAAGGTGTGGTCTCCCAAGGCCTGAGAGAGTTACTATAATTATCACCAGAAACTGATGTAAATAGTAACAAATTGACAACAACTCATAGCTAGTGTACATGTGATTTTCTGACATACAAAGAAAGATGCAACAAATTTATCTCAGTGCCTCTTAATAAATTAGTTGCATCTTACTTAAAGGGTTTTTGTCACCTGAAAAATGGGTTCTAATGTCATCTGAACATAACTATATTAGTGCCATCTCACTGCCTAAAGCCTTTATTGAGAAAAACAAACTTTTATAATATGCTAATTAGCCTCTAGGAGCAGGGATGGCGTTGAACCACTGCAGAGATGGTCGGCGGGAGGAGAGCAGCGCTGCCTGGCCCTGTCAATCAAGAGAAGAAGGGAGTGAAAAGAGGTGTGCAAACGGAGCCTCTAGGAGCAAGTTCAATGCCCCACCCTGCTCCTAGAGGCTAATTAGCATATTATAAAAGTTTGTTTTTCTCAATAAAGGCTTTAGGCAGTGAAATGGCACTAATATTATTATGTTCAGCTGACATTAGCACATTGCTAATGTCAACCATCTTAATACCCATTTTTCAGGTGACAGAAACCCTTTAAGCACAGTTTAGAATTACAGCATTATGTGTAATGCCGTTGTCATGGTGCGGTTCACTGTGACAGTTTTGGCCATGAAGGCTGACTGCATGCTCTCTTGCATACTAGCTGCAGGCCGAAACCTGTGTATGCTGGTTGCTTGGGGCTGTGTGCTGGCTGCGGTGTCTTGTGTGAACTCTGCCCATGTATATGTGTAAAAAGTGTCTGGTTTCTAAGAAAACCAGAGTAGGAACCTGCGCTGGTTGCAGTGTGGTCAAGGGTTAAAAAGATATCCTTGTAAAGTGCTCTGAGTTGGTACCTTTTAAGAGGACGATCTATACGTGGAGTATCCTCCTTGTTATTGCAGGGAAGCTGGTGTCCGGATGGCTTCAGGTTCGACCTTCTAGCATGAGTGGTGCTCCGGCGGGCAGCGAATCACTCGTGCGAGGGAACCACCAGTTTGAAGTCTGGGAATTTCGGCATGTGACGTCACCGCACTGTGTATGGATGCTTTCAGGGGACAAAAACTATCCTACGCGTTTCTGAGCCAAATGATCATGTGAAAGAAACTGTACACTGCGTAAAACAACTGGAGAGACTATTAATCAAAGAAATGAGGGATCTCTGGGAGGTAGCCTCCCTGGAAAACTACCTCAGACATGACACTGTACATAAAGGTTTGAAAATCACTAAGGCACTTAACGGTGACCTAGGAGATATCGACACCCTGAAAGAATGGGATGAACTCATGAGTTCTCTAAGAAAGCAGTATTATTCATCATAGAAAAAAGGAAAAATTCCTTAAGAAAAAACAACCAGGAAATCATGGGACTATTTGAAAAAAAAAGACCATGTAAGGACCACCCTGAAATTATAAGAATCTCAAAATCGGTAAATATGAGGATTAAAATAAAAGAGGAGGAAATTATATATAAAAAAAAAAAAAAAAACTTAATAGGGACTTGCAGAATAATGAAAATATAAATACAAATAACGATAAAATAGAAAATACAATAGGAGGAACATCAAATAGAAGTGCTTCGGATTACAACACTATTGATGATACAATATGCGACTGCACATTAGAAAATATCTCCATCCATGAAAATAGTTCAGAGGAGGAAATCCCCCATGACAAGACACCAGTAAACAAAAACCATCTCCCTTCCTTACAAATGGTAAAAATACAACTAATAGTAATAATAGTAATTATAGAAATGGCTCCATTATAACGGAGAATAGATTTGAAATCCTACCTATTGATGAAGACATTAATGTGGAAATAATGAGAGAGGACACTGAGGAACAAACTATAAATAGGGAATTACAAATACAAGAAAGTACATCCGATTCACATACAAGAGTGGGACAGTCACAAAAAGGAACATGCAATAGGAGAAGAACAAACACAAACACAAAAATAAATGTAAGGCAATAAGGCAATAAAGTAAAAGTGTCTTGGGGAGCAAATCGTTGACATTTTGGGTCCATGGCCTGGAAACTCCCCAGATCTTAATCCCATTGAGAACTTGTGGTCAATTCTCAAGAGGCGGGTGGACAAACAAAAACCCACTAATTCGGACAAACTCTAAGAAGTGATTATGAAAGAATGGGTTGTTATCAGTCAGGAATTGGCCCAGAAGTTGATTGAGAGCATGCACAGTCGAATTACAGAAGTCCTGTAACGGTCACGTCCACACACACACAGGGGGAAGGGTAGTGACCACTGCGCTCCACCCTCACCCCTTGCCCTGCCTACTTGCCTCACGAGTCCTGATGACAGGGGACAACTGGACGACAGTCCCTAACTTAGGATATGTGCAGGGAAGACAGACAAGACAAAATACGGAACATGAACGGATCGGGTCAGAACCAAGAGAGCTACGCAGTACAACGGATTAGGCAAAGAATGGTCAGGAGAAGCCGGGGTCAAATACCAGGAGAGTAGCGAAGTACAAGAGGAGTCCTAAGAGAGTAGTCAGGTGGGAGCCGAGGTCACAATACCAGGATGGATGCGCAGTACAGGAGGAGCAGGCAGAGGATCGTCAGGGAACAGGATCAGGTAAGTATTCAGTAGTCCAACAAATAGCCAGGAACCTAGAAATTAACAGGCAACCTGTAGCCAGCAGGCTGCCTGTATTTATAGTGGGGAGTGAGAGTCATGTGACGTGGCCAGCGTCACATGACCGACAGGCCAACCAGTCGAGCACCGAGTGATCAGCTCGGCGCTCAAGGCAGACTAGGAGCAGGGAGCCACCCAGCCAGCAAAGCCGCCCTGGGAATGAGGTCAAGCACAAATCCTCATTCCCAAAGCTAAGCAACAGGTCTGCGGGCAATGGGGGACCGAGTGCACTTTCGGAACCCCGTGACAGGTCCTGAAAAAGAAGGGCCAACACTGCAAATACTGACTCTTTGCATAAATGTCATGTAATTGTCGATAAAAGTCTTTGAAACGTATGAAGTGCGTGTAATTATATTTCACTACATCACAGAAACAACTGAAACAAAGATCTAAAAGCAGTTTAGCAGCAAACTTTGTGAAAACTAATATTTTTGTCATTCTCAAAACTTTTGGCCACGACTGTACTATGAAGAAGGGTTTTTACCCATGTAAATTATGTGCTAACTGTAAATTGACAAAAAAATTCATAAAAGAACCAACAATGGAAATAAAAGAAAAAAATTCAGTTTTCAAAATTAACCATTATATGACATGTAATACCACAGGAGTCAAATATTACATAAGATGTCCTTGCCAAAAAATATACGTGGGGAGAACAAAAAGACAGCTAAAAACCAGAATCATAGAACATGTAAATAATATACACAAAAAATTTGAGAGACACCCACTATCCCGTCATTATGCCCAAAATCATGCGGGCAATTTTGTGGGATCCACATTTGGAGGTATTGAAAAGGTACCCACCAAATAAGAGAGGTGGCAACTATATCAAGGAAATGTCACGGAAAGAAAGTAAATGGATTTTTAAACTAAACAGTCTAGCCCCATATGGCTTAAACCATGAAATCGAACTATTTGCTTTTGATTAATGCATGATACTAATCTAAAAACTGAACGGGGTTAAATACTCCTTGATATAACAAACCAGTGGTTGTCATGGGAACGAATACCTACTTATTCTCAGGACTGACAAATCTTACCATCCCTGACGAAGGAGCCCGACTGGCTCAGAAACGCGTAGGATAGTTTTTGTCCCCTGAAGGCATCCATACACAGTGCGGTGACGTCACACGCCAAAATTCCCGGGCTTCAAACTGGTGGTTCCCTCGCACGAGTGATTCGCTGCCGGCCGGAGCACCACTCATGCTAGAAGGTCGAACCTGAAGCCATCCGGACACCAGCTTCCCTACAATAACAAGGAGGATATTCCGCGTATAGATCGTCCTCTTAAAAGGTACCAACTCAGAGCACTTTACATGTATATCTTTTTAACCCTTGACCACACTGCAACCAGCGCAGGTTCCTACTCTGGTTTTCTTAGAAACCAGACACTTTTTACATACGTGTGTTTAAACTTCAGCAGTCAAAGCAGCAGACTGTGTTAGTAAATCTAGCAGCGATTCCCTCACGGATAAGGAGTGTCAAGTGGTCACGGTAACGCGAGTGGGCAGATACATTTTATATACCATGTATATGTGTACTCGCCGTGTCTGCCTCTCTGTGCAGTTCCTGTCTCTGGTGCCGTGTAGGCTGGCTGATGGCTCCCTCGCATAGTGGCTGCAGGCTGATACCTGTGTATGTTGGTTGCTTGGGACTGCATGCTGGCTGCGGTGGTGTGTGTGAACTGTGGCCTGTGTTTGTGGTTCCCGTGTCCATATCTCTGTGGTTCCTGTCACCGGTGCCGTGCAGGCTGGCTGCATGCGCTTTGTGTACTGGCTGTGGGTGTTCCCATGTACGCTGGTTCTGAAATGGTTGTGTGTGAACTGTGGTCTGTATCATTTGTTCAGTGCTTCTGGTTACTCCTGGTTCTGAGTTTAACTTCCTCTGGTCTGTTCCTGGGTGTGCCTTATCAGGTGCCCTCATTAGGCAGCTATAGCTACCTGTGAGCTGTGGGCTTAGGGTCAGTTTATCTTCTGCCTTGCTTGGTGTTGCACCTTGCTGCTCATCCAGGGAGTCAGTCTGCCATGTGCCTTACTGGGTGTAGCCCCTTGCTGCTGACCCAGTTTTTTTTGTCATCTGCCCTTGTTTGTGGTGTCGCCTGGTAAGATGGTGTTGTTGTTGCCTTGTCTGATCTTCTGTACCTGTCCTGTGATGACGTTGATGTTGTTTTCCTTGTCCA